>NC_090647.1:150066121-150666121 GCF_040937935.1 Hyperolius riggenbachi | reverse complement strand
TCATCTGTGAATTTGATAACTTTGACAGAGTCGGAGGCTGAGGTGCAATTGTTGGTGTACAGAGAGAACAGGAGAGGGGACAGCACGCAGCCCTGCGGGGCACCGACGTTGGTGGTTCTCTCGCTGGAGATGCAACTGCCAAGCTTGACCCGTTGAGTTCTGTTGGAGAGAAAGTCCTTTACCCACCTGCAGAGGAGGGAATCTGCCCCAAGATGCTCAAGATTGTCGATCAGAATGTCCGGACAGATGGTGTTAAAAGCCGAGCTGAAGTCCAGGAAAATGACCCTAGCGTAGGCTCCTGGACTGTCGAGGTGTTCTGAGATGTGTGCCAGGCTGACATTGATGGCATCGTCAACTGATCGGTTTTCCCTGTAGGCAAACTGGAGTGGATCGAGGAGGGTGCTGGTGGAGTGCTTCAAGTGGGCAAGCACTAGCCTCTCAAATACTTTCATGGTGATGGGGGTAAGGGCCACGGGTCTGAAGTTGTTGAGTTCCGTGTTCCCTGGTTTTTTGGGGACTGGGATGATTGTGGACCTTTTGAAGCAGGAGGGGACCTTTCCTTCTGATAAGGATCTGTTGTAGAGGGAGGTGAGGATGGGAGCTAGTTGGATTGCGCAGGTTCTCAGGCAGAGTGAGGACACCCCATCCGGGCCCGAGGCTTTCCTGGGGTTGAGTCTGCTGAGGCATGGTAGCACATCCTCCTCCTGTACTGCGGTCAGAGCGGGGATGCCCCTGGGGGGCGCTGGGTGTCTTCCGTCGCGGATGCCGTGAGATCTGGAGCTGACTGGGATGCTGGTGCCACAGGCTGCTTGTGTTGGAGATCGAATCTACAGTAGAACTCGTTGAGTTCCTCTGCCAGTTGTGAGCTGGAGGCTGCTTGATGCAGGGGAGGTTTGAAGTTCGTTGCCGCCTTGAGTCCCTTCCAGACTTCCCGTGAGTTGTTGGACTGTAGGCTGAGGCCTACCTTGTTAGAGTAGGTCCTTTTTGCAGCTTTCAGTTCTCTATTCAGGGTATTCCTGGCTTCCTTGTACTCTTCTGGGGTTCTCAACTTGTTTGCCTCCTCCTTGATCTTCCGGAGACGTCGTAGGTTGCTGTTGAACCAGGGCTTATCATTTGGGAAGACTTTGAAGGTTTTGGTTGGAATGCATGCATCCTCGCAGAAGCGGATGTAGGAGAGGATGTTTTCAGACCATTCCTCCAAGGTGGGTACCTCCAGTGTCGACCAGTCGGTGCATTTCAGGCATGCCTGCAGCCTCAGTTTTGCATCCTCGGTCCACTTTTTGACAGTTCTAGTAATGGGCTTTGACGTCTCGAGCTGCCTTCTGTAGGTGGGGATCAGGAGGATCACGCAGTGGTCTGAGTTCCCTAGGGGAGCACCTTGAGAGGCCTTGTAGGCATTCCTGAGGGCTGTGTAGCATTTGTCCAGGGTGTTAAGGTTCCTGGTGGGGCAGGTGATGTGCTGCTGGAAGTGGGGCAGCTCCTGTCGCAGGTTTGCGCTGTTGAGGTCCCCTAAGGCAGTGTTTCCCAACCTTTTCCGGCCCGGGGAACACTGTCTGACCAAATTTTTCTCCGGGGAACGGCGCGCGCGCGCAGTGGGGGCGATGCGGCCCCCGGTTGTTTGCGCGACCTAGTGGACAGTGCCGCTATGGGGGGGGGGGGGGGGGCTGGGGTGCGGCTGCATAGCTGGCATAGTTGCCCCAGTGTAGGGAGTTTAGTTGCCTCAGTATAGTGCCCCAGTATAGCCAGTATAGTGCCCCAGTATAGTGCCCCAGTATAGCCAGAATAGTGCCCCAGTATAGCCAGTATAGTACCCCAGTATAGCCCCCCAGTATAGCCAGTATAGTGCCCCAGTATAGCCAGTATTGTGCCCCAGTATAACTAGTATAGTGCCCCAGAATAGTGCCCCAGTATAGCCAGTTTAGTGCCCCAGTATAGTGCCCCAGTATAGCCAGTATAGTGCCCCAGTATAGCCCCCCAGTATAGCTAGTATAGTGCCCCAGTATAGCCAGTATAGTGCCCCAGTATAGCCAGTATAGTACCCCAATATAGCCCCCCAGTATAGCCAGTATTGTGCCCCAGTATAGCTAGTATAGTGCCCCAGAATAGTGCCCCAGTATAGTGCCCCAGTATAGCCAGTATAGTGCCCCAGTATAGCTAGTATAGTGCCCCAGTATAGCCAGTATAGTGCCCCAGTATAGCCAGTATAGTACCCCAGTATAGCCCCCCCAGTATAGCCAGTATTGTGCCCCAGTATAGCTAGTATAGTGCCCCAGAATAGTGCCCCAGTATAGCCTGTTTAGTGCCCCAGTATAGTGCCCCAGTATAGCCAGTATAGTGCCCCAGTATAGCCCCCCAGTATAGCTAGTATAGTGCCCCAGTATAGCCAGAATAGTGCCCCAGTATAGCTAGAATAGTGCCCCAGTATAGCCAGTTTAGTGCCCCAGGATAGCCAGTATAGTACCCCAGAATAGTGCCCCAGTATAGCCAGTTTAGTGCCTCCCGCCCGTCCCCGCGGCCGCCGCTGTTATTACCTTGTTAACAGCGGCCGCTCTCCCCTCTCCGGCGCGTGTATATTCAAGCAGCGTATCTCCGGCTGCTCTGTGTGATGCACTGATGCGGAAGAAAGGAGGGCAGCGGCTTCCTGTAACGGCGATATGTATCGCCGTTACTATGGTAACCGAGCCCTGCCTCCTTCCGCATCAGTGCATCACACAGAGCAGCCGGAGATACGCTGCTAGCATATACATGGTCTGGAGAGGGGAGAGCGGCCGCTGCTAAGGTAATAACAGCGGCGGCCGCGGGGACGGGCGGGAGGGGGGATAAGAGCACGGCACACCAGGCAACGTTCCGCGGCACACTAGTGTGCCGCGGAACAGCGGTTGGGAAACACTGCCCTAAGGTGATGATGAGGGCCTCCGGAAAAGCAGTTTCCCACCCCGAGATATAGTCGCTCAGTGTTCTCAGGGCATTCCTGGTGTTGGAATCCGGGGGGATGTAAACCCCTATCAGAATGAATGAGGAGAACTCCCTGGGTGAGTACCTGGGCCTACAGTTGATGGCTAGGAGTTCGACATCAGGGGAGCAGAACTTGCTGAGGAGTGAGATGTTGGTGCACCAGTCGGAGTTAACGTAGAAGCATATGCCGCCACCTCTCATTTTCCTGGAGAGGTCTCGATCCCGGTCTGCACGGAAGAGGAAGTAGCCTGGCATCTGTACAGCGTTGTCCGGGACGTTTCCGTTGAGCCAGGTCTCCGTGAAGCAGAGCACAGGGGTGTTCTTGCTTAGCGAGGGTTTGCGGCCGAGCAGTAGGAGCAGTTCGTCCACCTTGTTTTGGAGTGAGCAGACGTTCGCTAGAAGTATGGCCAGTATGGAAGTGAGTAGCCCTCTTCTCTTCAGCCTCACCCAAGCCCCTGCCCTTCTCCCCCTGTGGCGACGATTCTTTGGAGGGCCCCTGGTGCTACTAGTTAGGAGCGCAATGTGGGAGTTGACTGTCTCCCGCAGGGTGGCTTCAAAGGGTCGGTCGCCGCCAGCAAGGGGCTCCCATTCCAGGAGTTCAGTGCAGGATAGGAAGCGTACAGTTTTTGCCCCCCGTGAGAGTGGTTTCCCCGCGCTCCTGCCTGGGAGGGCAGCCGCTGGAGCAGTGGAGCCTGGGGAGGCAGAGCGGGCAGCAGGCATTGTTTCCAGGAGCAGACAAAGCACATAGGGAGCAGCAGACAGGGTTGGCTGGTAGTGGCACAAGTGGAAGCAAGCACAGGTGGGAGCAGGCACAGATGGGGGAGCAGGCACAGATGGGGGAGCCCAGAGAGGAATGCATCACAGTGACAGCAGAGTGATAAGTGATAAGTTGTGATAAGTTAGGCAGGCTCACCGTATCCTCATGGCTGAAGTGGCAGGCAGGGCTGCAGGAGTGGGGACCCTTGGTGGTGGTAGGCAGTGGCTTGCAGGCAGGGCGTCAGGCAGCCACATGGTGGGTCAGCTGGATGCCGGCAGTGGAGGGCCCGGCGTGCCTCTCGGAACTCTGGAGCTTCTGCGGGAAGTGTCCCAGGGCCCCTGTGCTGGATGAGCGCTCCTGGGACCGGAGCGGTGCGTTGATGTCTGGTGGGGGGGGGGGAGCAGGCCTGGAGATGGTGCCGCTGCTGTGATCGTGCAGGCGGGCCTGGGGCCGGAGCGGAGCGCTGCTGTCCGCGGCTGGAGGGGGATTGAGCAGGCTGGAGATGAGGCCACTGCTGGGATCCGGGAGGCGGGCCTAGGGCCGGAGCGGTGTGCTGCTGTCCGCGGCTGGAGGGGGACAAGCAGGCCTGGAAATGGGGCCACTGCTGGGATTGTGGAGTCCGGGAGGTGGGCCTGGGGCCGGAGCGGTGCGCTGCTGTCTGCGGCTGGAGGGGGACAAGCAGGCCTGGGGATGGAGCCGCTGCTGGGAGCGTGGAGTCCGGGAGCCGGGTCTGGGGCCGGAGCAGTGCGCTGCTGTCCGCGGTTGGTGGGGGGGGACGAGCAGGCCTGGAGCTGCTGCTGGGAGCGTGGAGTCCGGGAGTCGGGTCTGAGGCCGGAGCGGTGCGCTGCTGTCCGCGGCTGGTGGGGGACAGGACGAGCCGGCCTTGAGCTGTTGTCGCTGCTGTGGACCTTGGTGCCCCTGCTGTGGAGATCGAGAAGGCAGGTGAGAGATGCTGCAGTATGGGTTCCGGAGGGTCTGAGGATGGGGATGTGGAGTCCTGGGCTGGGAGGCGGGTGGCTCCGGGGGCCGCAGCTGAGTGGCCCTACTTGAGAGTGTACCTTCCTCGGTGTTGGACAAAGCTAAACTAAACTAAAACTAAAGAGCTACAAAAAAAAAGAAAAGCTAGAGCTAAAGAGATCTATAAAGGCTAAAAAAACAGAGCTAAAAAGCTAAAAAGACAGGAAAACCGAAGGAGCCATGTGACCGAGGCACCTCTTACGGCGCCATCTTGGTCCCAAATGTAATGTAATGTAATGTCAAAAGTTCTTATACTCACAAAGGTGGGTTACCATCAGGCAACCACTTGACAGGCAGGTGGGGAGTATTAGTACCTGACCCCACTCAGGTATAAAAGTCGCTCTCTGTAGATAGGAAAATGGGGAAAGAACCTCTCCACCAGGGGTGGACCTAATCGTGCTGTTGTAAGGGTCAGCCGACCGTAACGTCACGGCTGGCACCGGCTCCTGCCCTGCTGAGTGCAGAGAGACAGGCGGATGGTCTAATGCAAGCCGGGTCGTTATCAGAATCAGATGGCAGAAGCACACAGGGGCGAGACAAAGAATGGTCGTAATACAAGCCGGGTCTAACACTGGTATCAGATGACTGAGGTACAAAGGGAAAAAACAGAGAGTGGTCTAACTACAAGCCGGGTCAAGCACAGGTATCAGATCAGGGAGCAATGACTGGAACTGAGTCACAGCAGCCAGGAACTCAGGCTAACCTAGCCAAGAGCAACGCTGGGACTCAGAAACTAAACTATCACAAATACAAAGTCTAGAGCAAGCTCACACTAGTCTATATGCGGCAAAATACACGCTATAACACGCTATATAAGCCTACCGCACGCGTCACTTCCGCCGCGTCAGACGCATACGTTCCGACGCGTCACTTCCGGTACGCCTGCTGCCTGCTCGCATAGGCTGAACGCGTACGTCCCATGCGTCCCTTGGAACGCACGCCTCTGCCCGCAGCCGCAGACTGAGCCGGCGTGGAACGCAAGCCGGAAGAGCCCGACTCGTCGCAGGCATGGGGATCAGGTTGTATCGTTACACTACCCTCCCCCCTGAGGAGTGTCCTCCGGGCACTCTACCCCTGGTTTGTTGGGGAATTTCGTATGAAATTCCTGTACCAGCTCTTGAGCATGCACCTGTCTAGCCGGAATCCAGCATCTCTCCTCCGGTCCGTATCCCTTCCAGTCAATCAGATACTGCAAAGAGTTCCTAACCCTTCTTGAGTCCAGAATTTTCTCCACCTCGTATTCTGTCTCACCTAATACTGACACGGGAGGTGGTGGGGACGTGGAGGTCTGAGACTCTTTAGCTGGTTTCAGTAGAGATACGTGAAAGGAATTTCCGACTCTGAGGGAGTCGGGTAACTTAACCTTATAGGCCACTTCATTCAACCTTCTAATGATAGGGAATGGTCCGATAAATCGTGGACCTAACTTGGGCGTAGGCTGTCGCAACGGGATGTTTCTGGTGGACACCCAAACGAGATCCCCCGGAGACAAGTCCGGTTCCCGTGACCGACGCTTGTCGAAAGAGCGTTTCTGTTTGTCTACTGCCTTACTTAAGTTCGCCCGAACCTGTTTCCAAATTTCCGTCATATGGGTTACCCAATTCTCGACGGCGGGTAGATTCGACGGGGTCCCTGAGAGTGGAGAAAATTTCGGATTCAGTCCGGTAACTACCTGAAATGGAGACATGCCCGCAGAAGAACTCACCTGGTTGTTCAGGGCGAATTCTGCGAATGGGAGGTACGCCGCCCATTCCTCCTGGTTGCTGGCAACATAGCATCGTAAGTATTGCTCTATCGATTGATTTATTCTCTCGGTCTGGCCATTGGTCTCAGGGTGGAACTCTGACGAGAAGGACAAGGTAACTCCCAGCTGGGAGCAAAAGGCCTGCCAGAACCGAGAGACAAACTGGACCCCCCTGTCGGAGACAATCCTTTCAGGTACCCCATGGGGTCTGAACACATGTGAAATAAAAAGCTCAGCCAGTTCTTTTGCCGAAGGTAGTTTAATCAAAGGAACAAGATGTGCCATCTTGCTAAATCGGTCCACAGTGACCCAAATAACAGTATACCCTTTGGAGGCAGGAAGGTCTACAATAAAGTCCATGGATATATCTGTCCAGGGCTTAGATGGGATAGGTAAGGGCCGTAGCAGCCCACTGGGCGCAGTCCGGGATACTTTACTGCGGGCACAAGTGGAACACTCTTTCACAAATGCCTTGGAATCTTGGCTTAGCGATGGCCACCACACCCAACGTGACAGCAGCTCCCTTGTCTTGATTTCTCCTGGATGACCTGCTGCTTTATCCTCATGGAAATGCTGTAAGACCTTGAGCCTCCACTGGGGGGAACGTACAACCGCCCGGCAGGTTTTCCCAAAGGAGCATCACCTTGATAGGGAGAAAGAATATCCATTAAGTCTGTGTCTGGCACTGAGGTGGACATAGTAGCAATGATACATTGCGCGGGCACTATTGGCTCGGGGGTTTGGGTTTCGTAGGAACTGGGCCCAAACGCCCGTGACAAGGCGTCTGCCTTCACATTCTTAGGGCCTGGCTTGTATGTGATGGTGAAATAGAACCGAGAGAAAAAGAGCGCCCACCGAGCCTGTCTAGGAGTCAATCTCTTGGCGGACTTGATGTACTCCAGATTCTTATGATCTGTGTACACGGTGATAGGATGAGCCGCCCCCTCTAGCCATTGTCTCCATTCCTCGAAAGTCCACTTAATTCCCAATAGCTCCCTGTTCCCGATATCGTAGTTCCGCTCCACCGGGGAGAACCTCTTGGACAGGTAGGCACAGGGATGTAATTTTTCTGGGCTTCCCGAATACTGGGAGAGGACCGCTCCTACCCCAATCTCAGAGGCATCCACCTCCACAATGAAGGGACGGGTGACGTCGGGGTGCGTGAGAATGGGCGCGGAGCAAAAAGCCTCCTTTAGGGTCTTGAATGCTAGTTGGGCTTGGGGTGACCACTGACTGGGATCGGCTCCCTTCTTAGTTAGATCGGTCAAGGGCGTCACCTTCAATGAGTATCCCTGGATAAACCGCCTATAGTAGTTGGCAAATCCCAAGAATCTCTGAAGAGCCTTGAGATTGCCGGGTTGTGGCCAGTTGAGGACCGCGGACACTTTTGCTGCGTCCATGGTCAGCCCAGAATCCGATACCACGTACCCCAAAAATGGTACCTGGTTGGTTTCAAAGATACATTTTTCGAGCTTGGCGTACAAGCGGTTCTCTCTCAGTTTCTGCAGCACCTGGCGGACCTGGTGTCGATGTTCTGTGAGGGTTGGGGAATAGATGAGAATATCATCTAGATAGACAATGACGAACTTCCCGAGGAAGTCTCGAAAGATGTCGTTGACGAACTCCTGGAAGACTGCGGGGGCATTACAGAGCCCGAACGGCATTACCAAATACTCATAATGCCCGTCGTGAGTATTAAACGCAGTCTTCCATTCGTCCCCCTGCCGCATACGAATGAGGTTGTACGCCCCTCTCAGGTCTAACTTAGTGAACACTCGAGCCCCAGCCACCTGTCCAAATAGATCCTCGATCAATGGAAGCGGATAGCGGTTCTTTATAGTGATTGTGTTCAGCCCCCTATAATCAATACAGGGTCTGAGCCCACCATCCTTCTTTTCTACCAAAAAGAATCCCGCCCCTGCCGGAGAGCTGGAAGGCCGGATGAACCCTTTCTCCAGGTTTTCTTGGATATATTCCCGCATCGCCGAGCGCTCGGGGCCCGATAAGCTATACAAATGACCCCGGGGGGCATAGTTCCCGGCAACAGATCTATCGGGCAGTCGTAAGGGCGGTGTGGAGGTAGCTCCTCCGCTGCCTGGGGGGAGAATACGTCGGCGAATTCCCTGTAGGGCCATGGAATCTGGGACAACGTTACTTGGGTGCTGAGGAGAGGTAATGTTAGCAGGCAATTCTGGTGACAGGACCCCGACCATTTAACCAGTTGTCCTGTACGCCAATCCAACACCGGATTGTGTTGTTTCAGCCACGGCAAACCAAGTACCAATGGTGTGGATGGCATGTTCAGAAGGAAGAAAGTTATCTTCTCTGTATGCAGAGCCCCGATTTTCAGGTGCAACTCCGGGGTTCTTGCCACCGGAGTGGCTAACTCTAACGGGGAGTCATCGATGGCGGTGACCCGTAGCGGACTTTGGAGAGGCAACGAGGGAATATTTAACCGAGCGGCTACAGATATATCCAGAAAATTCCCTGCAGCCCCGCTGTCAATAAAAGCCTGCCCTGTTATCCCCCTTTCCTTCCAATCCAGACTGAAAGGTACTAGAAAGCGTTGGTTTTTGAGAGGAATTACCTGCCCGCCCAGATGAACTTCCTCCAATTCATCTAGGCGCTGGCGTTTCCCGACTTCTTTTCAGGGCAAGCGCGGACCATGTGGCCGGCACCCCCACAGTACAGGCATAGTCCCTGGGATCGTCTGCGTGTTTTCTCCGCAGCTGACAACTTAGATGCCCCAATCTGCATGGGCTCTTCGGTGGGAGTAGGTGGACTGAGCAGGCCCGCCACCATGGGTGCAACACTCCCTGTTCCTGACCGCTCAGAGCGTCTCTGACGTATCCGGCGATCCACCCTGATGGCAAGGGTGATTGCCTCATCCAGCGTCTCGGCCGGAGGGTAGTTGACCAAGTGGTCCTTAACTGGTTCTGAAAGGCCGAAGTTGAACTGATCCACCAGTGCTGGATCATTCCATCTGGAGGCCACGGACCAACGCCTGAACTCAGACGCGTACACCTCAGCCGTGTTTTTCCCTTGTTTTAGGGTCCTGATCTTGTGTGAAGCGGTGGTGGTAATATCGGGGTCTGAATACAGCACCCCCATGGCTTGGAAGAATTCCTCCACTGAGGTGAGAGCAGGATGCCCCTGAGGAAGGCTATAGGCCCAGGCCTGTGGATCTCCCTGTAGCAACGAGATTACCAAAGCCACCCTCTGTGTTTCTGTCCCCGTGGCTTGCGGCCTGACAAAGAAATACATCATGCAAGACTCGAAAGAAATGTAAAGGATGGAAACCGAGAGCCCAATATAGTGCAGTAAGTCTTGGTAAATGAAATAAGACAACACAACAACGAGTAATATACTCACAAGTCTGGGTTACCACTAAGGCAACCACTGATGATGCGGGTGGGGAGAATTATAACCTGACCCCACTCAGGTCTAAAAAGTCGCTCTCTGTAGATAGGAAAACGGGGATACACCCCTCCACCCGGGGTGGACTAGATCAATGGAAAAATGCGGAGTAACAGAGGCGCCAAATTAGAGTAAAGATTTTAAAAACCACTTAAAAGGAGGGGGGTTGGTGGTTACCGCCCTCAAGTATATAGTGACCAGCCAATGAGTCGTATATAAGTAAACAATGTAATTTATTTTAAAGATCTCCAGAGCCCGCTTCATCAGGCAATCAATTTTGGAGATACACACGACTGTGTCAATTCAAGGTAAAGCGCCAACTGAGCCCGCCTCATCAGGCAGTACAGGAGCATATAAAACTGGATCAGGTCCATAAAGCGTGTGAGCACCTCTGTCAAAGACAGACAGAGGCGCTCACACGCTTTATGGACCTGAACCAGTTTTATATGCTCCTGTACTGCCTGATGAGGCGGGACTGTTGACCGCGAAACGCGTTGCGATTTTATGGAGCTGTGAATAAATTGTATATTTTTTACTCTGCATTTGAGTATATGTCCACTACCAGAGGGAGGTAAGTCCACCTCGACTTCCCTCTTTTTATCATTTTTAGAACATTATTTTACTCTGCTTGGCGCCTCTGTTCGTACATATTACAGCACGATTAAAATAATATATGCTATTAAAACCCACATATTTTTTGCCCACTTATCCCGATTATTATACCATTTAAATTATGTCCCTAGCGCAATGTATGGCGCCAATATTTTATTTGGAAATAAAGGTAACTTTTTTTCAGTTTTGCATCCATCACTATTTGCAAGCTTATAATTTAAAAAATAATAGTCATATACCCTCTTGACATGCATATTAAAAAAGTTCAGACCCTTAGGTAACTATTTATGTTTTTTGCAATTTTTTTTTTTAATTAAAAATATTATTGGGGTATTTTTTGGAGTGTGGGAGGTAAACAGTTAATTTTAAATGTAATTTATTGTGTTTATTAAAAAAAAATTGTATACAGATGTAGTTTTACTATTTGGCCACAAGATGGCCACAGTCATTTTTTTTTTCTTTTTCGTCCAGTAAGCGAGTGTAGGGAGGTTGTGAAACTTTATTTTTCTTTAGAAAGATTGCGGCTTCTCATAAAAGCCGACGGTCTTCCTAACGGGGAATTAGATCAATCAATGGGAGCTGTGTTCCTATTCATTGATCACCGGGCTAACAGGCGGCGGCGCAGGAACATGCGCGATCGTCCGCGGGAGCGCGCAGCAGCAGGCAGCAACCTTTTAGACGTAGCAGGTACGTCCAGAAGGCTAAACTGGTTAAGTTATTGGTGAAAGAAAGGGAGGACCGCTGACAGGGGAAAATTGCTCTGGTCCTAAGGGGCAAGACCCCTCAGTGGTCAAGTGGTTAAATCGTTCCACCACTACTGTTTCCCCTGTTAGAAATGACAATCGCACTGTGAAAACCTGCCGATTAGATTGCAATCTCTCTAAGGTTATGGCTTTATTTCACTGTTTAAGACACTAACAGATTATATTGCTTTGCACTAGATTGCACCAGACAGGCGTTTTTTTTTTTAAATTGTTCATTTATTTATTTCACTGTTTAAGACACTGACATGTTGGATAGTGTTACACCAGCACAGATCACACTAGATAGGTGTAGCTAAAAAATTTACCTTCATTTATTTTAAGACACTGAGGCATTGTATAATTTTGTACCAGCAGTTATCGTAACAGGCAGGTGTTTGTAAAAAATTCTATATTCATTTATTTCACTGTTTAAGACACTGTCATATTTTATAGCATTGTATCAGCACTGATAACACCAGTCAGGTGTTTGATTAAATTTGTGAATTCATTTATTTCATTTTTTAAAGGACCACTGTCGCGAAAATCTTAAAATTTTAAATACATGTAAACATATATAGATATGAAGGTACATTTCTTCCAGAGTAAAATGAGCCATAAATTACTTTTCTCCTATGTTGCTGTCACTCACAGTAAGCGGTAGAAATCTGACAGAACCAACAGATTTTGGACTAGCCCGTCTCCTCATGTACATTTATTTACGTTACTGACATGTTGGATGGTGTTACACTAGCACTGATCGCACTAGATAGGTGTAGCAAAAAATTGTATGTTGTTATTTATCTTACTGTTTAAGAAACTGATGCATTAAAATTGTGTTGCATCAGCACTGATCATACCAGGCAGGTGTTTGAAAAAAAAATGTACGTTCATTTATTTTACTGTTTAAGACACTAACGTGTGGGCAGCAGAGTGACTTGCTGGTTAGCACTCTCGACTTGCAAGTTAATTGGCTTCCCCCTAAAATTGGCCCTAGACTACAATGGACATATGACTATGGTAGGGATTAGATTGTGAGCTCCTCTGAGAAACAGTAAAGTGACAAGACAATATACTCTCTATAGCGCTGTGGAAGATGTCGACACTATACATATACTGTATATATACATACCAAATAATAATAATTGTTTAAGACACTGACATGATCTATTAGGGTAAAATCTACATAAAACCCATAAGCTTAATGTTTTAGGCGGACTTCAAAAAAAAAAAGAAGAAGAAGAAAGATAAGAATGTTGTTGTTAGCCAGGTTACATAGCATCACTTTCTAGCTCTAAAGCCTCCCAAAATGAATTCTTTGCACTCAACACACTTACAGAACATCCTTCCTGTATTGGAAGCTGTCATTCCAAATGACAGAGTGGAGGGAACTGTAATAGGTAAACCCTGATACATTTCTACTAGGCTTAATCATAACTAATAAAATCATTTTCTTGGACAGAAATCCATTTCACATTCTTTCCTAGGGCATGATCCTCCCCTTACTTATTCCGCAGCTTACAAATCACATGAGTGTTCTTGTCCAAACGTCAATTCTGGGAGCACAAATCTTCTCTCAAGCTTGTATAAATAGATGGTATATTTTATAGGACATTTTATTATTGCAAACACCCCCTGTAAACCTCCACATCCTATGGTGAAGAACAAACATGCTTTTCATACCTAGTCCCTTCCTGAGTGTAGTTTAAGCAGGTCTCTCTGTTTAACCCCTTTTTATATTTACAACCTAAGTACTTATTCAAGGTTACAGTGATTCTAACAAACCAAAAGGAGGAGGAGAGAAATAACAAAGTACACTCGGTCCCATCTTCCATCTCAGGAGAGCCACTGACTGGCACAGATGTCTCAGCATTAATGCTGCTGGCAATCGAGTGCTAAGTAGTGGTGTGTACTGATCCATTCAGCGCAATAGACCTCATCAGGAGGTTTTTAAACTCGCCGCAATGACGTTTTGCTTTGGTGCACTAAAATGTATACCTAGTTCTAAGTTCTGTATTTTTAATTTATACATTTTAAGAAGACGGACAGTGTGCCCCTCCCAGTCTCTTTAATCCCATGTCACCTATGCAGGCTGATATAGCCAGAATTCCAATCCCAGATCACGTGGGGCTCCGCACCCAGAGCTATACCCGCCCACATGGTCCAAGATGTAGGTAGGCTCTGGAAGAGAAGGGCAACGATGCCCCCACTCTCTAAAAAAAACCCTTGTACATCTATACCATGAACAAGGGGTACTTCTGGACGGGTGCCCAGGCAAAGTGATGGAGGCCCGGGGGGTGGGGGGGGGTGAAGGTTCATGGTGGAATCTTTAATTTTTGCTCAGAAATATCAGATCATAGTAAGAATTACTATGAGATAATTTGCAAATTCAGTAGCGGTGCATTGTGGGTAACCAGAGATGCTCACTCCCTTGACCTCAGAAGTTGTTTTCTGACAGGAAAACCTTTATGTCTATAATTTGCTGATCAGTGATGCTTACTATATTCCCGACAAAGTACCTACGCTATCACTTGCCTGCCTGAGAATTAACTCTTTCAGACAGCAAAATAATAAAAAAAAAAGCCTGGTTATTTATATGTTTGGTACTGTACATACAGATTTTTATATCATTATGTCACATCAGGTTCACTTTAAAGTAAACAGAGCTGACCTCCGGTGCATGCGCAGAAGGCCACAACTGACACGACTGTCGGGGCTGTTCGCAGTTGAACAGCAGACCGCGTGAGGACAGCGAGGGACTCACACGTGCTTATGGGGCTGGAGGAAGCACCAGGTGAGTATTGAATCTTGCTTTTTTTACAGCTCTGGTACACTTTAATGACAGTTGGCCTGCATTTTCCCCTCTCCACCAATACTCTTGTCATTATAAATACTAGTAAAAGGATCTTGTTTTAAAAAATGTCTAAAATGACTTACGGTAATTTAAAATGTACTAAATATCATAAAACAGTCACAGTGGCATGGTGGACTGCATTCCTTGCATTTGTATATGTGCTTTGTATTTGGGTGGATGTCCCTCCAAAACAAATTGATAAGTTAATTGATTTCCCATAAAATTGGCCTTAGATTATGGGAGGAAAACATGACCATGTTAGAGATTAAAGGAATACTGTAGGGGGGTCGGGGGAAAATGAGTTGAACTTACCCGGGGCTTCTAATGGTCCCCCACAGACATCCTGTGCCCGCGCAGCCACTCACCGATGCTCTGGCCCCGCCTTCGGTTCACTTCTAGAATTTCAGACTTTAAAGTCTGAAAACCACTGCGCCTGCGTTGCCGTGACCTCACTCCCACTGATGTCACCAGGAGCGTACTGTGCAGGCCCAGTATGGTCTGTGTCTGCGCAGTACGCTCCTGGTGACATCAGCGGGATCGAGGACACGGTAACGCAGGCGCAGTGGTTTTCAGACTTTAAAGTCTGAAATTCTAAAAGTGAACCGGAGGCGGGGCCGGAGCATTGGTGAGTGGCTGCGTGGGCACAGGATGTCTCCGGGGGACGATTAGAAGCCCCGGGTAAGTTCAACTCATTTTCCCCCGACCCCCCTACAGTATCCCTTTAAGTCATGAAAGCCTATAAGGAGCATCATAATAATAATAAAGAACTTGGTTGTCATACATAAATTGTTTTCACCTCTCCTTCCTAGTCCTAGGCATCCTGTCTCATTGGTAACACCATTCCCTGTGTCATCATATTAGGCGGTATTACCAGTAAGACAGGACGCCTAGGACCAGAAAGGAGATGCGGCGTGTTTGCACTCAACATGCACCCCCACCACTTTCTTGCTACCAATTGGGCGGCACTCTGGCTACCCAATCAGGGGGCACTCTGGCTACCTAATCGGGGCACACTTTCGCTACCTAATTGAGGAGCACTGTGGCTAGCTAAACAGGGGCACTCTTGCTACTTATCGGGGGGCACACTGGCTACGTGGTCAAGGGGCAATCTGGCTACCTAGTCAAAGGGCACTCTGGCTACCTAATCAGGGGGCAATCTGGTTACCTAAACAGGGGCACTATTGCTACTTACAGGGGGGCACTCTGGCTACCGACTGGGGGGAGCTCTGGCTACCTACAGCCTTCAGGGGGCTGTCTGGCTCCCCACAGGGGGTACACTATGGCTCACCAGGGGGCCGGGAAGCTCTCTAGCTCCCCACAGTGGGTGTACTCTGGCTATCCACTCCCATAGGGGGTGTGCCCTATCCAGGGCCGGGCCGAGGCATAGGCTGGAGAGCTGGAGAGGCTCCAGCCTCAGGGCGCAGTGTAGGAGGGGGCGCACAATTCATTCAGCTGTCATTCCTAATTGTGTATGAAGCAGAAAGAAATAAGAAAAGGGGATACATAGCAGTGACTGCAAGCCAGATAACTAGATATTAAGGTGTTGGGGAGGTTGTGGGCCCTGTGGCCCTCTTAGTCTAATAGCAATCAGTGTGTGACAGCTGGGGTGGGAGGGATGGAGGGGCGCACTTTGGTGTCTCAGCCTTGGGTGCTGGAGGACCTTGTCCCTGCTCTGGCCCTATCTTCTCGCAAGGGGTGCATTTTGGCTACCCACGGGGGGGGGGGGGCTCTCTCTGGTTTCTTGCATGGGGGGCTCTCTGGCTTGTTACTTGGGGGGCTCTGTGTACATATACTGGGGAGCTGCATCTCACTACCTATACAGGGTGTGGGGACTTCCACTGACAAACTTATACTGGGAGCCACCTCTGGCTAGCTATATTGAGGGTTACCTAATACTGGGAGGCACCTCTGGCTACTGTATCACAATACTGTGCCCGAGTCTATGGGGGGGGGGGCAATTTATAAACCCTCGCCCTGGGAGCTCTATAGCCTAGAAACTGGCCTGCTCTACTGTTTATCTCATGAAATTATATATGTAAATATATGTAACATGATGAGGTGAAAAGGTGATACAGGAAACACTGGAGCTGCCTGTCTCAGAAACCAGTAAGGCAGGGCTGTGTGAATCACAAAACACTGCATCTGGACGTATTTCAGTTGTGTATTTGGCTGTTAGCCTTGACTTTTGTTTTAATGTTTCAGGGGTGTATCAGATATTTTGTGTGTTTTTGTTTAATTGCCCAGTATCTGCAGTTACTACCTTGAAATGACTTGACTGAAAATTCCCAGAGCTGATGTCAGTACATGTCAGGATGTTGTGATATGCTGTATTCATGCTTGTCTTTTTATAGTTTTCTTGTAAGTGTGTCTCTGTGATCACTGAAGATCAGGATTAGGAGACAGATGGACATGTAGCTTTCAATGCATATACTATTATATGTCTTGGTCTATATGCTTGAGAGACTCAAGGCAAACATTGCTGAAAAATGATTAAATAACCATTTCTTTAGCTGTAATTTTATGAAACCCTGGGCCTCATTCAGGAACCTCCACACAGCCAAGCAGGGGGTGAGACAGGGACACAGGAGGAGAGACAGCCACACAAGGGGACAAACAGCCACACAGGCGGACAGACAGCCACACGCGGGGAGAAACGGGTACACAGGAGGCGAGACAGCTTCAAAGGGGGATAGACAACCGCGCAGGGGGAGAGACAGTCATGCAGAGGGAGAAACAGGGACACAGGAGGAGAGACGGACACAAAAAAAGACTGGGGGGAGGGCGTTTTGCGGCGCGCAAAGCGCGCAGCACCGAAGATTAGGGGCATATGCCGGAAAATGGGTGTGGCCATGACATTGTGTGGGCGGAGCTAATGTAATGATGTTACAGCGAGGCATAAGAAAGCAGTGTTTCCGCCATGATGTGGTGAAACGAGGATTCGCATCATGGGTGTGCAGAAACTGTGTGATGCTATTTATTAGTATAGCGTAACCCCAAGGCAGCAAATATAGCCAACTATGACCGTTAAATAATAAATGCAGCAACAGTTTCCCCAGACACCAGAAAATAAACGCAATGTGGGCAACATTTTAGCAGTAAATAAACGCAATGTGGGCAACATTTTAGCAGTAAATAAACGCAATGTGGGCAACATTTCACCAGAAAATAAACGCAATGTGGGCAACATTTAAGCAGGAAATAAATGCAATGTGGGCAACATTTCACCTGAAAATAAAACGTAATGTGGGCAACATTTCACCAGAAAAGAAAACGCAATGTGGGCAACATTCCACCAAAAAAGAAAACGCAATGTGTGCAACATTTCACCAGAAAATAAACGCAATGTGGGCAACATTTCACCAGAAAATAAAACGCAGTGTGGGCAAAATTTTAGCAGTAAATAAACGCAATGTGTGCAACATTTCACCAGAAAATAAACGCAATGTGGGCAACATTTTAGCAGTAAATAAACGCAATGTGGGCAACATTTCACCAGAAAATAAACGCAGTGGGCCACATTTCACCAGAAAATAAATGCAATGTGGGCAACATTTCACCAGAAAATAAAACGCAATGTGGGCAACATTTTAGCAGTAAATAAATGCAATGTGTGCAACATTTCACCAGAAAATAAATGCAATGTGGGCAACATTTTAGCAGTAAATAAACGCAATGTGGGCAACATTTCACCAGAAAATGAACACAATGTGTGCAACATTTTAGCAGTAACTAAATGCAATGTGGGCAACATTTTAGCGGTAAATAAACGCAATGTGGGCAACATTTCACTAGAAAATAAATGCAATGTGGGCAGCATTTCACCAGAAAATAAACGCAATGTGGGCAACATTTTAGCAGTTAATAAACGCAATGTGGGCAGCATAACACCTGCAAAAAAAAATAATTTACTCACCTGACAGAAGTTTCCTCTCCTCTGGCGCGCAGCTCCTCCAAGATCTTCCTCCTGCAGTCTCCCGCGCTGATGGAATAGCAGGGCTACAGGAAGATGGCGCCCGAAGCCCTGTACTGGAGACACAAATAGTCTCCAGTACAGGGCTTCGGACACCATCTTCTCGTAGCCCTGCTTGCCTGCCGAACACTATGCAGGCTGGAGCGGGGCTGCGGGCTGTGAACTCTGCATCTAATAGAGGCCGCTGCCAGTTGCAATTACGGTGGCCAGACTCCCAAGGCCGGGATGTCCCACTGCTTAAAGCGGGACATTTCCCGGGATGCAAGGCATACTGGGACAGCGGACCCCGAAGGCGGGATGCGTCCGGGGTAAAGCGTGACGTCTGGTCACCATAATTAAAGGGGCCCATACACCTAACGATTTTCCCGCCAATATACAGCAGATTCGATCACTGTGATCGAATCTGCTGTGAAATCATTGCGCAGACGCTGACAGAACGATTGATTTCCATCCGAAATTAATCGTTCCCATCGATTCCCGTCGATCCGTCCATGCGGAAGATTTCTCTCGATCGCCGGCGGGAAGTTTAAACAGTACAGCGCCCTCTACTGTTTAAACTTCCCCGGCAGGAAGTTCAGTTAAGCTGGAGGAGTCGAGCACCGAGAAGAGACAGTGAAGACCAGGGGACACGCGCCAGCTGGATCAGGTAATGTATGCGGGGAAGGGGGCGGCGGCAGCGGCAGCTTCTCAGATCGTGAACGGTTTCATGCTGAAATCGATTCACAATCTGTTTGCAGTAAAGGCAGCCATACGATCCCTCTCTGATCAGATTCGATCAGAGAGGGATCTATCTATTGGTCGATCTGATGGCAAATCGACCAGTGTATGGCTACCTTAAGGAATCTCAGCCCATTAATCACTCCTACACAGCTCCTGGAGAGGCACATCTACATGAGAATTACAGGAACACCAGAAGGACCCCGCCAGGGCCGCGCCTGGGCGGGTGCTGCGGGTGCATTGCACCCAGGCGCCGGCCTGTGACAGGCGCCGGCGGGTCGTCCGCGGCCGCCTATTTCATCTCCCCAGGTGCTGGACAGTGACACACTGTGCGGGCGGCTGTGCCTGACGTCACATGTAGACGTCGGCGCAGCCCAATGGGGAAACAGGCAGGCAGCCCACCCACCTGACCTCATGTCACGCTTAACGGGGGGAGGAGCCCGAGCCTCAGCCTCAACGACTACCGTGGCTTCCCGCCCGACCCGACCAGCCTGCGTGGAAAGAGAGAGAGCTACTAGCAGCGGCGCCAGGCCAGCCACAAGCACAGACGCAGTGACTGCCCGCCCCGCAGCCCGGCCTGCGCCTCCTAGTGCCGCCCGCCACCGTCCGGAAAGAGAGCGAGCCAGAGAGAGCTACTAGCAGCGGCGCCAGCCCAGGCGCAGTGACTGTCCGCCTGCAGCCCGGTCTGCGCCTCCTAGTGCCACCGGCCGTGGTCACAGTCAGCTGCAGCTGCCCGCAGAGCCACTGCCTGTCTGCCTGCCTATATGCTCCTCCAACCAGACCCAGCCAGAGGTGAGTGCATTGCTGCCAATAAGATTGCACTTGTCATGTCCCCTGGCTACATCTACTGGGCACATATAACCCCTGGCTACATCTACTGGGCACATATACCCCCTGGCTACATCTACTGTGCACATATACCCCCTGGCTATATCTACTGGGCACATATACCCCCTGGCTACATCTACTGGGCACATATACCCCCTGGCTACATCTACTGGGCACATATACCCCCTGGCTACATCTACTGTGCACATATACCCCCTGGCTACATCTACTGGGCACATATACCCCCTGGCTACATCTACTGGGCACATATACCCCCTGGCTACATCTACTGGGCACCAGTGGTGCTCAGCAGAGCTCGAATATTCGAGTAGCTCGAATATTCAAGCTCTTTTTCAGCTATTCGAGCTCGGTATTCGAGCTCCGAATAGCTGCAGCTATTCGAATGGGCTATTCGAGTAAACGCGAATAGCCCATTCACTATTCGAGCTATTCGAGCAAACGGCGCTATTCGAGCTCGAATACCGAGCTCGAATAGCGTCATAGCCCAGATTGATGTCCTTAGAGCCAATCAGAGGGCTCCCAGGCCCTCTGACGGCAGCCAATCACAGAGGGGGACCCTGGCCAGCCCCTACCCTATAAATAGCGGCCGCCATGTTCCGTTTCTCCGTCCTTGCCTGAGACTTGCATAGAGAGAGAGTTGCTCCTTTGTGCTTTGGCTTAGCAAGAGCTCTATTGTGGTCATTTACCTAGCGTTTTTGCTCACATACACCTCCTATACACACCTATATTGTTGTTAGTTAGATAGACATTGTATTTTAGTTAGTAGCTTTTGTGTTACATAGAGACAGGCCAGCTGCTGCTGCAGGCTTACAGCTTTAGGCCTCAGGGCCTGCCTGTGTGGGCAGCTGTCCTCCTGTCCTCTGTTAGTTTATTTCTCATTAGTATTAGACAGTATTAGACAGTATTAGATAGTATTAGACAGTATTTCTGCTGTCCTTTACTACTTAGTGATTGTATTTTGTATTGTAGTTATATACTGTAACTGTACTAGGACACTCACTGACTGTCACTGTTCATAGGCTAGCTCCTGCGTGTGCTTGCACTCACTGTCTGTGTACACACACTCTATTTCCTTCTGAATAGTTATATACTGTAACTGTACTAGGACACTCACTGACTGTCACTGTTCATAGGCTAGCTCCTGCGTGTGCTTGCACTCACTGTCTGTGTACACACACTCTATTTCCTTCTGAATAGTTATATACTGTAACTGTACTAGGACACTCACTGTCACTGTTCATAGGCTACTAGCTCCTGCGTGTGTGTGTGCACTCACTGTCTGTGTACTGTACACACACTCTATTTCCTTCTGAATAGTTATATACTGTAACTGTACTAGGACACTCACTGACTGTCACTGTTCATAGGCTAGCTCCTGCGTGTGCTTGCACTCACTGTCTGTGTACACACACTCTATTTCCTTCTGAATAGTTATATACTGTAACTGTACTAGGACACTCACTGTCACTGTTCATAGGCTACTAGCTCCTGCGTGTGTGTGTGTGCACTCACTGTCTGTGTACTGTACACACACTCTATTTCCTTCTGAATAGTTATATACTGTAACTGTACTAGGACACTCACTGACTGTCACTGTTCATAGGCTAGCTCCTGCGTGTGCTTGCACGCACTGTCTGTGTACACACACTCTATTTCCTTCTGAATAGTTATATACTGTAACTGTACTAGGACACTCACTGACTGTCACTGTTCATAGGCTAGCTCCTGCGTGTGCTTGCACTCACTGTCTGTGTACACACACTCTATTTCCTTCTGAATAGTTATATACTGTAACTGTACTAGGACACTCACTGTCACTGTTCATAGGCTACTAGCTCCTGCGTGTGTGTGTGCACTCACTGTCTGTGTACTGTACACACACTCTATTTCCTTCTGAATAGTTATATACTGTAACTGTACTAGGACACTCACTGACTGTCACTGTTCATAGGCTAGCTCCTGCGTGTGCGTGCCCTCACTGTCTGTGTACTGTACACACACTCTATTTCCTTCTGAATAGTTATATACTGTAACTGTACTAGGACACTCACTGTCGCTGTTCATAGGCTACTAGCTCCTGCGTGTGTGTGTGCACTCACTGTCTGTGTACTGTACACACACTCTATTTCCTTCTGATTACTGATTGATTATTGTAAATTCTACTTCCTGACAGTTACTACTTACTTACTGTAGTAGGGACACTCACTCAGTCACTGTTCATAGGCTAGCTCCTGCACGTGTGTGCGCGTGCGTGCACTCACTGTCTGTAGTGTACACACACTCTATTTCCTTGTGATTACTACTGATTATTGTAACTTCTAGTTGTACTTCCTGACTGTTACTACTTACTTCCTGTACTAGGGACACTCACTCACTCTCTTCATAGGCCAGCTCCTGCGCGTGTTTGCGCGTGCGTGCACTCACTGTCTGTAGTGTACACACACTCTATTTCCTTGTGATTACTACTGATTATTGTAACTGCTATTTGTACTTCCTGACTGTTACTACTTACTTACTGTACTAGGGAGTCGGGACACTCACTCAGTCACCTCACCCACCAACCCACTCCATTAAAGTACCCCACTTTTCACCCGCCCTTTTCAAAAACTTTTGTGTTTACGCCCAAAACATCGAAGATGTCTGGAAGTGGCAGCCAGCGCGGTTTGGGCAAGGGGAAGGGCAGCAAGGGAATCAGGAGGAGAGGGAGCAGCATTGTGGCAAGCCGCGGGCGCGGCCGCGCCACCATGCACAGTTCCGCAGCAGCAGCAGCAGCGTCAGTGGCTAACATTCCTCCCATAGCCACTGGCCGTGGACGCCTTGGGCGCCGCCCAGCAGGAGCATCTGCAACTCACGCTGCAGAGACACAGCAGCAGCAGCAGCGTGTAGCACCTGCTCCGATTTTCCTCCAGCAGGGTCGGAAACGTCCCATTGAGGAAAAGGATGCAGACACTGTGGTGCAACTGATGACGGAGGATGAGCAGCCTGCCATCAGCTCTGCATCCGAGGCCTCCACCCTCACCACCACCACAACCCCTGTTCGCAGCAGCCGCCCAGCAGGGCCTGGGGAGGAGGCCAGTTCACCGTCAGTCGCCGACCTGTCACTCAGCACTCTTTTGAGCCCAGGCATGATGCGTCAATTGTCTGCTGTTGTTGCCGATTTGGAGGAGGAGATGCTGATGGGCACTTTGGGGGATGAGGGATTGGACAGCAAGACTGTGGCGACAGTCAAGCAGCCCATCCATGCATCAGGAGAGGAGTTTGAGGGGTTATCATCCCAGCAGGACATGTTTCAGGAGGGGGAGGCTGATGATGACACGGTGACAGACAGAGACTGGGTGCCACCACCTCCAGGGGATGTCGTCCTCAGCAGCTCTGAGGAGGAGGAGGAGGAGGATGCGCTTGTGGGCCTTGCAAGGAGGCGCATCATTGCAAGCATTGGCAGCAGTAGGCAGGTCCCACAGCCTGCTGGTGTCTCAGGCTCAGCAGCAGCAGCAGCATCTGCCAGTACCACCACCAGCCGCACCCAAGCCCCCCCCCCCCCCCCCCAACCACCACAGGGAGACAGGCAGCAGCGGTTCCATGCCGTAGGGGGTCGTTTTTGTCATCAATCTGGCGTTTTTTCACCATGCCCACAGTGTACAGCAAGTACGCCACTTGCAACCACTGTCAGCGGAAGTTGAGCAGAGGTGCAGACCCCTTAAAGTTCAGCACCAGCTCGCTCATCAACCACCTTGCTGCGAAACATTTCCACCAGCATGAGGAGTTCCAGAGGCTGAAGGCATCTGGTGCTGGCAGTGGCACCACACCCATCACTGCACAGCCTTCAGCAGCAGCAGCAGCAGCAACAGCAGCCACCCGCCCTCCTGCTCCTCCAGCAGCACCAGCAGGAGTGCGGAAACGCACTGCTCCTCCTCCCTCTGCAACTCCTGCCGCCGACACTGAGGCCTGTTCTGGCAGCCAGTCCTCAGTGGCCTCCTCTGCTGTGTCTGCTGATTCCCGTGCCAGCAAAAGGCCACGCCAGAGCCTTTTGAGCGAGTCCTTCCAGGGGGTGGTTAGGGCTCTGCCTCCCAGCAGCCGTCGCGTGCGGCAGCTGAACGGCTTGCTGGCACGGGCCATGTGCTCCCAACTCCTGCCGTACACGCTTGTGCAGGAGGGGAGCGACATGCGTGCGCTGCTTGCTTGCGCAGCCCCAGACTGGCAGCTCCCCAGCAGACACTTCTTCGCCCACAAGGCCATTCCTGCACTGCACCGCTTTGTGATGGCCAATGTGGAGCGAGGGCTGGAGCACGCGGTTGGTGAAAGGGTCCACGTCACCATGGACTCCTGGAGCAGCCGCTTCGGGACAGGCCGCTACCTGTCTTTCACTGTCCACTGGGTCAGCTTGGTGGAAGGGGGTGAGGATGGGAGAGCAGCAGCGGGCACAGCAGCAGCAGCAACACAGTGGGTGGTGCCACCCCGCAGGGTCAGGGGAACTGCAGCAGGTTCCTCCGATCCTCTGCCATCCTCCGGCACACCTGGCCAAACCCCCCGCCTCAGCAGCAGCGTGAAGGCCCGCCACTGCCAAGCGCTGCTGCACTTGGTCAGCCTTGGGAAGACCAAGCTGATGGCAACCCATGTGTTGGCCAAACTCCAGGAGCAGGAGAGGATTTGGCTGACCCCCAGAGGCCTCAGAGTCGGAGAGGTGGTGGCCGACAATGGGGCCAATCTGGTTGCCGCAATAGACAGGGGAAACCTGACCCACATCCCCTGTCTTGCCCACGTGCTGAACCTGGTGGTGCAAAAGTTTTTGCGCACCTACCAGGGGATGGGCGAACTGCTGGAAACGGCAAGGAACGTTGTGCGTCACTTCCGGCGCTCGGCTGCAGCCTGTGCGAGCCTGGAAGACGTGCAAAAGGAGCTGGATCTGCCACGCCATCGGCTGATCCTTGACGTTCCGACTCGCTGGAACTCCACCCTGGCGATGTTGGAGCGTCTGGTTGAACAGAAGCACGCTGTCAACCAGTACCTTGCCCTGGCCACTGTTTCCGCTGCTCGGAGAAGGGACAAGACCAGCAACATCCCGTCCATCGTCCCCGATGATGACTGGAGGCACATGCAGCAGGTGTGCTTAGTGCTGGCTCCCTTTCTGCAGGCCACTAACATGGTGAGCAGGGACCATGCTATGGTCTGCGAGTGGGTGCCCCTGGTTTGTCTGCTGAACAGGGCCCTCGATGCTTTGCTGGAACAGGGAGCGGCAGCCTTGGACCAGCAGGAGCGGCAAGCAGCTGCACAGTCCACCTCTGAGGGGGAGGAGAAGGAGGACTTGGTGGAGGTCCCTGACCTTGCTGCTGATGAGGGGGATCAGCACAGCGCAGCTTTGTTGGTGCGGGGGTGGAGAGAGGATGAGGCGGCAGAGGAGGAGGATGAGGAGGACAGCACTGCCGTCGATGTGCCAGCACACGTGGCCCGCCTCTTCCCAATGGCAGCGCACATGCTGGCGTGCCTGCGCAAGGACCCCAGGGTGATCCAGATGGAAGCAGTAGATTTGGGCGCATGAGACAAGTGGACAAAAAGGGCGCCCCATTCACTTCCATTATAAATATCGTTTAATGGGCGCTGAACAGGGAAAAAAAAGGCGCCGGAGATTTTTAAGGATTTATAACGGCGCCCGGAGATTTTTAAGGATTTATAACTATGTTTGTGATGATTTAAGTTTACAAAATGAGTCCGTGACGAATAACGTTTATGAAGATACTAAATCACTATTTCTAAAACATTTCTAAAACATTATTATCCACCCAAAAAAATAATTTACATTTTTTTCTTTACATTTTTTATTTATTAATGTCTGTAAAACATTATTATCCATAGGGGGTCTTAGGTTTAGGCACCAACTGGGGGGTCTTAGGTTTAGGCACCAACTGGGGGGTCTTAGGTTTAGGCACCAACAGGGGGGTCTTAGGTTTAGGCACCAACAGGGGGGTCTTAGGTTTAGGCACCAACTGGGGGGTCTTAGGTTTAGGCACCAACTGGGGGGTCTTAGGTTTAGGCACCAACTGGGGGGTCTTAGGTTTAGGCACCAACAGGGGGGTCTTAGGTTTAGGCACCAACAGGGGGGTCTTAGGTTTAGGCACCAACAGGGGGGTCTTAGGTTTAGGCACCAACTGGGGGGTCTTAGGTTTAGGCACCAACAGGGGGGTCTTAGGTTTAGGCACCAACTGGGGGGTCTTAGGTTTAGGCACCAACAGGGGGGTCTTAGGTTTAGGCACCAACTGGGGGGTCTTAGGTTTAGGCACCAACAGGGGGTCTAGGGGTTAGGGATAGGTACAGGGAGGGTTTTTAATAAACGTAAATATAAGTTTCACTTTACAAATAGGGAAGATTAACGTTTTAAGAATTGCCGATCTCATACACATTATTTAGTGATTTATAAATTATTAAAACACTATTTATAAATGAAATTCTACACAATATTTCTATAAACGATATTTTCCATTTATCGTTTATACCACGCGCCCTTTTTTCCCGACGCCCTTTTCGTACGTACGCGATCCAGATGAAGCAGAGGGAGGACATCTGGATCAGCATGATGTAGGACCCACTCCTCAAGGGGAAGTTGAGCCAGTTCCTGCCGCCTGCAGGAGGAGACCCAGCACAACAAATAAGGAGCTTGCAGCAGGCCCTTGTTGAGCGCTTGGAGGAAGCCTTCCCCCAGCCTTCCAACCCCACTGTCCAGCAGCCAGCACAGAGGCAGCAGCAGGTGCCTGCATCCAGCAGCAAGCGCCCCACAGACCTGCTGTCTCTCAGCCACGAGCTCTACAGGACTGTAGAGGCTCCGGCAGCAGTGACTAGAGAGGAGGTGCATGATGCAGCAGCATCCTCCTCCGGTCACAGCCAGCGCCTGACCCGCATGGTGGCTGACTACATGGGGTCCTACAGCGGGCTTGACAGCGATGCCCCTGTTGATCCCATGGAGTATTGGGTCAAGCGCCTGGAGATCTGGAGCGAGCTGGCGCAGTACGCCCTGGAAGTGCTGTCCTGCCCCCCTTCCAGCGTGCTGTCCGAGCGCTGCTTCAGTGCAGCTGGTGGCGTGGTCACCGAGAAACGCTCACGTCTGTCTCACAAGTCTGTGGACAGACTGACGTTTCTCAAGATGAACCAGGCGTGGGTGGAAGGCGAGTTCTTGGCCCCTGTTGTCGGCGAGAGGGGGACATGAACTGGCTAAGAACCATCGTTAATGTGCCTTACCACCCTTTACCACCTCCTGGCTCCTGCTCACTAAGCCAGCCTGGTTCAGTTTGACTATTACGTCGCCTGCAGCCACACATTTTACACCTACAGTGGGCTGCTGTGTACTGCCCTTCTGCTGTCTGTCTGTGTTTCCCACTGCCAGGGTACACAGAATTACATTCTGCTGCCACTCTGCCACCAGCTATTACGTCAAACAATAGCTATATATCTGTGTAATTGGTTGTACAAACAAAACCAAAAAACCATTAAAAAAAAAAAAGGTTTAATTTTCCTGAGGTCCCCGGGTTGAAAACTGTGTTGTCCCAGTTGTGTATTGGACACGATGTGGGCTGCACGACCGCTGTCTGGGACCTCCTGTTGTGTTTATTTACAGCCCTGGTATCACCGCTAGGTACCAGGGCTATTATGTCACGCTGCCTGCCTGCTGCCACACTCACACTACTCCTCCATTCCTCCTGCTGCTGCTGTCTGTCTGTGTTTCCCACTGCCAGGGTACACAGAATTACATTCTGCTGCCACTCTGCCACTAGCTATTACGTCAAACAATAGCTATATATCTGTGTAATTGGTTGTACAAACAAAACCAAAAAACCATTAAAAAAAAAAAAAAAAAAGGTTTAATTTTCCTGAGGTGCCCGGGTTGAAAACTGTGTTGTCCCAGTTGTGTATTGGACACGATGTGGGCTGCACGACCGCTGTCTGGGACCTCCTGTTGTGTTTATTTACAGCCCTGGTATCACCGCTAGGTACCAGGGCTATTATGTCACGCTGCCTGCCTGCTGCCACACTCACACTACTCCTCCATTCCTCCTGCTGCTGCTGTCTGTCTGTGTTTCCCACTGCCAGGGTACACAGAATTACCTTCTGCTGCCACACTGCCACCAGCTATTATGTCAAACAATAGCTGCTCACATTACTCCTCCATTCCTCCTGCTGCTGCTGCTGTCGGTCTGTGTTTCCCACTGCCAGGGTACACAGAATTACATTCTGCTGCCACTCTGCCACCAGCTATTACGTCAAACAATAGCTATATATCTGTGTAATTGGTTGTACAAACAAAACCAAAAAACCATTAAAAAAAAAAAAAAGGTTTAATTTTGCTGAGGTGCCCGGGTTGAAAACTGTGTTGTCCCAGTTGTGTATTGGACATGATGTGGGCTGCACGACCGCTGTCTGGGACCTCCTGTTGTGTTTATTTACAGCCCTGGTATCACCGCTAGGTACCAGGGCTATTATGTCACGCTGCCTGCCTGCTGCCACACTCACACTACTCCTCCATTCCTCCTGCTGCTGCTGTCTGTCTGTGTTTCCCACTGCCAGGGTACACAGAATTACATTCTGCTGCCACTCTGCCACCAGCTATTACGTCAAACAATAGCTATATATCTGTGTAATTGGTTGTACAAACAAAACCAAAAAACCATTAAAAAAAAAAAAAGGTTTAATTTTTCTGAGGTGCCCGGGTTGAAAACTGTGTTGTCCCAGTTGTGTATTGGACACGATGTGGGCTGCACGACCGCTGTCTGGGACCTCCTGCCTGCTGTGTTTATTTACAGCCCTGGTATCACCGCTAGGTTCCAGGGCTATTATGTCACGCTGCCTGCCTCATTGACTGCCTGCTGCCACACACTCATCCTCCTCCTCCTGCTGCTGAATTTACCTCCTGCTGTCTGTGTGTTTCCACTGCCAGGGAGCACATACAATGGCGCTTCCAACATGCGTGCGCCACCAGCTATTTGTTACGCTCAAAAATAGCTGCATTTCTTTAAAAAAAAAAATTGAAAAGAGAAATAAGTGAAGAAGAAGACGATATAGAAGAAGATGAAGAAGATGAAGAAGAAGAAGAAGAAGAAGAAGAAGAAGAAGAAGAAGAAGAAGAAGAAGAAGAAGAAGAAGAAGAAGAAGAAGAAGAAGAAGAAGAAGAAGAAGAAGAAGAAGAAGAAGAAGAAGAAGAAGAAGAAGAAGAAGATGAAGAAGAAGAAGAAGGAGAAGAAGAAGAAGATGAAGAAGAAGAAGAAGATGAAGAAGATGAAGAAGATGAAGAAGAAGATGAAGAAGAAGAAGATGAAGAAGAAGATGAAGAAGATGAAGAAGATGAAGAAGAAGAAGATGAAGAAGAAGAAGAAGAAGAAGATGATGATGAAGAAGATGAAGAAGATGATGATGAAGAAGATGAAGAAGAAGAAGATGAAGAAGAAGAAGAAGAAGATGATGATGAAGAAGATGAAGAAGATGATGATGAAGAAGATGAAGAAGAAGAAGATGAAGAAGAAGAAGAAGAAGACAATATAGAAGAAGAAGAAGATATAGAAGAAGATATAGAAGAAGAAGATATAGAAGAAGAAGATATAGAAGAAGAAGAAGATAGAAGATAAAGAAGAAGAAGAAGAAGTATATACAGTACTGAACAAAATTCTGGACACAACTTCTCTTTTCACCTTTTTTTTTTTAAAGGAACATCCCCACATAATCACTTGCTGTTGTTACTTGGAAAAAAAGATGTTTCTTGCATCATTCACCCTCAAAACAAGTGTTGGAAGCTATTTAAGGCCAATTCGAATAGTCAGCTCGAATAATGAGCTCGAATACCGACTCGAATAGTGAGCTCGAAGTCCGAGGTCGAATCGAATAGTAAAAATTATTCGACTCGAATATTCGACTGACCTCGAATAATTTACTATTCGAATTCGACCAAACTCGAATTTTAAAAAGGGGTATTTGAGCACCACTGCTGGGCACATATACCCCCTGGCTACATCTACTGGGCACATATACCCCCTGGCTACATCTACTGGGCACATATACCCCCTGGCTACATCTACTGGGCACATATAACCCCTGGCTACATCTACTGGGCGCATATAACCCCTGGCAACATCTACTGGGCGCATATAACCCCTGGCTACATCTACTGGGCGCATATAACCCCTGGCTACATCTACTGGGCGCATATAACCCCTGGCTACATCTACTGGGCGCATATAACCCCTGGCTACATCTACTGGGCGCATATAACCCCTGGCTACATTTACTGGGCGCATATATCCCTGGCTACATATACTGGGGACATTTACCTCTGGCTACATATACTGGGCACATATATCCCTCGTACATATACTGGGGACATATACCCGGAGCAGTGCTTTTCAGCTCTGCTAGCTTTGGGCGCAGCCAGCGCTGCCATAGACCGTAATGGGAATCAGTCTATAGCGGCGCTCAGTGAGGAAGGTCGGCTCCGTCGGAAGACGGAGCCGAAGTTGCTTAAAAAACACAATAATTCGGCCTCCAGCAATTGCTGGAAGCCGAATTATTTAATTCCCCCACTATACATGGCGGCCTGGAGGGGGAATAGTAATTAAAACGGCCCGGACTTGTGCAGAAGCAGGACCAGCCATATAACAGCTGGATCCTGCGCCCAAGTCTACCGGCGCCGATTTCAAATGTACGCCATATACCTCTGGCTACATATACTGGGCACATATATCCCTGACTACATATACTGAGGACACTGGCTGTTTGTCATTATGTGCATTTACTGGTGAAAATCTGTCTCTTATTATGTGCATTTACTGGTGAAAAGCTGTCTCTTATGTGCATTTGCTGGTGAAAAGCGGCCTCTTATTATGTGCATTTACTGGTGAAAAGCTGTCTCTTATTATGTGCATTTGCTGGTGAAAAGCGGCCTCTTATTATGTGCATTTACTGGTGAAAAGCTGTCTCTTATTATGTGCATTTGCTGGTGAAAAGCGGCCTCTTGTTATGTGCATTTGCTGGTGAAAAGGGGCCTCTTATTATGTGCATTTACTGGTGAAAAGCTGTCTCTTATGTGCATTTACTGGTGAAAAGCTGTCTCTTATTATGTGCATTTACTGGTGAAAAGCTGTCTCTTGTGCATTTACTGGGGAAAAGCTGTCTCTCATTATGTGCATTTACTGATGAAAGGCTGTCCATCATTACGTGCATTTACTGGTGAAAAGCTGTCTCTTATGTGCATTTGCTGGTGAAAAGCGGCCTCTTATTATGTGCATTTACTGGTGAAAAGCTGTCTCTTATTATGTGCATTTGCTGGTGAAAAGCGGCCTCTTATTATGTGCATTTACTGGTGAAAAGCTGTCTCTTATTATGTGCATTTACTGGTGAAAAGCTGTCTCTTGTGTGCATTTACTGGGGAAAAGCTGTCTCTCATTATGTGCATTTACTGATGAAAGGCTGTCCATCATTACGTGCATTTACTGGTGAAACGCTGTCTCTTATGTGCATTTAGTGGGGAAATTTTGTCAGTAAAAATCTTTTGTCAGTAAATTTTTAGGTATTTGTCAGGAAAAATTACGTGAAAGGTTGGCAACACTGGCAGGCTGTGCGGCGCAACGGGAAAGATACAGGCAGCCCACCTCACGCTTGGGCTTGGCGGTGGGAGAAGCCGACGTCAGCGAGCGAGAGTAGGGTGGCTGCAGGCAGCCATAAATACGCAGTGTGTGACTGCGTCGCACTCGCAGAGCCTCTCAGCCTGAGTCAGTCCAAAGACTAGCAGACTCGCAGGCAGCCAAAGCCCGCCAGGAGCAAGCCCATGGAAGAGGGGTAGGAATGGGGTATCATGCATGCGTAAAGTGGTGGAAGGTGTGGGTGTGATTAGGCAGGACATGGGTGTGGTTATGTGGTTGGGCGCGGTTAATTTAACCACTCCCATAGGCGCCAGAGAAAATCTTGCACCCAGGTGCCAGGCACCCCAGGCTCACCCCTGGACCCCGCTCTCCCTTGTAGGCTGACTCCTAAGTACCCGTTTCCCAGCGTTTAAAAAAAAAGTATGTATATTTTAGTCAGGTGCTTGAAAGCAAGCCTGCAGAGGAGAGCAGGGTCCTTCAGGGCTCTGTGTAGTTGTAGATGTGCCCTGGGATACTGCAGAGCGCTGTTGCAGCGTAATTAGAGATTAATGGGCTGTGATTGTTCCTCTGCCCATCCACCCAGCGGGACACAAGGGGGGTGCTGCAGGAAAGCAGGACATGCCTTCCAAATCGTGAAAGCATGAAAACTGAAATCGTGACTGTTGCGACCTTTGAATGTTTTAATGTTGCACTTGTTCAGTTGTGTGATAAATACCATTCAGCAAACAGACCGAGTTCTTCAACATACAAACAAGACAAGAGAAATATGTTAACAATTCTGAAAAGAGCCTTACCTTAATTCTGCACTAATCAAACAGCTCTTTGACAGTCAGTACTGGTGCAACTCAGGGCTGTGTGCTTTCCCCACTGCTCTATTCACCGTACACCACTGCTCTATTCACCGTACACCACTGCTCTATTCACCGTACACCACTGCTCTATTCACTGAACACCACTGCTCTATTCACTGAACACCACTGCTCTATTCACTGAACACCACTGCTCTATTTACTTAACACCAATGACTGCACCTCCACACATCCATCTGTTAGGGTTCTGAAGTTTGCAAATGTTACAACAGTAGTTGATCTCATACAAAATGGGGACAAGTCAGCATACAGGCATGCAGTGGGACAGCTTTCCTCCTGGTGCAGCAGCAACAACTTGGAACCAAATACATTTAAAACCATTGGGATGATAATAGACAGGGCCGGGCCGGGCCAGGGCAGAGGTTAGAGAGGCTCCAGCCTCAGGACCAGGGGCGTAACAATAGACCCTGCAAGGGATGCAGCCACAGGGAGGCCCAGAAGCCACTGGCGGCCCCGTCCTGAGGGACAGACAACTAAGGGCACAGATAAAAAAACCTGCTCTCTGCACAATTGTTCTAATTATTGCATCTGCTCAGCCACTGATAAGGAATCATACAAAGTTTTGCAGACAAAGATTTGTAAACAGTCCCTATTCAGTGTGCAGCAGGCTCTTCTGTACAGCGCCCAGAACCTAACCTGGTGGGAGGGGCCCCATCCAAAGTGTCGCAGGGGGGCCCAGTGATTTCTAGTTACGACCCTGCTCAGGGCGCAGTGTAGGAGGGGACACACAACTCATTCAGCTAACATTCCCCTATTGTGTTTGAAGCAGAGAGAAATAAGAAAAGAGGATATGTGGCAGGGACTGAAATCCAGATAACTAGAGATTAAGGTGTTGGGGGCCCTGGGGAGCCTCTTAGACTAATAGCAATCAGTGTGTGACGACTGGTGTGGGAGGGATGGTGGGGCGCACTTTGGTGTCTCAGCCTTGGGTGCGGAAGGACCTTTTCCCGGCTCTGATAACAGAGTTTAGGAGATCTCACCCCCAGCACCACCCCCTAACCATAAATGGATCTACAATAACCCGGGTAGAGTCATTCAAGTTTCTTAGGTCCACAATCTCAAACAACCTAAAATGGGACAACAATACTGTCACTATCATCAAGAAAGCGCAACAGAAGATGTACCACCTACAGCAGCTGAAAAAGTTTGGCCTACAAATTAATGGTGCAGTTCTACACTGTGATCATCGAATCAATCATGACATCATCTATGACTGTATGGTTTGGCTCCTGCTCAGTACTAGAAAAGGTGAGACTACAGCGCATCATTCAAACAGCAAAAAGGATAGTTGGATGTAGCTTACCTTCCCTGCAGGATCTTTATGCTAGCAGGTTCAGAAAGAGAGCAACGAAGAAGATTGCCTCTGACCCCTCTCATCCTGCTCACTCCATCTTCCAGTTCTTGCCTTCAGGAGTAAGATTCCGGTCAATTGCAACTAAAGCTTCTAGACACAGGAACAGCTTCTTCCTGCAGGTGGTAGCCATGCTTAATGCAGACCCATGCATTAGCCATGGTAGCAATACTTAATGCAGATCTCCTAGGACTTGAAAGAATTCAGCACAGAACTGTAAATGAACACTTCTCACCCTGTTCACTGCCACTACAACTTACATACTGTCCTTGACTAGAGATGTCGCGAACCTCCGATTTTCGGTTCGCGAACCGGGTTCGCGAACTTCCGCGGAAGGTTCGGTTCGCGGAAAAGTTCGCGAACCGCAATAGACTTCAATGGGGATGCGAACTTTCAAAAATAGAAAAAATTATGCTGGCCACAAAAGTGATGGAAAAGGTGTTTCAAGGGGTCTAACACCTGGAGGGAGGCATGGTGGAGTGGGATACATGCCCAAAGTCCCGGGGAAAAATCTGGATTTGACGCAAAGCAGCATTTTAAGGGCAGAAATCACATTGAATGCTAAATTGCAGGCCTAAAGTGCTTTAAAATGTCTTACATGGGTATACATCAATCAGGGAGTGTAATTAGAGTTCTGTGACACACCAAACTCACTGTGTAACGCAGCGCGAACAGCTGTTTGCGTAGTGACGGCCGTACTGGACTGGTGTGCACCGTGGCCAGAGTGTAGGCCGTGGCGTTTTTCAAGCCCATATGGTCGCCGGGCTGTGGTAGCTCAATGATAGAACAACAGTGACTGTCCAGCTGATCAAATTTGGTCTGACCACAATGAAGCAACGACCTTATTATCTTTTGTGTGCCACCCCCACCCGAGACACTCAAATAGCCGGCGGTCATTGCTTCATTGTGATGCGCAAGCCCCTTCACCGCGGCAAGGTAATGATCATGAAGGGGGATGGGCACATGTACATGCCTTTTGTTTTGTTGTTGCAGCTGCCCGCAGTGCAGCCAGAAAAATTAGGCAGGCATGTACACGCACCAGAAAAATTGGTGTAGCGGCCGCTGCTAGCAGCGGCCTTAAAAATTCAGGAATCCGCCTAAAGTCCTGGACCCTGTTGGTGGTGGTGGAGAAGGCAGTCAAGCGGCCTGCAGGCAGAGATGCTATGTGTGGGGACTGACTTAGTCTTCGGTCGTGCAGTAGCCCTCCGGGATCCATTCCTCATTCATCTTGATAAAGGTCAGGTACTGAACACTGTCGTGACTTAGGCGACTTCTCTTCTCAGTAACTATGCCTCCAGCTGCACTGAAGGTCCTTTCTGACAGGACGCTTGCGGTAGGGCAAGAGAGAAGTTGTATGGCAAATTGGGACAGCTCTGGCCACAGGTCAAGCCTGCGCAACCAGTAGTCCAAGGGTTCATCGTCGCTTTTCGCAGAGTCTACATCCACACTCAAGGCCAGGTAGTCGGCTACCTGCCGCTCCAGGCATTGTTGGAGGGTGGATCCGGAAGGATTATGGCGAGGAGTTGGACTAAAGAACGTCCGCATGTCCGACATCACCCTGAGATCGTCCTGTCCTTGCCTGCGTGGACTTGGGAGGAGGAGGGTTACTGCCAGTGGTACCTTGATTGCGTTTTGCAGCCACATCACCCTTACATGCATTGTAAAGCATCATCGACAGCTTGTTCTGCAAGTGCTGCATCCTTTCCGCCTTTTGTTAAGTTGCTAAGAGGTCCGCCACTTTGTGCCTGTACCGAGGGTCTAGTAGCGTGGCCACCCAGTACAGGTCATTCATCTTGAGTTTTTTGATACGGGGGTCCCTCAACAGGCTGGACAACATGAAAGAGGACATCTGCACAACGCTGGATGCAGGCATACTCTCTATCTCCTCTTGCTCTTCCTCAGTGACGGGACGCAACTCCTCTTCCTCCCCCCAGCCACGAACAATACCACGGGAACGTGGAGCAGCAAAAGCCCCCTGTGACGGCTGCCGCGGTTGTTCTTCTTCCGCCGCCTCTTCCTCCTCCACAGAAACACCTTCCTCATCATCACCATCCTCAGAGTCTGACTCCTCTCCTTCCCCACACGACTCCTCTTCTTCCTCCTCCTCCTCCCCCCTCTGTGCTGCCGCAGGTGTTGTGGGAACATCAGGTTCGTGTGTAAATGGCTCCCACGACTCCTGCTGCCGTAACTCTTCTCGTTCACGCTCCTCCACAGCTGTATCCACCACTCTACGCACGGCACGCTCCAGGAAGTAGGCGTAGGGGATCAAGTCACTGATGGTGCCCTCATCGCGACTCACCAGTTTGGTCACCTCCTCAAAGGGCTCCATGACCCTGCATGCATTTCGCATCAGTGTCCAGTTGTTGGGCCACAACATCCCCATCCTCCCAGATTGTGTCCTTGTACTGTAATGATACAGGTACTGGGTGACGGCTTTCTCCTGGTCTAGCAGGCGAGAGAACATCAGCAGGGTGGAATTCCACCGAGTCGGGCTATCGCAAATCAGGCGTCTCACCGGCAAGTTGTTTCTACGCTGAATGTCCGCAAAGCGTGCCATGGCCTTGTAAGAGCGCCTGAAATGCCCACACAACTTCCTGGCCTGCTTCAGGACGTCCTCTAAGCCTGGGTACTTGGACACAAATCTTTGCACGACCAGATTCAGCACATGTGCCATGCAGGGTATGTGTGTCAGCTTTCCCAAATTCAACGCAGCAATCAGATTGCTGCCGTTGTCACACACCACGTTGCCGATCTCAAGCTTGTGCGGGGTCAGCCATTGCTCCACCTGTTTGTTAAGAGCAGCCAGGAGAGCTGCTCCAGTGTGACTCTCCGCTTTCAGGCAAGACATGTCTAACACTGCGTGACACCGTCGTACCTGGCATGCAGCATAGGCCCTGGGGTGCTGGGGCTGTGTAGCTGGAGAGGAGATCGTGGCACCAGCCAAGGAGGAGGAGGAGGATGACGACAGCGAAGCGGTGGTAGCAGGTGGAGAGGAGGTGGCTGGAGGCCTGCCTGCAAGCCGTGGAGGTGTGACAAGTCGGTCTGCTGCGCAGCCACGTACTCCCTGCTTGCTGCCATCGGTCACCAGGTTGACCCAATGGGCTGTGTATGTAATGTAGTGGCCCTGCCCGTGCTTGGCAGACCAGGCATCCGTGGTCAGGTGGACCCTTGACCCAACGCTGTGTGCTAGAGATGACACCACTTGCCTCTCAACTGCACGGTACAGTTTGGGTATGGCCTTTTGTGAAAAATAATTGCGGCCTGGTATCTTCCACTGCGGTGTACCAATGGCCACAAACTTACGGAAAGCCTCCGACTCCACCAGCTTGTATGGTAATAGCTGGCGAGCTAATAGTTCCGCCACGCCAGCTGTCAGACGCCGGGCAAGAGGGTGACTGGCAGACATTTGCTTCTTACGCTCAAATACTTCCTTCACGGACAGCTGGGTACTGCTGTGGGCAGTGGAGAAGGAACCGCTGAAGGGAAGAGGCGGTGTGGAGGAGGGTGGCTGTGAAGGTGCAAGGGAGAAAGTGGATGAAGACGATGCACCTGAAGGAGGAAGAGGAGAAGGAGGGTGGCTTGTCTTTTGAGGGGTGCTGCTTTTCCTCAGGTGTTCTTGCCATAGCTGTTTGTGCCTTCTCTCCAGGTGCCTTCGTAAGGCACTTGTCCCTATGTGAGAGTTGGCCTTTCCACGGCTCAATTTTTGCTGGCAGAGACAACAGATGGCTTTGCTCCGATCTGAGACACACACGTGAAAAAATTTCTAAACCACTTAGCCCCCCTGGACTGATGGCGCTACGGTGGCATCAGCAGCTGACGTTGAAGGGCATGTGTGCTGGCTGGCCATAGCTGGCGATACATGGCGCCGGACACTGCCCCTAGCTGTTTCTGAGGACGAGCTCCCTCTGCTTCTATCATGGAGTCGTCTCCTCCTACTCCTCTCTGACTCCTCCTCTGAACTGTCCCCCTGGTCATCTCCTCTACCGGGAACATATGTGGTATCCGTATAATCGTCATCATAATCCTCCTGGCCAGCTGTGCTTTCTTCAGACACCTCCTCAAGTGCACCAACTTCAGGTGGTCCACCATCATCCCCATCCACACACATTACATCCATATTATCGCCACCTAACTCAGACGTATGAGGTGGTGTACCTGCGCCTTCTTGTTGTTGTGGCAGTAGTGGCTGGGAATTAGTGATTTCACCACCACAACCAAATAACTCCTGCGAAGTGTCAAATGCAGCGGATGTGGTGCTTGTTGTAGCGCTGGTGGCTGCGGGAGATGAGGTGTTCTGTGTTAAAAACTCAATCACCTCCTCACGATTTTGGGAAGTGATGGCACGTGCCTTCTTCTGAGCACTGTATTTTGGGGCAGGTCCGCACGAAATCAGACCAACACCACCTCGCACAGACCTGCCGGTGCCTGGTGGCCTTCCTCTGGGCCTGCCTCTACCTTTTCCTCTACCTGGTTCTTCCATTTTGTCCATCTCGGGGGGATGCTAGCTATATGCAGTGAGGTGGATTCTCACTCAACACAACCGGTAGTTAGATGCAATGAGGTGGCCAGGTGGGTTCTCACTCAACACAACAGGTAGTTAGATGCAGTGAGCTGGGTTCACTCAACACAACGCTAGGTATATGCAGTGATGAGGTGGGTTAAGTATACACAACAGGTACTGGGTAGTTAGATGCAGTGAGCTGGCTCCACTGAACAGTGAAGGTACTTAAGATGCAGTGAGGTGGGTTCTCACTCAACACAACCGGTAGTTAGATGCAGTGAGGTGGCCAGGTGGGTTCTCACTCAACACAACAGATAGTTAGATGCAGTGAGCTGGGTTCACTCAACACAACGCTAGGTATATGCAGTGATGAGGTGGGTTAAGTATACACAACAGGTACTGGGTAGTTAGATGCAGTGAGCTGGGTCCACTGAACAGTGAAGGTACTTAAGATGCAGTGAGGTGGGTTCTCACTCAACACAACCGGTAGTTAGATGCAGTGAGGTGGCCAGGTGGGTTCTCACTCAACACAACAGGTATTTAGATGCAGTGAGCTGGGTTCACTCAACACAACGCTAGGTATATGCAGTGATGAGGTGGATTAAGTATACACAACAGGTACTGGGTAGTTAGATGCAGTGAGCTGGGTCCACTGAACAGTAAAGGTACTTAGGATGCAGTGAGGTGGGTTCTCACTCAACACAACCGGTAGTTAGATGCAGTGAGGTGGCCAGGTGGGTTCTCACTCAACACAACAGGTATTTAGATGCAGTGAGCTGGGTTCACTCAACACAACGCTAGGTATATGCAGTGATGAGGTGGGTTAAGTATACACAACAGGTACTGGGGTATATGCAGTACTGGGTAGTACAATTTGCAGCTCCCTGTCACACACACAGGTAGTCACTGAATGTGCTGGGCTGCTGGCAGTGGCACACACACTATCAATTAGCAATGCTGTGCATGCAACAAAAGTGTCAGTTTGACACACAGAAAAAAAAAAAAAGTACAGGATGAGCTCTGACAAGAGCTATTGAGGGGTGCTATAAAAGCAATAACAATCAGCCAGGAGCAAGATAAGCAGCCAAGAACCTAACTAATCTGTCCCTAGAAGAACAAGTCTGCAGCAGCTCTCCCTAGTCTGTCTAATAGCAGGCAGACGAGTGACTGTAATGGCCGCCGGAGGCTGCCTTATATAAGGGGGGGTGGGGCTCCAGGGCTTAGTGTAGCCTGAATGGCTACAATGTGCCTGCTGACTGTGATGCAGAGGGTCAAAGTTGACCCTCATAGTGCATTATGGGGCGAATTGAACTTCCGCAAAAGTTCGCCTGGTGCAGGCGACCGCGAACCCCCGAAGTTCGCCTGGAACCGTTCGCCGGCGAACCGTTCGCTACACCTCTATCCTTGACTTGTAATATATATACTGTCTGTCCTTGAATGTTTTGCTTGTGTCTGTTAAGCAACCGCCAAGTCAAATTCTTTGTAAGTGCAAACTTATTTGGCCAAATAAATTGATTGATTCTGATTTTGACAAGGCTCTAACATTACAAAGGCCAAGTCTACTGACCTGGTGGCTGGTCATGGAGCTGCATTCTTTTCGAGCCATGCTTTCTTTATGAAACAAAAGAGGAAAAATTAAAGAAACAACTACAATCCCTTTATGTAATTAAAGAATGTACCATTCAAATGTGCAAATGGCACTGCAAAATATGCTCACATTTTCATCTGTAATATTTCATATTTTTTCTGATAAAAAAAAATACTCTTACAAAAAGTATGAAACAGTTAATTAACCAGCCTGGCGGTATGGACGAGCTCAGCTCGTCCATCACCGCCGGAGGCTGCCGCTCAGGCCCTGCTGGGCCGATTTTCTTCAAATAAAGAGCAGCACACGCAGCCGGCACTTTGCCAGCCGCGTGTGCTGCCCGATCGCCGCCGCTCTGCGGCGATACGCCGCGAGCAGCGGCGAAAGAGGGTCCCCCCAGCCGCCTGAGCCCAGCGTAGCCGGAACAAAAGTGGTGTGACAGTGGTCCTTTAAAACACGTTAAAAGCACATTGGAAACAACCAAAAAAACATTGTTTATGCTATGTGTCCAATTCCAGAATCCAGATTTGTCCGGAAGTAAATCACTTATCCATGTTTTACTTTGTATAACACATGACTCAATTGACAAACAAATTCAACTTACAAGCAATTTCCCGGAATGGACCTATTTGTACAGTAAGTAGGGGATACTAGCGCTGATCAGGAGGGGATTTGTGGTTCATTGGAAGTAATGTGACTTTTTTGTTGCTTGAGTTATTAGTACACATCCTATAAACATAACAACCTGTCTACTAATCAAAGAAATCTAATTTCAGCTGTATTTTTATGATTAACTTACTATTTCATCCATGCAAAATTAAACCATAATATTTATTATTGTTAACTATTGTAATACGGTGGGGAAAATAAGACCTCGCTGTAAAAAACGGATAAACCTCATTGTGTATATAATGTGTCACACTGGCCTCCTACATTCTAATGATGCCCGCAAGTCGATGAATAATTCAGACCGACATACATATTCATACACATAACTGGATGATAAAGTAGTAGTGTGTCATGTTATCATATGAAAGCACAGGGCTATGCTTTCCATGTGGGAAAACAGTGCTCAGTAACTGGTTGCTTCTCATGCTGTGCAGGTGAGGTTCAGGACAAATATCACAATTCCCAGGCTACTGATGTAAGTAGTGGCGTATGTGAAGCTAGGAACTGGAAACATGCGATAAAGGGAGCAATCTGTTTACACAGGGCTCACAACAGCTTCCACCTCCCTGTATGACACCAACTACGTAGATTCGCTACAAGCTGCGGAAAAGCCCCGGCGGGACCTGGGGCCAAGCGATTAATGGAACATTAACTCTGCAGATCAACAATATTTAAATGAGTCATTGTTCTCTGGCAGAGCCAAAACAAACAGAGGGAGGGAGCTGGCCCTCAGCTCTGGCCCTGGCCAAAGCACTTATGCAATAGAATTTAATAGCTCTTTCCATGGAGGGGAAGACACATAGGGGAGGTTTCCCCAGCGTCACACCCATTGAACATGCTGCCACTTTATTATACATACACAGCAGGCTACGCCTATCATGCTTATGTAACAAGATTAACATGGAATACCCTTAGCAGTTTACATAAATACTGACCGTACAGAGAGCAATAGAGCCTGTGCACCTGTATTTGATTATTGTCACTGTTACCAGATAGCGCCTGATTCTATGTTTTGCTTTCTAATTTATGTTACAAAAATAAAAAATCTGTATGTAATTAGGAATGCAAAGGCCAAAGAAAAAACTGCAGTATAGAAATCTCTTTCCTTTCAAATCATTGAATCAGGCAGGTGGCATTTTATGGAAAATACCACTTTTGTTAGGGAAAAAAAACAGTATTTGGAGTTCAGCTCTATTGACTGCAAAATAATAATGGCAGACATTATTTACTTTTCATTACATTTGTCTTATGTGCGCAAATAGCACGGTCATCCTTCAAAGTTCCTAGCAAATATTCCTACACTGTGAAACTTATCTGCCAGTCAATGCCAGTCCACAAGTAGAAAAGGAGTAGCAATGGTTTCTGCTTTGTGCAGCTAATTTATCCTGCAGAAAGTACTACAAACTGAGTCAAGGTAGCAAATAAATGCAGTTTGGGCTTTACTTGAGATGCTGAGCTTCTTACAAAATGAAAACTGTACGTAAGTGTAGTTAAAATGCACTAAAATTGGATGCTGATCAGTAATGTAGAATACCTGTTACTTATTTATTTATTTATTTTATCCTTGTTATACTTACAGCAAAGTAGCTGCAATGCGTGCTAATCCTAGCTTATACATTGCATTTGCATATGCAATTATTTTAAGTACTTGTATATAGAAGAAGTTAAAGCTGTATTACTTTGACATCTGTGGAGTTCCTGAGTGCTATAATCTTCCTGGCAGAGAAAATTTGGCATAGATTGCATCCCCCGGACTTCCTTGTGTAATGATGAGCTGGTCACTCCTGTAACCCTAAAGAATCCACAGAAGAGACAGGGGGCTTGATTCACAAAGCGGTGCTAACCTACTTAGCACGTCTAAAGTCTTTAGACGTGCTAACCAGGGTGCTAAGTAGGTTAGCACCGAATTATCTGATTCAGAAATTCGGTGCTAACCCACTTAGCACCCTGGTTAGCACGTCTAAAGACTTTAGGCGTGCTAAGTAGGTTAGCACCGCTTTGTGAATCAAGCCCAGGGAATTTTACATCTTGCTTTGTGCAGATGTCAGGCAAGCAATGTACTAATGACATGACATAAAAAGATAGATAAGAATACTGAAGAATCCTGTACACCAAACTATGTATTGCTGCCATGGTTTACATTTGATTTTTCTTTTACCAGCACTAGAAAGTTATAGGGTGTATAAACTGAAATTAAAAGATATTTATAACATTCAGTTTCAATATGGCTTGTTTTCGTGTTTAATATTTTTATTGTTATTGCTGTTATTATTATGCATTTACACGTTTTCTGCAACAATTTACAGAGTACATTAAACAACCCACGCCACATACTGTACATTTTACATACAGTACATGTGTGCAGTAAAGAGCTGTTACGCTTAGTGTTACTCAAGCACAAGGCCTGATTTATACATTTTGTGTCCCTAGGCCAGGTATGTTGCTGCTCCCTTTTTATCTGCAGCAGCGCCCCTCCCATTCCATGTGCAGCCCCCTCTTCCATGTGTATCATCCATGTACTGTAGTCCCTCTTTTTCATGTACAGCCCCCTAGGGCATCAGTTTCCCTTTGTCATGTGTTCCTCCCCATTTTCAGCCCTCTTTGACATATAGCAACCCCTCTTTCATGCTCAGGAGCCCCCGTGAGCTGCAGCCACCCAAGGCCCTGGCCTTTGTGGTCTCTCCAAAAATCCGGCCCTGCTCAAACAACAACAAAAAGTCACATTACTTCTATCAGTGTAGCAAGGCTAAAGTTCAGTAGGCTGGTATTAGAACGGGTAGAGTCCTTGATCCACACCTCTCCTTAAAAAAACAAATGTATTATAGAAACTTTAAAATTACATAGATGCTTTTACTGGCTACAGCCAGGTTGTTTCAAGCAAAAAGACCTTTTACAATTCGCCCAACAAATATGGTGTTGTAAGGAGAAGTGTGGATCAAGGACTTCATTTGCTACAAGGTCTCTGTTGGTACACAGGGTGGATCCTGCACACTCCTTGCTACATATATGTGAGTGTCGCCCACCACCTTTTGTTATTAGAAAGGAAGCAGGAAATTTGGGTGCCTGCGGCTAATGGGCGATTTGGGCGCCGCCATAGACGATAATGCAAATATCAGCTATTGGGTGCCAAATGCAGACATTTGGGCACCTGATAAATATCGTTTTGAAAATGAGAACTTTAGAATGTTATAGCTTTTGAAGTTTTTTATCATTTGAAAAATCATTTGAAAAATTATTATAGTTATTTAATGGTCTTTTGTATTTAACAATTTTGTACCGCGTTTACATTGTTTACATGTGTTGCATTTACGTGTGTTGCTCATTGTGCTAATGGCTATTGTCAGTATGGCCTGATAGCATAGCCGTGCGATATGCAATGTTACCGTTTTTTGTGCATCATCCCCAATTTCTCATCTTTTCTAAAAAATACATTTTCTGCACTTTGCAATTGAAAAAGTACAATAAAGGCCTCAATTCACAAAGCAGTTTAGACTAGTCTACTGATGGTTTTTAGTCTATTGATGGCTTGGTCAGTTGCGTCAGAAGGGAATTCTCTATTCCCAAATGTTTTAGACCTGTTTTTAGTCCTGGTCTAAACCATTTGTTTATTAGGTCGGTAAAGCAGGGGAAATGATCAAGAGATGCATTTCACAAATGAGTAGCTATTACTGACATCCTTCTTCTCTTATGAACTCTCCTTAGGATACAATTAAACTCCTGCATAATTAATTCAAAAGGTTCCATCCTCACGTCTAAAATACCTCACAGAATTACTTTACCAACATAAATCAGTTGGTCTAATCTATGTCAGAAAAAGTGGGCGTGGTTACTCCTTGTTTGCCTTTGTGAATTTTATCTTTTGATAATTTCCCCTGCTTAACCAACCTAATTGCCAAATGTTTTAGACCAGGTCTAAAAACAGGTCTAAAACATTACACCAAACCATCAGTAGACTAAAAACCATATGTAGATTAGTCTAAAATGCTTAGTGAATTGAGGCCAAAGCAGGTAAAATAAGTGATAAAAAAAAATACCAAACTTATTTTAGCAATTTCTTGCTTGGTGAGAGCTTCAAAAGTATTTTATTAGTAAGGTTTGAAAATATTTCCTCAGAGAAAACTCAGGAGAAAAGTTAATAATATATGGGCCCACATATCCATCCCAGATTAGAAGATGTCAGACCAGGTATGCCTCAAGCCAGGGGTGCCCACACTTTTTCGGCTCGCGAGCTACTTTAAAATTTGCCGAGGCCAAGAGATCCACCAACGTCTCAAATGCTAAGCACGCCCCCCCGCGCGCGTAGGTTAGCCAGGTATATGTGCCTGCAGCGTAGGTTAGCCAGGTATGTGTCAGTATAGGTTAGCCAGGTATATGTGCCTGCAGCATAGGTTAGCCAGGTATATGTGTCAGTATAGGTTAGCCAAGTATATGTGCCTGCAGCGTAGGTTAGCCAGGTATGTGTCAGTATAGGTTAGCCGGGTATATGTCCCTGCAGCGTAGGTTAGCCAGGTATGTGTCAGTATAGGAGGTAGTGGCTACCTCAATCTGGCGGCTGAGGGTCCTGGACTCCTGGAACAATCTGATGGGCTAAGGCCGCTGGCCAATAAGGATGCTACGTCATGACTGGGGGCGGCGCCAGGCACGTTACAAGCACGCACGTTGCACGCTGCCCGCCGCCGCCCTCAGCCATGACGTTGCGGCCGCGCCGCCTCTCTCCTCCCTCTCTCCTCGCCGCCTCTCCTCCCCTGCATCCTTATTGGCCAGCGGCCGGTAGATAAACATGATGAGCTGCCGGCCGCAACATTTAACGAGACGCGGCCTAGATGCCGCGATCTACCTAGAAGGCGGTCGCGATCTACCAGGATGGATGAACAGAGGGCCGATTCTGATGGAGCTTCAGAATTCTGTCTTTAACCACTTGACGACCGCAGTGTTAATGCCCCCCCCTGTCTAACGACCAGGCTCTTTTATGTTAAGCTGGGCTGTGCAGGCTTTTCAGCCTCTGCACAGCCCAGCTATGGAGCCCAGCGATTGGACTTACCTCCTTTTCTTGGCCCTAAGGGGACATGCCGTCTGAGGTGTCCGATCGCTGTGGCCGGTTTTTGTTTTTTCTAAGCCTCCATGAGGCTCTCCCTCCCTCCCTCCTTCCCCTTCCCTCCTCCCCTCCGTGATCTTTATGGAACAGGACGGTGATCAGTCCTGTTCCGCCTCTCATAGGCATCAGCCTATGAGAGGGAGGCAATCCCTGCCCAATCAGAGGCCGGGGATCGCCAATTTTGTACAGTGCTGCCAGGGACCGCAGCGCTGTATGGATGTAAACAAAGGGGATTTCTTTCCCCTTTCGTTTACAAACAGCCTGCTAGCGGCGATCGGTGGCTAGCTGGCTAATCACAGAACTCCGTTTCCGTGAAGTGGCAGGGAACAATCGCGCATGCGCGCGGCTGTTCCCTGGGAAACTGCAGACCCAGGACTTGACGCCAATTGGGCTGCCACCGCGGCCACGCCCATTGGTGTTAGGCGGTCCCCAGGTAGTTAAGTGAGAGGCATATGATGGTTAACATTTATTTAAATAAATGTGTCGGCCTCCATATACCTCTGACATTGGGTTCCCTTTAAAGTGGTATTGTCACCATAAAAATCTAATTTCATGGTTGAGGGGAGGGAGGAAGAGGAGGAAAGGGTCGGCACTACAGTACACTAGGCATATAGGAGGGATCTTCGGCAGGAGCTTCAGCCTCTAAACACGGAGACAGCGTGCTCTGGCTTGTGGATAGAATCAATTGAAGGCAGGTAGAGAAATGCAGAAAAGTCGGCACTGCTGGTACTTCGTACATTTATTCTTCACAAGTGGCAAACATCATATGGATACATGCATGAAAAAAAGTATTGGACATACCATATTGTTGGAGGCTGTGACAGGTGGTGGGTGCAGGGCACAGAGTAGCCTTACGGCCGTTTCGCGCTGGCAATGCGCTTCTACGGAGGCTCCGTAGAAGCGCATTGCCAGCGCGAAACGGCCGTAAGGCTACTCTGTGCCCTGCACCCACCACCTGTCACAGCCTCCAACAATATGGTATGTCCAATACTTTTTTTCATGCATGTATCCATATGATGTTTGCCACTTGTGAAGAATAAATGTACGAAGTACCAGCAGTGCCGACTTTTCTGCATTTCTCTACCTGCCTAAAATCTAATTTCAACAGCAACTAGTCTGAGTGTATTAAGTGATAAAGATGCTATTCCTGCATTCAAAACTTGCAAAACTTTTTCTGCTGTTATGGTTTGTAGTTATTACATACTTTAGGAGCACTGGTCCTAGTGCCGAACAGTGCCAAAGAGTTGAATGCTAGGAGTTCTTTTTATCTATAATATATTCCTCCTCTTCCATTTATTTCCTTGCCTAGCTGCTTATCAGAACCACCCTCTGATTACTTGTGTTTACAAGCAAGGCTGAGGTGACTCAGTGGTTGGATGTGTAAATAAAAAAAGACAGTGCAGTTGTTAGTAAACACCTCAGTGGGAGTGTCTGAAGACTCAGGGAGGAGGGCAGCTAATGAATACACAATGAGCAAGAGAAGGCGGGGGGAACAAGAGTCAGGGAGGATATGATGTCAGCATTAGCTTGGCAAGATGGCCACTGCCTAGAATAGGATTTTCTGCTTTTCCTTTATAAAATGCACAGGAATCATTACGTGGATAGCACAATACATCTGTTATGTAAGCAGAAGTAGTATTTATCTACTTATATCTACTTATATATGTGTTTTTTATTTCTAGGTTAGCATGGGTGTCGCTTGTTCTTTAAAGGGGAACTGAAGATAGAGGTATATGGAGGCTGCCATGTTTATTTCCTTTTAAGCAATACCAGTTGCCTGGCAGCCCTGCTGATCCTCTGCCTCTAATACTATTAGCCATAGCCCCTGAACAAGCATGCAGCAGATCAGGTGTTTCAGACTTTAAAGTCAGATCTGACAAGACTAGCTGCATGCTTGTTTCTGGTGTTCTTCAGATACTACTGCAGAGAAATAGACCAGCAGGGCTGCCAGGCAACTGGTATTGATTACAATGAAATAAATACGGCAGCCTCCATATACCTCTCTCTTCAGTTCCCCTTTAAGTTATTGATGTATCACTATTTAACTATCAAGGTATATGTGACAGGATTGTTGCCTGGATTTGTGTGATAATAAAAGACAGAAACTCCAAAACTGCGTGAGTCAAAAGAGGTGCAGCTGACGATGTAATCATGTAATACAGAGTAAAGGTGGGGTTCTGGAAGCAGCCATATGAGCAAGTCAACTACTTTATTACATAGAACCAATGCGTTTATTTTAATAACACACAAAATCACATCACTGTAAATCTACTGATAGAATACCAATCCCATCATTTAATATTTCATTACAGGACAACCCAACCTTGATTTATTTCACATCCAGGACATATAAACTCTGCATCTCTGGCAGCGCTGGTGAAGTTACAGCTAATAATGTACAGGAAATGCTTTTCGCTCCAAAATCCTGAATTGCTTTCAGTCTGCTAATAATGCTGACTTTCTTGGGGGACAATCTCCTCCGTCATCGTATCCCTGATAAACACTGGTGTTGGCTGTGATCTGGCATCTGGGATCTATCACCACATAAAGCACTTTATAACAGCACAAGTGGACAGTGTCGTGTGATGCATGGCTGAGCAGGGACAATGATCCATGGGAATCTATAAATGTGATATACACGAGGAATACAACAAAAAACGTCTACGAAACAAAACAAATATGTTGGCTTGGAAATTATTGAAGAAAATCAATCTATTGATATTGTACAGATAATTTAGTTTTCTGTTTCTTGGCAAAGTAATCAGAGTCGTAAAGAAGAATTCTGTTATGTATTTAAAAAAAAAAAAAAAAACTATCCCCAAGTGATATTTGTTATTGCAGTTCACAATGAAAGTAATACAGAACGCAAACAACAGACTGTCAGAGAGGAGTTGGAATGCAGGACAATGTGAATAGGTAGCTAAAAATCAGAATAATGCCCTCTCCTACCACTTTTGCATGTTTTGTAATGGCTGTTATGTTGCTAAAGGCAAATCATTCCATGTAGCTAGCAGAGTGAGGAGGGGAGAGCTGTGACTGAACTGTGAGGCCTAAGTATAGCTATGTACACACATGCACATTATTATCGCCCATTGGAGATTGAGAAACAATCCTTTGGGAGACCAATCAGGGCCCGATGGTGTACAGACACATCTCTAGCCCTCTGGCTAACAATGCATTCTTCTACTATGGAGAGGGTTGCAATGTCAAAGATCAGCGCATGATGGAGCAGCTTCCCAGTGTGAGGAGCGGGAGCAAAAATAACATTGCAGTCGGGCATGCTCAGGCATTGGGAGTCATTTGGGATCCACTGGCATAGACAGTTTGTCGTTTATGTGTCATTTCACATTGCAAGTCAAATGTGTGAAGCATTTGGTGAAAAAGGATGTTGAGTCAGCTTTTTGTTTGTTACTGTTGAACCCCGTTTGTTTTTGATTTTTTTCCAATAGTAGAAACCACCACACTGCCTTTTTTTCCAATCACTGTAGGTCAGACTTACATTATGTGAAAGAAAGGTCTCAATTTTTAAATGTAGATACCATCAGTGCTAGACACTAAATATTAGCAAGAAGGGAGAGTGTCAACTCGGAGCTGCTCCATTGCTGCCAAAGTGCCACAATTGATTTCTCTCTCCATTCCATCTGTGTGTTTGCCATTCCTACTGTCTGCCAATGGCAAATACTAATACCTTATATTTCAACAGGTTTTTAAAGAGGAACCTTAATAAGTTGTGTAACGCAATGATAAAAATTGTTAATATTTTAGAATATTTATTTACACATTACTTAGTCAGTGTTTGCCCATTGTAAAATTGTTTCACTTCCTGATTTTTATTCTAAATTTATCACAGGTGGTGATTAGTGATGTCGCTAACCTCCGCGGAAGGTTCGGTTCGCGGAAAAGTTTGCGAACCGCAATAGACTTCAATGGGGATGCGAACTTTGAAAAATAGAAAAAATTATGCTGGCTACAAAAGTGATGGAAAAGATGTTTCAAGGGGTCTAACACCTGGAGGGGGGCATGGCGGAGCGGGATACATGCCCAAAGTCCCAAGGAAAAATCTGGATGTGACCCAAAGCAGCGTTTTAAGGGCAGAAATCACATTGAATGCTAAATTGCAGGCCTAAAGTGCTTTAAAACATCTTGCATGTGTATACATCAATCAGGGAGTGTAATTAGAGTTCTGCTTCACACTGACACACTGACACACTGACAAAATCACTGTGTAATGCACCGCAAACAGCTGTTTGCGTAGTGACGGCCGTGCTGGACTGGTGCGCTCCGTGGCGAGAGTGTAGACCGTGGCGGTTTTCAAGCCCATATGGTCGCCGGGCTGTGGTAGCTCAATGATGGAACAACAGTGACTGTCCAGCTGATCAAATTTGGTCTGACCACGATGAAGCAACGACCTTATTATCTTTTGTGTTCCATCCCCACCCGAGACACTCAATTAGCCGGCGGTCATTGCTTCATTGTGATACGCAAGCCCCTTCACCGTGGCAAGGTAATTATCACGAAGGGGGATGGGCACATGTACATGCCTTTTTTTTTTGTTGCAGCCGCCCGCAGTGCAGCCAGAAAAATTAGGCAGGCATGTACACGCACCAGAAAAATTAGTGTAGTGGCCGCTGCTAGCAGCGGCCTTAAAAATTCAGGAATCCGCCTAGAGTCCTGGACCCTGTTGGTGGTGGCGGAGAAGGCAAGTGGACTGCAGGCAGAGATGCTGTGTGTGGGGACTGACTTAGTCTTCAGTCGTGCAGTAGTCCTCCGTGATCCATTCCTCATTCATTTTGATAAACAGGTGGTTACAACAGGTAGTTAGATGCAGTGAGGTGGGTTCACTGAACAGTAAAGGTACTTAGATGCAGTGAGCTGGGTTCACTGAACAGTAAAGGTAGTTAGATGCAGTGAGCTGGGTTCACTGAACACAACAGGTAGTTAGATGCAGTGAGGTGGGTTCACTAAACACAACAGCTACTGTAGGTATATGCAGTGAGTTGGGTTCACTGAACACAACAGGTAGTTAGATGCAGTGAGCTGGGTTCACTCAACACAAAGCTAGATATATGCAGTGATGAGGTGGGTTAAGTAAACACAAAAGGTACTGGGTATATGCAGTACTGGGTAGTACAATGTACAGCTTCCTGTCACACACACAGGTAATCACTGAATGTGCTGGGCTACTGGCAGTGGCACACACACAATGAATTAGCAAGGCTGTGCATGCAACAAAAGTGTCAGTTTGACACACATAAAGAAAAAAAAAGTGCAGGATTAGCTCTGAAAAGAGCTGTTGAGGGGTGCTATAAAAGCAGTAATAATCAGCCAGGAGCAAGCTAAGCAGCCAAGAACCTAACTAATCTGTCCCTAGGAGAACAAGTCTGCAGCAGTTGTCCCTAGTCTGTCTCTAGCAGGCACACGAGTGAGTGTAATGGCCGGCGAGCCTGCCTTATATAAGGGGGGGGGGGCTCCAGGGCTTAGTGTAGCCTGAATGGCTACAATGTGCCTGCTGACTGTGATGCAGAGCAAATCGAACTTCCGCAAAACCACCAAAGTTCGCCTGGAACCATTCGCCCAGCGAACCGTTCGCTACATCTCTAGTGGTGATGTCTTTACTGCTGGTAGATGTATCAGTGCGGAACGTTGTTTTGTTGAGAGTATTGTGTGCAGAAACAATATCTGGTCTCCCAGAATGCTTTGGGGCAGAAGGTTGTATAATTAACCACTTGAGGACCAGGCCTTTTATTGTGAAAATGGCCACTGCAGCTTTAAGGCCAAGCTGCAGGGCCACACAACACAGCACACGAGTGATTCCCCCTCCCCCCCTTCCCTTGTTTTTTTTTTTTAAAATAAATATTTATGTTATTTGTTTTTCTTTATTTTTGGCTATTTTTCTTTATTTATTTTATTAATCCCCTCCCTCCCCCCAGCCAGCCAATCCTAGCGATCGGCTGTCATAGGCTTCTGCCTATGAGAGCAGATCGCTCTCTTGTCCCCCAGCGCTGTACTATAGGTACACCGTCTAACAGTCTTCCGGGTGGCAATCGTTGCTCGGAGACTGAAGGTGGGCCGGAGCTCCGCCCCTCAAGCAGGAGATGCGCACACAGCCTGCGCGCGATCTCCTGCAGTAGCCGGCCCCAGGACCTGACGCCAATTGGCGTTAGGTGGTCCTGGGGCTGCCGTCGCGACCACGCCCATTGGCGTGGGGCGGTCTTTAAGTAGTTAAATAGCTTAGGCTAAATATCACTGGGTTTACATACCAATACACAACAACACATTAATAGCATGCATGAAAAAAGGGCGCCGTGAAAAAAGGCCCTGGCTGGATAACGAAATGGCGCCAGTGGATAACGAAATCTGATAACGATAAACATCGTTGTCAAACTTGGTTAACTACTTTAGTACCAAGCTAATTGAAACCTACCCCCTGTTTTGGTGGTCACCTGGCTGGCAGGGCGTAGATTTCAATTAGCTGCCGCTGCGCGCAATCGCCGTTTCCGTCGCTCCTGCCGATCTCGCCACTGAATCCCGACGTCTCAAGCTCACTTGCTCTGCCTGTCTCTATGACGACAGAGCCCTGTGAGCGGGACAGGAGCTGATTTAATTGGCTCATGGCCCTGTCTTTCAATGTAAGCCGCTCCCATTGGTTTAAATTGAAAGACAGGGTCAGGAGCCAATGAAAGCGGCTCCTGACCGACTCAAATGAACTATGCCGTCATAGAGACGGCAGAGTGGGTGGCCCTGGTTCCCGACGTGCGGCGGTGGTGGCAGCTGCAGCAGGTAAGTGCGGCGATTCGTCGTTATCCGTTGGGATTCCGCCGTTTCTGTACCAGCGGTCTCTGGTCCAACCTCCCTAGCGGTATTGACAGATTATCCATCCATACAAAACAAAACATGCTGTGAACAGTATAAACATGCATACACATCAATACTCGCCTGCACTGTATACTAGACCCTTGCTTGACACATTTTGCACAGAAATCATGGGGAAATTGAACGCCAGGGAGGATATTATTAAGGGGCAGAGACTGCTGGTACTTAAGTGGTTAACAATAAATACTGTTGTAAAAATAGACCCAAAATACTGACAAAAAGATATTAACGTTAAAAATCGTTATGTAATTCAACAATACAGCTTAACCAAGCCCCACTCTCACACAAAACCCTCCCCTGGTGGTGCTTAAAACTAACAACACCCCTGGTGGCGCCTAACCCTAACCACCTCCCCGGTGGTGCCTAACCCTAACCCCCGCCCCTCTTGGTGGTTCCTAACCCTAACCACCACCCTCCAGGTGGTGCCTAACCCCCCCCCCCCCCGGTGGTGCCTAACCCTAACCACTCCCCCGGTGGTGCCTAATTACCCCACAGGTGGTGCCTAACCCTAACCACCCCCCTGGTGATGTCTAACCCTAACCACCCCCCCTGGTGTTGCCTTAAACTAACCGCCACCCGGGTGGTGCCTAGCCCTAACCACTCCCCCTGGTGTTGCCTAACACTAACCACTCCCTCTGCAGAAACACCCTTTTCCACGTACAAATGATAATATCTTTGATAATGTAAAATCTGTATATACAAACAAACTAATATGACAAAAACTATAACATCACAAACTTCTACAACAATAACATAATTCAAAAACTTTAACGTTTGAATGTTGTTAACGATATTTATCGCAGCACCCTTTTTTCTGCTATTTTTGCCGTATCAACGATAATTGCATTAAATTCTATGGCGGCGCCCTTTTCGCCCACTCTCAGCCGGCGCTCTTTTTTCCTGCTAACCATGAGCATAGGAAGGGATTCTAATGCTAACACCAGGATGATTAAAGAGCACATTCAGTGTACATTTTACACCCTATCGATACTCTTCTAATAATATTTTACCTTTATATATATTTATATAAGTTCTATTCCTCATGTTGAGGGCCTTCTGTATACATGTAGCTGGGAGAGTAGAATGACACTGTGGCTGCACACATCGTATTTGCCTCCAGCCATCGCTGACATGCTGCACAGTTATGTTGATGAGCATTATTGCTGTTACAATCATTTCTGCTCTAGTTTGACAATTTGACTTTGATTGTGCTTTAAGTTGGATTGGTACGTTGCCCACAGCAATACCCTTTTTAACAATTTTACCTATCTGCTCCGCTCTGTGACTTCATAGCCATGGACTTAGATGTGTTTGAGCTTGCAGCCTGCCTCCATGTGGAACCTGTCAGGTGTCTGATCAGCAGGCTGCGGCCACTGTATGTGCTGTGGGCTATTTGCCTCACATTCAAGCTGCTTAGACTCATCTTCAAACACATTCATTGCAATCAGTCTTTTAGCACTTCTAGTCTCTGCTGCAGGCCATTGGCTCATCTACTTAAGTGTAGAGTCTTCTACATATGTATGTCACCTGTTCAAGCTGAATGTGAATAACAGTCCGCATAACTTCTTATACCCTTTGCTGTAGACAGATGATGATGTGAAGCGCTAGTCTGGATTCATGTTCCTCTGATCAGCTTAGAAAGAAGACTAAAGGTGGCCATACATCTGACGATTTTGCAGCCATTCAACCATCCAAATCGATAACTGTTATCAATATATAGTCTTTTCAATTGCGCTCCCCTCCTTTCACCCTCCCCTCTATATCAAGGCTTGCTGCAACTCAAATAGATGCTACATGTACATCTCATCAGTTAAACATTGCTTATAAAGTGCGCTGCCCAAATGTTCAATCATACAAACAGTTCTCTTAAGTACGTCCTCCACTATCCACCATCCGAATCCAGATGCTCCAAGGAATTCTCCCGTTATTGGCACAGTTCATATGCAGAAAAGGAACAAAGACACAAGATCATAGTGCGATCCGTTAAATTAAAAACATATAGGGACCAACACCCTATGGGATCCAGTTGTGCGAATTCTATTATGGGGTCACCTCTATATCCGTGACACTTTGACCAACAAATGGTATGCTCACCTTGCTGCAAGGCTGCCTTGCAGCAAGGTGAGAGTGCCATTTGTTGGTGAAAGTGTCACGGATATAGAGGTGACCCCATAATAGAATTCGCACAACTGGATCCCATAGGGTGTTGGTCCCTATATGTTTTTAATTTAACGGATCGCGCTATGATCTTGTGTCTTTGTTCCTTTTCTGCATATGAACTGTGTCAATAACGGGAGAATTCCTTGGATAACTGTTATCGAATTGGAGTAAAATTGGTGCCGCAACAAGCATCATCGACGATTCAGTCGAAATCTCGAGCAGACGTCGGCGGTCTGGTGTGTGGCAGTAACGGCGTGCCATATCGGGACGTTATACATGCCCCACGTACTATAAGTCAGCAGCGAGTAGGGCGCCAATGCAGAAGCAGGTGGACACTAGTGGCGGGGGGCTGGCCAGACAGGTGAGACAATTTAATACACGGTACCTGGGGGGCACGTGTAACATTTGGTGGGACAGCAACGAATGCGGTCAGGCGGGGTCACAAGGTAGATTCCTAAAAGATTTCATGCTGAAATTGATCGGGAATTGGCCTGTAGTGTATGGGCAGCCAACAGATCTCTATCTGATCAGATTCAAGCAGAGAAAGATCTGTCTCTTGGTCGATCTGCCCATACATTCATACATCACTAGACTCATGCACACAAGCATGTGATCAGTTTAATCAAGAGCCATAAAGACCAAACACAAAATGACTAAGAGACAGATACAAGATATAAAGCTGGAGCCTGGATGAGGCACTCAACTCTGCAGGGAGTGGGCAGGAAGGCGGAACCTTTGGCTACCTATACTTCTATACTGGGGGAACATCTGGCTACCTACACTGGGGTGAGGGGTCTGGGGGGCCTTTGACATCACCTGAATTGATTTTTTCCCCCCGATATTACCACCAGTGGTGATAAAAACGAATAACATACTAATTAGCCCCAAACAGGAGGAATACATTGGGGATAGCAAATCACAGCTTCTAGCATCTGTTTGAATTAACCATCAATGGTGTTAAATGTTCTATAATTTTCCCCTTGTGGGTGAAGCTAATTTGCACAAGAATTTAGGACTCCTCACTAATTAGTTACCACTATCTTCTGATGTTATTCTGTGCCTCTGAACCTTTCAGTAATCTAACTTATTTCTAGCATTGCTTTTTAATAGGGAGCTTTTTGGTCTCATTAGCCCCTTATACTTTCCCAGTGGTTCTGGCTGGATAGTGTACTAGTTAAGGGTACTGCTCTGACACAAGCCAACACCCATTGTGTAGGAGACCTTGGGCAAGACTTCTTAACACTGCTACTGCCTAAAGGGCACATCCTAGTGGCTGCAGCTCTGGCGCTTTGAGTCTGCCAGGAGAAAAGCGCAATATAAATGTAATTTGTCTTGGGTCACTGTGAGCTATCTGGGTACTCCCCATGTAATTGTATAGATTGCACAAGCACTATGTATAGTACCTGTCCCAGCACATCGAATATTGTTTGGGTGACTACAAGTATACTATTTCATCTATATACTATTATACTAATCTTAATCTGTGTGTAAGAAATGCAGTCAGACAAAGCATCACACAGTGCAACATATTTGTTGGTAATGGTTGTTTTGATCCTTTAGGGGACATAATTGAACTGGATGACTGGAACTTGTCATCTAACAAGAGACTGACTGTGGAAGCCTTGGTATGTAGGGTGGTCCTACCCTTATCGCAGAATAATAGAGAACCTGTAGAAAGACAAGAGACTCAGGACTGGTATTGTCATGTTGTAATGACACCTGCATCTCCTGGGGGAAATGCCTGCTAAATTGGTCACCTCTATAATTTTCTAGGCAATAGAACAGAAAATGCATTACAATAAAGATTAATAAAATTAATAATAATATAATACTTCCCAACTTTTTGAGATAAGAAAGAGGGACAACTTAAGCCACACCCCTGCCACACCACTAGCCATGCCCATGACACGCCTCTAGTCACGCATACCATAAAGATTTCACAAGAAAAATATGCTGTTTTATACAGTAATTCAAACTACACCCATCCTTTGCATTATAGTTAATTTTCCTTCATACGAATGTTTGAAAATAAGAAATATATCAATGTAAAGGATGGAAATGACGTTTAGAGTCAATGAAACACAATTTTCAATATAAAAATACATATATTTACATAGATCACACCTGAAAGAGGGACAAATAAAGGAATAAGAGGGACAGAGGGATTGGGTTCCCAAAGAGGGACTGTCCCTTCAAAAGAAGGACAGTTGGGAGCTATGATAATGTCTATCTATCTATCTATCTATCTATCTATCTATCTATCTATCTATCTATCTATCTATCTATCTGTCTCTGCATTATAAATATGCAGCAGTTGCTAAAGCTCAGGGATTGATGTGAGCTTGTAGTATTATTGCATAACATTGAATGACATCACTGCATTTTAAAGTGGACCTGAACTCTTGCACAGGACAGAAGGAAAACATAGAGAAATGCATCCTGTATGTATTTAGAGAGTTTATCCTGTCTTACTCACCCTCATCTGTAACTAATCACAACTGTAATTTGATCTCTCAGCTGTGTCAGCTGACTGCCTGGGCAGAGCAACTAATTTGTAAACACAGGATATTAACTCTATGTCTGCTTCCATGAAAGCAGGAAGCAGACAAACTGAAGATTTATTGCAGGATTTGTATCAGCAGTAAGAAAGAAATGTTCTTCTTTAAAGGTTATTATGCTGTCACTTATCTTTTAGAGCAGAGAGGAAGTTCTGAGTTCAGGTCCGCTTTAAGTGACAGAAAAGAGTCACACATAGCACACATGTATGCTTTCTCTGCCACCCAGCACACATTTATATTCCTATCAGCTGTCCGGAGTGTTTCTTTAGCTTTGTGGAATAAGTATTTTGATTAAATCTCTTGGTTCCCACATCACCTCTGCACACATCTGAAGAATGCGCTTGAATCCCACTTTGCTGCTGGATAAATTTAACAAATCAGAGAGGCAGCAACTGCTTCTGGGCCCGTGGCCTGGGGACCCATCACTCTACGTCACAAAAATGCTTGTCTGTTTTTTTACTAACCAAAAAAAAAATCATTAAGTTATCTGTCATTGAGAAGAGGATTTTACTTGTGAATTTGTTTAACTGGTTTGTGTTTAGCTGTTTAAAGGGGAACTTCAGCCTAAATAAACATACTGTCAATAAGTTACATTAGTTGTGTTAATTAAAATAGATAGGTAATATAATCTCTTACCCACCCTGTTTTAAATGAACAGGCAAATGTTTGTGATTTCATGAGGGCAGCCATATTTTTCATGGGGGCAGCCATCTTTTTAGTTGAAAGGAGGTGACATGGAGCATAGGACACAGTTCCATCTGTCCTGTGTCCTGATCACCCCTCCCAGCTGTGCATGCTAGGCTTCAAATCTCAAATTAAAAAAAATAAAAAAAAATTGCACCAAAACAGCAGAACAAGAACTACAACATCAGAAATCCCATCATGCTTTGCACAGCAACAGGGGAAAAATGTCCAGGCAGTTTTCTTCTGTGCAGCTAAAATGAGGTTTGTGTAAGAAACAGGGCAGTTTCTAGGCTAAATTTCACCCAGTTCGAGAGTAACCCCCCCCCCCCTCCCCAAAATCAAAGCTGCTAAGTGAAATCATGTCAAAAGGCTTCTTGAAACCAACTCACCATTTTTATTTTTATTTATTTTTTACTACCCCTCTTCCATGGGCTTGCTCCTGGCTGGCTTTGGCTGCCTGCGAGTCTGCTAGTCTCTGGACTGACTCAGGCTGAGAGGCTCTGCGAGTGCAATGCAGTCACACACTGCGTATTTATGGCTGCATGCGGCCACCCTACTCTCGCTCGCTGACGTCGGCTTCTCCCCCAGCCAAGCCCAAGGGTGAGGTGGGCTGCCTGTATCTTTCCCGTTGCGCCTCGCAGCCTGCCAGTGTTGCCAACCTTTCACGTTATTTTTTACTGACAAATACCTAAAAAATTACTGACAAAAGATTTTTACTGACAAAATTTCTCCACTAAATGCACATAAGAGACAGCGTTTCACCAGTAAATGCACATAAGAGACAGTTTTTTTCACCAGTAAATGCACATAAGAGACCGCTTTTCACCAGTAAATGCACATAAGAGACCGCTTTTCACCAGTAAATGCACATAAGAGACAGCTTTTCACCAGTAAATGCACATAACAAGAGACCGCTTTTCACCAGTAAATGCACTTAACAAGAGACCGCTTTTCACCAGTAAATGCACTTAACAAGAGACCGCTTTTCACCAGTAAATGCACTTAACAAGAGACCGCTTTTCACCAGTAAATGCACATAATGACAAACAGCCAGTGTCCCCAGTATATGTATCCAAGGATATATGTGCCCAGTATGTAGCCAGAGGTATTTGTGCCCAGTATATGGAGCCAGGGGGTATATGTTTTCAACTGCAGAAATAGCGCGACACCAACCCCTATTCTAATAAGTTGTAAATGCATATAAAATAACACCTTAAAAACACTAAATTCAAAGTAGGTTGGAGCAGCTCCTTCTATACATACAAACAATTTATCACTAGAAGGTAGCGCCTACACAACTAAAAAAATTTCATGCATAAGGTACACAGCTATGCAAAAAGTCCAGTTCAATGCAGTGGGTACAAGTCACTATGCAGGACTTTTCAGATTAACTGATTAGGATCTCTGTGAGTGCTTAGATCACCACCACCACACCGCAAGGTTCCGGACTCACCAGACAGTAGGACCTATATTAGGTCGGGATGCACATTGGGACACTTAGGGCCGTCCCCCACCGCCTCTGGATAGTCCCCTTGCTCACAGAACTGTAGCCTTAAAGAGACACTGAAGCGAGACTAAATCTCGCTTCAGCTCTCATATATAGCAGGGGCACGTGTGCCCCTGCTAAATTGCCGCTATCCCGCGGCTAAACGAGGGTCCCTTACCCCCCAACCCACCCCCCGCAAAAGTTGGTCGCAAAGGTTGGTCGTAGAATATGCTTCCTAGAGGCAGGGCTAATGGCTGCACGCTGCCTCTCAGCGCGTCTATCAGACGCGCATCGCCGCCTCTCCCCCGCCCCTCTCAGTGAAGGAAGACTGAGAGGGGCGGGGGAGAGGCGGAGATACGCGCTGACAGACGCGCGTGGGGCATGGCTGGGGCGGTTAGCCCTGCCCCAATGCAGAAGCGTTCCCCCGCATTACGGAGGGGATTTGGGCGGACAGGGACCCCCGTTAAGCTGCGGGATAGCGGCGTTTTAGCAGGGGCACACATGCCCCTGCTATCTATGAGGTCTGAAGCGAGATCTATTCTCGCTTAAGACTCTTTTTAAGCATGCCACCATGCATGTCAGCAAAGTCCTCAAATAAAAGAACTCCACATAGTGTAAAACCGTAAAAAAATTATTAATGTTAAAAATCAGTTGCACTTACAATCTGATGACTGGATTAAGAACACAGAGTTTCAGGACGGGCTCTCCCCTGTTAAGCTGGGCCCCGGCTGCCGTCGTGTGTCCCCTGCTGTGTGTAGAGCTGTGTCCGTGCGCGCTGCGGTCACTGCCCCCAGTCAGGACGCCGTCCCGTGTGCCCACACCAAGGTATAAGTATCTCTCACACTTCCGTGCCTAGGCCCTGCCCGACATGTTTTGTCATAAAGACTCATCAGGAGCTCCTGATGAGTCTTTATGACGAAACATGTCAGGCGGGGCCTAGGCACGGAAGTGTGAGAGATACTTATACCTTGGCGTGGGCACACGGAACGGCGTCCTGACCGGGGGCAGTGACCGCAGCGCGCACGGACACAGCTCTACACACGGCAGGGGACACACGACGGCAGCCGGGGCCCAGCTTAACGGGGGAGAGCCCGTCCTAAAACTCTGTGTTCTTAATCCAGTCATCAGATTGTAAGTGCAACTGATTTTTAACAGTAATACATTTTTTACGGTTTTACACTATGTGGAGTTCTTTTATTTGAGGACTTTGCTGACATGCATGGTGGCATGCTTAAGGCTACAGTTCTGTGAGCAAGGGGACTATCCAGAGGCGGTGGGGGACGGCCCTAAGTATCCCAATGTGCATCCCGACCTAATTTAGGTCCTACTGTCTGGTGAGTCCGGAACTTTGCGGTGTGGTGGTGGTGATCTAAGCACTCACAGAGATCCTAATCAGTTAATCTGAAAAATCCTGCATAGTGACTTGTACCCACTGCATTGAACTGGACTTTTTGCATAGCTGTGTACCTTATGCATGAAATTTTTTTTAGTTGTGTAGGCGCTACCTTCTAGTGATAAACAGGGGGTATATGTGCCCAGTATATGGAGCCAGGGGGTATATGTGCCCAGTATATGGAGCCAGGGGGTATTTTTGCCCAGTATATGGAGCCAGGGGGTATATGTGCCCAGTATATGGAGCCAGAGGTATATGTGCCCAGTATATGGCGCCAGGGGGTATATGTGCCCAGTATATGGAGTCAGGGGGTATATGTGCCCAGTATATGGAGCCAGGGGGTATATGTGCCCAGTATATGGAGCCAGGGGGTATATGTGCCCAGTATATGGAGCCAGGGGGTATATGTGCCCAGTATATGGAGCCAGGGGGTATATGTGCCCAATATATGGAGCCAGGGTTATATGTGCCCAGTATATGGAGCCAGAGGGTATATGTGCCCAGTATATGGAGCCAGGGCTATAGGGACCCGAGTGAGTGAGTGAAAGGGGACCCCCCTCTAGCCGCCACCGCCGCCACCTTCTCACCTTGCAGCAGCGTCAGACCTCGATCAGCGGGCAACCCGTCCAGTAAGAGGGCACCGGACGCACACGCTCTATATGCAGAAGTGATGTCACTTCCGCATATCAGTGCAGCGTGCTAGGTCCTAGCGCCCGCACTACTTGTCGCCGCATGATCAAGGTCTGACGTGGCGGCGCCGGCGGCTAGAGGGAGGGAGAGAGCGGCGGCCACAGGTGGAGAGTGCCCAGAAGGATCTAGGAAGCCGGTGATCGCGCTGGTGCACAGCTCCTCCTGCCTCTCGCTGCACTGTGTCCGCGCGTCACCGGCTCCTAGCAGTGACGTCACATGACATCCTTCTGCCTGGCGCCCCCCAATCAGTCACTCTCATCGGCGCCCCGTTCAGCAGAATCGATTGAACGGGGCAAGAAACGGCCCTGGTAAGAAGAACATTCTGATGCTATGAAACTGTTAAAGAAAGAAACACCAAGCCTTTTCAGTGCTGCTGAGTAGATTTTTAGTCTGGAGGTTCACTTTAAGGAGTGAGGCTAAAGGTACCCATTAACAATACAAATTTAGCAAACAATCAGGCTTCTGATCCAATAATTGTGATTGGAAGGAAAAGATCAATTGAGCCCATAAAGGGGATAAAAAATTTCACCAATCCCATAATTTCACATGGAATCAATCTGAAATTGGATCAAAGAAACAAATGATAAATGGATTGTTTGTTGTCGATTGGCGCCATCAACACCATTTGATTGATTGGAAGGTTGATTCTTCACTAAACTGTATAGTTAATGTTAGGTATAATTTACAACTCAGACCTGAGTCTCACTTCATTAACAGTTAAACACAGGTTCACTTTAAAGAAGAGTTCTCAATATCCCATAACTGCCAAGCTCTGGTGACCCCTAAACTTCACCTTTAGAAAATGTCAAACCCAATGTCAAGATAGGTAAATCCACATTTCATGATCTCAACCAACCCTGCACAAATTAGCAATACTGAACCTGGGAGCTCTTTCCAATTCTTCTCTCCTCCCCGACTGTCTGCTGTTTATCACATCTCTATTCACTGACCTAATTATAGATCAGTAGATGCTGAAGATCATTACTGGATGATGAAGATTATTAGATGATGAATCAGACTCTGGAGATACGGGGCAAAATGAATTGTTGGAAGAAAGAGACTAGGTAAGCATTCTTGTGACTGGTTGCAGAAAGCTTGAAGCAGGTCAGGCAGGAGAAGAGGGGACACGTATTCAGCAATTAGGGCATCCAAAATTTCTGGATATATTGAAAACAATTTAAAAGAAGACTAGGCTATTAGTTTTCAGCCTGGCTAGATGAAAGCAATAATGTCATAATTTTATTACTGACGACGCTTTACCGGGTATATAAAGATCTAAATATAGAAAATATCTGAGGCCTTTAGTTTATGATATGAATTGGAGCTAAAGTACCTTAGCAATAAAACTTAAAGGGACCCTGAGTACTACATAAAAATGAAATTTGGACTTACCTGGGGCTACAACCAGCCTCCGGTAGCAAAAAGGTCCTCCGGCATCCTCTTCTTCCACTTCCTGGTCCCGCTAGCGGCTCCGATAATCATCAAATTTGGGTGAAGTTGTGCGTGCGCGCCATTGCCATGCTCGTTGCATCATCACACCGGTTGCCCTAAGCCTTCTGCACATGCGTGGTTCAGTCTTTAGAAAACCGTGCATGTGCAGGAGGCTTACATTGTCCATCATGATGACGCAAAGGGCGCACGGTGGGAGCGTGGACATGCTACTTCATGCAAAGTTGCTGATTACCAGAGCCACCAGCGAGACCAGGAGAGGGAAGAGGAGGATGCCGAAGGACCTCGCAGGCTATGGGGGGCTGGCGGAAGCCCCAGGTAAGGGCAAATTTCATTTTTTTTAGCGCTTTAGCAACTGAAGAAAATAAATCCAACAGATGTTCACTGACAAGAAATCATTGTATAAAATATAATAAGTACCGTATATCCTCAAACATAAGTCAACCTTGTGTATAAGTCGACTCCAACATTTCACCCTCTTAAGCTGGATTTTTTATTGACTCTAGTATAAGTCTACCCAGCAAAGTTAATGGCTGCACTTGGGGCCCGGAAAGGGTTAATGACTGCATTGCATACAGTATTGAAATCATTAACCCCTCCTGTCCCTTAAGTGCAACCAATACCTCCTCCAGGCCCCCAAGTGCAGCAGTTATTCACCTCCCCCCTTTCCTGCAGCCCAGTATCCCCCCGCCCCTTTCCTTTGTTAATTGTTGTGGCCAGGACTTTCAGACCTGTGCTTTCTTGGCATTTCCTTTATCAAGGGTAAATTGCTGTAAATGGGAATGTCATTAATAGTTACACACATTACTCAGTGTTGCTAGTGGCTCGTGTATAAGTCAACCCCTATACTTTTATTTAGTGAATCAGACTTACATTTCTAGACTTATAGTTGAGTAAATACAGTAAATAAAAACACATACACACACATTTTCAGTAACAGATTGCCCAGTAAGCTGATGGCGAGCTAGTTACATAGTTATTTTTATTTTGGTTGAAATAGACATACGTCCATCGAGTTCAACCAGTACAAAGTACAACTCCAGCCCGTCCCCCACATACCCATGTTGATCCAGAGGAAGGCGAAAAACCCCCCACAAGGCATGGTCCAATTAGCCCCAAAAGGGAAAAATTCCTTCCTGACTCCAGATGGCAATCAGATAAAATCCCTGGATCAACATCATTAGGCATAACCTAGTAATTGTAGCTATGGATGTCTTTCAACGCAAGTAAAGCATCTAAGCCCCCTTTAAATGCAGGTATAGAGTTTGCCATAACGACTTCCTGTGGCAATGCATTCCACATCTTAATCACTCTTACTGTAAAGAACCCTTTCCTAAATAAATGGCTAAAATGTTTTTCCTCCATGCGCAGCTCATGTCCTCTAGTCCTTTGAGAAGGCCTAGAGACAAAAAGCTCATCCGCCAAGCTATTATATTGCCCTCTGATGTATTTATACATGTTAATTAGATCTCCTCTAAGGCGTCTTTTCTCTAGACTAAATAAACCCAGTTTATCTAACCTTTCTTGGTAAGCGAGACCTTCCATCCCACGTATCAATTTTGTAGCTCGTCTCTGCACCTGCTCTAAAACTGCAATATCTTTTTTGTAATGTGGTGCCCAGAACTGAATTCCATATTCCAGATGTGGCCTTACTAGAGAGTTAAACAGGAGCAATATTATGCTAGCATCTCGAGTTTTTATTTCCCTTTTAATGCATCCCAAAATTTTGTTTGCTTTAGCTGCAGCGGCTTGGCATTGAGTACGATTATTTAACTTGTTGTCGATGAGTACTCCTAAGTCCTTCTCCAAGTTTGATGTTCCCAACTGTATCCCATTTATTTTGTATGGTGCTAGACCATTGGTACGACCAAAATGCATGACTTTACATTTGTCAACATTGAATTTCATCTGCCATGTATGTGCCCATATAGCCATCCTATCCAGATCCTGTTGCAATATGACACTATCTTCCTGAGAGTTGATGATTCTGCACAATTTTGTATCATCTGCAAAAATAGCAACATTACTCACTACTGCATCTACTAGGTCATTAATAAATAAATTGAAGAGCACTGGACCCAGTACAGACCCCTGTGGGACCCCACTGCTAACAGTCTCCCATTTTGAGTACGATCCATTGACCACAACTCTTTTTTTTCTGTCCATTAGCCAGTTCCCTATCCATGCACACAAACTCTTCCCCAGTCCTTGCATCCTCAACTTTTGCACCAGACTTCTGTGGGGAACAGTGTCGAAGGCCTTTGCAAAGTCCAAGTATATCACATCTACAGCATTCCCAATATCCATATTAGCATTCACTACCTCATAAAAGCTGAGCATGTTAGTCAAACAGGACCTGTCTTTAGTAAACCCATGTTGATGCTGAGAAATAAGATTATTTTCTACTATGAAGTCATGTATAGTATCTCTTAGTAACCCCTCAAATAGTTTGCATACAACTGATGTTAAGCTTACAGGTCTATAATTTCCTGGATCAGATTTTTTGCCCTTCTTAAATAATGGGAAAACGTGGGCTGTACGCCAATCCACTGGGACTCTGCTAGTTGCAAGAAAGTCACAAAAGATAAGATAAAGGGGCTTAGCTATAACTGAACTTAATTCTCTTAGGACCCGAGGATGCATGCCATCCGGGCCAGGTGCCTTGTCTATTTTTAATTTATTTAGTCTTGCCTTTACTTCTTCCTGCGTTAAGTATTTAATATTACAGTTAGAAGATTGAGACTCTTCTGCCTCTGTAATTTGCAACAGTGCTGTTTCCTTTGTGAAGACAGAAGCAAAGAAAGCATTTAATAACTCTGCCTTACCTTGGTTATCCACCATTGAGTTCCCACCCTCATCCTTTAGGATTCCTATACAGTCAACCTTTCTTTTTTTAGAGTTGATGTACTTGTAAAACTTTTTTGGGTTAGATTTGATATCCCTAGCGATTTGATTTTCAGCTTCGATCTTTGCTAGCCTAATTTCTTTTTTACAATTTTTATTGCACTCCGTATATTTGCTTAGTGCAGCCTCAGTCCCCTCCTGTTTTAGGACCTTATAGGCACTATTTTTCCTCTTCATTTTATCCCTAACCTTTCTATTCATCCATAGAGGCCTTTTTTTATTCCTAGACATTTTGTTTCCATATGGGATATACATACTACAATATTGATTGAGAATACATTTAAAAGCTTGCCATTTCCCTTCAGTGTCCTTCCCTTGTAGTACATTATCCCAGTTCACCAAACGTAGTGCCTGCCTAATTTGATTGAACTTTGCTTTTCTAAAATTCATAGTTTTAGTGGTCCCGCTGCTAGAACTCCTAGGAGTGTGTAAGGGGATAAAAAGGACCAAAAAGCCCTCTTACTAAAACGCTATGCAAAACAACTGTTCATTTACAGTAAGGGTATATTGAATTGTTTTTATTACTGTTCTATTTTATTAGCGTTATTGTTATTCCATGCTGTTTTTTTTCCAGTAATCATCTTATCTCTCTCTACTTTTAGAGCAATGGACACCAGGAGGAAAAGCACAGATGGGTTACAGTGGAAAAACCTGTTGATATTAATTTCCACACTTATGCTGCTTGCCTCTGGGATGTCTGATCATTTACATACATTGTTTTCCATGTACAATGCGGTCAGAATAGCTGAAAATAAAGGCTGGAAAATGTTTCATGATAAATTCTGAAAAATATTTTACCGTGACCTGATCAGAAAAAAATAAATATTTGATCAGTTTATTGGATCACTTAGCTTGCCATAACCGAATAACTGAAGCAGCATTTTCTTTTCTTTTTTGCAGTTACACTTAGTTTTGGGAACTCTATATAGAAATTGGGGGCATTGATTAAACCTTCACTATGGAAGTTTCGCTGACATTTTGGGTTAAAAGACCACTATCTTGAAAAATTGTAAAAATATATGAGCACATACAAATAAGGCTCCTTTCACACTGGGGCCCATATGCAATTACATTTTTCTTCCAAGTTTTCTCCTAGGAGATAATTTTGCATCTTCTTTTTAACCACTTGAGGACCGCAGTGTTAAACCCTCCTAAAGACCAGGCCATTTTTAGCTTAATTGGCCACTGCTGCTTTAAGGCCTCGCTGCAGGGCAGCACAACTCAGCACACAAGTGATTCCTCCCCCTTCTCCCCTTTTCTCCCCACCAACTGAGCCTTCTGTTGGTGGGGTCTGATGGCCCCCCGATGTTTATTTATTTTTTTATAAATATTTGTTTCTTTATTTTTGTAATAAATTTGTGTTTTTTATTTTTTTCTCTAGCGCCCACTCCCTCCCCCGCCAGCCAATCACTGTGATTGGCTTTCTGCCTATGACAGCGGATCACCCCCGAGCCAATGGAGGGGACAGCTGTGTCACATGGCTGTCCCCAGTACAGCACTGCCTTAGATTGCAGCGCTGTACAGATGTAAAAGACGGCGGTTTCTATCATCCAAGCGGGGATGCGTGATCCCTTGCAAAACACTACCCCAGGACTTTACGCCGATCGGCGTTAGGCGGCCCTGGGGAGCCACTGTGTTCACGCCCATTGGCATGACACGGTCCTGCAGTAGTTAAATAACTTTTCAGCACTGTGCAATTGAAAAAGTACAAAAAAGTAGTTGAAAAAGCTGTGTCAAAATTATCCTGAGTATTTTCTTGCCTGCTGGCGGTTTAAAAGGCATTTTATTGATGAGGTGTGAAAATATCACCCAAAGTTAGGAGAAAAAGTGAATTGCACATGGGCCTGTGTCCTTTAGGTTGCATTGCAATGGAGAGTATCATTGCCTTACAACGCATTGCAATGAATGATTGCTGTGCAGTATGGTGGGTTCCATAGGGATAACACACGGCATGCAGTGTATTTACAGGGCAATGTGCACGTTTACAGTGGCAGTGAGGCATACTTTCATGATACTGTATTCCTCACTGTATGGTCACACTGCAACAAGGCAACGTTTCGGCTTCCTTGGGTTGCATTTGCATAGCATCACAAAAAAATTGTGCATACTGTGGAAGAAGACTAAGTAGTACATTTCTTCAAGAGCAAAATGAGCTATAATTACTTTTCGCTTCTGCTGTCACTTACAGTAGGTAGCAGTGACAAATCCAACAGGTTTTGAAGTAATCCATCTTCTCATGGGGGATTTTCATTATTTCCTTTATTCTTAAGAAAAACACTCCCTAGAAAGGATCTATACAAAGACGCAGGCTGGCTTCCCTACCTGTTTACATACTATTTTAGCAGTTAGGGTGAGCAATTGCTTTTGAAAATAAAGAAAACCCTGAGAATCCCCCTTGAGGAGATGGACTAGCTAAAATCTAGATTTCTTACTTCCTAATGCAAGTGACAGCAACATAGGATACAGTGTATTTGAATATAGTGTATAAATATAGTGCATTTTACTCAGGGACAAATGTACGTTATACACTGTATGTATGCATACACATGAATTTTACATTTGACAATTCTTCGTGGTAGAGATTCTTCAAGGCAGTCAGTGAAATTTGGGCTTTTAGGGGTTAGTGTTACACTGCAGGGGACGAGGGGAGCTATAGGTTAGGCCAAGGCTACTAATTTGGTTTGGGTTATTACTGGTTAGTTATGACTCAGCTTAGCCGTTGATGAAAGGTTAGGTTAGTGTTACTAACAGGGTTAAGACAGAATATGAGAGTAAAGTTACGGCTGTCAGGGGAGGTGGTGTTATTTTTAGCATCATTAGGAGTGGGAAATTATGCTAGGGCTAGATTCGGCAGGGGATGCAGTCAGGAGTGAGCTTGATTATTGGGGAAGAGAGGCTTTGGGGCCAGGAGAGGTCATGCAGCAATAAAGTAAATATATTGGGATTGCGCCACTTATGCAATCTTTCGATGCGATTTTTACGATCAATAATAATCTGAAGGTAATTATCGATTGTTCACATTTACTAAACGATTCTTTCTTTAAATTCGATCATAAAATCCAACTTTCGGATCGATTTAATCCTATTTATCAATCGACCAATCGATAGATTGCCTTCATAAACAGCAAATTTTGTATACAATTCTATCATTTAAATCGCATCGAAAGATCTGATTTAGTGAAAAAAATTGTACCCTTAATGGAAACCTTTAGATTGTAAGCTCATGGGTACAAGGCTCTATCCCCCCTTTGTCCCACCTGTTAAATGTTTTGTTAGACACTCTCTGTATTTGCTCACATCACCTTTATGTGTTATAGCTTGTGTGCCATACAACCATGTGTATATCCTACTTTGTACAGTGCCACAGATGGTAATAAATCATGACTAATATAACAATAGTAAAGGGAACGCCTGCCAAAATATGACTCCATCAGGAAGAAATCCATAACTCTTATTTGTGACTTTGCCTGAAAAAACATATGCGCACATTGATGATTTGCATTATGTTTACATTATAGTTGGGTGTGCTTTATGTTGGCCCCTTTACAGATCAATTTCAAATGCGGAAGCAGATGCAAACCATACATCATAATGCAAATACTGCATTATTCACATAGGGAATGAGTAGCACCCTCTGGTGTTGCTTTCTCTTCCAGTGATCTCCTATTGAATTCAGGTGTGAAAGTATGACGCTATTAGAAGTGGTGGAGCAAGAGCTCTATTCTCCATGCAATGTTAGTTTCATCAGAAAAAGCTGTCAAAAGGATTTAAAAAAACAAAACACAAAATAAAACACTGACCTGCAAAAAAAATCATCAGCAAATAAACATATAAATAACAAAACACTGCAGCACTATTCATATACCCTTAACCTGCTGAGCGGTCTGGACGAGCTCAGCTCGTCCAACACCGCCAGAGGCTGCCGCTCAGGCCCTGCTGGGCCGATTTGCACCAAATAAAAAGCAGCACACGCAGCCGGCACTTTGCCAGCCGCGTATGCTGCCTGATCGCCGCTGCAGCGCGGCGATCCGCCGCGTGCAGCGGCGAAAGAGGGTCCCCCCAGCCGCCCGAGCCCAGCGTAGCCGGAACAAACAGTTCCGGCCAGCGCTAAGGGCTGGATCGGAGGCGGCTGACGTCAAGACGTCGGCTGACGTCCATGACGTCACTCCGCTCGTCGCCATGGCGACGAGGGAAGCGAAACACGGAGGGCCGCTCATTGCGGCCTTCCGTGTTATCTCTTGCCGCCGGAGGCGATCGGAAGATCGCCTCCGGAGCGCCCTCTAGTGGGCTTTCATGCAGCCAACTTTCAGTTGGCTGCATGAAATAGTTTTTTTTTTATTTAAAAAAAACCCTCCCGCAGCCACCCTGGCGATTTAATCAGAACGCCAGGGTGGTTAAAGGATACCACAACTGACATGTGGCATAATGAGATAGACATGGGTATGTACAGTGCCTAGCACACAAATAACTATGCTGTGTTCCTTTTTTTCTTTCTCTGCCTGAAAGAGGTAAATATCAGGTATGTAAGTGGCTGACTCAGTCCTGACTCAGACAGGAAGTGACTACAGTGTGACCCTCACTGATAAGAATTTCCCCCTTTTTTATCTCTTTCTTGCTCTCAGAAGCCATTTTCTTCTAGGAAAGTGTTTTATAGTTGGAATTTCTTATCAGTGAAGGTCATACTGTAGTCACTTCCTGTCTGAGTCAGGACTGAGTCAGCCACTTACATACCTGATATTTACCTCTTTCAGGCAGAGAAAGAAAAAAAGGAACACAGCATAGTTATTTGTGTGCTAGGCACTGTACATACCCATGTCTATCTCATTATGCCACATGTCAGTTGTGGTATCCTTTAACGTTTCAGGGGCCTGACTGCACTGACTTACATCAGGATGTAAGTTATATAAAGAACTTACTATATACACAGAGGTCTTTAAATATACTTTCACTATCAGGGGTGTAACTAGGAATCCTGGGGCCCCCCAGCAAACTTTGATAGGGCCCTCTAATGCTCACACCCTTGCCCTTGCTAACCTCTTATGGCCCTCACAGCCTTGAAGCCCATCTCACAAGGGTCATAAAACAAGTGTGGACATCGTAATCTTCAGCCCCAGCCCCATAACAGCTGATCTGAAGGATGGACCCCTTTATAAGATTGAGAGAATTAGTAGTTGCGGCCCCCTTGCAGCTCTACCTGTATATCTCACTATAGAGATCTATGGTGGGTGTAGTTCTCTAGAGAGAGTGGGGCCATCCTAAATCGGTGGCCCAACCACATGCAACAACATGCTGAAATGCTCAGACATACTGAATACTGGGAACATTAGAAGCATGGAACCACACACAGCTTTCGGTCAGAGGAGAGGGAGGAACACTGTGCTGCTAATTTTCCATTGTGAAATTGGCATTCAGGAGAAAATTAGGAATGACTGAATGATATCAGCAATGATGAATTTATAGCAAAAAGCTTTTTTTGGCCACCTCCAAGCATTAAAGAAGGATCCAAAATGCTCTGGTTCTGAAATGTTACCAGCATAGCCTTGTATAACTTTTGGAACAATCAAACCTGGATGTCATCTTTTTTTTAAGACCTATTTGAGTCCCTAATTAGTTACTCTACTTTCACCCCACCACCAAGCACAGCCCTGTTTATAGAGATAGCATCAGCCTTTGCTAAACTCCAAGTCCCAGCATGTCCCATGACTTTATGACAGAAAGTGCTCAAACTTATCTCCCCAAGGAGATGTAGCTCAGTCAGAATGCTTGGTGGTAGAACTCCCTCTATTTCACTCCTGATATTAAGCAAATTACTTCATTACCTGCTCTAACTTGACCTTAATTCCCTACCTCTTATAGCATAAACCTTGTGCCCTGCACTTTCCCAAACTTCCTCCCTTCCACTACTTTCTCTGCCTAATACTGACCTTAATCCCTCACTATCCACACCCTCTTCGCCTAACGATGTAAGTCAATCCTAGTTCTAATTTTAACATTATACTTTACAAACCCTACCACTAGACATGACCCTTCAACTAGGCCTAATATTAACCATTTAAACAATCCCTAGGCCCACATGCAATTCATTTTTTCTCCTGCATGTCATAGGTGATATTTTCACGCCTTGACATAAAATGCCTTTTAAACCACCAGCAGCAACCAAGAAAATACTTTAAATAGTTTTGGTAGTAATTTTTACCTACTTGTAGGTACTTTTTCAATTGTAAAATGCTTAAAGAGAACCCGAGGTGGGATTTACTTATGCTAGTGGGGCACAGAGGCTGGTTGTGCACACTAACATCAGCCTCTGTTGCCCCATGGTGTGCTTCCAAGACCCCCCTGCGTGCTGCTATACCCCCCGCAGTGCTGGCGACACGCAGCGTGTCGCCAGCACAATGTTTACCTCTCGCCTGTCTGTTAGCGCCGCTCCCCTGCCTCCTCCGTATCGGCGCTACCCGCCCGCGTCCCTTCCCTCCCGCTGATTGGAGGGAAGTGACGCGGGCGGGTAGCGCCGATACGGAGGAGGCGGGGGAGCAGCGTTAACAGACAGGTGAGAGGTAAACATTGTGCTGGCGACACGCTGTGTGTCGCCAGCACTGCGGGGGGTATAGCGGCGCGCAGGGGGGTCTTGGAGGCACACCATGGGGCAATAGAGGCTGGTTCACTTCAAGAGGAGGAAAAACACAAGTGTATGGCACATCCCATAAATTGAGGAAACAATTTGAGCGAAACACATATATGACACTTGGCAAAACAATCTTTCCAGCGTCCTGTGTGGAAGGCTTGCTGATTAGATGTCAATAGTGCCAACCAGACGTGTGCACTGCTAGTTCAAAGGAGAAACATATATCAATGTCTAATTCCAAGAAGAAAGCAATAGAAGCAGGGGTCGAGTGGTGCGTGGACGCGGGTGAACGGCGTCCACTTACTATTTCCCTGGGGTGGACGCCGTTCACCCTGCCATGTTCGGAGGGGAGCAGCGCAGTAGAAAGAGAGCTGTGAGCAGCGGTGGAGAAGGGGGGCCATTTCCCCCCCCTCCCCTCACCTTAGGTGCTCTCTTTCCCTCGCTCTCCCCTCCTGAAGTAAAGTGCGCGCAGCCGGCAGCGGGCGGGACTTACCTCTCCTCGTTCCGGCGTCAGATCTGCGTGCAGCTGCTCTGGTCTGTATCAGACCAGACTTGTGGCACGCAGATCCGGAGTTTCGACGACGAGGAGAGGTAAGTCCCGCTCGCTGCCGGCTGCGCGCACATTACTTCAGGAGGGGAGAGCGAGGAAAGGAGAGCACCCTAAGGTGCTGCTCACAGCTCTCCTTCCACAGCGCTGCTCTCCTCCTGCTGGGGGACACCTATTCTGGGCACATATACCCCTGGCTACATATACTGGGCACATATACCCCTGGCTACATATGGGCACATATACCCCTGGCTACATATGGGCACATATACCCCTGCCTACATATACTGGGCATATATACCCCTGGCTACATATACTGGGCATATATACCCCTGGCTACATATACTGGGCACATATACCCCCTGGCTGCATATACTGGGCATATATACCCCTGGCTACATATACTGGGCATATATACCCCTGGCTACATATACTGGGCATATATACACCTGGCTACATATACTGGGCATATATACCCCTGGCTACATATACTGGGCATCCCGTGGCTACATATACTGGGCACATATACCCCCCTGACTACATATAGTGGGCACGTATACCCCTGGCTACATATACTGGGCACGTATACCCCTGGCTGCATATACTGGGCACGTATACCCCTGGATACATATACTGGGCACGTATACCCCTGGCTACATATACTAGGGATATATACCCCTGGCTACATATACTAGGCACATATACCTCTGGCTACATATACTGGGGACTACTATACTCATGGCTACTTATACTGGGGACACCTATAGACCTGGCTACCTATGCTGGGGGTACCTATTTTGGGGGAACTGCTGTCAGATTATCTGCTGTTATGTATTTTGGGGAACAGCTGCCAGATTATGTGTATGTTAGGGGAACGACTGCTGCCAGATTATGCGTATTTTGGGGAACTGCTGCCAGATTGTGTATGTTTGGGGGACCACTGCTGCCAGATTATATGTATTTTGGGTGTTACGTGTATTTTGGGTGATCCGCTGCCAGGTTTCGCGTATTTTGGGGAACTGCTTCCAAATTATGTGTATGTTGGGGGAACTGCTGCTGCCACACTGTCTATTTTGGGGGAACCACTTCCATATTATCTGTATTTTGGAGGAACTTCTACCAGATTATGTGTCTTTTTGGTGAAATGCTGTCAGATTACATCTATTTTGGGGGGATACACTACGGCAGAGCTCAAACTTCCCTGGCAGACCTTTTACATCACTGATAAGGTCATGTATATTTGGCCCCACCCATGACCACGCCCACATTATGCTTGACCACGCCCGTATTTTGGCGCGCCGCGCGCAGCGCGGCGCAGGGGTTTTCCGGGTGAGTCCACTCACTTCTTTTTCCAGGACTAGACCCCTGAATAGAAGCGTGCACCTTCCGTCCAAATAATGTGGTTTAATGGCAAATGAGACAAACAAGCTTTTTTTCATCCATGAAATCTGATTAAATTTCTCTTTTTTTAGAAAAATAAAAGATTGGGAGTGGTGGATTTTTTCTAATCAATTTTGATGGAAACAAACAAAAAACAGGTGGAATAAATGAAAACCGGTATTCTTTTATTGGTAACTCCACACTTGAAGACAATATATCTACAGGATCAACTGACGCGTGTTGGGCTCAGAATCTGCCCTTAGTCATAGTTGATGACACAGCAGCAGAGGAATGTCTGCATCAAACACCAAGTTAATGATGACTACTAGTACTATGGCTAAGGGCAGATTCTGAGCCCGACACTTGTCAGTTGATCCTATGGATGTATTGTCTTTGTGTGCGGAGTTACAGATACAATAATACCAGTTTTCATCTATCGCATCTGGTTTGAAGATCCTGCTTGTTTGTCTACGTGGATTGGCTTGGCTTACCAGATCCTGCACTGGTGTGGGTGAGAATTAATGGAGGTTTCAGAGCGTTCTGGTCATTATTTTCAATGTTGATGGAAATTGAATGGTGTAGAATAGATTGTCAATTTCTTGATGTATAGATCCCAGCAACTATTTTTCATAATTAGGGAACATTTGAACATCGAAAAGGAATGTTAAACATTGTATGATGTGTGGCCACCTTTAGGCAGAGGAGAGGGTGGTTAGTGTTAGGTGTGGAGATATAGTGATGAGGCTCTAGGCTATCATTAGTCAAGCCACCTATGATTCATTGCAAAAGGAATTTTGCATTTTTATACTACAAAAACATTTTTTTTGCAATATGCCTTCATATGCAGTTTTTTTTTAAATGCATATTTATTAATTGTAGTTGTAAAGTTAAAACAATTTATTTATTAAGTTTTCAATATGCCTTTATATGCAGTTTTTTTTTATTGCACATTTATTAATTGTAGTTGTAAAGTTAAAACTAGTTCACCACTAAGGGGTTTTTCAGCTTATGGACCAGAGCAATTTAATATGAAGTCCTGCGGGACATAGATGGCGCTTTGAGTCCGCCAGGAGAAAAGTGCAGTATAAATGTTCTGTGTTTGTCTGTGTTTAGATATATTGCCGCAGTGGCAAACTAGTTATAGGACTCCAGAGGTAAAAATAAACTAATGACATAAACAATTGTATCTATCCTCCATCTTCTATAAATGCCATTTTAAGATATTCCAATACACAATTTATATTTAACCTTCCTGGCGGTAAGCCCGAGCTGAGCTCGGGGTAAGCCGCCGGAAGGCACCGCTCAGGCCCCGCTGGGCCGATTTGCATAATTTTTTTTTTGCTGCACGCAGCTAGCACTTTGCTAGCTGCGTGCAGTGCCCGATCGCCGCCGCTACCCGCCGATCCGCCGCTATCCGTCGCGCCGCAGCCGCCCCCCCCCCCCAGACCCCGTGCGCTGCCTGGCCAATCAGTGCCAGGCAGCTCTATGGGGTGGATCGGAATCCCCTTTGACGTCACGAAGCCCTCCGGGAGATCCCGTTCTTTGAACGGGATCTCCGGATCTCCGATCGCCGGCGGCGATCGGAGGGGCTGGGGGGATGCCGCTGAGCAGCGGCTATCATGTAGCGAGACTTTGTCTCGCTACATGAAAAAAAAAAAAAAAAATTTAAAAAAAAGATTTGCTGCCCCCTGGCGATTTTTTTGCAAACCGCCAGGAGGGTTAAATCTGCTTTTTAAGTTTTTACTGTTTTAATGTTTTTGCTCAATGACACATTCATTGAAGTATGCCAGAGCTAAAATCTATGAACTATTGACCCTTTTTATCTCTTTCCTGCTCACAGAAGCCATGTTCTGCTAAGAAAGTGTTTTATAGTTGTAATTTCTTATTAGTGAGGGTCACACTGTAGTCTGACCCAGTCCTGACTCAGACAGGAACTGCCACTAACATACCTGATGTTTAATGCTTTCAGGCAGAGAAAGAAAACAAGGAACACGGCATAGTTATTTGTATGCTAGGCACTGTACGAACACATGTCTATCTCATTATGTCACATGTCACCTCGGGTATCCTTTAAAATACAACTTTAAAGTACACCTAAATTGAGAGGGATGTGGAGACTGACATATTTATTTCCTTTTAAACACTGCAGATTTTCTGGCTGTCCAGTTGTTCCCTTCCCTCTAATACTTTGCGGCCCTTTCACACATGTAGCATTGTGTTGCAGTACTCTCCCCCACCACAGCTCATCCCAGTGGCCATTAGTCTCTATAAGACCAGCCACAGTACCTGTGGTGCGACGCAATGCAACGGAAGTGCTCTGAGTGCTGCAGGTTAACACAGCAGCTGCATTGCGTTATCCTGCGGTTCCTGGACGTAAACCGAAAGTCCCATGTTACTTTTCAATATTTTCAGTCGCACCTCAGCTATATCGTGCAGTGCTACTTTCCTAGACTGAAGCTGGATGATCATACCTCTTTAGTGTGCAACCAGCCCAATGCTACGTACACACATGCGACAACGATCGTTCGTTGTCAACGACGAACGATCTTTTAATTGACGAAAGAACGACCGAAGTAAAGTTAGTTGTAAAAAGTATGTAACGATCACATCGTTAGAACGAACGTTACTCCACGTAAAAGCACTTAATGCGCCTGCGCATAAAATTGTAAAGTTTCTTGGAGAAAAAGTGAAATGCGCATGTCCAGCCTGGTACGAACGATCGTTTCCAACGATGTGCCACTTTTGCTAACGATCGTCGGTGGTAAAAATCCGCCAAGACAGAACTTTGTTTTGTAGCGATTTGCCTCGTTCGTCGTTTGCCTTAACCATCTTAGCGGTATCAGCTCGTCCATCACCGCCGATGGCTGCCGCTCAGGCCCTGCTGGGCCGATTTTGTTCAAATAAAGAGCAGCACACGCAGCCGGCACTTTGCCAGCCGCGTGTGCTGCCCGATCGCCGCCGCTCTGCGGCGATTCGCCGCGAGCAGCGGCGAAAGAGGGTCCCCCAGCCGCCTGAGCCCAGCGTAGCCGGAACAAAAAGTTCCGGCCAGCGCTAAGGGCTGGATCGGAGGCGGCTGACGTCAGGACGTCGGCTGACGTCCATGACGTCACTCCGCTCGTCGCTATGGCGACGATCTAAACAAAACAAGGAAGGCCGCTCATTGCGGCCTTCCTTGTTTATTCTGGGCGCCGGAGGCGATCGGAAGAACGCCTCCGGAGCGCCCTCTAGTGGGCTTTCATGCAGCCAACTTTCAGTTGGCTGCATGAAATAGTTTTTTTTAAATTTAAAAAAAACCCTCCCGCAGCCGCCCTGGCGATCTTAATAGAACGCCAGGGTGGTTAATAGTCGTTGGTTCGTTTTTTGTAACGATCATCGTTGGTAAAGATCGGGGAACGATCGTTACAAACGACTATAGTCGCATGTGTGTACGCACCTCAAGCCATAGACCTTACACAAGCATACAGATCAGCTGCTCTGAATGAAGTCTGACTAGCTTAGCCACATGATTGCTTCAGGTGTGGGATTCAGACTTTATCACAGCCAAAAAGATCAACAGAACAGCCAGGCAACTGGTATTGTTTAAAAGGAAATAAATATGGCAGCCTCCATATGCTTCTCACTTCAGGTGTCTCTTTTAAGTAGCAGTTGCAGCATCAAGCAGAAAAAGCTGCAGAATTTGGGGTTGATTCACTAAGCGAAATAGCGTGAGCAACCTCCTGTTACTTGCGCTATTAAATCAGTGCGTGCTAGTGGCAGCATATTGTGCATAGTTAAACAGCGGGTCCTGCTTACCAAAGCTGAGCAGTAGTGCAGCCGCTACTATGTTAATTAACTACTGCGTGGCTTTGGTAAGCAGCACATGTTGTTTAGTTATGCACGCTACACTGCCACTAGCGCGTGTAGCGTGCGTGGAGGGAAAATTAAGTTGCATGATTTAATAGCGCTAGCAAGAGGAAGTTGCTCGCACTATTTCCCTTAGTGAATCAACTCCAAAGTATGTGAATTGTAATGCTCCACTATAAAAACGAAATCTCAACCCTTAAAATTATTATTATTGGCGACAAGGCTGTGTAGGATGTCACCAAAAGCATTCCTAGCACCATTTACACTCACCGTTTACACTGATCTCTGTTATAATACGTCTAATGATTATATTGCAGAGTGCACAAATGCAGCTTTAACATGCAAAAGTACCCTTAAACAATAACATTTTACAGTAAAGTACACCTTATACAGGGTGAACTCTGGAGCATAAACCCTGTGGTAGCTGACAAGTTTACAACCCATTCATAAAGGGCACAAAAGCTAATGATGGCCACTGGGCTCTCTCTCCCCCCCAGGCAAGACGTAGGTCAGGGGAGCTTCTTAGGATCTACAGCAGGCTTACTTACTAACCTTTCTGCTCTGCAAATCCCCAGAAACAAATTACATTTATTAAGATGTGAGAAAGAGGAAATGTGATTTTACTAATAAGCCCCCCTATACTTTCCTAGTGGTTTGGGTCACTCCGAGCTGCTTGGTTACTCTGTTTTACTAATAAGGTAAACTAATAAAATAAATCTGACAGAGAATTGTATCATTATACATTTAAATGGCACTTTTTGCTCAACAGTTCACAGAGAAAAGTGAATAATTTACCTCAGTTAGGGTTCTTCTCCACTTGCTGCAATCCGAACAAAAAAGTGGATCTCTCGCCTTTCGCCGATTGCAACAGAACCACGATTAACATGTAAATCGCAATGCTTATTTTTCATTAGCACAATTCGATCTTTCACCAAACACAATTGTTGGCCTGCACAATTATTGGTGCAATCGTTCCCGACAGTCCACAGCGCTATCGCGGCAAGTGGAAGCTGAAGTATGTGCGATCACACGGCAGTACAATTTTGCGTGCAATTGCGCTTGCTAGTAGAAAAGGAGCCTAAATGTCCCTTTAGGGAGATGCATAATCTAATGTCTAAAATTGGAAAGTTTCAGAGAAAATGTACCCAAACTTGGTGAGAATATCCAAACTCCAAACAGAAACAGTTCAGATCGCTTTTCAGATCTAGTACTAAGGCCACTTTTCCTTGGGCAGCTGAAAGGGATCCTGAACTGAGTAAAATTATTTAAAATAAAGACATGATGTAGCTGCAAATGAATATTACATACTTACCTCACTATCAGTTCCTCTCAGAAGCTCACCATTTTCTTCTTACAGTGATCCCTTACAGTTCTGACAATATTTTGCCAAAACTGAAATATACTAGTTGCTGTCAGTTATATATCAGCAGCTGTCAGTTACAACTGAATGTGCAAGGTAATGTCCATGTTTCCCTATGGCTCAAGGGGGCGATATTACAGTTTAACAGTGTGCTGACCAGGATGCTGTTATGGGGTAATCGCCATTTTCAAAATGGAGGAGGGAGAATTCCATCGATCACAGTGGACAAACAGGACACAGGAGAGGCAAAAGAGATTGATTAGTAGACTACACAGGAGGTAAGTATGACATGTTTATGTTTATTTTGACTTTTCATTTTCAGTTCAGGTTTTCTTTAAAGGATAGATAGTAGAAATCTGACAGAAGCGACAGGTTTTGGACTAGTCCATCTCTTTATGGGGGATTCTGAGGGATTTATTTATTTCAAATGCAAAAGTTGCTCTGTCCAACTGCCAAAAAAACTGTGTAGCGAGCAGGGAAGATGGCCAGCATCATTGTTTAAATCCTTTTTAGGGAATATCTTCATAAAGAATAAAAGTCTTGTTGAGAATCCCCTATAAGGAGATGGACTAGTCCAAAACCTGATGCTTCTGTCAGATTTCTACTACCTACTGTAAGTGACAGCAACATAGGAGAAAAGTAATTTATGGCTCATTTTACTCTGGGAAAAACATTTCTCTTATTTGTCTATGTTAGCACATATTTTAAATTTTACAATTTTTCTCCATAGTGCCCCTTTAAGGCAATGAATCCACTATATGTCAGCTGCTGCCATATACAGGCAAGGTGCTTGCTAGTTTTCTGCCGGGCGGTGGACAGGCTCCTCCCCCTCCCATGAAAGTACATCTGGGCACAGTTGTTACCATTGTCAGATGCCATGAGATGGATTTTGCTGCCAGGTAACACACATTCAGTGGAATAGAGGCCTAACCCTACAAGGAGGCTGCTTTTCCCCTGTGTCTCAATTTCAGTATAAATAGCCCACAAATAATACAATCACCAAATGAAATCAGTGCACAAGAGACTGGAGAGTGTAAAAAAACGTGTAAAATCTTCTGTATAGAATATCAGTTGATTAAGAACAGTACCGTAATCACTTCTTAATACGAAAGGTATTTTAAGTTATTACTTCCAAGTGTACAAAAATGAAATACCCATAATGCATTGCTTAAGGAATATGGGTGGAGTCATACAAATAATAAATTCCTTGTCAACCAAGTGTTTATCCAGAACTGTTGGTTTACATAACTCTTCAAGCTTTCCATTTTACTGAGTGTTGTAATCCAGTTTATCAACAACTGTTTCAGGCTGTTTCACTGTTATCAGTGCAATGTATAGCTCCTTAGCAGACATCATAAGCTGAATCCTGTCAGGATGTATGTGTGTGTCTGGTAGAGATGTCACTGAGATGTACAAATTTAATGCAGCTTGGAATAGGGACACGAAAATGCACTTCCTGATGCTTTTGATTGGTCCACTTCCAAGAGTCATACAACTTGCATGAAATCTGCATGTAAGATGGAAACATTTGCATTTCATTGACCATTTTTAGTGTTTGGGGAGAGGGAGAGGTGAGAGCAGTTTGAACAGGTTAGAAATGCTATTCCAATGACCAGAGGCGTAGCTAGGGTTTTCAGCGCCCGGGGACAAAGACTATTAATGCGCCCCCCAAGGTCAAGGTTGCGCCGCGCCAAAAAGGGGCGTGGTCACATAATAAATGTGGGCGTGGTTATGGGTGGGGCCAAATGTATATGGAGGTTAGCAGGCTCACGCTCACCCACCCTCCCTCAGTATGTACCTTCCAGCATGTTCCAAGACAAATTCAGCAATCATGAGCCCCCCCCCCCCCCATCAAGACAAATTCAGCAATCATGAGGCCCCCAACATAACCAACTCAGCAATCATGAAGCCCCCAACAAGACAAATTTAGCAATCATGAGGCCCCCAACAAGACAAATTCAGCAATCATGAGGCCCCCAACAAGACAAATTCAGCGATCTTGAGGCCCCCAACAAATCATGAGGCCCCCAACAAGACAAATTCAGTAACCATGAGGCCCCCAACAAGACAAATTCAGCAGTCATGAGTCACATAAATAGACAGCATTTCACATAAATAGGTAGAATGCCCCCTTAATATGGTAGACACCTCTCACCTGGCAGCAGTTCTCCAAAATACACTCAATCTGACGTGGTTCCCCAAAAATAGGTAGCCCCAGGTCTATAGTTGTCCCCAGAATAGGTGGCCAGCAGTATAGATGTCCCCAGAATAGGTGGCCAGCGGTATAGATGTCCCCAGAACAGGTAGCCAGGGGTAGAGATGTCCACAGAACAAGTAGCCAGGGGTATATGTGCCCAGTATATGTAGGCAGGGGTATGTGTGCCCAGTATATGTAGCCAGAGGTATATGTGCCCAGTATATGTAGCCAGGGGTATATATGCCCAGTATATGTAGCCAGGAGAATAATATGTGCCCAGTATATATAGTCAGGCGTATATGTGCCCAGTATATGTAGCCAGGGGTATATATGCCCAGTATATGTAGCCAGGGGTATATATGCCCAGTATATGTAGTCAGGGGGTATATATGCCCAGTATATGTAGTCAGGGGTATATATGCCCAGTATATGTAGGCAGGGGTATATATGCCCAGTATATGTAGGCATGGGGTATATATGCCCAGCATATGTAGGCAGGGGTATATATGCCCAGTATATGTAGGCAGGGGTATATGTAGTCAGGGGGTATATATGCCCAGTATATGTAGTCAGGGGTATATGTGCCCAGTATATGTAGGCAGGGGTATATATGCCCAGTATATGTAGCCAGGGGTATATATGCCCAGTATATGTAGCCAGGGAGTATATATGCCCAGTCCATGTAGCCAGGGGTATATATGCCCAGTATATGTAGCCAGGGGTATATATGCCCAGTATATGTAGCCAGGGGTATATATGCCCAGTATATGTAGTCAGGGGTATATATGCCCAGTATATGTAGTCAGGGGGTATATATGCCCAGTATATGTAGTCAGGGGTATATATGCCAAGTATATGTAGGCAGGGGTATATATGCCCAGTATATGTAGCCAGGGGGTATATATGCCCAGTATATGTAGCCAGGGGTATATATGCCCAGTATATGTAGTCAGGGGGTATATATGCCCAGTATATGTAGCCAGGGGTATATATGCCCAGTGTATGTAGTCAGGTTGTATATATGCCCAGTATATGTAGCCAGGGGTATATATGCCCAGTATATGTAGCCAGGGGTATATATGCCCAGTATATGTAGCCAGGGGGTATATATGCCCAGTCCATGTAGCCAGGGGGTATATATGCCCAGTATATGTAGCCAGGGGTATATATGCCCAGTATATGTAGCCAGGGGTATATATGCCCAGTATATGTAGCCAGGGGTATATATGCCCAGTATATGTAGTCAGGGGTATATATGCCCAGTATATGTAGTCAGGGGGTATATATGCCCAGTATATGTAGTCAGGGGTATATATGCCAAGTATATGTAGGCAGGGGTATATATGCCCAGTATATGTAGCCAGGGGGTATATATGCCCAGTATATGTAGCCAGGGGTATATATGCCCAGTATATGTAGTCAGGGGGTATATATGCCCAGTATATGTAGCCAGGGGTATATATGCCCAGTATATGTAGCCAGGGGTATATATGCCCAGTATATGTAGCCAGGGGGTATATATGCCCAGTCCATGTAGCCAGGGGGTATATATGCCCAGTATATGTAGCCAGGGGTATATATGCCCAGTATATGTAGCCAGGGGTATATATGCCCAGTATATGTAGCCAGGGGTATATGTGCCCAGAGTAGGTAACCAGGTGTCCCCCTCCCTGGCTCCCCAGCAGGAGGGGAGCAGCGCAGAGAAGAGGGAGAGCTGTTCTCCCTCCCTCGCTGTCCCCTCCATTAATGTCCGGGTACTGGCAGCGGCGGGCGGAACTTACCTCCGTCACGTCGCAGCGCGGATGGATCTGCCGCTACTCTGGTCTAGTCCAGACCAGAGCAGCGGCTGCGGGACCCGAACTTCCGGCCGGCGCTGGAGCGAGACGGAGGTAAGTCCCGCCCGCTGCGCCAGACACCCGGACAATAACGGAGGGGACAGCGAGGGAGGGAGGGAGAGCTCTAAGGTGAGAGAAGGGGGGGAGATGGCCCCCTTCTCCACCGTCCGCATAGCTCTCCCTCTTCTCTTCTCTGCGCTGCTCCCCTCCGCAGAGAAAAACAAACAAAAACAAAAAAATCAGCTCAGCTGGGCGCCCTTAGTGACCCGGCGCCCGGGGGCACTTGACCTACCCCGACCCCCCCTAGCTCCGCGCCTGCCAATGACTTTGCGTTTATTGCCATGACCCAATGGCTCTCAGTACTTGAGATGATTCGTATTATTTTTATTTAGACAGTGCCAACATCTTAAGTAATGCTGTACATAGTACAAAACAAATAGAGGGAAGCATAGATACATGAGAAGCTCAAAACTCTGTATGATCAGGACATCCAGCAATACAAAGACATACATAGTTGATGTGTGGCTGGAGACATCACCAATGATCATATGATAAAGTACCTCAGAAACAGGAAACACTAGTGGGAGGTCCCCACCCTTGCAAGCTTACAATCTCTAGCGGGCAGTGGGGTAGAGACAGAAGAGAAGAAGACTAAGGGGTTAGCAGATGAGGCAGTGAGCCTCCTATGCTAGCTATGGCAAATTATAAGCTTGTCTGAAAAGATGTGTTTTAAGATTACATTTGGGGGGCCTTTTACACATGCAGGTAAATCCTGCGTTGTGTTACCCTATTTTGCTGCAGGGGCTGCATAAGCAATGAAAGTCTATGGAGACTTTTACACTTATTGCGGTCCGTTGCGGTGTGGCGGAAGTATCTAAGCTGACGGAAGGGCAGCAGCGTGTTACCAGAAGCACCGCGCTCAACGCACGGTGCTTGGGGTAATGGAAGTCTATGAGCAATGCAGTAAGTGTAAACGCCGGAGCGCAGTACGCTACGGAGCACATGGGCAGACTGATGGGAATCCCAGTGATTTACTTCCTGCCCAGTAGAGAGTACATCACTGAACAGGGGCGGCACTATGCATATAACCTGTCAGCACACTCGGCCTCAGAGTCTTATGTTTTTTCGCGTTGCAGTGGGATGCGGCAGGGGAGTGGCATCACACTGCAACACACAAAAACTGTAAACTGTAAAATTGGAGTTGAATTTCAAAATAGGTAATCTGCTTTAAAGGACCATGTACTTTAACCACTTGCCGACCGCCCACTACCTATGGGCGTCGGCAATGTGGCTCCCGGAGGACAGCGTAATGCCGATCGCCGTCGGCACCTGGGGGACTGATTAGCTGGGGATCGCGCGCATCCGCCGGCAGTAGACTCCGCCCACCCACGACATCAACCCGCCGGCCGAATTAGCAGCGCCGGCGGGGTGTTAACCCTCCGATTTCGCCGTAGAAAAAGTGTATAATACACTTTGTTATGTATACAAAGTGTATTGTACAGGCTGACTCCTCCCCTGGTGGTCCCAGTGATCGAGCGACCACCAGGGGAGGAGGCAGCTGTATATGTAATCGCACACACACACTGATCCTGTTCCCCTGCCCCCCTGATTGCCCACAGCACCCCTCAGACCCCCTCTGATCACCCCCTGAGACCACTGTTTGCACCCAATCACCCCCCTAATCACCCATCAATCACCCCCTGTCACTATCTGTCAACGCTATATTTTAGATTAGGTCCTAAACTGCCCCCTGGGGGCTCCTGATCACCCCCCCACACACACACACACACCCTTAGATCCTCCCCAGACCCCCCCCCCCGCACCCACCCCTGTGTACTGTATACTGTACATCAGGCATGGGCAAACTTGCCCCTCCAGCTGTTGAGGAACTACAAGTTCCACAATGCATTGCAGGAGTCCGACAGCCACAGTCATGACTCATAAAGGCAAATGCATTGTGGGATTTGTAGTTCCTTAACAGCTGGAGGGCCAAGTTTGCCTATGCCTGGTATACATCTATTCTCCCCTGTAATCACCCACTGATCACCTGTCAATCACCTTTCAATCACCCATCAATCACCCCCTGTCACTGCCACCCATCAGATCAGACCCTAACCTGCCCCTTGTGGGCACCTGATCTCCCGCCCACACCCTCAGATCGCCTGCAGACCCTCCCTCAGATCACCTCCCAAGTGCATTGTTTACATCTGTTCTCCCCTCTAATCACCCACTGATCACCCATCAATCATTGCCCTCAGACCCCCCCATCACCTCGCCAGTGCATTGCTTGCATCTATTCTCCTCTCTAATCACACCCTGATCACCTATCAATCACCCCGTCACCTCCTGTCACCACCTGTCACTGCTACTCATCAGATCAGACCCTAATCTGCCCCTTGCGGGCACCCAAACACCTTCCCACACCCTCAGATCGCCCTCAGACCCCCCCTGATCACCTCCCTAGTGCATTATTTACATCTGTTCTCCCCTCTAATTACCCACTGATTACCCATCAATCACCCCCTGTCACTGCTACCCATCCTACCCATCAGATCAGACCCTCATCTGCCCCTTGCAGGCACCCAATCACCCACCCACACCCTCAGATCGCCCTCAGACCCCCCTAATCACCTCACCAGTGCATTGATTGAATCTATTCTCCCCTCTAATCACCCCCTGAGACACCCATCAATTACCTCCTGTCACCACCTGTCACCTCTTAGCACTTCTACCCATTAGATCAGGCCCTAATCTGCCCCCTACGGGGCTCTGATCACCCGGCCAAACCTTCACCCGCCCCACCACAGTGACAGAATTTATTTTTTCTGATCACTGCAAAAAACACTGTACAATAACTGTGGCACTGTAAAGCTCAGTTTTGATTTTTTTTTAATCAAAACTCAGTGACCACAGCTTTCTACTTCAGAAGTACTCCCTTTTTCTAGGTAGGTGCTCTTTTTCCTGGGTAGTCTCCGCTGAAGAGGCCGCCGAGATTCTGGCCCAGTAGGGTGAGTGCGATTGGGAAGCCTCATCCGACGAATCATCCGGGTCAGAATACGAACCGGTGAATAGCAGTGGCTCTCTGACCGATAGCAATGACGAGATTGAGGTCCCGGCTAGAGCCAGGCGTACCACACCCCATGTCACTGGACCGCAGGATCAGACTCAAGAGCAGCAGAGTGGTGCTAGCGCTGATCCGAGTTTTCTTGGTGAGGCATGAACCAGCAGCGTAGCATCTCCTGGGCCTAGCACAGTACTACCATAGACCCTGGTGAAGCGGCGAGCACCAGCATGGTAGTAGAAACTGGTTCGGTGGCACGTGCATTAAGACCCGAGTCGCAGCCACCAGCAAATTGGGCCTGTACTACCCATAGTCTCCCAGAGGTGCTGGCAAATCCCAATTGGCAATCTCCTGGTTCCGCTGCACCCGTACCAGGATACGGCCCTAGACTTTTTTCATCTGTTCTGCACCGTGGATCTCTACAACTTAATTGTGGCTGAGACCAACCGTTATGCCACACAATACGCAACTGCCAATCCGAGAAGCTACCATGTTAAGGAAAGGTGGGGGGGGGAAAGGCTGCGCATCCCTAAACACATGTTGCAATTGAATGGTTAATCGCACAGGCATACACCGCCTCTAAATTTAAAACCTCGGGAGCAGCTATGCAAAAAAAATGTGTAACTTACATTTGGTAGAGCAGCAAGGAGAACGCCAGCGCATACCACTAAGGCTGCATCTGAAATGACCACCAGCTTAGTGTGTAGCACCTATATAGACTTTCTGCACACTTCGCATTCAATTCAGATGCAAATCATATGCAGCCTTAGTGGTATGCGCTGGCGTTCTCCTTGCTGCTCTACCAAATGTAAGTTACACATTTTTTTTGCAGCCTTAGTGGTATGCGCTGGCCTTCTCCTTGCTGCTCTACCAAATGTAAGTTACACTTTTTTTTTGACAGCCTTAGTGGTATGCGCTGGCGTTCTCCTTGCTGCTCTACCAAATGTAAGTTACACATTTTTTTGCAGCCTTAGTGGTATGCGCTGGCGTTCTCCTTGCTGCTCTACCAAATGTAAGTTACACATTTTTTTTGCATATGATTTGCATCTGAATTGAATGCGAAGTGTGCAGAAAGTCTATATAGGTGCTACACACTGAGCTGGTGGTCATTTCAGATGCAGCCTTAGTGGTATGCGCTGGCGTTCTCCTTGCGAGAAGCTACCATGCCCAGCCTTTTTGGTGGAAACCACTCCAAGTTTCCAAACTTAACATTTTTTTGGGCCTTCTCCTTAACATGGGTCTAGTCAAAAAGAATGTATTGCGGTCTTATTGGTCTACGCACCCAATACATCACATACCCATGTCCAGGTCACGATTTGAGAACATCCTGCGCTTCCTGCACTTCAGTGCCACAACAACCTGTCATCTAAGAGGCCACCCTGCTTATGACCGGTTCCACAAAATTCAGCCCCTCATAGACCACCTGTCATCAAAATTTGCAGATGGTTATACCCCTGAACAGTCATTTTGAGGCATTTGGTTTCCAGACTACTCCTCACCGTTTTGGGCCCCTAAAATGCCAGGGCAGTATAGGAACCCCACAAGTGACCCCATTTTAGCAAGAAGACACCCGAAGGTATTCCGTTAGGTGTATGATGATTTCATAGATTTTATTTTTTTGCCACAAGCTAGTGGAAAATGACACTTTGTGAAAAAAAAAACCAATAAAAATCAATTTCCGCTAACTTGTGACAAAAAATAAAATCTTCTATGAACTCACCATACTCCTAACGGAATACCTTGGGGTGTCATCTTTCTAAAATAGGGGCACTTGTGGGTTTCCTATACTGCCATGGCATTTTTGGGGCCCTAAACCATGAGGAGTAGTCTGGAAATCAAATGCCTCAAAATGACCTGTGAAATCCTAAAGGTACTCATAGGACTTTGGGCCCCTTAGCATAGCCGGCCTTTGACCTGTGCGACCAGAGCGGTCGCTCAGGGCACCGGCTTCCAAAGGGGCGCCTAATAGCTGGCTGGTTACCTATACTGAGGGCACCTACACCTGATTTCCTATACTGGGGGCACCTATAGCTGGCTACCTTTACTGAGGGCACCAACACATGACTACCTATACTGGAGGCACCTACACCTGGCTATCTATGGGGGCGATGGAGACCTTCAACTGACTTCCTATACTGGGAGTACCTATGCTTGGCAACCTATATTGAGGGCACCTACACATGAGATCGGGGGGGAAGGGCATTTTTTTTTTGGTGGGGGGTGTGTGTGTGCACTGCGGCTATAACGAGTGGTGGAAATTATTGGTGCTGTGCTATCATTCTAAATGGGGGGGGGGCTAACTGTCTCACTGATTGTTTTTATTAATATTCCTGAAAGGTTCTAGCCTTCATTTTCAAGTATATTCAGGATAATGCACTCTTTCCATCCATTCGTGGTTATTAATAGTATTTTTCCTATTATACATACGTGACGTATCACAGAGATCTGAACATTTGGCGTGATGTGTCACGACGTCAAAAAGGTTCGTAACCACTGTCCTAGGAGATATCTCAGTAGAAAAGGTGAATTGCATATGGGCCTGTGTGTGTGTTAGTGCGCGAGGGTGCGCGCATGCGTGAAGAGGATGAAGGGGGGCACAAAAATCAGGTTTCGCTCAGGGCGCTGTGAAACCTAAGGCCGGCCCTGCCCCTTAGTGCACCTAGGCTGCAAAAAAGTGTCACACATGTGGTATCGCCGTACTCGGGAGAAGTAGTATAATGTGTTTTGTGGTGTATTTTTACACATACCCATGCTGGCTTTACAGGGGTGCTTACAATTTAGCACCCCCAAAATGCCAGTACAGTAAGCACACCCCAAAAATAAACCCCATTTTGGAAAGTAGACACCCCAAAGTATTCAGAGAGGGGCATGGTGGGTCTGTGGCAGATTTATTTATTATTTTTGTCACAAGTTAGCAGAAATGGAAACTTTTTTTTTGTCACAAAGTGTCATTTTCCGCTAACTTGTGACAAAAAATAAAATCTTCTATGAACTCACCATGCCTCTTAGTGAATACTTTGGGATGTCTTCTTTCCAAAATGGGGTCATTTGGGGGGTATTTATACTATCCTGGAATTCTAGCACCTCATGAAACATGACAGGTGCTCAGAAGAGTCAGAGATGCTTCAAAATGGGAAAATTCACTTTTTGCACCATAGTTTGTAAACGCTATAACTTTTACCCAACCAAAAAAAAAAAAAATCCAATAAGTGTCTATTTATTGATCAAAGACATGTAGCACAATAAATTTAGACAGAAATGTATATAGAAATTTTACTTTATTTGAAAAATGTGAGCACAGAAATTTAAAAAAAAAAATATTTTTTTGACAAAATTCATGTCTTTTTTGATGAATATAATAAAAACTAAAATTCACAGCAGCAATCAAATAGCACCAAAAGAAAGCTGTATTAGTGACAAGAAAAGGAGCTAAAATTCATTTAGATAGTGGGTTTTGTGACCGAGTAATGAACCGTTAAAGCTGTATTGGTCTGAATGGAAAAAAAGTGTCTGGTCCTAAAGGGCCCTTTTCCACTAGCAGTCGCTAGCGTTCACGCTGAACGCTAGCGATTGCTGAATCGTAATTACCGGCGATTCCCCGACGTTTGCGGCCGCGATTTTGCTATGCTATGCACTGCATAGCAAAATCGCGGCAAATATCGCTCCGCCGCGCGTTCGCGTTCCTGTAAAAAACGAATCGCGGTAGTGGAAATGACCTACCGCGATTCCTATGTTAAAAAGCAAACCGTAGCGATTGTAAAAACGCTAGCGGTTTGCGTCTTTCCGATTCAGCTAGCGCAAACGCGCTGGTGGAAAAGGGCCCTAAGGGGTTTTAAGGCAGCAGTCCTTAACTTTACCCCCACCCGTACGAATTTCTCCGTCCCTTTTTCCATCCTTTAACCCCCAGGGACGGAGAAATCCGTACTTTCCGCGCTCCCGCCGCTGCCCGCGCTCGTAAACACGCCGCCCGCCGCTAGTAAACACGCTGCCGCCCGCTCGCCCGGAGATCAATGAATTGGAAAATCCATTCCCATTCGTTGATCTAAGCCCCACAATGATCCGCTGCTCTCCGATGGGCAGCGCGATCATTGTGAAAAAAAAACAAACACTCACAGCCTCCTACTACTTGCTGCGAGCGTCCGGAAGGACGCTCGCAGGTCGCAATAGACAAAAAGTTACTGTTGCCATCTTATGGCCAAATAGTAAAACTACACCCTAAGCATTTTTTACATAGAAATAAATTACTGTTACACAAAAAATTAACTCATTACCTCCCACACTCCCCCTTTTTTTTTTTTTGTAATTAAAAAAAAAAATTAAAAAATTTACAATTGAAAAAAATACATAAATAGTTACCTTAGGGACTGAACTTTTTAAATATTTATGTCAAGAGGGTATAACACTGTTACTTTATAAACTATGGGCATGTAATTAGGGATGGACGCAAAACTGAAAAAAATGCACCTTTATTTCCAAATAAAATATTGGCGCCAAACATTGTAATAGGGACATAATTTAAATGGTTTTATAACCGGGACAAAAGGGCAAATAAATTTCATGGGTTTTAATTACAGTAGCATGCATTATTTAAAAACTATAATGGCCGAAAACTGAAAAATAATTATTTTTTTTCCCACATTTTTCCTATTTTCCCATTAAAACACATTTAGAATAAAATAATTCTTGGCATAATGTCCCACCTAAAGAAAGCCTAATTGGTGGCGGAAAAAACAAGATATAGTTCATTTCATTGCGATAAGTAATGATAAAGTTATAGACGAATGAATGGAAGGAGCGCTGAAAGGTGAAAATTGCTCTGGTGCTCAGGAGGTAAAACCCCTCAGTGGTGAAGTGGTTAAAGTACATGTACATTTTAAAAGCACTTAGTCAATGGCAGCTGCTCCATCCAACTGCCAAAAAACTGTAGAGCGAGCAGGGAGTCCGTCAAGCATATTTGTATAAATCCTTTTCAGGGAGTTTCTCTATAAAGAATAAAGGCCATGCTGAGAATCCCCCATGAGGAAATGAGCTAGTCCAAAACCTGTCGTTTCTGCAGATTTCTACTACCTACTGTAAGGGCTGGTGCACACCGAGCGGCTTTTTCAGCGTTTCTGCAGCCGCTTGCGGCCTGGTCAATGTATCTCAATGGGGTGGTGCACACTAGAGCGGGAGGCGTTTTGCAGAAACGAATCCTCCCAGGGTGAGGCATTTTTTGGATTTCGGATGCGTTTCTGCCTCAATGTTAAGTATAGGAAAAAAGCAAACCGCTCTGAAAAACGCCTGTTCAGAGCGGTTTTGCCGGCGTTTTTGTTACAGAAGCTGTTCAGTAACAGCTTTACTGTAACAATATATGAAATCTACTACACCAAAACCGCAAAACGCTAGCTGAAACGCTACAGAAAAAGAAGAAAAAGCGTTTCAAAATCTGCTAGCATTTTGCGGATCTGCTAGTGGTTTTTGGTGTGCACCAGGCCTAAGTGACAGCAATATAGGAGAAAAGTAATGTATGGCTCATTTTACTCTGCACGAAATGTACTTCTTATTCGTATGTGTTTATTTTAAATTTTACACTTTTTTGCAATAGTGGTTCTATAACATTTGGCTTGATGGGTGGGGCTGCTGCTTGCCTCAGTATCCTATGGCTGCTCAGACTGCAAGGAGGTGGGCACAGAAAGAGACATGTCTGCTGAAGAGGCTCCTGATTAGATAATGTGATATTTGACCTATTTGGTATTAGCTAAGGAACATACACACAGATATAAGTTCCTCACAGGACTAGGAAAATATGTGTTGGGCTTTAACCAAAGCCACATGTTCTGAGCAGACTATGTAATGAAGAATTTGCATGGCTCTCAAACTGAAATCCTTTTCTATCCAGTATTAATGAATGAGGAATTCTTCTGGGGGTTGATAACAAAGGAGTGTAACACTTGTCCTATGTCATAATGCCAGATTTGTGTGCAGAGTAAGTGGCAGAAGCATCTTTCACAAAATAATAGTAGTCTGTTATTACCTGCTCAGCAATATAACAGTAGAAAGAAAAGTAGGGAGGAAAGTTTAGAAATACTAGAAGGTTAAAGGACAACTGAAGAGAGGGGATATGGAGGCAGCAGATCAGGTGTTTCTGACATTATTGTCAGATCTGACAAGATTAGCGGCACACTTGTTTCTGGTGTTATTCAAACACTGCTACAGCCAAATAGTGAAGCAGGGCTGCCAGGCAGCCATTATTATTAGAAATAAATATGGCAGCCTCCATATCCCTCTCGCTTCAGTTGTCAGTTAGAGGGCAATATAATAGCTTGGCGGATGAGCTTTTTGTCCCTAGGCCTTCTCAAAGGACTAGAGGACATGAGCTGCGCATGGAGGAAAAACGTTTTAGCCATTTATTTAGGAAAGGGTTCTTTACAGTAAGAGTGGTTAAGATGTGGAATGCATTGCCACAGGAAGTCGTTATGGCAAACTCTATACCTGCATTTAAAGGGGGCTTAGATGCTTTCCTTGCGTTGAAAGACATCCATGGCTACAATTACTAGGTTATGCCTAATGATGTTGATCCAGGGATTTTATCTGATTGCCATCTGGAGTCAGGAAGGAATTTTTCCCTTTTGGGGCTAATTGGACCATGCCTGGTGGGGGTTTTTTCGCCTTCCTCTGGATCAACAGGGGTATGTGGGGGACGGGCTGGAGTTGTACTTTGTACTGGTTGAACTCGATGGACGTATGTCTTTTTTCAGCCAAAATAACTATGTAACTATATAACTATGTCCTTTAAATGCTGAATTCAGCTTCATAAGGTTTTGAGTCATTATTCATTAAAAATACACACACAAAATCACCAAACATTAGAATTAATTTGGCTTCTGTATTTATATAGTGTTGCTCGTTAAGCTTGTTTAAATTGAAACATTTAAATAAAAACTGCTTAACTGACAGAGTGGTGAATCCAAATTTGCTGCCGGTTGGGCACAAATTTGCACTCGATTCCTCGATTTGCTTTGCCTGGCATCCCCTGGCATTAGCACTGTGTGCCTCTGACTGGTTCCCTTTGTGAATGTTTATGTGGAAACCTGAAAGACCCAGGCCAGCCCTTTATAAGCAGCCTTCTGAGTGAAGTGATTAAGTATTTTCAGGTGTGAAAAGTTGTGTTTCACAATGAATCAGTCATGTTATGTAGATAGCAAATTTCACTTTACACAGTGCATCTCCTTTGTGTGCTTTTGAGGTAGTGGCTTGCCACCTAGAGCTGTGCAAATTGATGCTGAACTTTGACCTGCGATCCCTCACTCACTTGTCCCCCAAAGCAGCCAGCTTGAGGTAGCTTTGTGTTTGAATGCTGTGTGCACCTTACACCAGGAGAACCTGAGGAAGACAGAGAAGAGCAGATGAGAAGAAAGTTGAGTGAAAGAGGTGAATCCTGTGGATGGATAGAGGGGGGAGTGGAAAGTGACTTCAGGGAGTGGCTGTGCATGCAATATCCAGATCTACTACACACACAGAGCCAGAGACACATCTCTGAAGAATCTGCTAGAGGCTCTGCTGTCAGCACATCCTAGACTTTCTGTGACCAGGTGACCAGGACAGCATCCCTGAGAGATGCACTGGCAGCACAGGTGAGCAGAGCTGCACCCACAGGATTCCCCCTCATCATGGGACACACTGATCTCCTGCTCACAGGAAGCATCTTCAGCACATAAGCAAGAAACAAGCACAGGAGAGGAAGGTAGGACAATAAAGGGCACACAGTGGCATAACTGAGGAAGATCTGGCCATGTAACAATGGCCAGAAACAAAGACTATAAAATAGCACAAGCCAGGAGAAACTCATAATTTCTTGCAATGCTGTCTAAATGTATGCCTAATGGATTTTTATGAAGTATTTGTAAATGTCACACACATAGCTGTCAGTATTGTAAAATAATGATTTGCTAGTTACTCTCAATACTACCTCAGAGAACAGCAATGCCCAGCTGGCTCTGCAGCCCTCACAGCAGTGCTAGTGGCATTAAATTGTGGAATTAAGCCTGAAGATTGTCAGTGGAAGTTCACCTAGTGTGTGGATTGCTTTGATATAAAAAAACACTGTCATAAGTCATTCCATTAGTAGCAGTAATAGGCGACAACAACTGTGATTCCCACTTTCATAACCGGCAACTGTTTCGAATATTTGTAGGGACAGTTTGGTGCTGAGTCAGAGTATCATATCCATGCCTGTCCTGTCCTGTCCCACTCCATAATGTCACAGCCGTCCTGCAATACCAAAGCTCCAAGTGAATATATATATATATATATATATATATATATATATATATATATATATATATATATATATATATATACAGTATGTGCAGTGTATATACAGAGATGGAGTTATATCAGGGAGATTAGTGGATATGCATGCAGTGTATACAGAGATGGGGTTATATCAGGGATATTGGTGGATATGCATGCAGTCTATACAGAGATGGGGTTATATCAGGGATATTAGTGGACATGCATGCAGTCTATACAGAGATGGGGTTATATCAGGGATATTAGTGGATATGCATGCAGTGTATACAGAGATGGGGTTATATCAGGGATATTAGTGGACATGCATGCAGTCTATACAGAGATGGGGTTATATCAGGGATATTAGTGGATATGCATGCAGTGTATACAGAGATGGGGTTATATCAGGGATATTAGTGGATATGCATGCAGTCTATACAGAGATGGGGTTATATCAGGGATATTGGTGGATATGCATGCAGTCTATACAGAGATGGGGTTATATCAGGGAGATTAGTGGATATGCATGCAGTGTATACAGAGATGGGGTTATATCAGGGATATTAGTGGATATGCATGCAGTCTATACAGAGATGGGGTTATATCAGGGATATTAGTGGATATGCATGCAGTGTATACAGAGATGGGGTTATATCAGGGATATTGGTGGATATGCATGCAGTGTATATACAGAGATGGAGTTATATCAGGGACATTAGTGGATATGCGTGCAGTGTATACAGAGATGGGGTTATATCAGGCATATTAGTGGATATGCGTGCAGTGTATACAGAGATGGGGTTATATCAGGGATATTAGTGGATATGCATGCAGTGTATACAGAGATGGAGTTATATCAGGGATATTAGTGGACATGCATGCAGTGTATACAGAGTTGGGGTTATATCAGGGATATTAGTGGATATGCATGCAGTGTATACAGAGATGGGGTTATATCAGGGATATTAGTGGATATGCATGCAGTGTATACAGAGATGGGGTTATATCAGGGATATTGGTGGATATGCATGCAGTGTATATACAGAGATGGAGTTATATCAGGGACATTAGTGGATATGTGTGCAGTGTATACAGAGATGGGGTTATATCAGGCATATTAGTGGATATGCGTGCAGTGTATACAGAGATGGGGTTATATCAGGGATATTAGTGGATATGCATGCAGTGTATACAGAGATGGGGTTATATCAGGGATATTAGTGGATATGCATGCAGCGTATACAGAGTTGGGGTTATATCAGGGATATTAGTGGATATGCATGCAGTGTATACAGAGTTGGGGTTATATCAGGGATATTAGTGGATATGCATGCAGTGTATACAGAGATGCGGTTATGTCAGGGATATTAGTGGATATGCGTGCAGTGTATACAGAGATGGGGTTATATCAGGGATATTAGTGGATATGCGTGCAGTATATACAGAGATGCGGTTATATCAGGGATATTAGTGGATATGCATGCAGTGTATACAGAGATGGGGTTATATCAGGGATATTAGTGGATATGCGTGCAGTATATACAGAGATGCGGTTATATCAGGGATATTAGTGGATATGCATGCAGTGTATACAGAGATGGGGTTATATCAGGGATATTAGTGGATATGTGTGCAGTATATACAGAGATGCGGTTATATCTAGGTGGTTTACTTTCTAGCAGCAATGAATGAGACACAGGAACCAGGGATCAGTTCTGCAGATTTGCCTGTGTCTGGGATGGCAGAGGTGATGATGTCACTGAAGCCACTTCATGTTCATCTAAGGACACGCTGTCTGCATGGAATGACATAAAGGGGCTTTGGTTGCTGCCATTCTGTAACTATATTCATCACTGTTACAGAAATTGGAAACAAGTTTTAGGAAAAGTTGCCATTTTGGGCATACTGGGAGGTAACAGGGAAGTATAATGGGAGACAGCGGAGATTTATAGAGGTCTGTTAATTGGAAGCTCCCTGCTGTCATACTACAAGAGCAGCACAGCTCATGACGTCCAACCTTGGAACAGAGTTAGCAACTGTTTACTGCCTTTACAAAGAGCAAAACATGGCGGGAGTGATCTATAATCTATCTATTTATTTATCTATCTATTACGGTGCTTATCTGTCTATACGTCTGTGACTGTATGTATATGTCTGTCTCTATCTTTCTATATGTTGCTATGACTTTAAATTTAATTATACATGATTGCCAGGATTACATTATGAAATTCATATAATGCCTTGACATAGACTAGCAATTTAATAATGGAATACACCCCATAATATGGGCACACCCCAATGCCTGCTGTGGCCTTGGCAAGCCAGCACATACAGGGGTGAATAGGTGTGAGCACTCTAATGGTTTCTGAATAATTAACTCTCTCTTGGAACTTTCTCTGGGGTTGATGTGAAGTTCTTAGCTACTGAGTATAAGCTCTGGTCCTGATCAATACAGCAATCTCCAGATTATTTTATGTTATTTTACAGCCCTAAATGTCTAATTCAGATTAAACTGAAGAAATTTAAATTTCTTCCTCCAAAATTAAACTGTAATGGTCCTGAATTCTCCCAAAGTCTCCTCCTGTAAGTTAATGTGTGCTATTATTACCTTTATAATAGTACATTTTATTCAACAACAAACGTAAACAACAAAACAGGAGACTATAACCCATCCATCAATTATGAACAACAAAGCAAGGACAATAAAGTCAGATACCCCCCTCCCCCCAGTACAAGATGGTATCCCCCACTTCAGACTGTTTTAGTTGTTTTATATTTGTATCTTCGCCAAATGACTGTCTTTATTGTGCATGTTTTATTGTTCTGATTCCTGCTGGAAAAAATAGGACAGAGCCTTTGGGGGCAATAGAGAAGATTTATCATTACTGAACAGATTTCATTGGCACCCTGGATCTTGCAGACTTAGGTCATGGTCCATGTATAGGAAACATTGCGTGTTTATGTTGTGGTACACTCATTTGACAGATCTGTGTTCCTGCCCCAGGTTTCTGTGGAGTCTGCAGTTATTTTCAGGATGGAACATGCTTTCCTATACCACTGCTGTGACTATCTAGTTTCTGGTGACTAATAACTGTTATTGCAACATACGCCGCATCTCCCACATCAAGCTATCAAGAATTACTGGTGATACAATGTATATTACGGTTGACATTGGCACTATATGTGCTTTGTTTATAACAGGTGATATCTTTATAGACAAAACAATGGATTGAGGGAATTTGTGGGTTAATCATCGTCTATATCAACTATGACTACAATAATTTATGTTACATATTGCATAGGGTGTAACCTGCTCAGCAGAAACTGTGAAACTATAATGTACAATGTGAATTCTGTTCAGCTCTTAGGCTTAGTTTATGTTCAGTGGCTAGAAGAGTGTGCTTTAAATGTGTGAATTCAGCAGTAGGATATGCAAAGGATATAACGATTATAGTCTGATTCATGGAATTGTTTGCTGCTTCCATTTGAAGATGGTAACAGGGCACTATCTGCACATCCCACATCCCAAAAACAAACAGATAAGTTAATTAGATTCCTCCTAAATTGTCCCTAGACTATGATACATACACTACATGATACATACATGGAAATATGACTATGGTAGGGATTAGATTGTGAGCCCCTCTGAGGGACAGTTAAGAGAAAAGACAATATACTCTGTACAGCGCTGCAGAAGATGTCAGCACTATATAAATACTAAATAATAATATTAGAACTGAGAGCTGCAAATTGTGCTGAGCACGTAATCATTCTCGTTCTAAATATCCAATATTAGGGTTAACTTTGTGAAAACTGGACAACATAAGTGATCTGGTGATGCTAAGCTGGGTATTTTTCAAGAAAATATTGGCTGCTGGGTGACACACACAGAGCCGGGACTAGGTCCTCCTGCACCCAAGGCTGAGACACCAAAGTGCGCCCTTCCATTCCTCCCTTCCCAGCCGTCACACAGTGATTACTATTAGACTAAAGCCTCATCCACACGTGTAGATGAGGCGGCGATCTGGCGGCTCGATTAGCCGCCGGATCGCCTCTTCCGCGGCCCCGCCACATCACCGCTCGCCGCGCGTGCGCCGGAATCAATACCCGCTCGATTCCCGCTCGTCGCCGCACCGCGCCGCTTATCTTCCGCTCGATTCCCTGCCATTGTCCCCTCGCGGGGAGCGAGTAGGGAATCGGCGGCGGGGAGATCCGTCCTGTCGGATCTTATCAATCAAGCCGCATCAGCGGCTCGATTGATAAGGCACATCGCGGCCGCATCTACGCGTGTAGATGCGGCTTAAGAGGCACCCCAGGACCCCCCCAACACCTTAAACTCTAGTTCTCTGGCTTGCAGTCACTGCCATGTATCCCTTTTTCTTATTTCTCTCTGTTTCAAACACAATAGGGGAATGATAGCTGTGTAGGAGGCGGCACGGTGTAGGAGGGGGCGCACAACTCACTACTTGTGCGTCCCCTCCTACACTGCGCCCTGAGGCTGGAGCCTCTCTCGCCTCTGCCTCAGCACACACACACACACACGCATATACACACACACACACCTGTCTTATAATATATCCAGGCTGTCTTAAATTTGATAAACATGCTGAATGGGATTGCATGTAATGGTACAAACTGTAGTCACTATCTTCCAGAAGTCCTCATCATGTTTTGATCCAAGGGAGGAATTCTGACCTTCTGCACCTAGCAGCAGATCAATGTACTGCTGCCCAATTTTGGGCCTATTACACACATCCAATTTTGATTGGTCAATGATTGGACAATTTTGCAACTTGTGTGTATTATAAGAGCTTACCTACATAATCTGTTCAAAATATTGAAAATATTTTTGCCCTCTTACTCTATGGAGGTGGTAGAATCAGTCAGAGATTGGTCAATCCAAATCACATGTGTGTATGCACCATTAGGCTCTCCAGCATTCTCCACTGTTGCCCAGGTTTATTAAATCAAATATATCAGCCCTATGGCATCTTTGTCTATACTGCCCACATTTCAGGTGATCCACACTTCTAGTATGCAAGAAAGTTTATGACTTAAGTAAAGCATATTAAGGCTCCCTGCACACTGCAAATCCGTTTTCCGATTCCGATTCCGATTCCGTTTCCGATTTTCCTTGAATACATTCAACAGAAAAACGGATCAAAAAACGCAGCATGCAGTTAAGATTAAAAATCTGAATCGGAATCGGATGTAAAAACAGATTAAAAAGCGGAATCGGAATCTGAAATGCATGCAGTGTGCAAGAGGCCTAAAACAGCTTACCTCCACCCAGTGTATATATTTATATATCTGTATCTAAAATCATTATTATATGACCTTGTTCCTCTGTATCAATCTGCATGAACTCCTATGCAGAATAATTCTGCATGTCAACTCACTGCCTATACAATTCTATGGGCCTGTTCACAGTACTGCATTGTAACTGATCATGTTATTCTAACTCGCTGCATGCAGGCTTTGTATTAAAGTCTATGTCCAGTCTCCACTGCAGTTCACACTCAGTATGATGTGTGTATTATGCAACTGACCACTGTGAACCTAGCCCTACAATAGTGAGCAGCAATACACAATGTGCTTCAATGATGCCACAACAGAGGCTGCCTACTTTAATTGTGGGTTATCATCCAACATTGTTTTCCCAGAGTTGTGTGTAGAGAGTGTTATAGGTTAAGTGGTAGTCTCCACATCTGTTAGTATTCATGGACATTGTTACGCTGCCCACCAGTAGCTGAGGGTGGTTAGTGGAACAAGAAAAGTCTAACTACCTTCAGAACAGAAGGGGGAGGAAAAGCACAGGCACCTATTGTGGAGGGAGAGAGGAGCCATAACATCAGCCATTGGCTGGTGTTCTAACCTGTCTGGTTGGGTTTCCCCTGACTGTATGCAGTCAGTAGTTTTGATCGTAATGAGTAATTTAGGTTTCATGAAATTTTACAATGCAGTTTTGCTTTCGTAAGTAATCTTGACTTTACCTACTTTTGCGTAAATTTTGCACAAATACATTGAAGTCTATGAGGCATAAGTAAACACATTTCTGCATATGAGAAAACACAGTTTTGTATAAATTCACTGAAGTCAATGGGCAGAAGAAGGTTATATTTTAACAAAATTATGTATCATTGCAAAATTGCGGATCATACTTATGAATATATTCAAAATTAATTTTGCAAGTGTAAGATTTTGCATTACAATTTCTCGGCGTAATTCTGAATTATTCTGCAAAATAACTGCTATGCAAAATTCAAGATCATCATCAGCAGGAATTTGTAGAGGAACTGTGGGCAGTAGATCGTATAAAAGGGTCATTTCATCTCTGTGGGCACCTTTCATAGAGCCAGACAAGAGTAAATTGCTGAATGTGATGAACCTGTTCTAACAACATTGGGAATTAGTTAGAGGCAACTTACGCCTGTACCTATTCCTCTGTAATAAAGGCCCATACACATGAGCTACAACTGTTGCTGGAAACACATGGCGCGCGCATGTTGCAGCGACAGGTCCCCCGTGTGTATGAGGCGCACGCAAGGAACTGTTGCTAATCAGAGCTGTCGCCAGGCAATTGACTTGGCCAATCGCCGGCAACAGCTGTTGCAGGAACCGTCGCTAGTCTCAAGTCGATGTGGACGTGTGTGTGCTAGTCTCTAGCAACTCTTGTGAGTTCGACAGTTCATTGAACCTGTGACAGAAGTTGCTGAGCAACAGTTTCCGTTATGTTGCAGACAGGTTGTTGCCGCGTGTATACAATCGTCACTTGTATACAACTGTCGTTGCTGGAGACTTTCCAACTGTTGCTTGTCTCCATGCAACTGCAGACATCCGTGCCTCGTGTGTATGTAGCTTTACTGACTATGACGTCCGGAGGAGGAGCATTGGCTCTTAATGTTGGGGATTCCTACATGTGTAGGAATCTGTCTGACTCACAATTGCACTGAGGTCTGCATTGAGGTCATGCCATGTGGTCAGGATGGACTGGTTTGTTAAAGCTACCTATGTACTTGGTATGAGCCATAAGCCTACCTGAATTGGCTGTGCAGCATTGCTTGACCTGTTATAATTTATGTGCTGATTTATTATTTATTTATTTTTATTTTTTTATTTCTGTACAATGAAGGGAAATCCCTTTTTCTATAGGGAAACCGAATACTGCCTCAAACCAACCAATTTTCCAAATTACGGATACATTTTTGAGAGTTAGGAAACATACTTGTGATGCTCTATAATGAATACAGTACATAGTCAAGTTTAGCAAATGAAATGTGATATAGGGTCTGTGGCAGTTATATGACTGTGGGCATTGATGGGATTACCATCTTAATCCTTGAAAGGAAACTGAGCATTAGATGGAGCTAATCTGCAGCAAATAGGAATAACTGATTATGTAGCTGGGCAAGTAATCCTACAGTTATTATGATTTTCATTATTGATTTATAAAGCACCAACACATTCCATGGCACTGTACAGAGCAAGAAACAAACATGGGGTACATAATACAGTCAATGGTACACACAAAGTATAGATGTTGATACATAAAACAGAATTGCAATTACAGAGACAAATGTAACAGGATGAACAAAATGTATAACAAACTCCAAGATATAAAAGGGTGAGGGAGCCCCGACCTTGCAAGCTTACAATCCAAAAGAGGTGGTGTGTTTTAGGTCATATTTAGTAAGGAATACAACTTGGCTAGAGGTCGAAAGGGGGATGGCCTATGTTAGAGTGTATGCTTGTTGGAAAAAAGTGAGTTTTGAGGGAGCCTTTAAAGATATCAAAGGTTGGAGAATGATGAATGTGTTGTGGAAGGGCATTCCACAGAAGGGGTGAGGCGTGTGAGAAATCTTGAATATGTGAATGCGAGGAAGTGATTCTAAAGCCCCATCTACACCATGGGACATTGCAGCGATCCGGCGGCTCGATTAGCCGCCGGATCGCCTCCGCCGCTTCCCCGCCGCATTCGATTCCCCGCTCGTGCCCGCTCGTCCCCGCCGGCGCCACTTATCTCCCGCACAATTCCCTGCCATTGTCCCCTCGCGGGGATCGAGCAGGGAATCGGCGGTGCGGAGATCCGTCCTGTCGGATCTTATCAATCGAGCCGCATCAGCGGCTCGATTGATAAGGAGCATCGCGGCCGCATCTACTCGTGTAGATGCGGCTTAAAGGACAGAAGAAGGTCACATTCAGATCTGAGATTGAGGCTTGGTTGGTATCTGGACACTAGTGAGAAGATGTATAGGGGAGAGAGATTGTGGAGAGCTTTGTAAGTTTAGTTAGGGTTAAGAGTTTGAAATAAATCCTCTGGTTAATTATTTTTCTGATTTTGAAGCGCCACAAGAATTCTCAAGGCTATTGGAGAGTTGCATTGCATAGTGAAAAAACGCAATAGCAGATCTTTTTCTCCCTTCAAGTAGATGCTACTGTATGTAATGTAAATCCTGATGGAGACTTCTGCAGCCCCTTTGTTTTGTTCAGCAGTGCTTGGGTGTGAAAAACTCTGGAGAAAAGGTTAATTGTATATGGGCCATTGTCTTTTAAGCCACCAGCAAGCAAGAAAATACTTAGAATAATTTTGACGGTACTTATTAAGTTACTTTTTGGCACTTTTTTTAATTGCAGTGCTGAAAAGTTATTTATTTTAAACAGAATATGAAAAAGTCTCTCCTAGGAGAAAACTTGGGAGAACATGTGAATTGAAACAGGCATCCTGGCCCATATGCAATTAACTTTTTCTCTTAAGTTTTCTCCTAGGAGATCATTTTTCATCTTCTGTTTTAAAATATCTTTTCATCCCTCTGCAATTGAAAAAAGTACCAGTAGGTGAAAAAGTACGGTCAACATTATGTTGAGTACTTTCTTGCTTGCTGGTGGCTTAAAGTGAACCTAAAGTCACCCCCAAAAAAATGAGATGAACTCACCTGGGGCTTCCCTCAGCCCCCTGCAGACGATCGGTGCCGTCGCAGCCCCGCTCCGATGGCCCAGAACCCGCTGGCGAGCACTTCCGGTTTGGCCGTCACCGGCCGACAGGCATGGGAACGCGAGTGATTGTTCGCGTTCCCAGCCTGTATATCGTCCCCTATGCTGCTATTGCGGCCTCCTCCCATTCATTGAACTAAGTGCCCGGTAGAAAAACCAATGTCTTCTTTTTCAGAGGCCGCGGCCTTTTTGACCAAAAAAAAAAAAAAAAAACACGTCCTCCTTGTGCTTCCTGTAAGCGAGCACTCTCACTTACAGGATGGGAATTAAACAAAATCACTGTGGCCATCTTGTGGCCAAATAGTAAAACTACATGCACACATAACACAACAAATTATATTTAAAATTAACTGTTTACCTCCCACACCCAAAAAATACCAAAAATAAAGTTTTTTACTAAAAAAAAAAAAAAAAATTACAATAAAAAAAAAAAACATAAATAGTTTCCTCAAGAGGGTACATTACTAATATTTTTTAAATTATAAGCTTGTAAATATTGAGGGATGCAAAACTGAAAAAATGCACCTTTATTTCCAAATAAAATATTGGCACCATACATTGTGATAGGGACATAATTTAAATGGTGTAATAACCGGGACAAATGGGTAAATAAAATGTGTGGGTTTTAATTGGTAGCATGTATTATTTTAAAGCTATAATGACAGAAAACTGAGAAATAATGATTTCTTCCATTTTCTTCTTAATATTCCTGTTAAAATGCATTCAGAAAAAAAAATTCTTAGCAAAATGTACCATCCAAAGAAAGCCTAATTGGTGGCGGAAAAAACAAGATATAGATCAATTAATTGTGATAAGTAGTGATAAAGTTATTGGCGAATGAATTGGAGGTGAAAATTGCTCAGATGCATAAGGTTAAAAAACGACTGAAGGCTGAAGTGGTTAAACTACCAGCATGCAAGCAAATACTCAAAATAATTTAAACAGTACTTTTCACATTCTGAAAGAATGACAACTGGTACCCATCACAGGGAGGTTCACAAAAAGTAAAAAAAACATCTCTTTGTAAAAGTTCTTCAGGAGAGTGTGTCATTGCATTGGGTGGAATAAGGACACATATGGCCTCCCTAAGAAAGTCTTATCTTCTGCCTTTGATGTTTGTTCATTTAAAACTCTTTGGCATAACCCAGTTAAATACAAATTCTGTGTGTAACACTGAAGCCCACAGGATGGAAACTTGTATTTCCATGGTGGCCGCCTGGATGTGAGAAACACTTACACGCTGATATAATTAAATGGTGCCCAGTGGGACCCACTGGTAAAAATACACAGGGCTCAGCAGGACTATAAAGTTAAGTAATAGTAAACCACTAAGTAAGCCTATGAAAGACTTAATAGTAAACTGTACCCTGCATGCCTCTCTAGAGAGACACTCTGCATGTGGTGGCTGAATAAGCCATAGTGCTCAGGCTGAACAGTACCCTCTGCAGGTGTCTCTGCTTGCCTGCCTACTAATCCTCTACAGATATCATTAGAGCAGGTTTAATCTTGTTATATGTTCTTTTATAATAGGCCATACTCATTTTCTATAACGAATTAAAGCAAAAACGGCAATTTGGGAATTGGATAATTACATCACAGATATCAAAGGAACATTGAACTTAAAAACAGTTTGATTGTTATTCCTTAAGACCTGCTACATGGTGCTGTTCTGTGATCTATGGAAGATTCCATGTTTACAGGGGGAGGTTGGTACACAGACTGCAGTTGTTACAGTGTGTGTCACAAAAACGCATGCTATGAATGGCTGAGGGAGTGTCTATGATAGATGTCAGGAATGAACTCATTAAACAGTTCATAGTTTTACACACTGACTATATATACACAGAGAGAAGAAAATGGCCCATATTTAATTCACTTTTTCTCCTGGGTTTTCTTCTAGGAGATATTTTTTCATCTTCTCTTTCAAATAATCTTTTCAGCACTTAGCAATTGAAAAAAAGTGTTAAAAAAGTAGCGGGAAAAGCATTATCAAAATTATTTTGAGCATTTTCTTGGTTGTTGGTGGGTTAAAATACATTTTATTGACAAGTTCTTAAAATATATCACCTACGAGAAAACACAGGAGAAAACCTTATTCAATTATTTTTTTGCCCTGAGTTTTCTCCCGGGAGATCATTTTTCAACTTCTCTTTACAACTCAGGCCTGAGTCTCACTCCATAAAAAGTTGCGCTCAGATTCACTTTAAATGAAATGTGAAAGGAGAGGAACTGGCAATGGTAAGGCACTGATGTCAGATTGACCTGAAAAAGCGGGCAAGACCCTGCAATGCATGCTGTCCATTTTAAGTGCAGTGGATATCATTTTTTTTCCAGTCAACTCTGGTTTGTACCTTCAGGTTTTCAAGTATTTAATGTACACAGGGCACCTCCAATAAGTGCCTTTTAAAGTTGTAACACACCTTAGTTGGGAGGGTGCAGTTTTTTAGTTTAACCCTAAAGAACCCTAAAGGAGTGCGACCCAGCAGTTCCAGTGCAGCAGATCTGGAAAAACTGAGCAGGGGCGGTTTTCTCCCTGCAGGCTCTGACGGAGGTCGGAAGTGCTTGCAACCCACCTTTGTGGGTATAATGCTAGGTACACACCATACAATTTTCTGTTACATTGGCCTCAATTCACTAAGCTTAACTCCTGTCTTTAATAACTCTTCAGAGCTGTTTTACAGTTATCACAGTTATATATCCATGGTGATAACTGTAAAACAGCTCAGAAGAGTTATTAAAGACAGGAGTTAAGCTTAGTGAATTGAGGCCAATTTGTTAAATTTGCCTGCCAGATAACTTTTTTCCAACATATTTCCAACATCTGGCAGGTAACTCTAACAGAAAATTGTATGGTGTATACCTAGCATGGCATTGATTCATCAAAGGATGCTAGGTACACACCATACAATTTTCTGTTAGATTTACCTGCCAAATAGATTTTTTTCCAACATGTTGAAGAAAAATCTATCTGGCAGGTAAATCTAGCAGAAAATTGTATGGTGTGTACCTAGCATAAAAGCTTCTTCATTTTTTTGTACGTTTACATAAAGATATTGCACCTCTGTGCTCCTGGTCTGTCTTCTTTTCATAGAGAATCCTGGAGTTTTAGGAATTACCGGGATTAACCTTTTCTTGAAATGTAGCAGGGGCTAAAGAGATGCGGGGCCATATGCAATTTACCTTTTCTCCATAGTTTTCTCCAAGTTGATATCTTCACACTTTACACTTTGTCAATAAAATGCCTGTTATACCCCCAGCAAGCAAGAAAATACACAAAATAATTTTGATAGTACTTTTTCTACTACTCTAGCACGTTTTCAATTGCAAAAGGCTGAAAAGTTATTTCAAAGAGAAGATGAAAAATTATCATTTAGGAGAAATGGGGAATAGCATTTGGGCCGCTGAGTTACTTGATCATTAAATTGCTGTGCTATAGAGAATCCACAGTCATATACCGTAAATAATTCTTTTGTCTAGCTACTGCCAGTGATCTTGTGATTACCGGTAATTGTTGGTAATTTGTGTGTATGGGGTCCATACATCTTATACGGAGATGTGGTCTTTACATAATGGAGTCTTTAGAATGCTCAGTTTGCCAATTGATATACTGATGCACTCTCATATTTATGTGATGTAGTTGAGCCTGACATTATAGGGTATTATTCTGTGGTTGATTTTATTGTATTGCTTGTTTAGTAATGGGGCTGTCATTATTATTACATGAGGAGCAGTGGGCACTATTTATGTGTGATTTGTAGTGTGATATGAGCGACCCATGTGCAATCAATAATGTTTTGGTAATTTTATTAGCAGGAGCATTATACCATTTTCATGTATGCTGTTTGATTGATTGTTATTAGGTTGTATTGACCTGTTCCTTCTATATGTGTAACAGGGCAGTGAGGCCTGGACTTACATCACAGGAGCCTATAGGCACATATGTCTTCACACCCTAGACGTTGTCCTCATGAACCTACAAACCACCACCAAACCGCACTACAAGTGTGCTGGCCGGCCCAGCTGTCACTTCTCCCTTACTTCCTTTGCCCATCATAGGTAGCTATAGGTGCCCCTTAGTATAAGGTAGCCAGAGGTACCCCCAGTATTAGGTTGCCCCTGACTGAAGAGAGATTTCATCAGTGGAATGCTGAGAGCTGTGGGATTAACCTCTCATTTACACTCCACTCAGGACTCTGCATAGGGAAGGAGGGAGGGAGGCTTTCGAGGAGCAGAGTGAGACACCTTTCTATCATTAGGCACCTGTAGGCACCTGCCTACAGCGCCTTATAGTAAATTTAATTCTTATCGCGTTGCCCCGGGTTAAAAATCTTGATGTAATTGCTTTTATCTGCCCTGCTTCAGGGTGAGAGTCCCCATTATACTCTTAGTACAAACTTTTCTCCTTCCTCTAATTTGTGATCAAAATGCTTATAGCCATAACAACAACAAAGGAGGATCCGCAGTCACAGCGAAGTTGTAAAAGCTGATATTATTTATTGAAAAACGGCACAAAAATGACACAAATAGGACCACAAAATGACTGACGCGTATCGGGCTCAAAATCTGCCCTTAATCATAGTGATACAGATTCTGAAAGAGGCGGGGACTTTATAGCAGCAGGAGAAGGGAGGGGAAAAGCCCACACCCAGTCACCCTGAGAAAAGTCACTACCCCTTAAAGGGAACAATATACATCTTGTAACAAAAGACTGCTAGATAGCTAAATAGAGATAATGCATCATTACAAAAGTGCAAGAATGTAGCAAAATTTGTAAAAAAACATCTAAATGTTAAAATTTCATACAAAAAGTACAAGTAAATAGAAAAACTGGCAACTGAAGGAAAGAAAAATCTTTCTTAACTGTCATATATTAAGCTGATGTCCCAACGGGTGTTTAAGCCATCAGGGGAGCGGGTACCCATACGGTGAATCCAGAACGCCTCTCGTTTAAGGAGGTGCCTCTGGGGGTCGCCTCCCCTAAATGGGAGGACCACTCTTTCCACACCCTGAAATTTAAAAGAGGTCATATTCCCACTGTGACAGTTCTCAAAATGCTTGGAAACAGCAGATTTTTTAAAGGTGTTCCAGCTAGTCGCACAGTAGTGCTCACCTATCCTCGCTCGAAGATTGCGGGTGGTGCACCCCACATACTGAATGTGACAGCTGGTACACGAAATTACATAAATAGTGTGTTTAGTATCACAGTTGATATACTGCAAAATGGGAAAGGACTTGTTAGTGGTATATGAAAAAATGGAAGTACCTCTGTTCTGACACCTACAGTAATGACATGTGGTAAAACCACAAGGATAAGATCCTACTGTTCTCAGCCAGGTCGAGGTACGTATAGAAGCCGGAGACCTAAAAAGGCTGGGAGACAGGAGGGACCCTAGAGTGCGTGTTTTGCGAGATGAGAAACGGCACCCTGCATCCAGAACTTGTTTTAATTTAAGATCTGAATGCAACACACCAGTAGTTTACAACCGGAACTTACTCTGCATTCTATCTGTAATACTCTTGAATGTTTATTGGACAAAGAGGTGCGCCTGTGGTGGGACGTTACCAGTCTAAAACACTATGTCAGCAAGGGGATTGTGCCACGTGGTCTTCGAATTAAAAAAGTTCCTACCACCATTTTTTCAGACAAGTTTGTCCTTGAATGGAATCAGATCCTCTCGGATTGTTCTTTAAATTTAATGAAACTTATAGTTGTCTATGAAGAGCAAAAACTTGTAGATCTTAAATTACAAATTGATAAAGCTACTCAGGACTTCACGAGGCACAGTTCTCTTTCTGCTTATGATGATCTTAATGCTAAACTGAAACAAAACATAGGCAAATTGGAAACAATTATTATGGAAACTAAAAGAGTGAAATTTTTGAGGGATACCAATGATTACAAAAAAAATGTTGTTTATGAATGGGGAAGGTGGGAGTCTTTCCATAGGTCGCCCAAATCTATTCTCAAAAAGTTCACTCCTAGGAAAAATGTCAGCTTTGGCCCCCAGGATACCTCGGGGTCCCAATCTGACACATCGGATTTTTCCGACTGCTCACGTAGCACTTTACAAACCATCTTTCAGTCTTCCACCGATGTGTCGGGGGAAGCCCGGGTGTTACAAACCTCCGGGATACCCATACAGTCTCTGTCTTATTACCAAACCTCCAAAAAGAAATCGAGACAAAAAAAGAAACGTTCAAAATTAAGAAAACCAGGAGAGCAGGCAGAAAACATAGGAAATCCTCGACCCAGATAGTTCCCGATACTCAAAATGTTGTTAACCTCTCCAGCAAGGTGCTTACCATCGATCAGACTGCGCTCCTCTCTAGGGGACTTTCTTTTGCACCCTCCAATCATTTTAATCTGTTTAGGACTATCTTAGACCTGAACAAATTTGTCAGAAATCTTGTGGTTAAGAAACATTTTTTAGATGACACTGGGGTCTCTGATGAATGGGAATCTTTGCCTGTCAAAAAAATTAATGATGTTCCCTCTTTTGTAGACATAAAAACTCTCATGACATTACAGTCATTAGATGACACCAGGTCACCAGGTATTGAGTCACAGGATGTGGTCCCTGTTCAGGTCTCCAATCCCTCTTTTTATCCTGTTAATGCTAGATCTCCTGTTATTGACACATTTCAGGATTTGGTAGAGAGAGAATTGACCAACCTGGCCAGGGTTCCCAGGGCCCCTTCCGACCTCACCCTCCCTGAGCGTCAGGCCCTTAACGATCTACATGGCGATTCTAGTATTGTCATACGCTCGGCGAATAAGGGTGGGGCGGTGGTGGCCCTGGATGCCACTGACTACCAAACTGAGGCCCTGAGACAACTGGGGGACGGAGATGTGTATCTACCCTTGACTCGTAACCCTACACAGGAGTTTCTCAGTGATCTTCGGGCGCTGTTGGAACGTGGGGTGAACATGGGGGTGCTTACTATGCGACTCTCGGAGTTTTTATGTCCATCGCACCCAGTTCTCCCTGTGTTCCACCATCTCCCGAAGATTCACAAACCGGGCGTTCCCCCGAGGGGCCGACCAATAGTTGCTGGTATTGGCTCCTTGGGCGAGCGCCTGGGCGAGTGGGTGGATGCACACCTCCAGCCCCTAGTGGCGAGACTTCCGGGTTATCTTCAAGATACTCGACATGTTCTTTCCAGTCTCGACAGGTTCAGGTGGAATTGCAATTCCCGTTGGGTGACCCTAGATCTCACCTCACTATATTCTTCTATCCCTCATGTACTAGCCTTACAAGCACTAGATTTCCATTTAACCAAATATTCTTCTTTTGACTCTTCACTCCAGTCCTTTTTGCTCCTAGCGGTTGAGTACCTCCTCACGCACAATTTTTTCATCTTTGATTCCCAATTTTATCTCCAGAGATGCGGAGCTTCTATGGGGGCAAAGTTTTCCCCCTCCCTGGCCAACCTATACATGGGTTGGTGGGAGGAGCTCCGCATCTTTGGGGATGATAATCCTTTTGCCTCCCATATACAATGGTATGGCAGATATATAGACGACTTGTTGTTGGTGTGGGAGGGCCCTCCCGACATTTTGGAGTCTTTTTTGAACTACTTTAATGACAATCAATTAAATCTGATTTTTACCATGAACACCCATGCAACTTCGATAGACTATTTAGATCTCACATTGACAGGTGATTCTGTGACACATACAATTTCTACATGTACTTTTCGGAAACCCACATCGGGTAATTCTATTCTTTTAGCTAATTCTTGTCACCCTATACACACCATCAATGCTATACCTACAGGTGAATTTGTCAGAGCAATTCGTAATTGCTCCACTTTGGAGAGTGCTAATAAGGAGTGCAGTCTGATTGAGTGTAGGTTGCGGCAGAGGGGATACACAGACAAGCATCTAAAAACCAGTCGTAACAAAGTGGCTAAAAAATCTAGGACTGAGCTTTTGGACAGCAATAAGGATAGACAAAGACGAACAGGGAAGGGTGCTGTCACGTTTGTAACAGAATATAGTTTGGAATACAAAAACATTGTTGACACCATCAAAAAATATCTCCCAGTGTTGCATTCAGATCTTAAATTAAAACAAGTTCTGGATGCAGGGTGCCGTTTCTCATCTCGCAAAACACGCACTCTAGGGTCCCTCCTGTCTCCCAGCCTTTTTAGGTCTCCGGCTTCTATACGTACCCCGACCTGGCTGAGAACAGTAGGATCTTATCCTTGTGGTTTTACCACATGTCATTACTGTAGGTGTCAGAACAGAGGTACTTCCATTTTTTCATATACCACTAACAAGTCCTTTCCCATTTTGCAGTATATCAACTGTGATACTAAACACACTATTTATGTAATTTCGTGTACCAGCTGTCACATTCAGTATGTGGGGTGCACCACCCGCAATCTTCGAGCGAGGATAGGTGAGCACTACTGTGCGACTAGCTGGAACACCTTTAAAAAATCTGCTGTTTCCAAGCATTTTGAGAACTGTCACAGTGGGAATATGACCTCTTTTAAATTTCAGGGTGTGGAAAGAGTGGTCCTCCCATTTAGGGGAGGCGACCCCCAGAGGCTCCTCCTTAAACGAGAGGCGTTCTGGATTCACCGTATGGGTACCCACTCCCCTGATGGCTTAAACACCCGTTGGGACATCAGCTTAATATATGACAGTTAAGAAAGATTTTTCTTTCCTTCAGTTGCCAGTTTTTCTATTTACTTGTACTTTTTGTATGAAATTTTAACATTTAGATGTTTTTTACAAATTTTGCTACATTCTTGCACTTTTGTAATGATGCATTATCTCTGTTTAGCTATCTAGCAGTCTTTTGTTACAAGATGTATATTGTTCCCTTTAAGGGGTAGTGACTTTTCTCAGGGTGACTGGGCGTGGGCTTTTCCCCTCCCTTCTCCTGCTGCTATAAAGTCCCCGCCTCTTTCAGAATCTGTATGACTATGATTAAGGGCAGATTTTGAGCCCGATACGCGTCAGTCATTTTGTGGTCCTATTTGTGTCATTTTTGTGGCGTTTTTCAATAAATAATATCAGCTTTTACAACTTCGCTGTGACTGCGGATCCTCCTTTGTTGATGTAACATCAATGATGTTACCTGTGGCTTGGCTCACCTGATCCTGCACCGGTGGAGTGTCTGCCTTTTGGGGGTTTCAGAGCGTTTGGCCTTCCTCTCCTGCTTATAGCCATAAACTGGAAGAAAACTTCCAATAATATAATGCAGGTCTAATACAGAATGATCTGCTTTTTGACAGACAAAAACTGGTACTTTAAACAATTCTTACAAGAACATCACTATTCCAAGCTCACTGTAAGGTACCACAATATGATTACAAGAGACTGAGGTGACCTCTCTTTACTGGGTGACAGTATCATTTATTTATGCTATATGACACACAGTTACTATATTAACCTGCGTGGGAATTATTATCCTTTCTTTTTGTAGTTTTGACTTGCTCATTGTCATATCTCTTTGCTAAAGTTTAAAGCTGGAGTCACACTGTGCGCATTGTATAAGCATGCCTTATGAGTGTGAGCTGCAATGGAGACTGGACATAGAAATTAATTCAGAGAGCCTGCCTGGAGCAAGTTAGACTACCTTGATCCATTACAACGCAAAGATGTGAACAGTCCCATAGACTTGTATGGGCAGCTGGCAACTGATGTGCTGTAAAAGGACGCAGAGCGTTTAGGGAAATCGCTAGCGAATTAAAGCGCTCCCTAAACTCTAAAAAAGAGCTGTACTGGATTCCAGCCCTGACGTTGCCTACTTATGGACATTCTAACATAACATGAGACCAGAGGCGTAGCAATAGGGGTTGCAGAGGTTGCGACTGCATTGGGGCCCTTGGGCCAGATGCCCTCAACTGCAGTATTAGCTCTCTATTGGTCCTGTGCTCATAATAATCACTTCTATAGATACTTTGAATATTTTTGCTATTTTCTGAAGCACTTTTACATCAAAGAAACAGTGAAAGACAACTTCAGATAAGATTTTACTGCAGAGAAGTTCAAAGGGTCGTTAGTTCTGCTCTGCTTCTTAGTTTAAAATGCAGAGTGCAGTTTGTAAACTGCAAATATTAGAGAATTATGCAATATTCTAAAAAAAAAAAGCTATATAACTAAAAATAAAAATATGAGACCTTTTTCATTGCTACTAATGTTATATTAATTAGCCCTACTACACATACAATTAATTATATCATAAGGTTTTTTTTTTGCTTCAGTAAATGGCAATTGATAGAGTAGAAAGGAAATTCTCCTCCATAAAAGTCTTACCTGCACAAGGCATGTATAGTACAGCCACTGCTAGTGCATGGGAGGGTTTTTCCCTAATTGCCTATGATGCTGTGTTGGGTTATTGCACTGTTATATCTCTGCTTTATCATCCGACTATATTTCAGTATCAGTCCTGCCTGTTCATCTCTGATCCTATGCCAATCTCATAAGCCTTTCTGACAAGTCCTGTCTGACATCCTAATTTCTCTCCACCAGCTTCCCTGCATGCCTATTTCTTGCCGTTTCACCTATCTGTCCTGAAGTTCTGCTAATCTGTAGATACCTTTGTCTGCTAAGCTGCCTAAATTCTTCTTGTTGCCGACAGACTGCTACATAAACATAACTGGGATATAAAAGCTTGTGTTATGCTCTAAGCAGACTGATACATAAATATATAGAAACGCAATGCAGAGAAAGGGACGTTTCCATGCTGTGCAAATTGCTGCATTTCCCTGCATGCGAATTGCAATCAATAGGCTGCCGTCCAATTCGCATGCGGGGGAAAAAAATGGAACAGAAGTCTAATGGGCATCCAATAGGCTTCTGCTCCACTCAACAGTGTGTGATAATCATTTGGTGATGAGCTCACATTTTAGAGTAATAATTTTGCATCAAAATTCAGAATTACAATGCAAAATCGTAATGTGAAATTTCAGACTATTAATAATATTTTTATTATTATTTTTTATTTATATAGCGCCAACATCTTCCATAGCGCTGTACATAGTACAAACAAATAATGGGAAACAAATATACATAAGAAATACAAGACACTGTACAGTCATGACATTGAATAGAATAAATACAAATACATACATAGTTGATGTGTAGTTGGTACATGTGCATATGTTAAAATTACAGCAGTATGAGAAACACTAGGAGGAGGTCCCTGCCCTTGCGAGCTTACAATATAGAGGGTAGTGCGGAGGAAACAACAGGGAAAGGAACACAGGGGTTCAGTGCCGCCTATATCAAATTATAGGCTCATCTGAACAGGTGTGTTTTCAGAGTACGTTTGAAGGTTTCTAGACTCGTGGCATGACGAATTGGCTGAGGGAGAGCATTCCAAAGAAAAGGGATAGCCCGTGAGAAGTCTTGGATGCGAGAGTGAGAGGAGGTGACTAGGCTAGAGGACAAAAGGGTCTCCTGTGAGGAACGGAGGGTCTGGGCGGGGAGGTATCTGGAGATTAAAGAGAAAATGTATGGAGGTGATAGCTTGTGTAGAGCTTTGTATGCAAGCATGATAAGTTTAAACTGGATCCTTTGGGCAACTGGTAACCACTGAAGGGATTGGCAGAGAGGGGCTGCCTCAGAGGATCTAGAAGAGAGGTGGATGAGATGGGCAGCGGAGTTTAGTAGGGATTGGAGAGGTGCCTGTCTGCTTTTTGGTAGACCGCAGAGTAGGAAGTTACAGTAGTCAAGACGGGAGATGATTAGGGCATGCACAAGCATTTTAGTTGCTTCTTGTGAGAGGAAGGTACGGATTCTGAAAATGTTTTTGAGATGGAAGTAGCAGGAGGTAGTTGATATGTGGTATAAAGGAGAGCCCAGAGTCCAGAGTTACCCCCAGGCAACAAGCTTTGGGGGTTGATGCTATTGGGGTGTTATCTACATTGATTGTGACAATGGGAGGTGGAACAGAGAGCGAAAGTGGAAATATCACAATCCCCGTTTTGCTCATATTGAGTTTAAGGAAGCGGGATGACATAAATGTAGATACAGCGGATAGACATTCGGGGACTTTTGATAGTAGTGTGGAGAGGTCTGAGGCAGAACAATACATTTGGGGGTCATCAGCATAGAGGTGATATTGAAACCCAAAAGAGCTTATTATTTGTCCCACGCCGTGGGTGTAAATGGAAAAGAGGAGGGGTCCGAGGATGGAGCCTTGTGGTACTCCCACAGACAGAGGGCGCGGAGAGGAGTTGGTATTGGCATAGGAGACCATGAAGGAACGTCCAGACAGGTAAGAGTTGATCCAGGAGTGTGCTAGGCTAGACTATTGTGAGGACACGTAATTTCATAAAAATATCACTTTCTCATGCTCATAGATTTCAATGCATTTATGTGAAAATTAGTTTCCTCAAATGCGAAAATTTGTATTTGGAAATGGAGCTGGGACACCATCAGTGTAGGTTGGGTGCTTGGTGGTGCAATATAGGCATTATCACTCAAACTGACAAGTAACAATTGTTTTGGTAAAGGTAGACTCCTTATAGCTCCCAAAACAATTGTCGGATCAATTGTTGTTTTCGAGCACAATTTAAAGTGGTCTGAAACTCTGACATAACATTCAATAAAAATGTGTTTTCCTACTTTTTATTACTCATACAGTTATCATATTCGCTTTTGTGCACACGTAGTATTGTTTGTTTACAAATTACAAGTTTCCAAAGTGTAGTTTTTCTTACCCTGAAAGCTGGCACTGCATTTTATTCATTTTCTATTATAACTGCTTTTTATTATATATTAAAATCTTCTAATGAGCTATTCTGAACCCTGTGTGCCTGAAGCAGAGACAGTTTCTCAGAGAGTGTTTGTTTACATTCCAGTGTTGATACATTTGTGTTTAATGCTGGGCATACACGGTTCATTTCTGGTGCTCGATTCGCCTTTCGATTATTTTTGCCGCTCGATTCTGTAGTTGATTCTCTTATCTTCCGCTCGTTTTTCTTATCTTTTTCCATTCCCTTTTATCAGAAAATGAGCGGCAAAAGGATCGAAAGGGAGATCGGACATGTCTGAAATTATCTATCGAACCATCTAATCACCTCAAAAATGAACCGTGTATTCCCAGCATAACAAGTAAATAAGATAGTGTTATCATCAGAAATGTTTTCTGGGATAGTTGCTTTCAAGCTGTGAGGAATCTTTTAGAGCAAAGTAGAAATGCTGGCTTTCACACCACTTTAAGATGTGCACTAACTATGAAATTGGTGTAATGATGGACTTACTTGTCATATGTGAAAATTTGTTATATTATGCCTCATAGACAGCAATGCATTTGTGCGAAAATTACACACAAAATCATGCAAAATCAAGATTACCCACAAAATTGTAATTACGACCAGAATTGTAATTGTGAAAATAACGCAAAATTTCCCAAAACCAAAACTACTACTGCCCTCACATAGGCCCTGCTTTGCCATCTACAGGTCAGAAGAATTAACACCACATCTATCTTACCTGTTTACATTGTATTTCTTACACAGTGGCGATCTACCATTCCATCTTCCATCCAGATTCTGGCACATATGCAATTAACTTCTTCAGGGTTTTCTCATAGGAGATAATTTTTCAACTTCTTTTTAAAAATATTTCAGCACTTGGCAATTAAAAAAAAACACTAAAAAGTAGGATAAAATGTACTGTCAATTTTTTTTTCTGCTTGCTGGGGGATTGAAAGATATTTTAATGACAAGCTGTGAATTTGTTATTTATACATTGTATGAATATCACCTATGAGAAATGTGGGTGAAAAAGTGAATCCCAAAAGCAAGTAGGACCGGCATCACTCTCATCAATGGTATCAAAGCTCTTTTATTGTATCAAAACGGCATAGCAATGACAGACGCTGTTTCGGGACTCAGCCCTTTCTCAAACTGCAATAGCCTCTACTGCTATTGCAGTTTGAGAAAGGTCTGAGTCCCGAAACAGCGTCTGTCATTGCTATGCCGTTTTGATACAATAAAAGAGCTTTGATACCATTGATGAGAGTGGTGCCGGTCCTACTTGCTTTTGGGATTGCTGCAGGTCTGTCTGGACACTGAGACCTTGACCAGGGCACACTCGAAGTTTGCTGCCATTTGTGGTGCTCCTTCTTTACATTGTTTGGTGAAAAGGTGAATTGCATATGGCTCTCTGGCCCAGATGCAATTCACTTTTTCTCCTGAGTTTTCTCCTAGGAGATATTGTCACACTTTGTCATAAAATGACTTTGAAACCATCAGCAGGCAAGGAAATACTAAAAATAATTTTAATAGTACTTTTTCAACAACTTTCGGTTGCTTTTTCAATTGTAAAAAGCTGAAAAGTTGTTTTAAAGACAAGATGAAAATGATCTCCTAAGAGAAAACTCTGGAGAAAAAGTGAATTGCATATGGGGCTCTGTCTCCATCCTTTGACCATCCTTTGACCAGGTATAACTTGCAGGGCCGGTTTAAGCAACAATGGGGCCCCAGGGCAAAATAAACCTGGGGGGCCCCCCCAACATATACCCCGGAACAAAAATCGGCATTAGGGGACCTTTTTTGCAGCTGGTATAGTCAGGGTGTGAAGTCCCAATCGGTCGGAGCTCCACATAATGGCTATCCCAGCCTGCATGGGGGGCAAGGGGTTAAAAAGTTTCAGGAGGGGGGACCCCACATAATTAAAAAAAAAAAAAAAAATTCCCACACTCTAAACATAAAAAAAAATTGGGAAAATAGAAAAAAATGTCAGGAATCTTCATACAGCCATATTGCGGCTGTATATCGATACCTGGCCAAAGCGCTGCGGCTGCGTATAGACCCCCTGGAAACCCCATCAGGAAATTTATTGCGCTTTCGTTTGATGCATGTAAAATTACACTACCGTTAGGTTTGCTACCAAAAGTGACATTTACCGCATTTAAAAGTATACTTTTTTCCTTCGAAACTTTAAAATCGATTTTCTTAAAAACTATAAGGTCTTTTTGAAAAATAGTTTTTTCCTCTTATTCCTAATGATCTCCTTAACACATCCTGCAAATTTAGGGTTTCTAGCATTTAAGGTGGATTTGCAATCAACCATTAAAGTCGGCAGGTTTTTAAATGTGTATTTTTTTTTCCTTTGAAACTTTAAAATAGATTTTCTCAAAAACTATAAGGCCGATTTGAAATTTTTTTTCCTCTTGTAGCCACTGGGGGCCCCTACAAGCTCTGGGGCCCTGGGGCAGCTGCCTCCTCTGCCTCTATGGTAGCACCGGCCCTGATAGCTTGGAATTTGTGAAAACTAAGTGATAAGAGGTATGCGTGGATTATTGAGGCATTCAGGACTGTGGCCTGGAATTCATAGGAATAGGATTAGAGTAGCTGAATAACATGACAACTCAAGGCCTCCATCTTTAAAGCAGCTTCAACACAAATAAATAAATACATGTTTATCTAATACTGTAATTACTTCAGTAAAGATTGACCAAAGAAGACATTTTGATATTTGGCCAGTAAAAAGAGCTCAGGTCTGTTTTGCTATTTGTTCATAAAATAGAGAAATTCTTTTAGTGACCAAATTGAGGAACTTAAAGAGAATCTGTACTCTAAAATTCTTACAATAAAAAGCATACCATGCTATATATTATGTTCTCCTGGGCCCCTCTGTGCGGTTTCTGCCACTCCCTGCTGCGATCCTGGCTTGTAATTGCCAGTTTTAGGCAGTGTTTACAAACAAAAGACATTGCTGCTAACCAGAATGTGATAGGCTGAGAGGAGCTCAGTCTGTGACTCACACAGAGCCTGCAGGGGGCGTGGAGAGGGTGTGTATAACTTCTACCTATCACAGCAGAGCAGCACATTCCTGCATGAGCTGACAAAGGAAAGAAGATTAGATTATATAACAGAGATAATACAGCCACTGTGCAACTAGGAAAGGCTGCAGCAAGACAGACCACATTAGAACAGGTATAGGAACTTATAGGATAGAAGAAATAAGGCTGAAAATTTTGTTACAGAGTCTCTTTAAGGTCTTCAGATGGTATATATTAAATAGAACTGTTTGTTTTGTGTGCATATGACCAGATCTTAGCTCTTATCTAATCTCAAAACATATTTCCCATAAAAACAACAGCCTTTATTATCATCTCAGAACTGACAATACAAAAGTGAAAACTATATGAAATAACAAAAGTCAGAATACAGCAAATATCCTGTGAATCAAAGCCAAAATAAAAAGCCTTCATGTACACAAAAAATGTCTAAGAAATTTTCCTGGAGCACATTTTGCAGAACTCCCGCGCTTCCTTCCAGAGGCCTGGGAACAGCTATATATTGTATAATGTTTTTTAGTTTTGATATTGTCGTTCTGTGGTCACATTAGAGGCTGTTGTTTTTATGGATAGTGTTTTAGGATTATGTGGGACCCAATATTTGGGCACATTTACACGTGTCGCAAACATGAGGGCCCCTTTCCCTTTGGAATATGGTACCTAAAGTTGGTCAGTGAAACTTTTCTCCAATTTTTATGACAGAAAAAATATCCTGTTTTGAGGTTTGGCAATAGTAACATGATTTAACAAATATAAAGTAAGTGATACATTTTTTTCTTGAATACTTTGCTATTTGTATTTGTGACACTGGTAGGGAAAGCTACAATGTGGACCAATCGGGTTTTACTGCATTTGCTGTCAGTGTAATGAGGCCAACTAGATTACAGGAAGAGGAAGCAGAATGATGATCAGTAGTCAGCTGCATACAGTTATCAGGTGTTGGGAGGGGTTACACTTTGTTTAAAGTGAAACTTTGCTATTGGTGAAAAAAAAACAATGCTTCCAGCTAAGCTTATATGTTGCAGGTGCTAGTGGCAAACCTCGTTTCAGCTTGCTTACATACAAGTAGTGATGGTAATGACTACAAGAACTCATGGGGCTCGATTCACCAAGCGGTGCTAACCCAGTTATCACGCCTAAAGGACTTTAGGCGTGATGACCTCTTCACCACTGAGTTAGCACCGTTTTTGGCTGCACTTCGCGCGAAGTTATCGCGCGCAAAGTTTTGCGCGCGCACCCGCACAGGCGCGCGCGCAAAGTCCCATAGGGTTTAATGGGCGCATCGCGCGAAGTGAGGGGCGCTTCGCGCGCACGCACGCGGGAGCGCGCGCAAAACTTTACGCGCGGAAACTTCGCGCGAAGCCCTTCTTATCATGCCTAAAGTGACTTTAGGCGTGAAGAGGGCCTTTTCACCACGGTGCTAACACTTTGCACCGCTTGGTAAATCGAGCCCATGGAGTAGCATGTGATTTGTTCGATCAGCTGATAGATTTGCAAAGCTCTGATTTGCTGTCATCACATCCTGCTTTAGCACATGATCATAACTAGCAAATCAGAGACTTACATATCTATCACCTGACCAAACTGATCATATGCTTCTCCATGAGGTCTCCTAGACTTGACCTTCACTACATACAAGCATGCAAGACATATGCAAACTAATGAATGCTCTTGTAGTTTTGCAACTGTTACCTGATCAAGCTCCTAGGCCTCTGACATTAGTCATTTAAAGTGAAAATAAACTCATAATATAAGAATTGTATGTGTAGTAAAGCCAAGAAGAAGTAGTAAATAAAAGAGTCTCTCATTGTTTTGCAGTGCAAGAGTTAAAAACTGCAGTTGTTATCTATGCAAAATAGCTTCTCTACAGTCCTGTTTTCTGAAGCACTTAAACAACCAAGAAACTGACAAACAGCTTGGGATAAGGTTTTACTGCAGGAAAGGTCAAAGGGTCATTATTTTTGCTTTGTTTTATAGCTTAGAAGACAGAGTGTGGTTTTAAAACTGCAACTAACCCCCTAACCCCCAGCCCTGGCGCACTACCCATACTCGCAACCTCCAGAGGGAAACACGCGCCACTGAACGAAAATGGCGGAAAACTCGACTAAACCAGGATTTCCTACAGTACAAGACTAACCTGCAGCAGTTCCACACTGCCCTTGCTCATGCGAAGCAGGAATACTTTACCAAGCTCATCGGAGCACAAGCTTCCAATCCCCGGCGTCTTTTTAGCACCTTCAACTCCCTGCTTAAACCCACCCCCCCACCTTCTGTTTCCTCCCTCTCTGCCACAGATTTAGCCACCCACTTCACCAACAAAATAGTCTCCATCCGTCAGGAAATATCCAATCTTCAATCTTCACCTCCCACCTGCTCACAACCTACTCCTTCTCCACCCTATCCTCCCCTCACCTCCTTCACTCCTACTACCACTGAGGAGGTCAACCACCTACTGCAGACTTCCCATACCACTACCTCCCCCCTTGACCCTATCCCTTCTGATCTACTTCAGCCTCACTTCACGGATCTGGCCCCAGTCCTCACTACCATGTTTAACCTCTCCCTATCCACAGGCACCTTCCCCTCAGACTTCAAGCAGGCCACTGTACTGCCTCTGCTCAAGAAACCCTCCCTCGACCCCTCGCTACCCTCCAACTACCGCCCGATCTCCCTCCTCCCCTTCGCCTCAAAACTCCTTGAGCGTCTGGTTCACAAACGCCTGACCCAGTACCTCAATGCCAACTCACTACTAGACCCACTGCAATCTGGATTTCGGCCTGCCCACTCAACCGAAACGGCTCTCACCAAAGTGGTCAATGACCTTGCCTTAGCTAAAGCTGAAGGTAAATACACCATTCTCCTCCTCCTTGACCTTTCAGCAGCTTTTGATACAGTAGATCATCCCCTACTCCTCCAGTCCCTCCAATCCATGGGCATTCACGATCTCGCCCTGACCTGGCTTTCATCCTACCTCTCCAACCGCTCCTTCACGACCTCCTTCAATGAGTCCTCGTCCACCCCCAACCACCTCTCAGTGGGAGTCCCCCAAGGCTCGGTCCTTGGCCCCCTACTGTTCTCCCTATACACATCCTCCATTGGCAAGGTTATCTCCTCCATGGGTTTTAACTATCATCTGTATGCAGATGACACTCAAATCTATCTCCACACCCCTGACATATCCACCACTACCATGGACAAGGTCTCCTCCTGCCTATCTGCCATCTCCTCCTGGATGTCCGCTAGGTTCCTAAAACTAAATCTAGACAAAACGGAATTTATGATCTTCCCACCCCGGTCATCCCTGGACCTCCCAGATGTGCAGGTCACTGTTAACCACACTACTATTCACCCTACCTCTCAAGCCCGCTGTCTGGGTGTCACCCTGGACTCCGCACTCTCCTTCACTCCCCACATCCAAAACCTCACAAAGTCCTGCAACTTCCACCTTTGTAACATCTGTAAGATTCGCCCTTTCCTGACCCCTGCCACCACCAAACTCCTCATCCATGCCCTCATAATTTCCCGCCTCGACTACTGCAATGCCCTTCTGTCTGGACTCCCTAAGACCCGAATAGCCCCACTGCAGTCCATCATGAATGCGGCTGCCAGAATTATCCACTCCTCCCATCGCTCCACCAGGGCGGCTCCCCTCCGTGAATCCCTCCACTGGCTTCCTATCCAGTCCAGAATCAGATTCAAGATATTGTGTCTGACCTACAAATCCATCCACAAAACCTGTCCAACCTACATTTCTGATCTTACTCAGAGATACACACCAAGCCGCTCACTCCGCTCCTCCAATGAACTTCGCCTGACCGTCCCCCGCATCACCCAGTCCCATGCACGCCTCCAAGACTTCTCAAGAGCCGCTCCGACACTATGGAACTCCCTACCTCCACCCATTAGGGCAGCCCCCTCCTTCAACACCTTCAAGAAGGCCCTCAAAACTCACCTTTTCACTCTTGCCTACCACCCCTCACAATTGCTCTAAACCCACAGCCGAACTCTGGTCCCCTACCTCTCGTGTCCCTACCTCTCCCTCTAGATTGTAAGCCTTTGGGCAGGGTCCTCACTCCTTTTGTGTCCTACCTGATCATGCACCTCTATTACTGTGCACCCATGCTATGCATTTGAGTGAACCTAACTTGCCTAACTCCATGCTCCCATCCAGTGACTGACTAAGCATTACCTTGTACTCATACTGTGCTGTGTGATCTGGTTTTCTTGTATTCCTGTATTGTCATATTGCTGTTTGTCACCCCTAAATATTGTCTGTAACCTAAATTAATGTCCAGCGCTGCGTAATATGTTGGCGCTTTATAAATACAACAAATAAATAAACTGTAACAGTATGATGTAATGGTATAAATAAAGCAATATAACTGACAAAAAAATAAAAGACTCTTTTCTTTGCTACTAATGTTCTATTTATTATTTATACTACACATACAATTCATTATATCGTAAGTTTTTTCCCTCTTCAGGTCTGCGTTAAGCAGCTGTAGGGATTGCTTGCTGGATAGTGAAGTGTGATCATGTGACCAGACCAGTAATCAATCAGTACAGGTATGTGGCACTGGCTGCTTTATTACAGCTGAAGTTTGTTGCTATAGATCAGGGACCTGTCAATGTACAGGAAGAATACTTGTCTTGACTTGAGCTTTAATTGTACTGAATTATTAAGGAGGCCTTTATCTGTTTTAGATCAGCAAAAAATAGAATATGGCTCTACACGTAAATAGAGATTGCATCATTGGCACCATATGATGTTGTTATGAAGTGCCATAAGCATGATATTCAGTTCTATGAATAAATTAATGTAATTGGCTTCATTGCCAGAAACCTGATTGACCACTGATGTGTCTCACAGGGAGTAACTACAGTATGAACGCAACACATGAGCATGGAGGTGAGAGGTGAAAATGTGCACACAGCTTCTGCTGATGTTATTAATACCATTTCTACCTGATTTTTAAGGTGACAGATTTGATTGGATGCTATACGAGTTGGTACAGTCTGTTCCATAAGGCAGTGAAAGGCACAAAATGAATAGGCCAGAACCTGCAGTATCCAGTCAGATACTTGCTTCTTGTGGCTGTTCAGGCTTTCTTTGCCTGATATTTTATTTCATGTAGATGAGACAGAGGCATATGGAAAGAAATACTGGAATCCTATCCAATGAAACCCGTGTCCCAGCGTTCTCTCCTGTCCCTGTGTCCATGCTTTTTGGCCAGCGCGCATGCGCGGCATGTGGGCGGACTTTGGACACTACAGGAGGACGGACAGGGGGGTGGGCATGTGCACATGGTGTGTGGCCGTGCGCACATGCACGCTGACCTGCAGCCAATGCAGTGGTGACAGGAGCAGGAGGAGAGGGGGGTTGTGAGGGGTGTAGTGGCCAAGGTCTATCGCCCGTTATTGTAACAGCCCTAAGGTCTACTGTGTAAATAATAAATTGCACTTTGCCTGCCTAGAGACCAACCGATGCAGGTTAGTCTGCTGTCTTGAGCAGCAACCCTGTGCATAGGGACATCCCACCCCTTTCCAAATTTCCAAACCGCCATCCAAATTGAACCAGTGCATCTTGAAATCTGTATTCTTTGTTCGAGTGCAGACAGTCCAGGCATCTCCTCTTCTTCATTAGTAATCAGCTGTACAAAACAAACAAACAAAAAAGAGGTTTGTTAGTTATTTTCCACTCTTGTTCTAACTGAGTGGCAGCAACATGGACACTCCTGACCTGACAGTCTGTGTTACATACATGACAGGCTGGTTGTTTTCTGTGCTCAGAATCAAGGTATGACGTTTGGAATAATGTATAGCATTCTAGTAATTTGTAGAGCTGAACTGAAGGAATTGCTTATTTTCCAACAACAAAGGAATTTCATTTCAACAGGTCTGTGCTGAGAATTGGCATTGCTGTGGGGTACAGTTCCAGAATTGATTTTTAAATCCGTACGATTGCCTCAAGGTAAAACAAGTAGCTGACATTATACACAGGTTAGCTAAGGCCTTTCCATCCTCCCTTGATTTATAATGTGCTGACTGCTGACCACTGCAGGTCTCTCCTGTGGTCTTGTACACTGTGGTCCATTTTTGCCTGAGATACGTCCCTTCTGATTTCAAAGTGCTGATCTTAAAGAGGAACTGTACTAAAAATAACATAATGAATAAAATTGCTTATTATTTTACAATATTCATTTATACATTTTTTTCCTCACCTTGATTTACATTCTGAAATTTATCACAGGTGGCCACATCTTTAGTCCTGTCAGGTGATCTCTGCAAATTGTTTGGTTACTGAGAGTCCCGAAGCCAGTACAAACTTTACCTGGTATCCCAGAATGCTCTAAGGGGAGAATTCTACATCGCTAATCAGCCTTAGCTGAGCATCACTGGAAGGGTGGGGCTACGTTCAATATACAGCAATATATAGATATAGGAAGTGTTTCTGATGCTAAAACCAAGAAAATTACCATTAAAGTGGGCGTCCTGAATAATTTACTGCATTCTACTATATGTCACTATGGTGCCACTTTAAAGGAAACCAGAGCTGTTCAAAATAAAACGACTTATACATCCCTAGAGCTTCCACCAGCCCCATCAGCTCGGATTGCTCCCACGCTGCCGTCCTCAGTCTTCTCGCAGTTCCGATACCGGGTCCCCGCACTTCCGTCAGTCGGGCCAGTCTACGCAGGAGAAGTGCACCCTCTACGTATCTCTCCAGCGGCCGCTGGAGAGATATGCAAACAGCGCACTTCACTTACGTCAGACTGACTCCGACTGACAGAAGTGCGGGGACCCGGTATCGAAACTGAGGGCAGAGGAGGACGGCGACGTGGGAGCAATCTGTGCATATGGGGCTGGAGGAAGCTCCAGGTATGTATAAATCGTTTTATTTAGAACAGCTCTGGTACACTTTAAGCATGAAAATTCATCAAAATAAGAATTTAGCATGCCTACAGCTGTCCCACTCAGGGGCGTAGCAATAGGGGGTGCAGAGGTAGCGACCGCATCGGGGCCCTTGGTCCAGAGGGGTCCTGAAGGTCCCTCCCTCAACCACAGTATTCGCTCTCTATTGGTCCTGTGCTCATAATAATCACTTCTATAGATGCTTTGAATAGTGGTAATCATTAACACACTGTTCCCCATCCCCTTTTTGCACCTATGACACTGTAGTTGCCATTGGCAGGTTTTGGTGCGTCGTATCAATTGTCATGTAAAGAGTGCTTGGGGGGCCCCATGTAAAACTTGCATCGGGGCCCACAGCTCCTTAGCTATGCCACTGGTCCCACTCACACAGTAACTACCGCACAGGCACAGAACGCACCCGGCCGTGGGAACGCTTGGGAATGGGGCATCTTACGTGGCCGGGCTGTGCATGCGCGAGGAAGCATGACTCAGTCCGGGCTGTCCAGCAGGTGACTGGAGCGGCCCAGGAAGATGGCGAGGGACCAAGCAGCCTCAAGAGGGTTGGTGGAAGCACCAGGTAAGTATAAATCCGGAGACCTCTTTGGTCTCAGGTTTCCTTTGAGATGCATTGTGGCAGGTTTCACAATAGTATTTTAATGCTAAAATAACAGAATAAAAGCTGGATGATGTTAATGATGTCAATCAGTCCGGATATTTCTGCTTTCATAAACGAATGTGTCTCTACTATTTCATGGTATAGCTCCTAGCTGGACTTTACAAGGAAGAGGTGTGACTGACAGCTGTGAAAGAGAACTTTAATTCAGTTATGTGGGGAATACATGCATGTATGCATGTTGGATTATTATGGCTCTGTACAATTTAACAAGCTGACACATCATTGCATTCCAGCGGTTCTGGAGGTGTGTTTAGCTTCTAAGGGTACAATGGTTAATTTGCATATATTCAGCAGTGGTGCTCTGGGAGACATCTCGAGCTCACTCTAACCTGAATTATCGCAAATTCTTTCTGTTTTAGGAAAGCAAATTTTTGTTTTTCTTAACATCTTAGTAAGGGGGCTTTTAGGACCATTGTAGTCCCTTACACACTCCAATGAGTTCTGGGTCACCATGAGCTTGCTGGTTAGTCTGTACCTCTCGGTTTACAAGCCCTACTCCATAGAGCCAAATTAATCCATGCCATGCACTGATGAGGATCAAACAATCCGAAACAGTCTGTATGCATGTTGGATTATTATGGCTCTGTACAATTTAACAAGCTGACACATCATTGCATTCCAGCGGTTCTGGAGGTGTGTTTAGCTTCTAAGGGTACAATGGTTAATTTGCATATATTCAGCAGTGGTGCTCTGGGAGACATCTCGAGCTCACTCTAACCTGAATTATCGCAAATTCTTTCTGTTTTAGGAAAGCAAATTTTTGTTTTTCTTAACATCTTAGTAAGGGGGCTTTTAGGACCATTGTAGTCCCTTACACACTCCAATGAGTTCTGGGTCACCATGAGCTTGCTGGTTAGTCTGTACCTCTCGGTTTACAAGCCCTACTCCATAGAGCCAAATTAATCCATGCCATGCACTGATGAGGATCAAACAATCCGAAACAGTCTGTATGCATGTTGGATTATTATGGCTCTGTACAATTTAACAAGCTGACACATCATTGCATTCCAGCGGTTCTGGAGGTGTGTTTAGCTTCTAAGGGTACAATGGTTAATTTGCATATATTCAGCAGTGGTGCTCTGGGAGACATCTCGAGCTCACTCTAACCTGAATTATCGCAAATTCTTTCTGTTTTAGGAAAGCAAATTTTTGTTTTTCTTAACATCTTAGTAAGGGGGCTTTTAGGACCATTGTAGTCCCTTACACACTCCAATGAGTTCTGGGTCACCATGAGCTTGCTGGTTAGTCTGTACCTCTCGGTTTACAAGCCCTACTCCATAGAGCCAAATTAATCCATGCCATGCACTGATGAGGATCAAACAATCCGAAACAGTCTGTATGCATGTTGGATTATTATGGCTCTGTACAATTTAACAAGCTGACACATCATTGCATTCCAGCGGTTCTGGAGGTGTGTTTAGCTTCTAAGGGTACAATGGTTAATTTGCATATATTCAGCAGTGGTGCTCTGGGAGACATCTCGAGCTCACTCTAACCTGAATTATCGCAAATTCTTTCTGTTTTAGGAAAGCAAATTTTTGTTTTTCTTAACATCTTAGTAAGGGGGCTTTTAGGACCATTGTAGTCCCTTACACACTCCAATGAGTTCTGGGTCACCATGAGCTTGCTGGTTAGTCTGTACCTCTCGGTTTACAAGCCCTACTCCATAGAGCCAAATTAATCCATGCCATGCACTGATGAGGATCAAACAATCCGAAACAGTCTGTATGCATGTTGGATTATTATGGCTCTGTACAATTTAACAAGCTGACACATCATTGCATTCCAGCGGTTCTGGAGGTGTGTTTAGCTTCTAAGGGTACAATGGTTAATTTGCATATATTCAGCAGTGGTGCTCTGGGAGACATCTCGAGCTCACTCTAACCTGAATTATCGCAAATTCTTTCTGTTTTAGGAAAGCAAATTTTTGTTTTTCTTAACATCTTAGTAAGGGGGCTTTTAGGACCATTGTAGTCCCTTACACACTCCAATGAGTTCTGGGTCACCATGAGCTTGCTGGTTAGTCTGTACCTCTCGGTTTACAAGCCCTACTCCATAGAGCCAAATTAATCCATGCCATGCACTGATGAGGATCAAACAATCCGAAACAGTCTGTATGCATGTTGGATTATTATGGCTCTGTACAATTTAACAAGCTGACACATCATTGCATTCCAGCGGTTCTGGAGGTGTGTTTAGCTTCTAAGGGTACAATGGTTAATTTGCATATATTCAGCAGTGGTGCTCTGGGAGACATCTCGAGCTCACTCTAACCTGAATTATCGCAAATTCTTTCTGTTTTAGGAAAGCAAATTTTTGTTTTTCTTAACATCTTAGTAAGGGGGCTTTTAGGACCATTGTAGTCCCTTACACACTCCAATGAGTTCTGGGTCACCATGAGCTTGCTGGTTAGTCTGTACCTCTCGGTTTACAAGCCCTACTCCATAGAGCCAAATTAATCCATGCCATGCACTGATGAGGATCAAACAATCCGAAACAGTCTGTATGCATGTTGGATTATTATGGCTCTGTACAATTTAACAAGCTGACACATCATTGCATTCCAGCGGTTCTGGAGGTGTGTTTAGCTTCTAAGGGTACAATGGTTAATTTGCATATATTCAGCAGTGGTGCTCTGGGAGACATCTCGAGCTCACTCTAACCTGAATTATCGCAAATTCTTTCTGTTTTAGGAAAGCAAATTTTTGTTTTTCTTAACATCTTAGTAAGGGGGCTTTTAGGACCATTGTAGTCCCTTACACACTCCAATGAGTTCTGGGTCACCATGAGCTTGCTGGTTAGTCTGTACCTCTCGGTTTACAAGCCCTACTCCATAGAGCCAAATTAATCCATGCCATGCACTGATGAGGATCAAACAATCCGAAACAGTCTGTATGCATGTTGGATTATTATGGCTCTGTACAATTTAACAAGCTGACACATCATTGCATTCCAGCGGTTCTGGAGGTGTGTTTAGCTTCTAAGGGTACAATGGTTAATTTGCATATATTCAGCAGTGGTGCTCTGGGAGACATCTCGAGCTCACTCTAACCTGAATTATCGCAAATTCTTTCTGTTTTAGGAAAGCAAATTTTTGTTTTTCTTAACATCTTAGTAAGGGGGCTTTTAGGACCATTGTAGTCCCTTACACACTCCAATGAGTTCTGGGTCACCATGAGCTTGCTGGTTAGTCTGTACCTCTCGGTTTACAAGCCCTACTCCATAGAGCCAAATTAATCCATGCCATGCACTGATGAGGATCAAACAATCCGAAACAGTCTGTATGCATGTTGGATTATTATGGCTCTGTACAATTTAACAAGCTGACACATCATTGCATTCCAGCGGTTCTGGAGGTGTGTTTAGCTTCTAAGGGTACAATGGTTAATTTGCATATATTCAGCAGTGGTGCTCTGGGAGACATCTCGAGCTCACTCTAACCTGAATTATCGCAAATTCTTTCTGTTTTAGGAAAGCAAATTTTTGTTTTTCTTAACATCTTAGTAAGGGGGCTTTTAGGACCATTGTAGTCCCTTACACACTCCAATGAGTTCTGGGTCACCATGAGCTTGCTGGTTAGTCTGTACCTCTCAGTTACACATACAGCATACAGTTCAAGCTAACAGTTCAATAACCCAGCGTGGCAGCTTTACACAAGTTTTATAAGTGGTATCAACATTTTCTTATTTCTATGACAGTTTTGTGCCGGCTTTGCACTATTCTACCTGTACGGCATTTCTGGAAATCCATGCAAAACTAGTGCAAAAGTCTTCTAATTTTGTAATTAGTGAATTTACTCTCAGAACACATGAAGATTGCTACTCTCTTGTAATTAAATGGTAAGAAGTAAGAAAAAAGAGTCATAATTGCTTTGATAAATCTGCCGGAGTGTTTTAATAATGTTAACTAATAAAAGTGAGCATAATGGGCTTGATTCACAAAGCGGTGCTAACAGTTGGCACGCTGGTGAAAAGCCCTTTATCACACCTAGGTCTCGATTCACAAAGCAGTGCTAACCCAGTTAGAGGGCCTGATTCACAAAGCGGTGCTAACAGTTAACACCCTGGTGAAAAGCCCTTTATCATGCCTAAACTCAGTTTAGGCATGATAAGTTTAGGTGTGATAAGTTTAGGTGTGATAAGTTTAGGCATGATAAGTTTAGGTGTGATAAGTTTAGGCATGATAAGTTTAGATAACTTTAGATCGCTTGCAAAGTCCCGCACGCAAAGCAGCGGCATTAAACTTTATGTGAAGTGCACCAGACTTTGCTAGCGCAAAACTTTTGATCAGCTGTGCACTGCGGTGCGAACCCAGTTGGCACTTAAACTTATCACGCCTAAACTTATCACGCCTAAACTTATCATTCCTAAACTTATCACACCTAAACTTATCACACCTAAACTTATCATGCCTAAACTGAGTTTAGGCATGATAAAGGGCTTTTCACCAGCGTGCTAACTGTTAGCACCGCTTTGTGAATCAGGCCCCTAGGGCTCGATTCACAAAGCGGTGCTAACCCAGTTAGAGACTTTAGGCATGATAACCATTGCACCACTCTGGTGAAAAGCCAGTTTAGGTGTGATAAGTTTAGGCGTGATAAGTTTAGGTGTGATAAGTTTAGGCATGCTAAGTTTAGCTAAGTTTAGATCGCTTGCAAAGTCCTGCACGCAAAGCAGCGCCATTAAACTTTATACGAAGTGCACCAGTCTTTGCTAGCGTAAAACTTTTGATCAGCTGTGCACTGCGGTGCTAACGCAGTTGGCGTTCAAACTTATCACACCTAAACTTATCACACCTAAACTTATCATGCCTAAACTTATCACACCTAAACTTATCACACCTAAACTTATCATGCCTAAACTGAGTTTAGGCATGATAAAGGGCTTTTCACCAGGGTGCTAACTGTTAGCACCGCTTTGTGAATCAGGCCCTAAAACTCAGTTTAGGGGCTTGATTCACAAAGCGGTGATAACCCAGTTATCACGCCTAAAAGACTTTAGGCGTGATGACCTTTTCACCACTGAGTTATCACCGATTTTTCCTGCTCTTCGCGCGAAGTTACCGCGCGTACGCGCGTTCGCGCGTACGCGCGTGAGAGCGCGCGCAAAGTCCCATAGGGCTTAATAGGAGCTTCGCGCGAAGCGGGGGCCGCTGCGCGCGCGCGTGAGCGGTTGCGCGCGAGTTTCTTCTTATCATGCCTAAAGTGACTTTAGGCGTGATAAGGGCCTTTTCACCACGGTGCTAACATTTTGCACCGCTTGGTGAATCGAGCCCTAGGTGTGATAAGTTTTAGGGCTCGATTCACAAAGCGGTGCTAACCCAGTTAGAGACTTTAGGCGTGATAACCATTGCACCACGCTGGTGAAAAGCCAGTTTAGGCGTGATAAGTTTAGGTGTGATAAGTTTAGGTGTGATAAGTTTAGGCATGCTAAGTTTAGATTAATGTAGATAGCGTGCAAAGTCCCGCACGCAAAGCAGCACCATTAAACTCTATGCGAAGTGCACCAGACTTTGCTAGCGCAAAACTTTTGATCAGCTGTGCACTGCGGTGCTAACGCAGTTGGCGCTTAAACTTATCATGCCTAAACTTATCACACCTAAACTTATCATGGCTAAACTTATCACACCTAAACTTATCCCACCTAAACTTATCATGCCTAAACTGAGTTTAGGCATGATAAAGGGCTTTTCACCAGCGTGCTAACTGTTAGCACCGCTTTGTGAATCAGGCCCTTAGTGTGATAAATTTAGGCGTGATAAGTTTAGGTGTGATAAGTTTTGGTGTGATAAGTTTGGGCGTGATAACTATAGCACCAACTGGGTTAGCACCGCAGTGCACAGCTGATCAAAAGTTTTGCGCTAGCAAAGTCTGGTGCACTTCGCATAGAGTTTAATGGCGCTGCTTTGCGTGCAGGACTTTGCGCGCGATCTAAACTTATCTAAACTTATCACGCCTAAACGTATCACGCCTAAACTTATCAAGCCTAAACTTATCACGCCTAAACTGGCTTTTCACCTGTGTGGTGCAATGGTTATCACGCCTAAAGTCTCTAACTGGGTTAGCACCGCTTTGTGAATCGAGCCCAATGGGTCATAATAAGATCTTTATAGTAGTTGCTTATTCCATCACAGGGATTTGTTGTCATGATAAGAATACCTTATTAGCACAACTCATTCACTTCTCCCTTAGCCAGAATAGACTATCACATTTTCCAGGTATTATGTTATGAGAAGTTTCTGGCACTGTGAATGTAGAGATGTTTCATTTCGACACCAGGAGCCCAAAGGTGTTTCTAGTAATTGTTGTCAGCTACGTAGCTGCACTTCTGAGGGTTCATGCGGGGACAGGCTGAGGACATATTGTAGCTTGGCACCAAAAATCTGAGGCCCCAATCATCACTATGGGCTCACTGTGATGAAAATGAACAGACCAATGTTATATCAATGCTTTAAATGTAAAGTGCTGCCTGGAACTGATAATATCCCAGTAGCATTTCCATACTTAAAATAAATCTAATTCATTATTTACAAACATTCAAGTAGTGTTACATATAACCGAGGAAAAGCCGCTTATGTTTTTCACTCTCTGTGTTGTTAAATTGATTGAATGTTTTTAACGTCCCTCTCTTCCACAGATTCAGCAAGACTACAAGAGTGGGAGCCCCTGGGCCAGGAGATGAAGAAAGAGCCTTACCATCTGACACAGCTGTCCAATGAAAGGTCAGAAGATGGCCTGGGACACTCACACAGAAACCTGGCCTTGGATTCTTACCATCGCCATATGGCTCTGCAGCCGGTAAATGCATCACCAGTCTTCTTGTGTTTTATCAGAATCTTGGAGATAACATTTCTCCGGCAATAACTTAGTTAATAACTTCCTAAATATTCATCTTTTGGACTGTGGTCCCTCCATCCGAAGCAGGTCATTTGGGCATGATTCAGCCTAGGAGCAATGGGCACTGCCATAGGTGCTCATGTTAACATGTTAAATTACTCAAAAACAAATAGTGGGGAGCATGTATAAATATACAATCTGGACATCCAGCAATATATATACTTACATTGTTGAAGTGTGGAATACTGTGTGGTTATAAAGAAACAAGGAGACAATATTCAACCTTGTCTCACTCTTTTACCAATTGTGAACCAGTCAGTTATTCCATACTCAGACCTAACTGTTGCCTTAGTTTGCATATAGATTCCTCAAAAGGCAAAGGAGATGGCCTGGTATCCCAATTTCCATGAGAATTAGCCACAGTCTATCGTGACCCTACACAGCCAAAAGCTTTTAAATAGTCAATAAAGCAAAAGTAGACATTCTTCTGGAACTCCCTTGCTTTCTCTATTATCCATCGAATGTTGGCAATATGGTCCCTTGTGACTCCCCCTTCACTAAAACCAGGTTGCACGTCTGGCAGTTCTCGCTCCATATATTGCTGCAGTCTAGCTTGTAGAATGTTTGAGCATTACCTTGCTACAATGTGAGATAAGTACAACTGTGTGATTATTTGAGCATTCTTTGGCATTGCCTTTTTTGGGTGGTCTGTATCATGTGATTGTTATGCATATAGTTCTAGGGCCATGGCCTAGGGCACCACAGGAGCAAGGGCACCAAAGCAGCAGGCTAAACTGGTGCAGCATTTGCAAGCTTGCAAATTCTGCAATGCAGGGAGATCAGGCGAGTGCCTGACTGCGGTACTCTGCTGCTAGCTGCCTGTGCTGCAGCCACCTTGTTCTCTGTGCACGTTTGCATTGTGGCCGGCGGCTATGGACTTGGGCAGCATTGGAGACGGAAAGGAAGAGGAAGCTTCTGCACTGGAGACGAGTAGGGAAATGAGTGACACTGTTGGCTGCTGCGGTGTGAAGGCGAGTTGGCTACCTATACTGAAAGGGGGGGTGAGAAAAGGATGGATTAAAAGAGACATCTGGCTACCTATACTGGAGGGAAAGGGGGGGGGGGGGTGACCTGGCCACCTATACTGGACTGGACGGAAGGGGTTATCTCGCTACCTATACTGAAGAGGGTCGGCTGGTGACAGTGGCCTTGGGTGGTAAAGAGTACAAATCCAGCCCTGGGGAGGAGTCAGTGTAAGATGAGCACTGGGCCCATGGCTCTGTATTTATGCCACTGAGGTGTACATGCAAAAAGGCTGCCCGCAAATAAAGGGCGCCCAGAAAAAGCCAATAATAGAATATCAGTAAATTTACCCACATTCTACTCCTGCAGTGCTAATTACAATAGTAATATATCAGTAGTTGATACGGATATTTCACTGCAGCTAAGCCTAAAGCTGGCCACTAATGATACAATCTTTTTCATCCAATCTTACCATTTCTATTTAATATAAAGTAACTGCCTAAATTATCCTTTCAATTTATTCACTCAGTTTATCTTCATACTACATAGATTTGGTAAAATTGGATGAAAAAGAGTGGATCATTAGTGGCCACCTTAAAGAAAACCTGAACTGAAAATTAAAAGTTAAAATAAACCTACGCAAGTCATACTTACCTCCTGCATAGTCTAGTCATCAATCGCTTTCTCCTCTCCTGCGTCCCTTTTATCCACTGTGATCAATGGAATTCTTCATCCTCCATTTTGAAAATGGCCATTACCCCATAACAGCTTTCTGGTCAGCACACTGTTAACACTGTTAACTGTATTCTCACACAGAATCTTCCCTCTACCGATGCCTAACACCCTCGTATGCCTAACCACCACACCCTCCTTTATGCCTAACCTTAGACCCCCCTCCTTCCAAACCTTAACCACCCCTTCCTGCTGTCAATCCCTGAAAAATGTTATAGATAGTGGCTATGAGGGAAATTTGAGCCAGGGAAAAATTCCCCCCACAGCTGCGATTTATATGGGCACCTATGGCAGCGCTCAAACTTCCACAGCTCGCAGGTGCCCAAAATGTCCTGTTTTTGCCAAACATAATCTAGATTTATTATAACTTCTCTGCAGTTATGTGGGAAAAGTCTGCATTCCTGGCCTAGGTATATTTTATGATGTTGTTTTTTTTAAGTTTTTACTTTATGTTTTGATTTGGCTGTAATTGCAACTGGTTTTGTTTTGTGTGCTTTTATCTGCTGTATTGTGAAGCTTTGCATCATATGCTGCAATATCAGACAAAAACAATTAAATTCTGACATTTATGGTGATAACTGAGGGACATAAATCCCACCCTTCACTAAGTGTCTGCTTTGTGACTCGGGGCTGTGGGATGAGCTTGTCAGCCTGCAGCCCTCTGGCAATGAAATGTTTAGGCACCTGAGACTTCAGGCAGCCTGTCAAGAAGGGATTTATGGAAGTCTTGCACCTTGACCTAAGCAAGTTAAAAAATATTTATTGTCTTCACTGGTAGATAAGTGCTGATCTGCAGAGAGGAGAACAGGGGGCACACGCTAATATGTCTGGTGTAACTTCTCATGAATAGAAATAATACATAGAAATAATACTATGTATAAAGTCAAAAAGGAAGAGAAGAAAAGAAAAAGCAGCAGTTAGGCCCAGTGCACACCACAAACCTCTAGCAGATCCACAAAACGCTAGAGGTTTTTGAAGCAGATTTTCAGAGCGATTCTAGGCATGTTTAGAGAGATTTTCTAAACATGCCGAGCGTTTTTTGGAGAACTTGCGTTTTTCAGAGCGGTTTGAGCTTTTCCTATACTTTACATTGAGGCAGAAACGCATCTGCAAACCGCAAAAATGCTGCAGGAGTCACGTTTGCGGTTTGCTAAAAACCTCAAACCACTGGTGTGCACCAGCCCATAGAGATACATTAGCCAAGCATTTCATAGGCGGCAGCAGTTTTGAAAACGCTACTAAAACCGCTTGGTGTGCACCAGCCCTAAATGTGCCTTCTGTTTCTCCCCAAGTTGAGCGTAAATGCAGATTCTTCCCTTGCTCTTTAGGGTATATAGCAACAAGACCATCCACTGCAGTGAGCTCTTACCAAATGGGAGTATCGGGCTCCTTGCACACTATATGCAATGCCATCCATCGCAATGCACAATATCATTATAGCAAAACGTCATGCAAAGAAATTCCTATGGGGCTAGCACATTGATTGCTGTGCGGCATAGCGGGTACCATTGGAATACCGCATTGCGTTTGCATTTACAGGGTAACATGCATGCTTACAGTGGCAGGGAGGCATACTTTCATTGTACTGTATGCCTCACTGTATGGTCGCAAAATACCAGTAGCGCACAATGTGAGTTGTTGGCTACGTTGCTTTTGCCAAGCATTGCACATTCCGCTGCGGTGCTACCGTACAGTACAATAAAAAAAGTATGCTTCACTCCCACTGTAAATATGCATGTTACCCTGTAAACACTCAGGCTGGTTTCACACTGTAATTTGGAGTCAGCCGCACTACCAAAAACAGACCTTTGGGTAATACCATTCCTTGTTGGTATCCGGCCAAGCAAAAAGTGATGCTCACCTCTTGCCGGCCAAGCGATGACGTGCGTGGAAGCGTATAGCAAAAAATACGCTTCCGCCCATGCACGATGCGAACAACCTTCGGCGACACTCGTCGCCATAGACTTACATGACTTCTGGTCCACCACACGTCGACGCAGATAAGCGCACTAACGTAGCTTTGGAAGTGCATCAGATTGAGGAATTCCGGTGCACCGCACCAGACTAGCGTTAAGCTACGGCAAATTGCCGCAATGCCACAGTGTGAAAGGGCCCTCAAGGGTTTTAGAGGTAACCATAGCATTGTTGTATCCGGGGTAACAGAAAACGGGCCAAATATTATGCCCAGACTTCTGCCATACAATAAAGAGTGTAAATAGTAAAGAGACTAAATGAAAGTGCTCTAGGCTTGTTAGACATTTAGGAATGGTAAATATTTTTATTGTAGCTGCAGAGGCCATTTTATGTAGTATACGTTTTCACCACAAAACCTCCGTTTGATTTGCCTTTTTAAAACAGAAGGTATTTGCGATAATTCAGCTTTAAAGATGAGCAACTGTAGGTTACCCACAATGCATCACTACTGAATATGCAAATTATCTCTTTATGCCCCTGAAGCCAGGCTTACATCCAGAACCGCTGGTGTATAAGCATGCCTATAGCTTATACATTTTACACAGCCACATCAACCCAACATACAGACAGCCTGTTTCAGACTTTTGGTCCTCCTCAGTGCAGGGCAGGGATTGATATGGCTCTATGGGATAGAGTTTGGACCAGAGATGGATTAAGATATAATAGGGCCATAGACAAGGTAGTAGTTTTGGGGCCCCCTTGTGGTCTTTTTGGTAAGCTGAAGCGAAGACAGGTCAAAGAAGATGGCAGGTGGGCCTCTTGACACCCACTAGGCCCAAAGCACCTGCCTAGGTTGCCTGGTGGATGATCCTGCTCTGGTTTGGAGCAGTGCAACAGAATACCCAAGCAGCTCCAGGTGACCAAAAGCTACTAGGAAAGTATAGGGGGACTAAAACAGGCCGAAAAACCCTCCTACTAAAGAGGACCAGAAGAAAAAAAAAGCAGTAAACATGTGCCTTCTGATTCCCCCCTTGTTCAGTGTGCATGCAGGTTCTTCCCTTGTTGAGTGTGCATGCAGGTTATTCCCTTGTTCTTCACCACAAAACCGGCAATGTTCAATTTAGACACATTTAATATTTGCCAACTAATTATGGCGGTATGGTTTTTTTGGGGTGGGATTTTTGAAAGCAGCAAAGGGGCTGATGAGTCCTGTGGGATGAAATGCATAGGGCGGAGCTGGATTGATGGTGGATGCAGGATGCTGGAAACAACCTGGGACTTTTAATATACAATGCACATGATTTTATCTCCAATGTGACTGCAATTTTAGGTTATTGAAAAGTTTAATAAACAGTATTACGCTATGCAAAGACATTTGTAGTTGTAGATTTAAAGGCTGAAGGCTACGCAGGAGGGTTGCCTGCTTAGGAATACTGCCACCTAACAAACAATATCTGCTGGTCTGTGGTCAGTCAGCCAGTGAATCTGGTGAGCAGTTTATTATGTTACAGGTGATTGATTATCACATGTGGGTGCCGTTGTGGGTTCTCATACACGTGGAATCAGAGGCTTTCAGCACCCGGGGACAAAGACAGTTATTGCGCCCCCTCTGGACAAAATGGGAGTGGACACACATCAGAATGTGGTTGTGGTCATGGGTGAAGTCAAATACTATTTAGATAGCCATATGTGCCCCCTTACCACATTCAGATAGCCAGATGTGCCCCACTTCCCCCATCTAGATAGTCATGTGTCCCCCTTTAGATAGCCTTTTTCTGCTTCTATTAACACTTCTGCACTCCTCTGGTGAAGGAGGGAGAGAAGCAGGGGCACTTTGGGTAGCCAGCGAGCCACCTACACATAGGGGGTGCAATGGCTGTGCTGAGTGCCCTCACAGTGCTGCGCCTGGGGACATATGTCCCCCCTTGCCCACTCATAGCTACGCCTCTGCATGGAATCTTGGTGGTCGGGTGTTACTGCCTTGTAAGGACATAATACACCAAAAGTGTCTGTTTTTACTTTTTTGAGGAATGCTGATGAAGATTTAATGATTCCAGAGGAGACAATTGTATTGGATACTGAGCATGCTTTTCTGGTCTGTCATCGGTCAGCTATTATATCTGGAGAGAAGTCATTTTGGATGATATTGTGGGATCCAGGAAGTCACATGACTGATGAACTAATTTGATTTGAAGTGTGGACATTGTTACAGTGGAGCGTCAAAACACCATACTGCACTTTCATTATATATTGTGGGCTTACTTATCCTAAGGTGTGGCAAACCATAACATGTAAGGACTATGAGAAGGAGCGCAATTACACACATACAATTATACTGTAAAGATGTTGTGAACATAAAATCATTTATTTTTGCCATGTCTGTGTGGCGCTAATATGCATTAAAAAAAAGTTTTCACTATGAACCAATTATACGTTTGGTTATACTAATACTTTAAAGGACCAGTATCGCTAAAAATAAAAAACATACATCCACCTAAAATGTACATTTCTCACAAAGTAAAATGCAATATAATAAATTACTTTTTATTCTACAATGCTGTTGCTTACAGTAGGTGTTGGAAATCTGACAGGTTTTGGAGTATTCCAACTTCTGATCAAAGATTCACAGTATTCTCTTTATTCTGCAATCCATGATAAGGATCTATACAAATAAGCTGGCCAACCTCCCTACTCACACACTATTTTGGCAGTTGTACTGAGTAACTGCAATTCAGTAAGTGCCTTTGTAAATAACGAAATACCTGTGAATTCCCCATGAGAAGACAAACTAGTCCAAAACCTGTCAGATCTGATTTTTACTACCTACTGTAAGCGACAGTGATGTAGGGGGGAAAAAAAGTAATTTATAGTACATTTTACATGCATGTATTTAAAATTGTACAGTGTGTAGCTACATTATGCAGTGGTGTATGTGAGAATATGCTGTACAGTATAGTTACATGTTGCAGTGCTGTATACACTGCATAGTTACATTGTGCAGTGCTGTATGTGGGAATATTCTGTATAGTTGTTATAAACTGTTCTTATCACCTTGCTTCGACACCATCGTCTCACAGACTGTGAGATCACTTGACTCTCCACACAGCAAACTGGATATAGACTTGCTCAGGCTTCTTTCAATGTTTCCGTCATTTATTCAAGTCACAGGAATACAGATAGATACATTCATCATATCCTAGCCATGCCAATCTTCATGTTGCGTTATAAGCTCATGATTAGACTCCCTCTTGAAGTCAATCAGGTACCTTCTTCCTAACTACGTTACCCTAAACTACATATGTACAGCATACATTATATCAGATTACAGAAAGGACGAACATGCTTAGGTCCCAGTCGGCCTTGCGAGCTAGTGCAGAAGGAAGAAGCAGAAGTGAGTTCTCCATTGCTTGCTCCAGCTTTAATACCGGCTAGGAAAGAGTTAAATATGACATCATCTTCGCCACCCCCTATATCAGTCTATTGGTGGACCCCCTCATGGTGTCATCATACCCGCCTACTCGATTAATAATCGATGAGACATTTGACATAAATGCAGGAATGTGAATATTTACAAAACATGACTGATGTTTATTGTTCCAGGCCCAGGTCAGGGAGACCTGCGGCCTTGATCAGAACAGCTTCTTGGTATGTTCTAGTTCTGCTGACAGAACTGCAGATTTTCTCTCTTCAGAGAAAATCCCCTTAAAGGGCAGGTCTGCTCATCAAGCCTTTTTGACTAACTCAGTCCAAATAACTGAGGCCTACTTAAATTATAACAATCCCCCTAAAACGGCTTGACCCGCAGATCCCCACTTCTGAACCTAACCGTACCTGGTTTCTTTCTTTTATGTTTCACTTTTCGATGTTCGTGCTCACACAACTTCTCTACTCTAGGCGGTTACCCCTGGAAGAGAGAGAACAAGACCTCTTGGTCTTCCTGTAACCAGGCTCTCTGGGGAAGCCCTACTTCTAAGTCCCTCAATACCACATGCTCAGCATTTGCGTCACTTGCGTATCACTCACAAACTTGCATGACCACAGAAAAGTGAAACTCGTTTGGTTGTTACAAAACGGAGCAGTGCCAGGTGCCTTCTAAAAGAGCGCCTTTATACAATCAGCTCCTAGGTACTACTAAACCTATACCCGTAACCCTGTATATCCCTTAATTTAAACTATTGGTTCCGGAGATTGTTTATGAGGCACCAATCTCTGGACCAGGTTAATTTATTTTACGTAATTTTAACCCGCAACCTCACCTGGATAACGATGCCTAAAGTTGTCATCCCCATCCAGACGACCAGTGGGTGTAGAAAGAACTTTGGAACTGCAGATGCCCCGTCCGAGTGTCCCTGGAACATCACCGGAACCTTTGTCCACCAGGGCAGACTGGAACTCACCTGCTCATTTTTGTGTTCTACCTCGTTAAGATCACCTGTATCATGGTGAAATCTTACCTCTAACTTAGTGTACTGTTTGTTTAACCTTTGTAACACAATGTGGTCGTCTTGGATCAAACCCTGTTCCCCTTCGTCCCATGTCGTGTTCTCTTTCAGGACGGGAACTACTCGTGAAACTTTGACCTTTAGAGTTCTCTTAACAATTTGAGAAACAACGTCATCCAGCCTGGATGACAGGATCCATATGGGATCTCCACTCACACAATATGTTCCCCTTGGAAAATCCCCCTTATCGGAACAATTATGAGAATATACCTTGAATGTATCACTAGACCTTATGTTAAAAAACCAAACCTTTCCTTCAGCCACCGGAACTATTGGTTTGGCTTCAGGGTGGATCTTTTGAATGGTAGCCTCGCATTCTGCGTTATTGAGCCTGCAGGCTTCTTCACTAAATTTGGCTTGCCCCGGCCAACGCAGATACTTCTGCAAGAATTGCCCGCATGAGGACAACTCTACTTGCTTCACCTCCCCGTCTAGCACCAAAAAAGGTTGACCTCTCAGGTCCTGGTGTAAGACACGGGTTGAGGTGGGAACTACGGAAGTAGCGGTGCCTAAAGGAATGTTGCACCGTTTCCATTTGTTCACCCAAACATCTCGAAGCTGCCATGCAAAAGATCCTTCTCCAGAAAAATTAATATACCTCCCCTTGTCCAATCTCTCGCTAAACAAAATATGTCCCCAGCTGTCCTGATTGGACCTCTTCCCCCCTTATGTCCTGAGGCACAATATGTACCTGAGGTCGGGAAGACTGTACTCTCTGCAATCTTTCGATTAAGAGTACCTCTTCACTTACCCAACTATCATGAGGATAAGCTGTTGCATATGGACTGTGTAATATCGTCCCCTGTTGTGACCCGTGTGGTGTGAATGGGGTTCCCTGTGTGGGCTTTCCCTCCCCCGGGACCGCTCTCCCCACCCTCTTTGTCACCTGGAAATGTGGCTTGATCTCGATTGTTACTTCTTGTTTCGAGAACCACCCACCCTTGGCTTTCCAGCCTTTAGGTGTGTATAGTTGTTTCAGAGGCACTCTCTGTTGGTAGCTCCAGAGTGTGATGTTGTCCCCTGCGTCTCTCTGGTAAGAGAATTGACGCCTCCTGCTCGTTCCTCTCCAATCTGGAACCATCTCACTCTGCATAACCAAGACAAGGTACCCCTGAATCACACACTCCACCTTTTGCATGTACCCATTGTACTGCAATGTACCTTTTAACAAACCTTTGGATCGGTGCATTGATTCTGGGAGTGTGGCATTCAATAGCAGATTTACACTGCCATTAAATTCCCACTGCCCGCACACTTGACCCTTCAGACCTTTCACCCACATTGTGCCATGAAATTTGTTTTCTCCTGGCACAAGTGCTCTTTCCCTCCATCCCTGCTTGGTCCATCTGTGCCAATCAGAGGGAGGTGTGAAAGGATCAGTACCTTTGTCACCCAACATTAACATGCTTGGGCCTTGCATTCTCATTAACCCCTTATTATACATGAGAATGTCCTCTCTTCGTTCTCCTAGGACGGAATGGCAACCTAGGATCACCATCAGCACGGTACTCCTCATTATAAAAGCACCACCTTGGGAAAGAAAAACATTAGCAATTTGCACTATGCTTTGCTCAGACAGTTTTTTTCGTCTCTTTCCGATTTCAGGAATCTCGTGGTTTAGTCTCTTTCCAATTTCAGGAATCTCGTGTTTTAGTCTCTTTCCGATTTCAGGAATCTCGTGTTTTAGTCTCTTTCCGATTTCAGGAATCTCGTGTTCCTCCAAGCTTAGATTGGCATCTGGAACCTTTCGCTTATCCGACTGACATCTCCATCTTTGCTGCCAGCACTGCAGCTGTCTCAATTCCATATTGCCAAACACCTGAAATCGAAATACAAACAAATCAATTCTTATTAATGATTTGGGATTCGCCCTGCGGCTTGTACTCTTTACACTTTAGATTGATCAATATATATCGTAATTGATCTCGTTGCTTTATGGTTCTCATGAACTCTGTTTACTCTTATTGGTAGATTGGAGTTAAACTTCACCCCCCTACCTCAGTACTATCCTCAGTACTTACCTGTTTAAAATATGCTCCCGCGGACTTCACCTTTGGAAGCTCGCTTCCCCTTTGGAAGCTCTCACCTCATTGCAGCTCACTCCACATCCCCCCCTATCTGTCCATGCGCGGCCGTCGCATGCACAGATTACGGACGCCACACCTGTTGCTGCTTTGCAGGTGAGCCTGCAATGCTCTTACTCATTATCGCATTTACTTGTCTAGAACTTCATCGCGATACCAGCTCTGCTAGAAGTTCTGTGTGTTGTACCCTCTGATCAATGTTTGCCGTGCCACTACCCCCAGACTTCACAAAAAAAACGGCTGCCTCCCTGTAGGAAGGAGCGCTTTGCACTTAAAATACACAGGGTGCAGGGCTAAGCATACCAGCGTCACATGCCTGTATGCAGATCCCTGAATGCCCACTTGGGAGGTAGTCACCTGGCAAACACCGTACTGATACACTGTCACTCTGTAAACGGCAATTCTATCATCTGTATAATTGCCCCATGAACTGCTGTCAGTCCTTGTTCTTTGTGCTACAATTGACAGGAGCTGGAAAAAACATATTTGACCAACCAAAAAAAAACCGCACAAAAAAAACAGCCCAGCATAGACCTCTCAGTCAAGCTCTGGCCCTGTCCACGACAAAAACCGGAAAAAACGTTACCGCTCTGCATCAGCGGCGACGGAAACCCGTATTGGTCAACTCCCTTTTTTTCCACCTCCGGCACCCCCCTGATGCACTGTCCCCCCCTATACTCTATTGGGAACTCATGCTGCACCACCCATTAAGGTGCCCCACTTACAGGAAGAATCCCATAAGCAACACAGTACAGACACTTTCCTGACCTGCACTGCTACGTGTGTCCCTGCCCCTAGCTGGGACACTTTTCCTATCCGTGCTCCTGCTAATCATACAGTAATAGCTTGTTGCACGTATCCTGGCATTCCTCTCCACGGACTCAGGGAAAACCTCTGGGGAAATACTTTGAGACCCGAGACACACAGTAGCACGTCTCTGTATTTCTACCCCCCCTCCCTTTCAGCTGCTCTGCCTGGAGCCGCGAGCCCAGCCTGACGTGACGTGGATCCCCCCCAGCCCCTCCTCCCCCCCTGCCATGACGTGTGGGGGCCATGACTCTCGGGGGCGGGCTCTCTCCACTGCCGCCATTTTGAGTCCTGGACTGCCAGCTAAAATGGCTGCTCCCATAGCAGCCTCTCGTTTCCTATATCCTAGGAGAGAACACAAAATGCAAATAGAACATACATTTTTTATGCAGTTACACACAGATCAGCCTCCGCATTCCTTCACGTCTCAGATGTAATCCGAACTGCAATCAGACATACGGATCCCCAGAGACGCGGGAATCTTTCTCACTCTAACACAGACATAACTAAGAACCGCCCGAGCGAGCTATACGACTCCAAACCACTTTAACTGTTTTAACTGTTAACATCCCAGCTAGAACATCAACACAATACAGACATTGACAAAACATGTTATCAGCAGCACCGACTGGAAATGCGAGAAACGTGCAGAACATCTCACAAACAGAAAGACACTCGCTTTCCTCCTCTCTCCCCTCTCTCCACAACTCATCTGCAGCTTATCTCAGCCATAACTCAGAACTATTACAGCGCTATTACTGAGACGAACAACAGACGAGCTGGCTAAACAACATAACAGATACCGACATTTAAAGCCTTTGAAGCAGCTCTGACTGGGACGAGATAAGCCTACTTATCTCTCTACGCTTTCCATTATGGACAGAGAGGGAAAAAAAACACCCTGATCGGGCTCGGGAAAAAACGCCAGCTCACCGAAGAAAAACGTACTTCTAAGTTTCACAACTGTTCTCTCCTGTCTACTCTGCTACCTCTGCCGCGGGGGACCCCCCCCCCCTTATCTATCATCCTGCCCAGTCTCTGGACAGGGAGAGAAAAACAAAACATCTGCCACACAGAAAACTTGAATCCGAAGAAGAGAAAAAAAAACAAAGCACATAAACTCTGAAAACACATTCTGTATTTACATCGGAGCTGCCCCTCTCCTCACCCCTCTCTCCACGCACAGGAGAGATGGGAAGCCTGCAGCCTCCCCACTGCAATTAACACAGAATATACACATTAACACATTACCCTCCTCTCATACAATAAAGATAATGCAACACAACAACGTAAAACATACTTGCCTGAGCAGAAGACTTTGTAAGCCTGCGAATTCGCCCAGCTTGTGGCAACTTCACGAACCTTGAGTGGACCCCCTGGAATTACTGAGCCATCTCTGTGTACCCACACTGGCTCAGCGGATCGATCTCCAGCGGCAGCTGCCAGCCGGCCTCGGAGCTTCCAGTCACCTGCGACCCGGTTTTGGCTATGACTGATGTGCACTTTCAGTCAAAGTTTAACATCCACGCGGTTCGCCGCTGGTTTCCACGAATTGCAGCAGCCCGTCGTGTGCTTGCTTGGCTCACGCAATGCACACTCTCACACCAGCTTATCAGTATCAGCTTGATAAGCTTTACAGTCCGCGTCCGTCTATTCCACTTGTTTTGCTGTGGAACATCTTGAAAACCTCTTCTTCGGCCCCGGCCCGTCTGCCTGTTTCGCTAGGCAGGGAAGGGTTTCAGGCACCACTGTTATAAACTGTTCTTATCACCTTGCTTCGACACCATCGTCTCACAGACTGTGAGATCACTTGACTCTCCACACAGCAAACTGGATATAGACTTGCTCAGGCTTCTTTCAATGTTTCCGTCATTTATTCAAGTCACAGGAATACAGATAGATACATTCATCATATCCTAGCCATGCCAATCTTCATGTTGCGTTATAAGCTCATGATTAGACTCCCTCTTGAAGTCAATCAGGTACCTTCTTCCTAACTACGTTACCCTAAACTACATATGTACAGCATACATTATATCAGATTACAGAAAGGACGAACATGCTTAGGTCCCAGTCGGCCTTGCGAGCTAGTGCAGAAGGAAGAAGCAGAAGTGAGTTCTCCATTGCTTGCTCCAGCTTTAATACCGGCTAGGAAAGAGTTAAATATGACATCATCTTCGCCACCCCCTATATCAGTCTATTGGTGGACCCACTCATGGTGTCATCATACCCGCCTACTCGATTAATAATCGATGAGACATTTGACATACATGCAGGAATGTGAATATTTACAAAACATGACTGATGTTTATTGTTCCAGGCCCAGGTCAGGGAGACCTGCGGCCTTGATCAGAACAGCTTCTTGGTATGTTCTAGTTCTGCTGACAGAACTGCAGATTTTCTCTCTTCAGAGAAAATCCCCTTAAAGGGCAGGTCTGCTCATCAAGCCTTTTTGACTAACTCAGTCCAAATAACTGAGGCCTACTTAAATTATAACAATAGTAACATGGTGCAGTGCTGTATGTGGGAATCTACTACATAGTTACATGGTGCAGTGCTGTATGTGGGAATAAACTGTGTAGTTACGTTGCGCAGTGCTATACAGTGGCTTGCAAAAGTATTCGGCCCCCTTGAAGTTTTCCACATTTTGTCACATTACTGCCACAAACATGAATCAATTTTATTGGACTTTCACGTGAAAGACCAATACAAAGTGGTGTACACATGAGAAGTGGAACGGAGATCATACATGATTCCAAACATTTTTAAAAAATCAATAACTGCATAGTGGGGTGTGCGTAATTATTCAGCCCCCTTTGGTCTGAGTGCAGTCAGTTGCCCATAGACATTGCCTGATGAGTGCTAATGACTAAATAGAGTGCACCTGTGTGTAATCTAATGTCAGTACAAATACAGCTGCTCTGTGACGGCCTCAGAGGTTGTCTAAGAAAATATTGGGAGCAACAACACCATGAAGTCCAAAGAACACACCAGACAGGTCAGGGATAAAGTTATTGAGAAATTTAAAGCAGGCTTAGGCTACAAAAAGATTTCCAAAGCCTTGAACATCCCACGGAGCACTGTTCAAGCGATCATTCAGAAATGGAAGAAGTATGGCACAACTGTAAACCTACCAAGACAAGGCCGTTCACCTAAACTCACAGGCCAAACGAGAAGAGCGCTGATCAGAAATGCAGTCAAGAGGTCCATGGTGACTCTGGACGAGCTGCAGAGATCTACAGCTCAGGTGGGGAAATCTGTCCATAGGACAACTATTAGTCGTGCACTGCACAAAGTTGTCCTTTATGGAAGAGTGGCAAGAAGAAAGCCATTGTGAACAGAAAAGCATAGGAAATCCTGTTTGCAGTTTGTCACAAGCCATGTGGGGGACACAGCAAACATGTGGAAGAAGGTGCTCTAGTCAGATGAGACCAAAATGGAACTTTTTGGCCAAAATACAAAATGCTATATGTGACGGTGAACTAACACTGTACATCACTCAGAACACACCATGCCCACTGTCAAATATGGTGGTGGCAGCATCATGCTCTGGGGGTGCATCTCTTCAGCAGGGACAGGGAAGTTGGTCAGAGTTGATGGGAAGATGTATGGAGCCAAATACAGGGCAATCTAGGAAGAAAACCTCTTGGAGTCTGCAAAATACTTGAGACTGGGGTGGAGGTTCACCTTCCAGCAGGACAACAACCCTAAACATAAAGCCAGGGCAACAATGGAATGGTTTAAAACAAAACATATCCATGTGTTAGAATGGTCCAGTCAAAGTCCAGATCTAAATCCAATCGAGAATCTGTGGCAAGATCTGAAAACTGCTGTTCACAAACGCTGTCCATCTAATCTGGCTGAGCTGGAGCTGTTTCGCAAAGAGGAATGGGCAAGGATTTCAGTCTCTAGATGTGCAAAGCTGGTAGAGACATACCCTAAAAGACTGGCAGCTGTAATTGCAGCAAAAGGTGGTTCTACAAAGTATTGACTCAGGGGGCTGAATAATTACGCACACCCCACTTTGCACTTATTGATTTGTAAAAAATGTTTGGAATCATGTATGATTTTTGTTCCACTTCTCACATGTACACCACTTTGTATTGGTCTTTTATGTGGAATTCCACTAAAATTGATTCATGTTTGTGGCAGTAATGTGACAAAATGTGGAAAACTTCAACGGGGCCGAATACTTTTACAAGCCACTGTATGTGGGAATATACTGTGTAGTTACATGGTGTACTGCTGTACGTGGGAATATACTGTATAATTACATGGTGAAGTGCTGTAGGGGGGAATACACTGTATTGTATAGTTACAAGTTGCAGTGCTATATTTACTGCATAGTTTCATAGTGCAGTGCTGTATGGGGGAATATACTGCATAGTAACATGGTACAGTGCTGTATGTGGGAATACAGTATACTGTACTGTATAGTTATATGTTGCAGTGCTATATATACTGCATAGTTACATGGTGTAGTGCTGTATGTGGAGATATATTATATAGTTACATGGTGCAGTGCTGTATGTGGGAATATACTGCATAGTTACATGGCGCAGTGCTGTATGTGGCAATATACTGCATAGTTACATGTTGCAGTGCTGTATATACTGCATAGTTACATGATGCAGTGTTGTATGTGGCAATATACTGCATAGTTACATGTTGCAGTGCTGTATATACTGTATAGTTACATGGTGAAGTGTTGTATGTGGGGATATATTATATAGTTACATGGTGCAGTGCTGTATGTGGGAATATACTGCATAGTTACATGGTACAGTGCTGTATGTGGGAATATACTGAACGCTATAGTTACATCATGTTGCAGTGCTGTATATACTGCATAGTTACATGGTGCAGTGCTGTATGTGGGAATATACTGTATTGTTACAGAGTGTAGTGCTGTATGTGTAGAGTGACCAGATTTTTGTCAGTACAACCTGGGACAGAGGGGGGGGGGGCGCCGAAAAAAGGGGGGCGCCGCGCCGAAAAACTGGGGGCTGCGGTGAAATGTGCATGGCCATGACATTGTATGGGCGGAGCTAACATAATGATGTAACAGTGAGGCATAAAAAAGCAGTGTTTACGCCATGATGTGGTCAAACGTGGAATCGCATCATGGGTGTGCAGAAACTGTGTGATGCTATTTAATAGTATACCGTAACCCCAAAGCAGCAAACATAGCCAACTATGACCATTAAATAATAAATGCAGCAACAGTTACCCCAGACACCAGAAAATAAACGCAATGTGGGCACATTTCAGCACAAAATAAAGGCAATGTGGGCACATTTCAGAGCAAAATAAACGCAATATGGGCCCATTTCAGCACAAAATAAACGCAAGGTGGGCACATTCCAGCACAAAATAAACGCAGTGGGCAACATTTCAGCACAAAATAAACGCAATGTGTGCAACATTTCAGCACAAAATAAATGCAATGTGGTCACATTTCAGCACAAAATAAACGCAATGTGGGCACATTTCAGCACAAAATAAACGCAATGTGGGCACATTTCAGCACAAAATAAACGCAATGTGGGCACATTACAGCACAAAATAAACGCAAAATGGGCAACATTTCAGTACAAAATAAACGCAATGGGGCACATTTCAGCACAAAATAAACGCAATGTGGGCACATTACAGCACAAAATAAATGCAATGGGCAACATTTCAGCACAAAATAAACGCAATGGGGGCACATTACAGCACAAAATAAACGCAATGTGGGCACATTACAGCACAAAATAAATGCAATGGGCAACATTTCAGCACAAAATAAACGCAATGGGGCAACATTTCAGCACAAAATAAACGCAATGGGGGCACATTACAGCACAAAATAAACGCAGTGGGCACATTACAGCACAAAATAAACGCAGTGGGCACATTACAGCACAAAATAAACGCAATGGGGGCACATTTCACCTGGAAAAAAAATAATTTACTCACCTGGCAGAAGTCTCCTCTCGCTCCTGGCCGGCCTCTGGCGCGCTGCTCCTGGGACCATCTTGCTCCTCCTCCTACAGTCTCCCGCGCTGACAGGCAGAGCAGGGCTACGGCAAGATGGTGCCTGAAGCCCTGTGCTGGAGACACAAATAGTCTCCAGTACAGGGCTTCAGCAGCCATCTTACCGTAGCCCTGCTCGCCTGCCGGTGTCGGAACACCGGAAGACTAAGGAGGCTGGAGCGGGGCTGCGGGCAATGAACTGGCACGGCGTCTATAGATGCCACTGCCAGTTCATACGGTTACAGTGGCCAGAGTCCCGAGGCCGGGATGTCCCGCAGCTAAAAGCGGGACATTTCCCGGGACCTCATGCTGCCTGGGACAGCGGACCTCGAATCCGGGACGCGTCCCGGGCAATCCAGGATGTCTGGTCACTCTATGTATGTGGGAATATACAGATGATCACCGACTTATAAATGCCTGACTTACGAACCACCCACTGAAATAAATGGCCCGATCCTGACGCGATTACGTCATTTCTGCGCAGGGGAAGTTTGAAGAAGCGGCTTCAACCTTCCCCCAAGTCCGGTGCATCTCCCCTGCAGCAGCAGCAGTGTTGGACTCACCTCCAAACCGAGTCCAGCGTTGGACTCGGTTTGGAGGTGAGTCCAACACTGCTGCTGCTGCGGGGAGATCCTCCTCTCTCCGCCAGCTGCCAGCTCTTGTGCCAGCTCTTGTGCATGACATGCTTCCTGTATGTTACATTACATACAAGAAACTCAGGAAGAAAGGAGACTGCTGCACACACGTGTATACTTAACCGGGAGCATGGGAATCAAGGTGCCAGAAGTCCATATATTGCAAAAAGGAAATCCCGCTACACCGGAAGTAGGGTGAAAATAGAAAAACTTTTTATTCTTGATCCAACATCAGTGTAGTATAAAAAAGCTCACGCGTATCGGAGCATAGAATGGCTCCTTAATCATAGCTTACAAGAACATGTGTTACACAGATTAAATAGTGTGAGGCCACACCCAAGAGGGGTGTACACATTGGCCTTAAAGATATATACATAGTATTTAAAAATGGTATAGACCAATACAAATACATAAAATCACTAAATAATCAGTTGGTTAAAAACACAGGAAGAACGTAGCATCAGTTGACAGACTACCCATAGATCATTATTAATAGGAAACAGACAGCATGCATGAATTTTGGCAGAAACCCGTTAGATCAGATAACCAGCATATACAGGACCTTCTCGAAAAATTAGCATATTGAGATAAAGTTCATTATTTTCTGTAATGTACTGATAAACATTAAACTTTCATATATTTTAGATTCAAATACACACAACTGAAGTAGTTCAAGCCTTTTATTGTTTTAATATTGATGATTTTGGCATACAGCTCATGAAAACCCCAAATTCCTATCTCAAAAAATTAGCATATTTCATCCGACCAATTAAAGAAAGTGTTTTTAACCACTTCGCCATATCTGGACGCATATATCCGTCCAGATAGGCAGTGGTGCTGCAGCCGTGTGTTGCGCGCGATCGGGCGCGCGCCCGCGCGCGCCCCCGCTACCTCCCGCTGCCCCCCTGATCAGTGAATGGGAATATAATTCCCATTCACCGATCCAAGTCCGGCAGAAATACCGACGCTTTCTCATCAGAGAGCGTGGTATTTCTGCCCCCAGGAAACAACTTCTCTTCATTTTAGTTCCTAGATGCGACATCGTTCGCATCTAGGAACTTTTTGAATGTGGCCATCTTGTGGCCAAATAGTAAACTGCACCCACATACCTGTATTGAATAAAAAATACATTATTTTACATCTAAAATTGGCTATTTACCTCCCAAACTAAAATTACCCAAATACATTTTTGTATTAAAAAAAATAATAAAAAAAATTACAATTAAAAAAAAAACAAACTACATAAATAGTTACCTAAGGGTCTGAACTTTTTAAATATACATGTCAAGAGAGTATCTTATTACATTTTTTAAAATTATAAGCTTGTAAATAGTGATCGACGCAAATTGAAAAAATGCACCTTTATTTCTAAATAAAATATCGGCGCCATAAATTGTGATAGGGACGTAATTTAAATGGTGTAATAAGCGGGACAAATGGGCACATAAAATGCATGGGTTTTAATTACTGTAGCATGTATTAATTTTAAACTATAATGGCTAAAAACTGAGAAATAATGTTTTTTTTCCATTTCTATCTTAATCTTCCTGTTAAAATGTATTTACAGTAAAGTGGCTCTTAGCAAAATGTACTACCTAAAGAAAGCCTAATTAGTGGCGGAAAAAACGAGATATAGATCAATTAATTTTGATAAGTAGCGATAAAGTTATTAGCGAATGAATGGGAGGTGAACATTGCTTGGATGCATAAGATTTTCGAAGCTGTAGGCTGAAGTGGTTAAAACAAAAAAAGTCAACCTTCAAATAATTATGTTCAGTTATGCACTCAATACTTGGTCGGGAATCCTTTTGCAGAAATGACTGCTTCAATGCGGCGTGGCATGGAGGCAATCAGCCTGTGGCACTGCTCAGGTGTTATGGAGGCCCAGGATGCTTCGATAGCGGCCTTAAGCTCATCCAGAGTGTTGGGTCTTGCGTCTCTCAACTTTCTCTTCACAATATCCCACAGATTCTCTATGGGGTTCAGGTCAGGAGAGTTGGCAGGCCAATTGAGCACAGTAATACCATGGTCAGTAAACCAATTTACCAGTGGTTTTGGCAGTGTGAGCAGGTGCCAGGTCGTGATGAAAAATGAAATCTTCATCTCCATAAAGCTTTTCAGCAGATGGAAGCATGAAGTGCTCCAAAATCTCCTGATAGCTAGCTGCATTGACCCTGCCCTTGATAAAACACAGTGGACCAATACCAGCAGCTGACATGGCACCCCAGACCATCACTGACTGTGGGTACTTGACAATGGACTTCAGGCATTTTGGCATTTCCCTCTCCCCAGTCTTCCTCCAGACTCTGGCACCTTGATTTCCGAATGACATGTAAAAGTTGCTTTCATCCAAAAAAAGTACTTTGGACCACTGAGCAACTGTCTAGTGCTGCTTCTCTGTAGCCCAGGTCAGGCGCTTCTGCCGCTGTTTCTGGTTCAAAAGTGGGTTCATGCTTCCATCTGCTGAAAAGCTTTATGGAGATGAAGATTTAATTTTATAGCACGACCTGGCACCTGCTCACAGTGCCAAAACCACTGGTAAATTGGTTTACTGACCATGGTATTACTGTGCTCAATTGGCCTGCCAACTCTCCTGACCTGAACCCCATAGAGAATCTGTGGGATATTGTGAAGAGAAAGTTGAGAGACGCAAGACCCAACAATCTGGATGAGCTTAAGGCCGCTATCGAAGCATCCTGGGCCTCCATAACACCTGAGCAGTGCCACAGGCTGATTGCCTCCATGCCACGCCGCATTGAAGCAGTCATATCTGCAAAAGGATTCCCGACCAAGTATTGAGTGGATAACTGAACATAATTATTTGAAGGTTGACTTTTTTTTGTTTTAAAAACACTTTCTTTAATTGGTCAGGTCAAATATGCTAATTTTTTGAGATAGGAATTTTGGGTTTTCATGAGCTGTATGCCATAATCATTAATATTAAAACAATAAAGGGCTTGAACTACTTCAGTTGTGTGTATTTGAATCTAAAATATATGAAAGTCTAATGTTTATCAGTACATTACAGAAAATAATAAACTTTATCACAATATGCTAATTTTTTGAGAAGATCCTGTACCTGTATAGTTAAGGGTGGAAAGGAGGGGGAGAGGGGAAAAGGAGCACAAGGAGGAAGGAACCCGCTGAGATACAGACTACTTGTCATAGAAGGTATTGAGGTCCAATCTCGAATTAAGCCCCAAGGGGACACGAGTCCCTAGTTTCCATATCCAAAAAGCTTCTCGTTTTAATAATCTATTATATAAATTCCCTCCCCTGGGTGGATATGTTAATCTTTCTATGCCCTGAAATTTAAACCCAGACATATTGCCTGAATGAGCATAGAAAAAGTGTTTGGAGACACTGGAGGCGTGGCTGATATAGGCAGTGTTCCTAACACCTCTAATCCCCACTTCTATCCTTTTCAGGCCCGTACCCCAGTGGTAGACACCTTCCAAGATCTGGTGGAAAGAGATCTCATGCGGATAAAAAAGGTTGGTAGAGCAGCCTCAGATTTGACACAGCAGGAATGGGAAACACTACAGTCCCTCCAAAATAACAAAGCAATAGTGATTTGCAATGCAGATAAAGGTGGGGCTGTGGTGGTCCTAGATGCAATAGCCTACAAAGAGGAGGCATTGCGTCAGCTGCAAGACATTACTACTTATGAGGTTCTACCTGGAGACCCCACTGGCCGCTTCAAAATTGAACTTAAACAATTACTTGATTGGGGAGTTTCCTTGGGGGTTTTCAGTGTGAAAGAGAGGGACTATCTTTTGGTGGAGGCGCCCGTCGTGCCCATCTTCCACCACTTGCCCAAGGTCCACAAACCTGACATTTCACCCAAAGGCCGCCCGGTTGTGGCTGGCATAGGTTCCTTGGGCGAGCGTCTTGGACGGTGGGTAGACGGGTGCCTTCAGCCACTGGTGTGTCGTCTCCCAGGGTTCCTACCGGACACTACACATCTGTTGTCAAGTTTGGAATCCTTACAATGGGAGTCGTCCTTTACTTGGGTCACAATGGATGTGGCCTCTTTGTATTCCTCCATTTCCCATAGGTTAGCTCTCGAAGCTGTAGATTTTCACATTAGAAAATACGGGTCATTCTCGCCGACTGTCTGTGACTTCCTCCTTCTAGCGGTAGATCATCTACTTACTCCTTTCCACCCTTAACTATACAGGTATATGCTGGTTATCTGATCTAACAGGTTTCTCCCAAAATTCATGCATGCTGTCTGTTTCCTATTAATAATGATCTATGGGTAGTCTGTCAACTGATGCTACGTTCTTCCTGTGTTTTTAACCAACTGATTATTTAGTGATTTTATGTATTTGTATTGGTCTATACCATTTTTAAATACTATGTATATATCTTTAAGACCAATGTGTACACCCCTCTTGGGTGTGGCCTCACACTATTTAATCTGTGTAACACATGTTCTTGTAAGCTATGATTAAGGAGCCATTCTATGCTCCGCTACGCGTGAGCTTTTTTATACTACACTGATGTTGGATCAAGAATAAAAAGTTTTTCTATTTTCACCCTACTTCCGGTGTAGCGGGATTTCCTTTTTGCAATATACATACAAGAAACAGTGCTGTACGCTAGAGGGAACAGGAGGTGGAGTGGCTAGACGGACAATGCTGGGCTTGGGCTTGAAGGTGAGTCCAACACTGCTGCTGCAGGGAGAAAAGGGTACGAGGGTAGAGGCAGAGGGGACAAAGAGGGACAGAGGGGAAAAAGACAGAAAGGACAGAGGCACTGAGGGGACATAGACTGGACAAAGACACACAGAGGGGACAAAGACACACAGAGGGGACACAGACACAGAAGGGACAGAGGCACTGAGGGGGACAAACAGGCGCAGAGGGGGACAGAGAGGCACAGATGGGAAACAAAAGCACTGAAGGGGACAAACAGGCATAGAGGGGGACAGAGAGACAAAGAGGGGGGCACTGGAGGCAGAGGAGGACACATAGAAGACACAGGGATAGAGGTGGATCAGTGTCCTGACTTAAGAATGGATTCAGGTTAAGAACGAACCTACAGTCGCAATCTCGTTGGTTAACCGGAGACTACCTGTGCAGTATAGTAACATGGTGCAGTGCTATATGTGGGAATATACTGTATAGTAACATGGTGCAGTGCTGAAGTGTGGGACTATACTGTATAGTAACATGGTGCAGTGTTGTATGTGGGAATATACTGTATAGTAGCATGGTGCAGTGCTGTATGTGGAAATATACTGTGTCCATGCCTCAGCAGGCAATAGATGTTTGCAGTACCTATACAATATTAGGCAGATGGGTATCATGTTTTGGCTGATCTGTGCATTGATGTACAGAAAGGTAGAAGCAAGTATCTTGTGCTTTTATTCTAATAGGGTATATCTGGAAACCACAAAGAATGTGTTCTAACAGAGCAACAGTTCTTATGATAAGAGACTCCTGTGTGCTGGCAATTGTTTAGCACACACTGGTTGTATCTGCCAGCCAGCATATACAGAGACCTGTTCACCAAACCTAAATTCCTCAGAATAATAAACCCGTTTTACTAAGTCTAGGGATGTAGACTGGGATTGCCTGGGCTGTTGATGTGTAGTCATGAGTAATAAGGAAGTGGGATTCCCTCACCTGAATCTCTGGCTTTTCTGAGGAACTGGAGACAGAGAAGCAGAAAATGTAATGACAGTTGCTGCACACAGCCCTTTCATATTAGATGGATAATTATGGAGCAGTGGCACCTTTCCCAAATCCAGGCAAACAGCAGCTGCTGCTAGGCCACAATCCAAAACTCCCATGTCTGAAATGAGTAGGTATAAATCCAGTGTCAAGTTTCAGACAGTGTACTGTATACCCTATTCACCCGATTCATTATCGAAAAGTCTCTTTCAAATGTCCAGCCCTATAGGGTTGTAGTGATTATGGTTGAAGGCAGTGGCGACCTCTGTGGGGGCAGGTAGGGCAATCACCCCAGGTCCCACGCTGTAGGGAGCCCCGCACCACGAGCAGGAGGGGAGTAGCAGTGCAGGAAGGGGGAGCAGTGGGCACACAGTGGTGACCTTTGGGGGAGGTGAGTAGGTCAATTGTCCCAGGCCCCACGCTGAAGGGGGCCCCACGCCAACAGCAGGAGGGGGTAGCAGTGCAGGAAGGGGGAGCAGCGGGCACACAGTAGCGGAGAGGGGGTCCCGACCCCTTCACCTGGGCCCTCCTTCCGTGCTCACAGCTCCAGAAATTAGCGCAGTGGCAGCAGGCAGGAACAACTCACCTCTTCCAGACAGACAGAGCTCTGTGTGCCGCTGGTCTTCTACGTCTGCAACGCTGCTTACTGTACTTCCTGATTAGCATAAAGACAGTGAGCAGCATTGGAGACTGAGAAGACCAGCGGCACACAGAGCTCCGTCTCCTGAAACCAGGAAGAGGTGAGTCGTTACTCGCCCACTCCCACTGCACTAATTTCTGGAGGGAGGAGAGTAGAAGGGGGACCCCAGGTGAGAGAGGGAGGAGTTGGGCCCCCCTCCCTGCTGCTGTGTGCCTGCTGCTCCCCCTTCCAGGCTACCTTTACTGGGGGCACCTATAGCTGGCTACCTATATTGGTGGCAACTATACTTGGCTACCTATACTGGGGGCAGGGCTGTGGAGTCGGTACAAAAATCCACCGCTTCAGACTCCTCAGGTTAGGATTCCACCAACTCTGACTCCGACTCCTCGACTCCAACTCCTCTAATTTGCATATTACAATTTTGTTGATTGAAAGTATGTAACATGAAATGCATCTCTTACCTGCCAACACTTAGGAATTTTAAAATACAACTGAAGTGAGAGGGATATGAAGGCTGCCATATTTATTCCCTTTTAAACAAAACCAGTTACCTGGCTAGCCGGCTGATCTTCTGCCTCTAATACTTTTAGTCATAGACTAAAACTAGTCCTTGGAAAGAGTACTTGTAGAAGACAGGAACAAAGAACATTTATCAGGCCCTAGGCAATGTGACTGTGGGTACATGTAAGAGTGATGTGCAGGTACTCTGCAGGAGAATGAGGCGATTCTTCCTCTTTTACAACAGTCTTCATGTACAGTCTGAACCAGGTTTATGGATGATAGACAACACCTCTGTGTTCAATGTGCACAACATTCTCAGTGGATTCCCTGCAGCTCTGTGGGGAGTGCATATGTAGAGTATAGTACTACTGTGTAACAAAGTAAACCTGAGACAGATGAAATTAAAGTTTTATACATACTTGGGGTTTCCTCCAGCCCCCTTCAGGCTAATCAGTCCCTTGCTGTCTTCCTCTGCCACCTGGATCTTCTGCTATGGGTCCAAGTACTTGAGCAAGTTGGGCGTAGTGCGCATGCACACACTCCACCGCTGGGAGCATACTACACCTGCGCAGCACTATTGCACAGGTGCAAAATGTTCCTGGCTGTGGGAGCGGTACGCGGCCAGACTGCGCGGACTAGCTGAATTACCAGGACTCATAGCAGAAGATCCAGGTGGCGGAGGAGGACAGCGACTGGATTAACCTGAAGGGGGCTGGAGGAAGCCCCAGGTATGTATAAAACTTTTCTTTTCATCCGTCTCAGGTACCCTTTAATTTGTAGTCACCAAACCAAATTTTAACAACATATCAAATTATTTGATTTCATGAGCAAAGGGATTGCATACATTTGCATAAACCAGCATCAACGCAGAATTATTTCCATCTCATTGACCATCTCTATTAGTGACACAGCTACACATCAGGCTTTATTCTTACAGCATAGATGTTAATTAGTAGTTATTTAGTGTATATATACATATATATATAAATTATTTATAAATTATTTTATAAATTATATATAAATTATTTATGATGACTATTATCTGAGAAATAGAACATTTTATCATATTTTCTATTTGAATTACAGTTTAAATTCATTAGGAGTCGGAGTCGGTGCATTTTCTGCCAACGCCGACTCCAGGTACCCAAAAATTGCCCCGACTCCGACTCCTCGACTCTGACTCCACAGCCCTGACTGGGGCTACCTGGCTACATATACTGTGGCAACTATTCTCTGGCTCTAGGCCCCACAGGTGTGAATTTCTGGGAGGCTTTATGGCAACTGTATGCCTAACAGAATTTTGTTGCTAAAAGTGCAAAGTAGAGAAATATGAGCTTTCTGGCAGTTTTGACGTTTGACAAATTGTTAGCTGGCTGTAGATTGAAATGGAGGGATATAGTATTACGCCGCAAAAGACGTTTATAGCACCAGTCTGTGTGTGACATTTTTTTTTCTAAGGAAAGTGTAAATTCCCTTTATGTTTTCTAGGTAGCATTGCAAATAGACTTCTTTGCATTAAAGGCAACATCCCCCTAAGGGTGGTTCGTAACACGTGTGGGCCTTGGTGGGGTACTGCTGCAGACATTTACTTCCCTTAAGGCTGCTCCGTAGTCCCCCTTGTCTACGTGGATGCCTCCATTTTGTATTCACCGTGCTGCAGAGCTGCAGGTTCCTGCAGTTTCTTACTATGTCCCTGGCAGCCGCGATGCATGCTGGGAGATGCTGGGTGTAGTTAATTGATGTGGTTACATGTCCAGGCCACAGCCACCCATAGGTGAGTAAATGCCTGCTTTACCCTCCAAAGCCCACACACAGTTTACAAACCTCCCTTATTTGTTTTAAATATGGCTCCGTTCACTTTTAGTGTTGAAGTCAGGCTCTGTATTTATGGTTCTGATTCACAAAACATACAAATTGTCTCTCCTTGTCTGTTTATCACATGGATTATATCCCTTTGTAGTTAAAGTGGACCCAAATTAAAAATACAAGATTTCAGAAATAAAATCTATTTTCTAAATTATAATAATAAATAGCAGCCTTTTTTCAGCTGCATGATGACAAATATAAAATATTTTACATTTGTTGGAGGAACCCCTCCCTTCATATTGCCGGGACAGAATTCGGCAGACTGGTGGAGGAGATAAAAAAACAAAACACAGGTTGCTACTGATGATGTCACAGCGGAGGTGATCTCAGCTTGTGTGAGATTTCACATAGACGACACCCCTGTGAGGGAGGGTAGCTGATGACAAACACACCCATGATCTAAAACCTCCTACTAAGTTCAGAAGTAATGGCTGCCACCTGTATAACCCTAGTTATGAAAAGAGAAGGGTAAAAAGCATGTACTGAAATGTTCATAGGCTTGAAGGAGTGCTTATTTATCTTTGTATGAGCCAGAGTGGTGCAACTAAATATTTTGAATTAAAAAAATGTTTGGTTTGGATCCGCTTTAAGGTGAACAATAATGAAGGTGAGCTACTCATGAGAAAAATTTGTGAATGAACCCCTTTGGGTAGCAGAGATTACAGCAGACCAGGGGAAAAATACTTAATCACACGTAGAATGAGGGCACAGATTATATACAAGATACAGGGAGTTAGGCAATCAGTGGCGTAGCTAATGAGCTGTGGGCCCCGATGCAAGTTTTACAATGGGGCCCCCCATGCACTCTATACATAACAACTGATACGACGCACCAAAACCTGCCAATGGCAACTACAGTGTCAGAGGTGCAAGAAGGGGATGGGGAGCAGTGTGTTAATGATTGCTACTATTCAAAGTATTTAAAGAAGTCATTATTATGATCACAGGACCAATGGAGATCTAATACTGTAGTTGAGGGAGGGCCCTCCAGGGCCCCTCTGGCCCAAGGGCCCCGATGCGGTCGCAACCTTTGCAACCCCTATTGCTACGCCCCTGTAGGCAATGACCTCTATCTCAGACCTACATCTTTGCATTGCAGTCTGCAGCCAGTCAGCTTTGTCTATTATGCTAATTAGCCATACACACCTGGAAGTTTTGGATGCCTTATATGCAGAGTGAGCAGCTGCTTGTGGGAAAAATACAGGGTGTGGAAAAATATATGAAAACACATGGCAAAATACAGTACTTGCTTCAATTTACATTTGCTAGAGTGGAGTTTATAGGTGGCACTGTCTTTGTTGTGTAATGCAACTACCTACATGAGCTTGTCTACATGTTGAAAGTATCATTTGTCGCCAAGACAGTGTTCTGTGCAGTTGTGCATAGAGAGCTAATGAACAGGAATCGCAGTATGGCCAAATAGTTGGGGCTGTTATGGTGGGTGCTTCAATAACTAAGGTAGTGGAGGTGTTCCATACAGCAAACAAATAGTCTAAAGCTGCAAAAGTGACTGCTGTGACTCCACAAGCAAGGTTGTTATGGACAAGCTGCCATTGCAAAAACACTAATCAGTGATACAAATGCAACTAAGTGAGTTGGACCACTGTTTCTAACTTCTAGATGGGTTTGTGTCTGGAGAACACCATCCCTGATCTAGATTGTTTGCAACCAAGAGTGAAATATGGCGGGGGCTCAGTCAAGGTATGGGCAATTATATCATGGTATTCTGCAGGACCCATCATTACCCTGCAAGGTCACATCGCTGGCAACGACTACTTGATCATTTTGAGTGACCAGGTGGTGCTGTTAATCAAGATGACAAAGCCCCTGCCCACACATCTTGCATCATCCAGGACTGGTTTTCTGAGCAGCAAGATGAAGTTTCACATCAGCCATGGCCTCCACAATCCCCCTTGTGGCTTATCCACCTACATTATCATTAACAACTTTGCAATGTTTTGCATATGCAAGACCTCTATGTATCTATTCCAAGGAGACCACAGGCAGTTCTGAATGAGAAAATCTGGTCCTGAGCCATATTGGTCAAAGTTATAGGTCTGGTGACCGTGGTCCTATGAGGTCAGTGTGCGAGACAGAGCCTATTAGCATGCTGCCATGCATTCACCAGTGAAAAAGTAATTTCAAGAAATGATCCTTGCTATTATCACTATAGTGTTGGTACTAGCAGTAATACTAATAGTGTTGTTGTTTCTCAGTAACTTCTATTTTACTTCTCGTCACAGAGGGTGGGCTGTAAACAGGGGCGTAGCAATAGGGGTTGCAGAGGTAGCGACCGCATCGGGGCCCTTGGGCCAGAGGGGCCCTCCCTCAACTACAGTATTAGCTCTCTATTGGTTCTGTGCTCATAATAATCACTTCAATAGATAGTTTGTTAAGGATCACCACTATTCAAAGTGTTTCCCATCCTTTTCTTGCACCTCTGACACTGTAGTTGCCCTTGGCAGGTTTTGGTGCGTCGTATCAATTGTTACGTATAGAGTGCTTTGGGGGGCCCCATTGTAAAACTTGCATCGGGGCCCACAGCTCCTTAACTACACCACTGGCTGTAAACTGTCAATGAGCAAGAGATGGGATATGATGGAAGTGCACAGAGAATCCCTGAGAGACTGAGTTTTCCTCTTGATGGATATCGTGATCAGTAGAGATGGGCCGAACGGTTCCAGGCGAACATCGGGTGGTTCGCCTTCGCCGGCGAACTTTCCCGGAAGTTCAATTCGCCCCATAATGCTCTATGGGGGTCAACTTTGACCCTCTGCATCACAGTCAGCAGGCGCATTGTAGCCAATCCGGCTATACTAAGCTCTGGAGCCCCACCTCCTCCTTATATAAGGCAGGCTCCGGCGGCCATTAGCCTCACTCGTGTGCCTGCTAGAGACAGAATAGGGACAGCTGCTGCAGACTTGTTCTCCTAGGGACAGATTAGTCAGGCTCTTGCCTTCTTAGCTTGCTCCTAGCTGAATCTTATTGCTATAATAGCGCCCCAGAAAACCTCTTTTCAGAGCTCATCCTGCTCGTGTGATCAATTTTTTTTTTCTGTGTTTGAAACTGACACTTGTGTTTTTTAGACAGCATTGCTAATTCATACTGTGTGTCCCACTGCCAGCAGCAGCAGCACATTCAGTGACTACTACCTGTGTGTGTGAGACACTTGTGTTGCTTAGACAGCATTGCTAATTCATAATGTGTGTGTCCCACTGCCAGCAGCCCACCAGCATTCAGCAGCACATTCAGTGACACCTGTGTGTGTGACAGGGAGCTGCACATTGTACTACCTACCCAGTACTGCATTTACCTACTACTAGTACCTGCTGTGTTTAGTTAACCCTCCTCATCACTGCATACACCTACGTTTGTGTTGAGTGAACCCACCTCGCTGCACATAACTACCTTTTGTGTTGAGTGAACTTGTCTCACTGCATATAACTACCTTTTAAGTTGAGTGAACTCACCTCACTGCATATCTACCTTTTCTGTAGAGTGATCTCACCTCACTGCATATAACTACCTTTGTGTTGAGTGAACTCAGCTGACTGCATCTAACTACCTGTTGTGTTCAGTGAACTCACCTCACTGCATATATAACTACCTTTTTGGTTGAGTGAACTCACCTCACTGCATATAACTACGTTTGTGTTGAGTGAACTCAGCTGACTGCATCTAACTACCTGTTGTGTTCAGTGAACTCACCTCACTGCATATATAACTACCTTTGGGTTAAGTGAACTCAGCTGACTGCATCTAACTACCTGTTGTGTTGAGTGAACTCACCTCACTGCATATATAACTGCCTTTGGGTTGAGTGAACTCACCTCACTGCATATCTACCGTTTCTGTTGAGTGAACTCACCTCACTGCATATAACTACGTTTGTGTTGAGTGAACTCAGCTGACTGCATCTAACTACCTGTTGTGTTCAGTGAACTCACCTCACTGCATATATAACTACCTTTGGGTTGAGTGAACTCACCTCACTGCACATAGCTACCTTTTGTGTTCAGTTAACTCACCTCACTGCATATATAACTACCTTTGGGTTGAGTGAACTCACCTCACTGCATATATAACTACCTTTGGGTTGAGTGAACTCACCTCACTGCACATAGCTACCTTTTGTGTTCAGTGAACTCACCTCACTGCATATATAACTACCTTTGGGTTGAGTGAACTCACCTCACTGCATATATAACTACCTTTGGGTTGAGTGAACTCACCTCACTGCATATCTACCTTTTCTGTTGAGTGAACTCACCTCACTGCATATAACTACGTTTGTGTTGAGTGAACTCAACTGACTGCATCTAACTACCTGTTGTGTTCAGTGAACTCACCCGACTGCATATATAACTACCTTTGGGTTGAGTGAACTCACCTCACTGCATATCTACCTTTTCTGTAGAGTGAACTCACCTCACTGCATATAACTACGTTTGTGTTGAGTGAACTCAGCTGACTGCATCTAACTACCTGTTGTGTTCAGTGAACTCACCTCACTGCATATATAACTACCTTTGGGTTGAGTGAACTCACCTCACTGCACATAGCTACCTTTTGTGTTCAGTGAACTCACCTCACTGCATATATAACTACCTTTGGGTTGAGTGAACTCACCTCACTGCACGTAGCTACCTTTTGTGTTCAGTGAACTCACCTCACTGCATATATAACTACCTTTGGGTTGAGTGAACTCACCTCACTGCATATATAACTACCTTTGGGTTGAGTGAACTCACCTCACTGCATATAATATAACTACCTTTGGGTTGAGTGAACTCACCTCACTGCACATAGCTACCTTTTGTGTTCAGTTAACTCACCTCACTGCATATATAACTACCTTTGGGTTGAGTGAACTCACCTCACTGCACATAGCTACCTTTTGTGTTCAGTTAACTCACCTCACTGCATATATAACTACCTTTGGGTTGAGTGAACTCACCTCACTGCACATAGCTACCTTTTGTGTTCAGTGAACTCACCTCACTGCATATATAACTACCTTTGGGTTGAGTGAACTCACCTCACTGCATATATAACTACCTTTGGGTTGAGTGAACTCACCTCACTGCATATTTACCTTTTCTGTTGAGTGAACTCACCTCACTGCATATAACTACGTTTGTGTTGAGTGAACTCAACTGACTGCATCTAACTACCTGTTGTATTCAGTGAACTCACCTCACTGCATATATAACTACCTTTGGTTTGAGTGAACTCACCTCACTGCACATAGCTACCTTTTGTGTTCAGTGAACTCACCTCACTGCATATATAACTACCTTTGGGTTGAGTGAACTCACATCACTGCATATATAACTACCTTTGGGTTGAGTGAACTCACCTCACTGCACATAGCTACCTGTTGTGTTCAGTGAACTCACCTCACTGCATATATAAATATAAGAAGGTTAAAAGCGCTGCATACAAAATTTTCATAGAGTAAGACTATTTAGTGCATAAGTCCATCAATGATGTGGTTACACTTTAAAGTTCATCAAAAAAGGTGAAGCTGTCGTTATCAGGGTTCACTCCCCCCTTCCGTTCCCCACTCACCAGATATGGCGGCCTGTATGGGCCCGTCAGAGCATCTGAGGTATTGGCCACCCCACAGCCTCTCGACCCGATGACCGTCTTCAGTGTGTGGACTGGGTATCGTCAGCTCCTGTGCAGCTCAGTATCAGGTTTAGCACCAAAAAATAAGCAAAAACGCTAACATAGCGTAAAAATATCCTCTATTTATTGATAAAAAATGTCACATATGACCATAAAAATGTGCATCTAGCACAAAGATGTATACGATAAAACAGCAGGTAGCTTGAAATGCCTTAAGCTGGGTCTGACACACGCCATGCGCTGATGACCCGCGCAAAAATGTCTAGTATCTATGCCCCCAGTGTAGGACTTGGTGGGTCTTGGGGTCTAACAGGATCTCCACACTTTGACGCACGTCACAAGCGTTACCTGTACCCCAGAGGATGTAATGACCTCACCGCTAACAAGCTCCGCCAGAGTCAATGAACAGAGGCTGCGTGTACCGACGTTCCGCGTCCGGTGACGTCACACGCTCAGCACGTCGCTCCGTAGCTCCGCCCAACGCGTTTCGTTGCTATGCAACTCATCAGGGGCTACGGAGCTGACGGCGCGACGTTATTTATAGCCATTTGTCAGTCCCAGCTGCCGGCCAATCACATAGATAATACTTAATAAAACATCAAAACACAATGTAATGCATCATAACCCGGCCCATATACATAATATCTGCACATATATTCACTATACCATTTCATTCAAAAATTGTATTACCTGGATTTAACCAGTTTCCGTATAGCTGTCATTGCGCCACCCAATGGATAATCACCCAACCAACCTAATTTGGCCAGCTAAAACTGCAAAAATAGCACCACCCAGAGAGGGACAACTCTAATGATTTTTAATGATTCTAGCATAGCGCTTAAAATGAAAATATAATTGGTCACAACTAAATAATCAATAGACCCACTATTAGCCCTCAGCAAACTCCATAAAGGGCACAATGGCTACCATACAGAGCTAGTCTGTGCTAATGAAACAATTTAGGTCTATATCAATGTTAAGACCTCTAGGTTGCAACGTTCCCATGTTATATATCCACTTGGTTTCTAACTTAGACACCTCTCGGGTTTTGTTGCACCCCCTCCACCCCGGAACCAGCTTGTCAATACCACACATCCTTGCATCAGCTATGCAAGAGCCATGCTGAAGAGAGAAGTGTCTGGACACGCTATGTTGCTGAAACCCCTTATTAATTTTGTAAATGTGTTCCCCCAGGCGTTCATATAGACACCTGGTAGTCCTGCCTATATACTGTAGCCCACATTTACACCACAACAGGTAAACCACATGTTTGGATTTACAGGTGATAAATTGTCTGATAGGGAAAGTTCGATGATTGGAATAGGAATTGACCGACTGAGTCTTTACAGTCAATCCCTCTCTACAAGCTCTACAGGATCGGCAAGGGTAAAAGCCTTTGGGGAATTGAGAGATATTCTTAAGGAAGGACTCAAATTAGGAATACTGAATGATAAAGAATACGAATATCTTTTGCCCACCGCACCACGTATCCCCGTGATTTATCAGACACCAAAGGTGCATAAAAATCTTGAAAGGCCACCAGGGCGCCCCATTATTAGTGGCATGGGATCACTGACGCATAGATTGGGCCAGTATTTGGATACTATGCTGCAGGTGGCGGTGGCACACATACCGCATTTGCTTAAGGACACTGGTCATGCCCTACGGGTACTTGAGGGTGTGCGGGTTGGAGGGAGGACGCTGATGGCTACGGCTGATGTGTCGTCCCTCTATACCTGCATACCCCATGACCAGGGGTTGCGGGCGGTGGGCGTGTATCTAGCAAAAACAGAATTTCGAGATGAACAGTGTGATTTTATTTTAATTTTGTTAAAATTTGCTTTGACCCACAACTATTTCTGGCATGAGGGCTCATTCTATGTACAAAAACGGGGATGTGCGATGGGGGCTGGATATGCGCCCAGCTTCGCAAACATCTTCATGGCGGTCTGGGAGGAGACAATGCTGGAGAGAGATGAGTCTTTACCTGTCAGTAAATGGGCTAGATTTATTGATGACCTATTAATTTTCTGGGAAGGGTCACAAGATGACTTCAATGAGTATATATCCTTTTTGAATAGAAATAACCTTAACATAGAATTGACAGCTACAAGTAGTATAGATAGTGTGGTTTTTTTGGATTTAGAGATCCATAAAACAGGTGAACAATTGTGGACACGTACTCATTTTAAAGGTACTGACAGGAACGGGTACATTCCCACAACCAGCTGTCATCATCCCAGGTGGCTTGAAGCAGTCCCCAAGGGCCAGTTTCTGCGCCTCAAGCGAAACTGCACTAGAAGTGATGACTTCGAACGGGAGTCCAGGAAAATTGCCAATAGATTTGAGGAAAAAGGATATAACCCAAATAGTATAGAAGTAGAACGATTGAAAGTGGCTAATCTTGATAGACGTGATCTATCGGGCCCTAGGCAGAGAGATAGCCAGGGTATGGATTTTAGTTTCCTCACTGGGTTTAACAAACAATATAGACACATTGAATCAGTATTTAGGAAGCACTGGGGCATATTGAAGCGAGACCCCACTCTGGGCAAGCACCTGCCAGAGAGACCTCGCTTTATATACTCCAGGGCACGGAACTTAAAGGACTACCTAGCTCCTAGTTGTGTTAACCCCCCTAGAACATTAAGGAATCCCTGGCAAAATCCAGGCTTTTACCCTTGCCGATCCTGTAGAGCTTGTAGAGAGGGATTGACTGTAAAGACTCAGTCGGTCAATTCCTATTCCAATCATCGAACTTTCCCTATCAGACAATTTATCACCTGTAAATCCAAACATGTGGTTTACCTGTTGTGGTGTAAATGTGGGCTACAGTATATAGGCAGGACTACCAGGTGTCTATATGAACGCCTGGGGGAACACATTTACAAAATTAATAAGGGGTTTCAGCAACATAGCGTGTCCAGACACTTCTCTCTTCAGCATGGCTCTTGCATAGCTGATGCAAGGATGTGTGGTATTGACAAGCTGGTTCCGGGGTGGAGGGGGTGCAACAAAACCCGAGAGGTGTCTAAGTTAGAAACCAAGTGGATATATAACATGGGAACGTTGCAACCTAGAGGTCTTAACATTGATATAGACCTAAATTGTTTCATTAGCACAGACTAGCTCTGTATGGTAGCCATTGTGCCCTTTATGGAGTTTGCTGAGGGCTAATAGTGGGTCTATTGATTATTTAGTTGTGACCAATTATATTTTCATTTTAAGCGCTATGCTAGAATCATTAAAAATCATTAGAGTTGTCCCTCTCTGGGTGGTGCTATTTTTGCAGTTTTAGCTGGCCAAATTAGGTTGGTTGGGTGATTATCCATTGGGTGGCGCAATGACAGCTATACGGAAACTGGTTAAATCCAGGTAATACAATTTTTGAATGAAATGGTATAGTGAATATATGTGCAGATATTATGTATATGGGCCGGGTTATGATGCATTACATTGTGTTTTGATGTTTTATTAAGTATTATCTATGTGATTGGCCGGCAGCTGGGACTGACAAATGGCTATAAATAACGTCGCGCCGTCAGCTCCGTAGCCCCTGATGAGTTGCATAGCAACGAAACGCGTTGGGCGGAGCTACGGAGCGACGTGCTGAGCGTGTGACGTCACCGGACGCGGAACGTCGGTACACGCAGCCTCTGTTCATTGACTCTGGCGGAGCTTGTTAGCGGTGAGGTCATTACATCCTCTGGGGTACAGGTAACGCTTGTGACGTGCGTCAAAGTGTGGAGATCCTGTTAGACCCCAAGACCCACCAAGTCCTACACTGGGGGCATAGATACTAGACATTTTTGCGCGGGTCATCAGCGCATGGCGTGTGTCAGACCCAGCTTAAGGCATTTCAAGCTACCTGCTGTTTTATTGTATACATCTTTGTGCTAGATGCACATTTTTATGGTCATATGTGACATTTTTTATCAATAAATAGAGGATATTTTTACGCTATGTTAGCGTTTTTGCTTATTTTTTGGTGCTAAACCTGATACTGAGCTGCACAGGAGCTGACGATACCCAGTCCACACACTGAAGACGGTCATCGGGTCGAGAGGCTGTGGGGTGGCCAATACCTCAGATGCTCTGACGGGCCCATACAGGCCGCCATATCTGGTGAGTGGGGAACGGAAGGGGGGAGTGAACCCTGATAACGACAGCTTCACCTTTTTTGATGAACTTTAAAGTGTAAAAACATCATTGATGGACTTATGCACTAAATAGTCTTACTCTATGAAAATTTTGTATGCAGCGCTTTTAACCTTCTTATATTTATGTTTTGAAAAGCTTGCACGCAGCTGGGTAGCGCTCTACTTGTGAACAAATTTTGTTGTTAATAGATGCTTTTTAGTGGCTGAGCGCTCATCTATTTGTTTGAAAGTCACTGCATATATAACTACCTTTGGGTTGAGTGAACTCACCTCACTGCATATCTACCTTTTCTGTAGAGTGAACTCACCTCACTGCATATAACTACGTTTGTGTTGAGTGAACTCAGCTGACTGCATCTAACTACCTGTTGTGTTCAGTGAACTTACCTCACTGCATATATAACTACCTTTGGGTTGAGTGAACTCACATCACTGCATATATAACTACCTTTGGGTTGAGTGAACTCACCTCACTGCACATAGCTACCTGTTGTGTTCAGTGAACTCACCTCACTGCATATATAACTACCTTTGGGTTGAGTGAACTCACCTCACTGCATATCTACCTTTTCTGTAGAGTGAACTCACCTCACTGCATATAACTACGTTTGTGTTGAGTGAACTCAGCTGACTGCATCTAACTACCTGTTGTGTTCAGTGAACTCACCTCACTGCATATATAACTACCTTTGGGTTCAGTGAACTCACCTCACTGCATATATAACTACCTTTGGGTTGAGTGAACTCACCTCACTGCACATAGCTACCTTTTGTGTTCAGTGAACTCACCTCACTGCATATATAACTACCTTTGGGTTGAGTGAACTCACCTCACTGCATATCTACCTTTTCTGTTGAGTGAACTCACCTCACTGCATATACCTAGCTTCCCCCCGAGATGGACAAAATGGACAAACCAGGTAGAGCAATAGGTAGAGGAAGACCCAGAGGAAGGCCACCTGGCACTGGCAGGTCTGTGCGAGGTGGTGTTGCTGTGATTTCGTGCGGACCTGGACCAAAGTATAGTGCTCAGAAGAAGGCACGTGCCATCACTTCTCAAAATTGTGAGGACGTGCTTGAGTATTTAACACAGAAGACCTCATCTCCCGCAGCCGGTGCTACCAGCGCTAGTACAAGCACCACATCCGCTGCATTTTACACTTCGCAGGAGTTATTTGGTGGTGGTGGTGGTGAAATCACTGATTCACAGCCACTACTGCATTAACAAGAAGAAGGCGCAGGTACACCACCTCATACGTCTGAGTTAGGTGGCGATAGTATGGACGTAATGTGTGAGGAGGGGCATGATGAACCACCTGAAGTTGGTGCAGTTGTGGAGTTGTCTGAGGAAAGCGAAGGTGGGCAGGAGGATTATGATGACGATTATACGGATGCCACGTATGTTCCCAATAGAGGAGATGACCAGGGGGACAGTTCAGAGGGGGAGCCAGAGAGGAGTAGGAGGAGACGACTCCATGATAGAAGCAGAGGGAGCTCGTCCTCAGAAACAGCTGGGGGCAGTGTCCGGCGCCATGTATCGCCAGCTATGGCCAGCCAGCCAACATGCCCTTCAACGTCGGCTGCTGATGCCACCGTAGCGCCATCACCCCAGGGGGGCTCAGCGGTTTGGAAATGTTTTAACGTGTGTGTCTCAGATCGGAGCAAAGCCATCTGTTGTCTCTGCCAGCATAAATTGAGCCGTGGAAAGGCCAATTCTCACGTAGGGACAAGTGCCTTACGAAGGCACCTGGAGAGAAGGCACAAACAGCTATGGGAAGAACACCTGAGGAAAAGTAGCACCCCTCAAAAGAAAAGCCACCCTCCTTCTCCTCTTCCTCCTTCAGGTGCATCGTCTTCATCCGCTTTCTCCCTGGAACCTTCACAGCCACCCTCCTTCACACCACCTCTGCCCTTGAGCGGTTCCTGCTCCTCTGCCCACAGCAGTAGCCAGGTGTCCGTGAAGGAAGTCTTTGAGCGGAAGAAGCCAATTTAGGCCAGTCACCCTCTTGCCCGGCGTCTGACAGCTGGTGTGGCGGAACTATTAGCTCGTCAGCTATTACCATACAAGCTGGTGGAGTCAGAGGCTTTCTGTAAATTTGTGGCCATTGGGACACCGCAGTGGAAGATACCATGCCGAACTTATTTTTCACGAAAGGCCATACCCAAACTGTACCGTGCAGTTCAGAGGCAAGTGGTGTCATCTATTGCGAAGAGCGTTGGGTCAAGGGTCCACCTGACCACGGATACCTGGTCTACCAAGCACGGGCAGGGCCGCTACATTACATACACAGCCCATTGGGTCAACCTGGTGACCGATGGCAGCAAGCAGGGAGTACGTGGCTGTTCAGCGGACCGACTTGTCACACCTCCACGGCTTTCAGGCAGGCCTCCTGCCACCTCCTCTCCTTCTCCTCTAGCTACATCCTCTTCGCTGTCAACCTCCTCCTCCTCAGCTGAGTGTCAGTTGAACTCTAGCGGTGCTGCCATCTCCTCTTCCTCTCCAGCTACACAGCCCCATTTCCCCAGAGCCTACGCTGCATGCCAGGTACGACGGTGTCGCGCAATTTTAGACATGTCTTGCCTTAAAGCGGAGAGTCACACTGGAGCAGCTCTCCTGGCTGCTCTTAACAAACAGGTGGAGCAATGGCTGACCCCGCACCAGCTGGAGATCGGCAACGTGGTGTGTGACAACGGCAGCAATCTCCTTTCCGCTTTGAATTTGGGAAAGCTGACACATGTACCCTGCATGGCACATGTGCTGAATCTGGTCGTGCAAAGATTTTTCTCAAAGTACCCAGGCTTAGAGGACGTCCTGAAGCAGACCAGGAAGTTGTGTGGGCATTTCAGGCGGTCTTATACGGCCATGGCACGCTTTGCGGACATTCAGAAGAAAAACAACTTGCCGGTGAGACGCTTGATATGCGATAGCCCGACTCGCCGGAATTCCACCCTGTTCATGTTCTCTCGCCTGCTAGACCAGGAGAAAGCCGTCACCCAGTACATGTACAACTACAGTAGAAGGACACAATCTGGGAAGATGGGCATGTTGTGGCCCAACAGCTGGACACTGATGCGAAATGCATGCAGGACCATGCGGCCGTTTGAGGAGGTGACCAACCTGGTGAGTCGCGCTGAAGGCACCATCAGCGACTTGATCCCCTACGCTTACTTCCTGGAGCTTGCCGTGCGTAGAGTGGTGGATGAAGCTGTGGAGGAACAGGAACAGCTACAGCAGGAGTCGTGGGACCAATATTCAGCCGAACCACAGGTTTCCTAAACAAGTGCGGCACCACAGAGGGGGGTAGGAGGAGGAAGAAGAGGAGTCGTGTGGGGAAGGAAAGGAGTCAGACTCGGATGATTATGAGGAAGGTGTTTCTGTGGAGGAGGAAGAGGCGGCAGTGGCAGAAGAACAACCGCAGCAGCCGTCACAGGGGTCTTCTGCTGCTCCACGTTCCCGTGGTATTGTTCGTGGCTGGGGGGAGGAAGAGGAGTTGCGTCCCGTCACTGTGGAAGAGCAAGAGGAGATGGAGAGTACGTCTGGATCCGACTTTGTGCAGATGGCCTCTTTCATGTTGTCCAGCCTGTTGAGGGACCCCCGTATCAAAAAACTCAAGGCGAATGACCTGTACTGGGTGGCCACGCTACTAGACCCTCGGTACAGGCACAAAGTGGCAGACCTGTTAGCAACTCAACACAAGGCGGAAAGGATGCAGCACTTGCAGAACAAGCTGTCAATGATGCTTTACAATGCATTTAAGGGTGATGTGACAGTACAACGCAATAAAGGTACCACTGGCAGTATTCCTCCTCCTCCTCACCAGTCCACGCAGGCAAGGACAGGACGCTCCAGCGATCTCGGGGTGATGTCGGACATGCGGACATTCTTTAGTCCAACGACTCGCAGTAGCCCTTCGGGATCCACCCTCCACCAACGCCTGGACCGGCAGGTAGCCGACTACCTGGCCTTAAGTGTGGATGTACACACTGCGACTGCGAGCAGCGTCGATGAACCCTTGCTCTACTGGTTGCGCATGCTTGACCTGTGGCCAGAGCTGTCCCAATTTGCCATACAACTTCTCTCTTGCCCTGCCGCAAGCGTCCTGTCAGAAAGGACCTTCAGTGCAGCTGGAGGCATTGTCACTGAGAAGAGAAGTCGCCTAAGTCATGACAGTGTTCAGTACCTGACCTTTATCAAAATGAACGAGGCATGGATCCCTGAGGGCTATTGCACGACCGAAGACTAAGTCAGTCCCCACACACAGCATCTCTGCCTGCAGGCCGCTTGACTGCCTTCTCCGCCACCACCACCAGGGTCCAGGACTCTAGGCGGATTCCAGAATTTTTAAGGCCGCTGCTAGCAGCGGCCGCTATACTAATTCTTCTGGGGCGTGCACATGCCTGCCTAATTTTTCTGGCTGAACTGCAGGCGGTTGCAACAAAAAAACAAAAGGCATGTACATGTGCCCATCCCCCTTCGTGATCATTACCTTGCCGCGGTGAAGGCGCTTGCGTATCACAATGAAGCAATGACCGCCGGCTATATGAGTGTCTCGGGTGGGGGTGGCACACCAAAGATAATAAGGTCGTTGTTTCATTGTGGTCAGACCAAATTTGATCAGCTGGACAGTCACTGTTCTGTCATTCAGCTACATCAGCCGGGCGACCATATGGGCTGAAAAGCCACCATCACCTGCACTCTCGTCATGGTGCGCACCAGTCCAGCACGCCCATCACTACTCAAATGGCTGTTTGCAGTCACTGCATACCTTTCACTGCATCTGTGACTGCACATTATACCTGGCAGTCAGTGCATAACTTGCACTTGAATGGATACAGTTTTAAACAATTGAAAAATACAACCATCTACATTTTCAAACAATTGAAAAATACAACCATCTACATTTTCAAACAATTGAAAAATACAACCATCTACATTTTCAAACAATTGAAAAATACAACCATCTACATTTTAAAACAATTTAAAAATACAACCATCTACATTTTCAAACAATTTAAAAATACCACCATCTACAGTTTCAAACAATTGAAAAAAAAGGCAAAAAACTTGCCCTCCGTAAAACATTCTTGGCAAATGCTTTCGACTTGGTTTGTCTTCCGCTGGGTCAAGGGTCCATCTGATCACAGATGCCTGGTCTGCAAAGCACGGTCAGGGCAGCTACAGCATGGGTCTCAGCAGGCTCCCACTTCGGGCCAGAATCCAACCTTCATTCCCCGCCCATTACCCGTGGTGACAATGTCAGACTTGTCCGCCTCCATATGATTCTCGTGAAAGGAATGTGGTGTCATCTTTGTCCACCATAACTGGTTCTCGTTAAAGGATTTAAAGTACATTCATTTCAAATACAGCAAGCCCTCGATAGTCCTCCTGTATTGTTATTTTTGGTCACTACCTCGGGGCGGGCATGCCTGCCTGCTGCCCTCCTTGCCTGGATGTGTGGTGGGAGCCGTTTGTTAGGCTACAACTCCGGACCGGAATCACACCAGGAAGGGTTCCCCCACCATTAGCCATGGTCAGTGGTCACGATGGCAGACTTGACCTCCATAACAGATTCTCGCCGGAGACCAACCTGGTGAATCGCAGTGAAAGCACCATCAGACTTGCCCTCCATAACGGATTCCCGTTAAAGGATTTAAAGTTGATTCATTACAATTAGGGCCTCAAAAGGTCCTCCTGAGTCCTGTATTGTTATTTTTGGTCACTACCTCGGGGCGGGCGTGCATGCCTGCCTGCCTGGATGTGTGGTGGTAGCCGTTTTCAGGCTCCAACTCTGGAACGCAATACAACCATCTACATTTTAAAACAATTGAAAAATACAACCATCTACATTTTCAAACAATTTAAAAATACAACCATCTACATTTTCAAACAATTTGAAAATACAACCATCTACATTTTTTAAAACAATTTAAAAATACAACCATCTACATTTTCAAACAATTTAAAAATACAACCATCTACAGTTTCAAACAATTGAAAAAAAAGGCAAAAAATTGGCCCTACGTAAAATATTCTTGGCAAATGCTTTCGACTTGGTTTGTCTTCCGCTGGGTCAAGGGTCCATCTGATCACAGATGCCTGGTCTGCAAAGCACGGTCAGGGCAGCTACAGCATGGGTCTCAGCAGGCTCCCACTTCGGGCCGGAATCCAACCTTCATTCCCCGCCCATTACCCGTGGTGACAATGTCAGACTTGCCTGCCTCCATATGATTCTCGTGAAAGGAATGTGGTGTAATCTTTGCCCGCCATAACTGGTTCTCGTTAAAGGATTTAAAGTACATTCATTTCAAATACAGCAAGCCCTCGATAGTCCTCCTGTATTGTTATTTTGCATGCCTGCCTGCTGCCCTCCTTGCCTGTGTAGTGGTAGCCGTTGCTCAGGCTCCACACCGGATTCCATCCCTCATTCCCCGGCCATTACCCGGGGTCACAAATGGCAGACTTGCCCGCCTCCATATGATTCTCGTGAAAGGAATGTGGTGTCATCTTTGCCCGCCATAACTGGTTCTCGTTAAAGGATTTAAAGTACATTCATTTCAAATACAGCAAGTCCTCGGTAGTCCTCCTGTATTGTTATTTTTGGTCACTACCATGGGGCGGGCGTGCATGCCTGACTGCTGCCCTCCTTGGATGTGTAGTGGTAGCCGTTGCTCAGGCTCCACACCGGATTCCATCCCTCATTCCCCGGCCATTACCCAGGGTCACAATGCCAGACTTGCCCGCCTCCATAGGATTCTCATTGTAGCGGTACTGAACAAGTACCGCTACAAGTAGAAAATGTAATTTAAAAACAAAACATAAGCTTTTTAACAATGCCATGGAAAGTTGAGAAGGCAGTCACACATTACCTGACATCACTGAGTGAGGAAGAGCAATCTCGCCATGTTGCGCAGTAGTCCAGCATGGCCGTCACTACACAAACAGCTGGTAACTTGCGGTGCGTTACACAGTTAGTTTGGTGCGTCAGTGTGAAGCAGTACTCTAATTACACTACCTGATTGATGTATACACATGCAAGATGTTTGAAAGCACGTTAGGCATGCAATTTAGCATTCAATGTGATTTCTGCCCTTAAAACGCTGCTTTGCGTCACATCCAGATTTTTCCCCGGGACTTTTGGCATGTATCCCACTCCGCCATGCCCCCCTCCAGGTGTTAGACCCCTTGAAACATCTTTTCCATCACTTTTGTGGCCAGCATAATTTTTTCTATTTTTCAAAGTTCGCCTCCCCATTGAAGTCTATTGCGGTTCGCGAACTTTTCCGCGAACCGAACCTTTCGCGGAAGTTCGCGAACCTAAAATCGGAGGTTCGGCCCATCACTAGTGATCAGACTTATCAATGATCAGATCACATAGACATGATTGTTACAGTCCCCCAAAGAGGGACTGTCTGCTGGGAGCTATGCATAATGGAATGCTGATTCATATATTTGCTCTAATCTAAGGTTGATCATTTGGAAATATCTCTGAGCTGCTAGAGAGAAGAGGTGGTCAATGAGATGCTGATGCACAGAACCCCAAGTTGATGCAGAACTATGTACCATTTGTATGCATATTTATGCAGCTTGAAAATGGACCGATCAAATCCATGTTTTAATTTGCATACAGAATTTAGCATAATCCTGCATTTTTTGCATCTCATTGACCATCCCTACCTGAGAGATGTCAGTGATTTATACTTACCATTCAGGCAATATACTTGCTGCATGCACTGCACATGCTCATACATTGATTAGCTATGTGTAAAGAGACATGAAGCATGGCATGTGTAGGGACTATCAGAGCCGGGACAAGGTCCTCCAGCACCCAAGGCTGAGACACCAAAGTGCGCCCCTCCATCCCTCCCACCCCAGCTGTCACACACTGATTGCTATTAGACTAAGAGGGCCACAGGGCCCACAACCTCCCCAACACCTTAATATCTAGTTATCTGGCTTGCAGTCACTGCCATGTATCCCCTTTTCTTATTTCTTTCTGCTTCATACACAATTAGGAATGACAGCTGAATGAATTGTGCGCCCCCTCTTACACTGCGCCCTGAGGCTGGAGCCTCTCCAGCCTATGCCTCGGCCCGGCCCTGGGGACGAAGCAGTGCTTTTCAGCGCTGCTAGATTTGGGCGCAGCCGGCGCCTCCATAGACTTCAATAGGAATCATTCCTATTGAAGTGCTCAGTGAGTAACGTCGGCTCCGTCAGAAGACAGAGCCGAAGTTGCTTAAAAACATAATAATTCGGCCTCCAGCAATCGCTGGAAGCCGAATTATTTCATTTCCCTACTATCCATGTCGGCCTGGAGGGGGAATAGTAATTAAATCGGCCCGGACTTGTGCAGAAGCAGGATCAGCTATATAACGCTGTATCCTGCGCCCAAGTCTACCGGCGCCGATTTCAAATGTACGCCCCTGGGGACTATGACAATTGTTACAATTTGTAGCTGCCAGTATGCATAGCTCCCAGCTGTCCCTTTTTTGGAGGGACAGTCCCTCTTTGGGAACCCAGTCCTTCTGTCCCACTTTCAGGACACATGTACAGATTTATGTACATCGATGTATTTTTCTACTGAAAAATGAGTTTAACCACCTCCTGCAAAATGCATGGAGGGGGGGGGGGGGGCAGGGTTTAGGTGTCAGGGCCAGACAGGTAGTAAGTGTGTGTGTGTGGGGGGGGGGGGGGGGGGGGCTTGGGTGTTAGGATTAGACAGGTAGTGTGTGTGTGTGTGTGTCCCCCAGGCATTAGACAGGTAATGTGTATGGGGGAGGCATTGGAGGGAGCATTCTGTGTGAGAGTAGGGTTAGGTTTGACCATAGTAAAGTATTGGTATTTAATACCTATATTTTACACTTTAATAGTGAAATATTGGTAATAAATACCAAAATTTTACTATCGGCATTACTGGGCACCCAAATATCAATGTGCCTTTTTTGTGTGTATGCGGGGACTAGTGTTGGGTGTAGGTGGGGGGCTAGGGTTGGGTGTAGGTGGGGGGCTAGTGTTGGATGTAAGTGGGTGGCTAGTGTTGGATGTAGGTGGGGGGATAGTTTTAGGTGTAGGTGGGGGACGAGTATTAGGTGTAGGTGGGGGGCTAGTGTTAGGTGTAGGTGGGGGGCTAGTGTTAGGTGTAGGTGGGGGGCTAGTGTTGGATGTAGGTGGGGGATACTGTTAGGTGTAGGTGGGGGCGAGTGTTGGATGTAGGTGGGGGGATAGTTTTAGGTGTAGGTGGGGGGCGAGTGTTAGGTGTAGGTGGAGGGCTAGTGTTGGATGTAGGTGGGGGATACTGTTAGGTGTAGGTGGGGGGCTAGTGTTGGATGTAGGTGGGGGGATAGTTTTAGGTGTAGGTGGGGGGCGAGTGTTAGGTGTAGGTGGGGGGCTAGTGTTGGATGTAGGTGGTGGATACTGTTAGGTGTAGGTGGGGGGCTAGTGTTGGATGTAGGTGGGGGGATAGTTTTAGGTGTAGGTGGGGGGCGAGTGTTAGGTGTAGGTGGGGGGCTAGTGTTGGATGTAGGTGGGGGATACTGTTAGGTGTAGGTTGGGGGCTAGTGTTAGACATAAGAGGGAGGTTAGTGTAAGTTGTTATGTTCTATGTATTTTTATGGGGTGCTCTGATGTACATACCTGGAATACTGAAATCATTCTATTGTGAATGTCTTTCTTTGACCCAGATGCCCTCACTTTTTTACCTTGTATTGTATGTGTCTTATTTGTTAACATATTTGTCCATAATGTATTCCTGCATGTGTTTTATTGCTTTTTTTATTTCCTGCTTAAAAAAAAAAAAAAAAGAAGCTGCTTTTATACTGAGGTTATAAAACATGAATTATTTTCCCTTCAGCATGGGCATGTTTTGATCTGTCGTTTGGTCCCTTGGCTGAGAGTTCTGTTTTCCTGCCCCTCCTACAGCCAAAGAGAAATTGCTGAGCCCTGGTTCCACAGTGAAGACAAATATATTCCCACCCTGCAGGGAGCGTCCCACAGAGTTTCTGACGGCGGCCAGGTCTTCTGTCCCCACCCAGGGCAAGATGAGCAGACCGCAGCTTAACCCTCCTGCAACCGCAGCTGTGGGAAAGCCAGGGTCACCTGTTCTGTTCTGTCACCTCTTCCCTCACACATTCCCTTGCTAGACAGCATGTTGTGCTGTGACAAGCAATGCCAGTCATTTCTCACACCTTCCTTCACATACGCATTGCTAGGATCAGACAGTAGCAAATAAAACAAGTGCCTAGAGTAATGGGAGAGAACATTCACTGGAATGTAATTTTCTTCGGGCCTCACATTTTTATTTTTATTTATTACCAATGTATTTGACAGGTCCTATCCTGCTTTTAATGGCTTCATGTACATCTGTTACAAGGAGGATGTAGATTGGGATTCTTATCTCAGTAGAAATTACACATAACTGATTGCCAAGGCACGATATGTACTTTTCAAATTAAGAAATACACTGCAGTTATTTGTTAGACATCACAGTATGAGCCCCAATCTATAATGGGAGCTAATCAGAGCTGTTAGCATCTATTTTCCATTAGCTGCCATTCTCTGGAGGGCTTCTGTTCTGGTAGACTTTGCTATAGTGGCCTTTCTCACTAAGGCTTGGTTCACACATAAATCTGCATGTCCAGTCCAGTCCTGTTCTGTCCGTTTGGCATCCGTTTTACCTGACTGGACTGGAAATGTTCACCTTTTATGTGTGAACACACCCATGGAAAACTGATATAAAACTGATACAAAACTGACAGGACAGGATTGGTTCACACATAAAACTGCACATTTCCGTATACTTCCGTTCATGTATGAGTTAAAAAGTTTGTATTTAGTATAAATTGCTGTTGCCATTTTGCGATAGATAAGTGACTTTTGGGTTGCAGTTTGGGCACTCGGCCTCCAAAAGGTTTGCCACCACTGTCCTAATCTAATGTCCCACATTGCTAAGTTCATGTGAATTTGTCTCCACCCGCGACCACACCCACATTCTGGTCCATGGCCACATCCTTTTTTCAGCGTGCACAACTTAGCCCTCATATTTTTCGGCGCGCTTGCACAACTACATCGGAATCTTTGGCGTGGCGCGACACTTATTCCCCGCCTTTTTGCCCCCCGGAAAATTTTCTGTGGACGCCCATGGCAGTCATGCTGCTGATGTTGACACAATATTGATTTGATGTTGCATTTGCGATTTTTGGGCGAAGTATTTTTAAGCAGATATATCTCATTTCCAGCTCCTGTGATGTCAGAAGTGCAGCTAGTGCAGCTATATGTGCGTCAGGCACTTTATGTAGAGGTCTGGCTACATTTGTGAAGACCAATTATGTAGAGCATAACTAATGCGATAAAGGTATAATCAGGGCCGGATTTGTACTTTCCAGTGCCCTAGGCCTGCTGTCATCTACCGCCCCCCCGCCACCACCACCACTACCAAAAAACATTCTGACCAACACTGGCTATCGATCATTGGTTTGAATGGGCTCATTTCAGTTGTGCTGCTCTGCCTCCCATTCAGCCAAGAATCAGAGGATGCTCTGTCTGCTCAATAATTCCTGCAATTTGTGCTCCTGCCCGAATGTGCACAGCAGCCAATAGTGTTCTGGGAATGCATACTTGAGAAATGACGCTGATATATGTACTTGTCAAGAATGCATAACACTATACTGGCGTTGGTTGATGTGCACATCTGGGCAGGAGCAGAAAACTTGCGCAAGTCGCAAGTGGCCAGAGCATGCGCTGCTTCTTTGTCCTCTGTGCGACTGGCTGCAGTCATAGCCACAAACAGGTGACAGGGAGCGTGAGTGGCCAGAGCATGCGCTGCTTCTTTTTCCTCTGTGAGACTGGCTGCAGTCAGAGCCACAAACAGGTGACAGGGAGCGTGAGTGGCCAGAGCATGCGCTGCTTCTTTGTCCTCTGTGCGACTGGCTGCAGTCATAGCCACAAACAGGTGACAGGGAGCGTGAGTGGCCAGAGCATGCGCTGCTTCTTTGTCCTCTGTGAGACTGGCTGCAGTCAGAGCCACAAACAGGTGACAGGGAGCGTGAGTGGCCAGAGCATGCGCTGCTTCTTTGTCCTCTGTGCGACTGGCTGCAGTCATAGCCACAAACAGGTGACAGGGAGCGTGAGTGGCCAGAGCATGCGCTGCTTCTTTGTCCTCTGTGAGACTGGCTGCAGTCAGAGCCACAAACAGGTGACAGGGAGCGTGAGTGGCCAGAGCATGCGCTGCTTCTTTGTCCTCTGTGCAACTGGCTGCAGTCATAGCCACATACAGGTGACAGGGAGCGTGAGTGGCCAGAGCATGCGCTGCTTCTTTGTCCTCTGTGAGACTGGCTGCAGTCAGAGCCACAAACAGGTGACAGGGAGCGTGAGTGGCCAGAGCATGCGCTGCTTCTTTGTCCTCTGTGAGACTGGCTGCAGTCAGAGCCACAAACAGGTGACAGGGAGCGTGAGTGGCCAGAGCATGCGCTGCTTCTTTGTCCTCTGTGCGACTGGCTGCAGTCATAGCCATAAACAGGTGACAGGACAGCTCAATGGAGAGAAACAGAGAACAGGTAAGTAGCAAACATCCTGTCAATACCCACTTTGGATGTTTGGTTGTAATTAGAGCGGACCTGAACTCAGAACTTCCTCTCTGCTTCAAAAGATACACAATAACATAATAACCTTTAAAAAACATTTCTTTGTTACAGCTGATACAAATCCTGCAATAAATCGGCAGTGTCTACTTCCTGCTTTCATGGAAGCAGACATATTAACATCCTGTGCTTTCAAATTAGCTTAGATGTTGTGGCAGTCAGGGGACACAGGAGAGATCAAATTACAACGTCAGATTAGACACAGATGAGGGGGAATTACACAGGCTCTCTAAAAAAAATACAAGGTAGATTTTTCTATGTTTCCTTCTGTCCTGTGCAAGAGTTCAGCTCCACTTTAAAGCATCTGAATGATATTTATTTATATTTGAAAAATCTATGTATCTCTTTTGAATGTTGAAAGTACATATGGTGGTGTACTCTAACATATTGACAGTATACAGGAACAAAGTCTTAAGAAGGCTTATTCACAGAAAGATTACTTTTTTTCTTTTAAGCCAATAAATGGTATCATCCTCATTCAAAACTCTCTGCTTTCGCTGTGGCTAAAATGGTACAATGCTTTACTGCTACAGGAAAGGAGAAGGATGCCAAACTATACAGACTAGCATAGAGGTAGTAACAGCTCAGGTGACAGTGACAGTTTAGCAATGAAAGTAAAGCAAACAGCATTTTTATTCCTCTCATAGATGATAGGAACAGAAAATGAGCCAGGAAAGAGTTAACTGAGACCACTGCTGGCTAGGAAGAAAAAAAAACCCTAAAGCCATAAATTTAAGTAGACTAGAGATAAGAAAGTGTAATTTACAGTTGCTGGGGTCAGTGTCACAACTGTAAAGGAGAAAGTGAAGAAATTAGCAGGGTTCACTGATGTCTTTGAATGCCTGCATTAAAACTCAGCGGAACTTAGTTCTATCTGCTTTGTAATGTAAATCCCTGGTATTTCTCACATCAACTTGTATGATCATGATAAGAGAAATTGATCATCAGATGAGGTGACAGCAGATGTTGATTGAGAGAGAGACTTGCCGGAATTGGGGAACTCTGGAATTCAGCTATTAGTGCAGAGCAGGGCGATGGCTGGCTGCGCTGCGGGACCAGAAGAGGTGATTAATTTTGACATATGACCTCTTCTCTCTCCAAGTCATGCCGCCCTTCTTATCTTATCTGATTTTATCGCCCTAGGCCGTGGCCTTTGAGGCCTTTCCAGAAATCCGGCCCTGGGTATAATGCTAGAGGACCTCTGTCGCAAAAATCTTAAAAGTTAAAATACATGTTACCATATACAAATAAGAAATATGTTTCTTCCGAAGTTAAATGAGCCATAAATTACTTTCTCCTATGCTGTCCTGTGCTGTCACTTACAGTAAGTAGTAGAAATCTGACATTACCGACAGATTTTGGACTAGCCCATCTTCTCATAGGGGGGAACATAGGTTTTTCTTTATTTTTAAAAACACTTAGTGAATGGCAGTTGCTCCGTACAACTGCCAATAAAATGTACGGTGAGCAGGGAGGCTGTCCAGCATCATTGTATAAATCTTTGTCAGGGAATGTCTTTATAAAGAATACAGGCCATGCTGAGAATCCCCCATGAAGAGATGGACTAACCCAAAACCTGTCGGAAATGTCAGATTTCTATTACCTACTCTAAGTGACACCAACAAAGGAGAAAATTCATGTATGGCTCAATTTACTCTGGAAGAAATGTACTTTTTATTTGTATGCGTTTTAAGATTTTCACGACAGTTTCTCAATGTCTGTATATTTTGTTGATACACTGTTTAACAAAGTGATCACGGGTTTTTATTTTAATGGATAATATTAAAATTTATAGTGACACTGAAGCGAAAAAAAAAACTACTTGTGATATAATGAATTGTATGTGTAGTACGGATAATTAATAGAACATTAGAAGCAAAGAAAATGCTTTTTTTTTTTTATAACATTGCATCATTCTGTCATATTTGCAATTACAAACCACACACTGTATTTTAAACTATGAAACAGAGCAGAGCTAATGATTGTTTGAACTTCCATGCAGTAAAATCTTATCTGAAGCTGTTTCTCACGGTTTCTTTTATGTTTAAGTGCTTCAGAAAACAGCACTGTAGCTGACACGCTTGGTTGGAGAAGCTCATTTGCATAGTTAACAACTGAAGTTTCTTAATTCTTCCTGTCCTGAAAGCAATATGAGGCTCATATATCTGCTCCTAATGTTCTATTTCTTAGCTGTATTACACATACAATTCATGATATCATAAGTTTATTTTCACATCAGTTATCCTTTAATAAGGTTCAAAATACTGAGGTCACATATTCGCTCAACTGACAGAAATGGATATGTGCACACTGCAAGTGATTCCGATTCAGATTCCGCTTTTTAATCAGTTTTTACATCCGATTCAGATTCCGATTTGCAGTTTGCTCCTATGCAAATCAGAATCTGAATCGGATGTAAAAACTGATTAAAAAGCGGAATCTGAATCGGAATCACTTGCAGTGTGCAAGAGGCCCGAAGGATTGCCACAATAAAACCCTATATAGCTTCTAGGCCCTTTCTCTTGGAGAGTGATACCTATGTATGTGTTGTATTACTCTGTAAAGTACTGCAGAAAAGTCAGTGCTATATAAACATATAACAGTAATCACCAAAACTATCATCGCCTTTATGATCATGAGCTAGCAATAGAATGAAACACATAAGCCAGTTGTCTGCATCTGGTTGCTAAGGGTATTGGACTTTTATCTTTAATCACACCATTTCTATGTAATATAAGGGACTGACTAAAGTATCCATTCAATATATTCACCCGGTTTATCCTTTTAATACATAGATTTGGTAAGATTGCATGAAAAAAGATTGGATCATTAGTGGTCACTATTAGCTATGTCAGATCTGACAGGCTTTCGACTAGTCTATCTCCTTATGGGTAATACTCAATACTCTTTTTTACTTTCAAAAAGCATCCAATAAATGGCAGTTGCTCAGCCCCACTGCTGAAATAGTGTGCAAGGGATTAGGGAGGCTGGTAGGAATCCTTGTATAGATCCTTTCTAGGGATTCCTTTTGTAGATAAAGGAAATGCTGCACTGAGCGTCCCCTATGAGAAGATGGACTAGTCAAAAACCTGTCAGATCTGTCAGATTTTTACTGCCTACTGTAAGCGACAACGGCATAGCAGAAAAGTAATTTATACTGAATATTATGATGGGAGAAATGTACTTCTTATAAGTATGTGTACACTAGTATTTTGGATGTACAAATGTTAGCAATAGTGGTCATTTAAGGACTACCTACCTATCCTCCTTGTTTAGGGAATTAGAGTAGCCTAAGGTGAGCTTTTTATATAATTACACTTATTTTCACATGGTTTTCATAGTCGCTGGAGATAAAACAAATGCCACTGAAATGTTTCCAGGTTGTGTTCCTTAATGTTCATTCCTCTCTCTTCTCCTTTTCAGAGTTCTGTGCAACGATATCTTGGGACTGAAGCTACCCAATGACCCCATACTGACCCCCAATACTGTCTGTTTGACATTGCCTGGCCTAAGTAAGCGTCAGATGGGCCTGTGTGTGAGGAACCCGGATGTGACAGCTTCAGCCATCCAGGGCATCCAGATTGCCATCCACGAATGTCAGCACCAGTTAAAAGGACAGCGTTGGAATTGCTCCACTTTGGAGACTGGAGGGAAGGTCCCACAAGACAGTGTCATCCTGAAAAGAGGTACAGTCATATCCACCATTACAGGCAGCACAAAATATTCTTTAATAAAACATAGGAAGTGTAGCGTCATGGTAAGGTGTTTTACATTGTCACCTTGGGCTCTTTCCTTCTGTGTCATAGCTTTTACTTGTGTATGCAGGTTTGTCATTTTTCACACTCCAGTTATTGGACAGCCCTGTATATGGTCAATTCACACCACTTATTAGCTGCTTAGAATATGTACAGGTAAAACTCAAAAAATTTGAATATTATGCAATTCAATTTCAGCAATTCAACTTAAAAGGTGAAATGTTCTACTACAGTAAAAATACAATTTTACCATTACTAGCACAGGAGGAGCACTGGCCGTTAACTCATTAGCATGGTAGCGTGCGTTACTATAGCAATGCGTGTTACTAGCTCAGAGGGTGCACTGGGTGTTATCCCATTAGCAGGGTAGCGTGCGTTACTATAGCAATGCATGTTACTAGCTCAGGGGGTGCACTGGGTGTTATCCCATTAGCAGGGTAGCGTGCGTTACTATAGCAATGCATGTTACTAGCTCAGTGGGTGCACTGGGTGTTATCCCATTAGCAGGGTAGCGTACGTTACTATAGCAATGCGTGTTACTAGCTCAGTGGGTGCACTGGGTGTTATCCCATTAGCAGGGTAGCGTACGTTACTATAGCAATGCGTGTTACTAGCTCCGGGGGTGCACTGGGTGTTATCCCATTAGCAGGGTAGCGTGCGTTACTATAGCAATGCATGTTACTAGCTCAGTGGGTGCACTGGGCGTTATCCCATTAGTAGGGTAGTGTGCGTTACTATAGCAATGCGTGTTACTAGCTCAGAGGGTGACCTGGGCGTTATCCCATTAGCAGTGTAGCATACGTTACTATAGCAATGCGTGTTACTAGCCCCCCCTCCCCCACGCTCACACCTCTTGTACGCTGTGGCTATCCTTTGTATGAGATTAGCATCATGGTCCTATCAGTGAACCACTGAACACTTTATACCGGTGTATTGCACTATAGCAATCTTCTGGAGATTCTTCAGAACCTAAATATCAAAATAATCACAGAAATTTTCGTAGTAAATGTTGACAGCTTGCATCTGTAAACTTGCCAAAAATGAGGCACCTGAGGCTACTACCATCATGTCTTCCTGCAGCTCTAGCCACCAGCTCACAGCAGGTGTGAAGTATGTCAAGTATGCAACAATAGCAGAGACCGCATACACATCCCTAACACGTTATCTGCGCTGCAAACCACATGCACATACATAGTGACAGAAACATTTGCCTGAGACACTGTAAGATAAAGCAATATATTTTGCAACAATTATCTTTTCATAGTATGTTCTAAAAAAATGTTATTCCCTGAGGATTTTATACCTACGCTGACATAAGGCAACGGGGAAAATGTCTGCTGCTAATCCAAAAGGTAAAATATTAGTAACGATTACCAGTATTTTACAATGACCTAACGGAACCCTCCCCTGATACAAGCCTTTCTCTACCCATCCCTAACTCCATCCAACTCCCAGCCACAATCTCCACCAATATTAACCCCTAAACCTAACCCTCCTCTCATATGAGCCTTACTCTACCCTTGCCTAATTCCAACCCCCCCCCCCCCCCCCCTGACCACAATCTCCACCAATATTAATCCCTAAACCTAACCCACCCCCTGTATGAGCCCCCCTTTACCCATCCCTAAATCCAACCACCCCCCTGACCACAATAGAACATAAGTAGCAAAGAAAAGAGTCTCATTTTAATTTCAGTTATATAATTTTTTTTATAACATTGCATCATTCTGTCATATTTGCAGTTTAGGAACCACACTCTATATTTTAACCATTTCAGCCGCCCAGATGTGATCCTCACGTCCAGGCGGCTGCTCTGCTGCGGTGCCGCGCTTCGGCGCGCTCCCCTGCGCGATCGCGGGTGCGCCCCCGTGCCCCTGTGCTGTCCCCCGGTAGCCCTGGGATCAGTGAACGGGAACATGGTTCCCGATCACCGATCCGTGTCCCCAGCAGAAAAAAACGAAGCGCTCTTACTAGAGGCTTCAGTCTTTCTGCAAATAACTGTAACGGTCAGACGACCGTACTGTCACGGCTGGCACCGGTTCCTGCCCTGCAGAGTTGCAGAGAGACAGGCGGAAGGTCTAATGCAAGCCGGGTCGTTATCAGAATCAGATGGCAGACAGGGACAAGATCAAGAATGGTCGAATACAAGCCGGGTCAAACACTGGTGTCAGATGACTGAAGTACAAAGGGACAAAACAGAGAGTGGTCTAACTACAAGCCGGGTCATTCACAGGTATCAGATCAGGGAGCAATGACTGGAACTGAGTCGCAGCAGCCAGGAACTCAGGCTAACCTAGCCAAAAGCAATGCTGGGACTCAGAAACCTAACATAGACTTATCACAATAGCAAAGTCTGGAGTAAGCTCACACTAGCCTATATGTGGCAAAATACACGCTATAACAGGCGTGCGGCCGCGTTCCGGAAACGCTTATAAGCTTACCGCATGCGTCACTTCCGCCGCGTCAGACGCGTACGTTCCGACGCGTCACTTCCGGTACGCCTGCCGCCTGCTTGCATAGGCTGAACGCGTACGTCCCATGCGTCCTTTGGAACGCACGCCTCCGCCCGCAGCCGCAGACTGAGCCGGCGTGGAACGCAAGCCGGAAGAGCCCGACTCGTCGCAGGCACGGGGATCAGGTTGTATCGTTACACTACCCCCCCCCTGAGGAGTGTCCTCCGGGCACTCTACCCCTGGTTTATTGGGGAAATTCGTATGAAATTCCTGTACCAGCTCTTGAGCATGCACCTGTCTTGCCGGAATCCAGCATCTCTCCTCCGGTCCGTATCCCTTCCAGTCAATCAGATACTGCAAAGAGTTCCTAACCCTTCTTGAGTCCAGAATTTTCTCCACCTCGTATTCTGTCTCACCTAATACTGACACGGGAGGTGGTGGGGACGTGGAGGTCTGAGACTCTTTAGCTGGTTTCAGTAGAGATACGTGAAAGGAATTTCCAACTCTGAGGGAGTCGGGTAACTTAACCTTGTAGGCCACTTCATTCAACCTTCTAATGATAGGGAATGGTCCGATAAATCGGGGACCTAACTTGGGCGTAGGCTGTCGCAACGGGATGTTTCTGGTGGATACCCAAACAAGATCCCCCGGAGACAAGTCCGGTTCCCGTGACCGACGCTTGTCAAAAGAACGTTTCTGTTTGTCTACTGCCTTACTTAGGTTCGCCCGAACCTGTTTCCAAATTTCCGTCATATGGGTTACCCAATTCTCGACGGCGGGTAGATTCGACGGGGTCCCTGAGAGTGGAGAAAATTTTGGATTCAGTCCAGTAACTACCTGAAATGGAGACATGCCCGCAGAAGAACTCACCTGGTTGTTCAGAGCGAATTCTGCGAATGGGAGGTACGCCGCCCATTCCTCCTGGTTGCTGGCTACATAGCATCGCAAGTATTGCTCTATTGATTGATTTATTCTCTCGGTCTGGCCATTGGTCTCAGGGTGGAACCCTGATGAGAAGGACAAGGTAACTCCCAGCCGGGAGCAAAAGGCCTGCCAGAACCGAGAGACAAACTGGACTCCCCTGTCGGAGACAATCCTTTCCGGTACCCCATGGAGTCTGAACACATGTGAAATAAAAAGCTCAGCCAGTTCTTTTGCCGAAGGTAGTTTAATCAAAGGAACAAGATGTGCCATTTTGCTAAATCGGTCCACAGTGACCCAAATAACCGTATACCCTTTGGAGGCAGGAAGGTCTACAATAAAGTCCATGGATATGTCTGTCCAGGGCTTAGATGGGATAGGTAAGGACCGTAGCAGCCCGCTGGGCGCAGTCCGGGATACTTTACTGCGGGCACAAGTGGAACACTCTTTCACAAATGCTTTGGAATCTTGATTCAACGATGGCCACCACACCCAACGCGACAGCAGCTCCCTTGTCTTGTTTTCTCCCGGATGACCTGCTGCTTTATCCTCATGGAAATGCTGTAAGACCTTGAGCCTCCACTGGGGGGGAACGTATAACCGCCCGGCAGGTTTTCCCGAAGGAGCATCACCTTGATAGGGAGAAAGAATATCCATTAAGTCTGTGTCAGGCACTGAGGTGGACATAGTTGCAATAATACATTGCGCGGGCACTATCGGTTCGGGGTTTTGGGTTTCGTTGGAACTGGGTCTAAACGCCCGTGACAAGGCGTCTGCCTTCACATTCTTAGGGCCTGGCTTGTATGTGATGGTGAAATAGAACCGAGAGAAAAAGAGCGCCCACCGAGCCTGTCTAGGAGTCAATCTCTTGGCGGACTTGATATACTCCAGATTCTTGTGATCTGTGTATACGGTGATAGGATGAGTCGCCCCCTCTAGCCATTGTCTCCATTCCTCGAAAGCCCACTTAATTCCCAATAGCTCCCTGTTCCCGATATCGTAGTTCCGCTCCGCCTGGGAGAACCTCTTGGACAGGTAGGCACAGGGATGTAATTTTTCTGGGCTTCCTGAATACTGAGAGAGGACCGCTCCTACCCCAATCTCAGAGGCATCCACCTCCACAATGAAAGGACGAGTGACGTCGGGGTGCGTGAGAATGGGTGCGGAGCAGAAAGCCTCCTTTAGGGTCTTGAATGCTAGTTGGGCTTGGGATGACCACTGACTGGGATCGGCTCCTATCTTAGTCAGATTGGTCAAGGGCGCCACCTTTAATGAATATCCCTGGATAAACCGCCTATAGTAGTTGGCAAATCCCAAGAATCTCTGAAGAGCCTTGAGATTGCCGGGTTGTGGCCAGTTGAGGACCGCGGACACTTTTGCTGCGTCCATGGTCAGCCCAGAATCCGATACCACGTACCCCAAAAATGGTACCTGGTTGGTTTCAAAGATACATTTTTCGAGCTTGGCGTACAAGCGGTTTTCTCTCAGTTTCTGCAGCACCTGACGGACCTGGTGCCTATGTTCTGTGAGGGTTGGGGAGTAGATGAGAATATCATCTAGATAGACAATGACGAACTTCCCAAGGAAGTCTCGAAAGATGTCGTTGACGAACTCCTGGAAGACTGCGGGGGCATTACAGAGCCCGAAAGGCATACCAAATACTCATAATGCCCGTCGTGAGTATTAAACGCAGTCTTCCATTCGTCCCCCTGCCGCATACGAATGAGGTTGTACGCCCCTCTTAGGTCTAACTTAGTGAACACTCGAGCCCCGGCCACCTGTCCAAATAGATCCTCGATCAACGGAAGCGGATAGCGGTTCTTTATAGTGATGGTGTTCAGCCCCCTATAATTAATACAGGGTCTGAGCCCACCATCCTTTTTTTCTACAAAAAAGAATCCCGCCCCTGCCGGAGAGCTGGAAGGCCGGATGAACCCTTTCTCCAGGTTTTCTTGGATATATTCCCGCATCGCCGAGCGCTCGGGGCCCGATAAGCTATACAAATGACCCCGGGGGGGCATGGTTCCTGGCAACAGATCTATCGGGCAGTCGTAGGGGCGGTGTGGCGGTAGCTTCTCTGCTGCCTGGGGAGAGAAAACGTCAGCAAATTCCCTGTAGGGCCATGGAATCTGGGACGGCGTTACTTGGGTGCTGAGGAGAGGTAATGTTCGCAGACAATTCTGGTAACAGGATCCCGACCATTTAACCAGTTGCCCTGTACGCCAATCCAACACTGGATTGTGTTGTTTCAGCCACGGCAAACCAAGTACCAACGGTGTGGATGGCATGTTCAGAAGGAAGAAGGTTATCTTCTCTGAATGCAGAGCCCCGATTTTCAGGTGCAACTCCGGAGTTCTTGCCACCGGAGTGGCTAACTCTAATGGGGAGTCATCGATGGCGGTGACCTGTAGCGGACTTTGGAGAGGCAACGAGGGAATATTTAACCGAGCGGCTACGGATATATCCAGAAAATTCCCTGCAGCACCGCTGTCAATAAAAGCCTGCCCTGTTATCCCCCTTTCCTTCCAATCCAGACTGAAAGGTACTAAAAAACGTTGACTTTTGAGAGGAATTACCTGCCCGCCCGGATGAACTTCCTCCAATTCATCTAGGTGCTGGCGTTTCCCGACTTCTTCTCGGGGCAAGCGCGGACCATGTGACCGGCACCCCCACAGTACAGGCATAGTCCCTGGGATCGTCTGCGTGTCTTCTCCGCAGCTGACAACTTAGATGCCCCAATCTGCATGGGCTCTTCGGTGGGAGTAGGTGGACTGAGCAGGCCCGCCACCATGGGTGCAACACTCCCTGTTCCTGACCGCTCTGAGCGTCTCTGGCGTATCCGGCGGTCCACCCTGATGGCAAGGGTGATTGCCTCATCCAGCGTCTCCGCTGGAGGGTAATTGACCAAATGGTCCTTAACTGGTTCTGAAAGGCCGAAATTGAACTGATCCACCAGTGCTGGATCATTCCATCTGGAGGCCACGGACCAACGCCTGAACTCAGACGCGTATACCTCAGCCGTGTTTTTCCCTTGCTTTAGGGCCCTGATCTTGTGTGAAGCGGTGGTGGTAATATCGGGGTCTGAGTACAGCACCCCCATGGCTTGGAAGAATTCCTCCACTGAGGTGAGAGCAGGATGCCCCTGAGGAAGGCTATAGGCCCAGGCCTGTGGGTCTCCCTGAAGCAGCGAGATTACCAAGGCCACCCTCTGTGTTTCTGTCCCCGTGGCTTGCGGCCTGACAAAGAAATACATCATGCAAGAGTTCATGAAGTTGCTAAACGTGCCACGATCTCCTGAGAACTTCTCAGGGAGTGGAAGTTTGGGTTCTGCAACAAGTGCTACAGGTGCTGCAGGTGCTATCGGTGGAATAGGTGGTGGGACTGCTTGGGCCGCCGGAGCCACCGGGGGTTCAGCAGCATCATCCGGCTCATCTCCCAGAGGAATGGCCGCAGCCGCAGCCTGTGCCAATGGAGTCACCATATCAGCGAGGCCCTGGACCATCGCGGCCAGCTGATCAATCTGCCTTTGCAAATCCTCCATGTAAATGTGTCTATCCCCAAGGGGGTATTAAATATACCAATATTAACCCCTAAACCTAACCCTCCTCTCATATGAGCCTTACTCTACCCTTGCCTAATTCCAACCCCCCCCCCCTGACCACAATCTCCACCAATATTAATCCCTAAACCTAACCCACCCCCCGTATGAGCCCCCCTTTACCCATCCCTAAATCCAACCACCCCCCTGACCACAATAGAACATAAGTAGCAAAGAAAAGAGTCTCATTTTAATTTCAGTTATATAATTTTTTTTTATAACATTGCATCATTCTGTCATATTTGCAGTTTAGGAACCACACTCTATATTTTAACCATTTCAGCCGCCCAGATGTGATCCTCACGTCCAGGCGGCTGCTCTGCTGCGGTGCCGCGCTTCGGCGCGCTCCCCTGCGCGATCGCGGGTGCGCCCCCGTGCCCCCGTGCTGTCCCCCGGTAGCCCTGGGATCAGTGAACGGGAACATGGTTCCCGATCACCGATCCGTGTCCCCAGCAGAAAAAAACGAAGTGCTCTTACTAGAGGCTTCAGTCTTTCTGCAAATAACTGTAACGGTCAGACGACCGTACTGTCACGGCTGGCACCGGTTCCTGCCCTGCAGAGTTGCAGAGAGACAGGCGGAAGGTCTAATGCAAGCCGGGTCGTTATCAGAATCAGATGGCAGACAGGGACAAGATCAAGAATGGTCGAATACAAGCCGGGTCAAACACTGGTGTCAGATGACTGAAGTACAAAGGGACAAAACAGAGAGTGGTCTAACTACAAGCCGGGTCATTCACAGGTATCAGATCAGGGAGCAATGACTGGAACTGAGTCGCAGCAGCCAGGAACTCAGGCTAACCTAGCCAAAAGCAATGCTGGGACTCAGAAACCTAACATAGACTTATCACAATAGCAAAGTCTGGAGTAAGCTCACACTAGCCTATATGCGGCAAAATACACGCTATAACAGGCGTGCGGCCGCGTTCCGGAAACGCTTATAAGCTTACCGCATGCGTCACTTCCGCCGCGTCAGACGCGTACGTTCCGACGCGTCACTTCCGGTACGCCTGCCGCCTGCTTGCATAGGCTGAACGCGTACGTCCCATGCGTCCTTTGGAACGCACGCCTCCGCCCGCAGCCGCAGACTGAACCGGCGTGGAACGCAAGCCGGAAGAGCCCGACTCGTCGCAGGCACGGGGATCAGGTTGTATCGTTACAATAACATTTTCCACATCCTCCTTGTGCTTCCGGTCATCGAGAAGCACAAGGAGAAAAAAAATAAACTCAAGGTGGCCATCTTGTGGCCAAATAGTAAAACTACATCTGCATATTTTTTACATTACAATTTACACATATAATAACATTAAAAATTAACTGTTTATTTCCCACACCAAAATATTACCCAAATAAAATTTTAATGGAAATAAAAAATTACAATAAAAAAAAAAACATAAATAGTTACCTAAGGGTCTGAACTTTTTAAATATGCATTTGAAGGGGGTATACTAGGAACATTTTTTAAATTATAAGCTTGTAAATAGTGATGGACGCAAAACAGAAAAAATGCACCTTTATTTCCAAATAAAATATTGGCGCCATACATTGTGGTAGGGACAAAATTTAAATGGTGTCATACCTGAGACAAACGGGCAAATAAAATACATAGGTTTTAATTAGGGTAACATGGATTATTTTAAAGCTATAATGGCCGAAATCTGAGAAATAATGAATTTAAATTTTTTTCTTATTAATCCTGTTAAAATGCATTTATAAAAAAATAATTCTTAGCAAAATGTACCACCCAAAGAAAGCCTAATTAGTGGCAGAAAAAACAAGATATAGATTCATAAATTGTGTTAAGAAGTTATAAAGTTATTAGCGAATGAATGGGAGGTGAAAATTGCTGCAAAGATGCATAAGGTGAAAAGTCCCCGCAGGCTGAAATGGTTAAGCTATAAAATAAAGCAGAAACAAAGTCCCCCTTTTAACTTTCCTGCAGTAAAACCTTATCTCAAGCGGTCTCTCAATGTTTATTAGCTGTTTAAGAGCTTCAGAAAAAGGACTATATTTGACCCAGTGGGTCAAATAGCTCAGAAAAGCTCTTTTGCGTAGCTGTGACAAACAAAGTTTTTAACTCTTCCTGTACTGGAAAAAATATGGTGCTCTTTTCTTTGCTACTAATGTTCTAAATTTCTTAGCTGTACTATACCCCATTATCTCGTAAGTTTATTTTCACTTCAGGTTTGCTTTAAGACGAATGTAAAAAAAACTGCAAGAAAGATGGAACAACTGAAAGGAGCAGCCAATGTGGTTTTCAGCTATTAACTGAAGAAAGCATTTTCATTGGTTGCTCTGAGAACTTTTTGTTCCATTTTTTGGCTTTTTTCTTGGTAAATCCCTTCTCATGGTAGCTATATTTAATATGTTTCTGTTGTGTAATAAATCAGTATGCCATGCCAGCAGCTAATCCCATAGCAGCGATCTTTGTCTGCTGCTGTTAATAGGTGAATTCTGGGTGGCTGTCTTGAGGTAACCATATTCCGTATTGGAGGGCACAGTGGTTCTGAAAGTGTAAAGAAACTTCCCAACATGAAACATAACGTTATGCTTGTTCCTTTGGTTTGGCGCCAGACCTTTCCATCATCACAAGCAGCCTAAAAGCATATTGAACCATGGCCAATGAGGACAGAGCTGGGAAGGCAAAGTGTAGAAAGCAGAATAGTAGCTCATTTTCACAGCTGTTTCGGCTGGGAAATTCCCAAGTACAAGTAGCAACTTCATAAAGTATGGAGCTCTGGCTCCCGGTATTGCAGTCTTGGGAGAGCTGCTGCTTTTAGTATAAAAAAGGAAAACAAATCCCTTTAGCTCTTTCCCAAGACCACTCCAGCGAAAAAAATAAGTTAAAATCTGCCAGAATTGACAAGTTTTAGACTAGTCCATCTCTTCATGGGGGATTCTTTGGGTTTTCTTTGTTTTCAAAAGGATTTCTTGAATGGCAGTGTAACTGCCAATCAGTAAGCCAGCCAATCAGTAATCAGCCAGCCTCTCTACTCACTTGCACAGTATTTTGCTAGTTAAACTGTCGTTCTGAGGATGTTTTTGAAAACAAAGAAAATCCCCCATGAGGAGATGGAGTAGTCCAAAACCTGTTGGATTCTGTCAGATTTTGACTGCTTACTGTTTTTGCTGGAATGGTCCTTTAATGTGGAATATTCTCTACAGTATAACATGATATCACTAGCAACCTGTTAACACATTCTGGCTAGCAACAGAGAGAGATTCATTCATTGTAATGTCACCATATAGTGGGTACTCCTTGTTAGTAATGGGTCATTAATCTGGAGAGTCACCAAGAACGGCATGGCATTTTCAAACAGCCACATGCAGGATTTCATACAGCGACAGTCATTTTCCAGAAGAAGTCTGAATCTGCTGGCTGTGAGGTTATGTAGCAGATTGCCTTGTCTTGGGAAATGAAAAGTGTATCGACTGGCACTAATCTAAACCTATAGAAGCAGACTGTGGTGGAATAAGCACTGGCATTAGGCTACTATTTACCTGGAATACTGGCTCTGAACATAGCAGTACATTGGGTACCAGACAATGAATTGGGAGTATTAAGGTGGCCATTCACTCATGGATGGCTGCCAAATTTGGCCAATAGAAAGATCCTTGTCCATCTGGAGCAACTGACCTATACAATCGATTTAGACCAAAAATTGATCAGATGGGCAGCAGCTTCGATTTGTAACTGATTCAATGAAAGTGATCGAATTGGCCGGATAGCAATGGGAAAAATCAATACGTGTATGGCCACCTTTAGTCAAAGTGAATGGTTTGGGTTACCACAAAGGAACAATGGGCAAGCACCAACAACCAAATAAATAACTACATAGGTCCTGAGTGTGCAGAAAGGATCACAATTAGTATACCAAGAAGAAGAAGAACAAGAAGATCCTATAAATGACCTTGATTTTAAGTGTTTTTATGCATAACATTTTTTTTTGTATAAATAAAGATCGTTCTACTTCTATACTGAATCCTTTGTGAGTGGTGCGGTCATTTATAGGATCTTCTTGTGTTACTTCTTGTTGAATGGTTTTGTAACGATTGTGGAATTATTTCCGTGGTCAGCGCACAAGATGCGCGCCGACACTGCGGAAATCCTCCACAAACGTCTGAACGACAGAACCCAGCTGCGGTGCAATGCACCTGTAGAGGGGAATTCCCGCCGGCACATGGAGCTGTGGAGAGCAGAGGAACAACCCCTCTGTACTGCCACAGATGCCAGATAGGAATTGTACGAGGGGAAGCAATACAGGGCAAGATAGCCCCTAGTGAAAGAGAGTGAGCACAGAGACAGAATGTATGTATGCCCACCAATCTAGTCGCCACCTGGCGACGGTGAACACACAACAGTGAAGACCAAGTGGGAACGCAATCGCAAGAGATGGCGATTGCTAACAGCGACACAAGACTGAATAAGCACAGAGATAGAATGTATGTATGTCCACCAATCTAGTCGCCACCTGGCGACGGTGAACACACAACAGCGGAAACCAAGTGGGAAAGCAATCGCAAGAGATGGCGATTGCTAACAGCTACACAAGACTGAATAAACACAGTGATAGAAGGTATGTATGTCCACCAATCTAGTCGCCACCTGGCGACGGTGAACACACAACAGCGGAAACCAAGTGGGTACGCAGTCGCAAGAGTGGCGATTGCCAACAGTGACACAAGACCGAGTAAGACAAGAGCACAAGTGTAACAAGAAAGACACAGCAAACAACAATGATCAGAACACCAAGGAAAATAACAAACGCACTCGCTAAGCGTGGTCGCCGCATGAAAAGCGCAACAGCGACAAAGCACGCTAATGGCGCGGTCTCCACACAAAAAGCGCAACAGAGACAAAACACGCCAACCCTAACTAACCAATGTAACACGAAAATGAATAGAGAACGCGAACGCTTGCTAAACGGTTACCTCACCGAGCCTACAGCAAGCGTTCGTTCCAGACAAGACAGACAGAAGGAGTAACTAGTAGCAACCGCAGCTCTGGCCTACACTCCCAGACAGAGTACAGAAGAAACCACCGCCACTACCGCTAGGGCGGATGCGATCCAGATAGACAGACAGATGGAGCAACCAGTAGCAACCGCTGCTCTGGCTTGCACCCCTAAGACAGAGTACAGAAGGAACCACCGTCACTACCGCTAGGGCGAATGCGATACTAACAGACAGAACGATTTCCTGTCGACTGCCGCTGGCGACAAGACAATCGCAACAGATAGACAGTACAAGGCAATACAGATAATACAACCTGACTAAGCTAGAAGGAATACTAGTGCAGTCCCAAGGAATGACTCTAAGATAATCTTAGCAAACAATTAGCAAAGGCTGAGACTCCAGGTAAGCAAGCAGGAACAAACCATCATGACCAGCAGGGAATTATGGGAGGAAATGGCATTTATTCTGCAAGCCATCAAAGGAAGCAGCTAAGCAATTTTCATGACAAGTGGATGCAAATTCCTCACCAGCAGAGCAACTCTGAAACTTGCAGAGTGAGGACAGGTCTCTTTTCCAGAGACCTGCAGCACTCAGAGCTAAAAAATGGTCAAACAACTGTCTGCCTGTGCAGACAGCAGCGCAGATCATTACAGGTTTGGGTTAGGTGCTGATTAGGTGAGATAAGGATACAGGATAAGGTAGCAGTATGTTACCTATGATGTTAGGGTCAAATGGTTCTGATTAGGCATGTTACAGGGGTTAACATTAAATGAGAGGTTAGAATTAGGCATCAAAAAAGGGTTACCATTAAGGGGGAGTTTGGGGTTAGGAGTCAGGAAAGGGATTTTCATTAAAATAACCTTGTAGTGGATCACTGTTCCCCTATCTGGAAGTAAGGCTGCATAACATGTAGCATACTACCTCAGCAAAACTGACTACGGTCACAAACAGGGGACCACTGAGTCCTGGCAAGTGCTAGTAAGATATTATTATTATTATTATTATTTATTGTATTTATAAAGCGCCAACATATTACGCAGCGCTGGACAATAAATATATACAATGATACAAGGATGACATACATAAGGTTATACACATAGAACAAAGTTGTACATACAAATTGTACAAAATACATGATCATGCAATATGGGCTGGTTAGGTAGGCCCAGTAATACAAGTACAGGCTGTCATAGGACAGGAGCACATGATCCTGTAGATTACACTAGGGAGTGAAGGACCCTGCCAGAGGCTTACAATCTAAAGGGAGGGGTGGAAACACTAGGGGGGGCTGTTAAATATTCCTTAGAGAGTTACTGTGTGGTAGGAGGTGGGTAGGCCATCATAAAGAGGTGGGTTTTGAGGGCTTGTTTGAATATGTTGAAAGAGGGAGCAAGTCTGATGGGTGGTGGAAGGGCATTCCAGAGGGTGGGGGCAGCTCTTGAGAAATCCTGCAGGCGGGCATGGGAGTGTGAAATGCGCGGGGTGGTGAGGCGAAGGTCGTTGGAGGAACGGAGGGGGCGACCTGGTGTATACTTGTGAACAAGCTCCGAGATGTAGGTAGGGCAAGATATGGATTGGAATCAACCAGTCAGGACTATTTATCTCTATACCCCCCCCCCCTCCCCCTTTCTTTTTCCCAATTTCCCGACAAGATATCTGCTTGACCTCAGTACTGGTGCAGAGACCAGATGATGATGTCACTAGTGGGCCAGGAAGGGTGTGGCTGGGGAGGAAGGGACATGGTGGACATAGTTCAGCCAAATACCAGCGCTCATTGAGGCTCTAGAGAGCCTTTTAAGTGAGAACATTCCGTGCTGCAGTGGTAGTTAGGCTATATAGTGTAAAGCATTTCTGTCAGATGAAGTGGTAGTGGTAATAATGTGGTGATCCTAATAGCAAATATAGATGATAAGAGAAGATTTGCAATGTACAAAAGTAGGACTTTTCTGAGTATTTTCAGAAGACATTTTTAGATGAACTGCAATATTTCCATGAAGGTTTAATAGTAACGGGAGAGGATGTTTATGTCCCACTGGACCTGGATTGGATTTGTCAGTGGGGAGATAATAGTGAACACCTCCTAGGCTCCCAGAGGGTCCTAAATCCTAACAAAAGAGTAAGCATACTCCTCTGTACTTTATTCATATATTGAGTCACTTCTGTTGCTTTTGTGCTTCCTTTATAAGCACTTTAGCCTGAGTAATAGACTATGATGAGCACCCTAGCAGTCATGAAGTACTCTCTTCCTTCAGGGGCAAACCCAGGATTTTTTTTTGGGGGGGGGGGGAGGGGATTCCTGAAAGGGGGGGGGATTCCTGAAAGGTCTCCCTCAGCCACACACAATACAGTGTAATAATATCGAAGGACCTCATGCTCGGTACACATAATGGAATTTCCTGTCCGACCGACAATGGGATCGATCAGGAGCAGTGTGGATACAGATAATAATGAGGACAGCTGACATTGGTAATGAAGGGGAAAGTGAAGCATTCACCTAGCAGGGCACAGGGCTGTGCTCATACCTGGCTCTGGTTGGTTCCCCAGAGCTGCTCCATGCTCTGTACACATGTTGCTGCTCCATCCAAAGTCAGCTGTAGCAGGGAAAGAAAGGGACAGTGCTGTGAGCTGCAGGATACCTGCAGATATACTGGTGTCTCAACTTGTGCCTGTCCCCAGACACTGCACCGTCCCCCCTTCCGCCGTGGTTGCCTATGTCCTTCCAGTCTTATGGTGAGAAAGGTTTAAGTTTGGTGCATAATATTATGTCTGAGAAAGTTACTGTTCACTCAAGCACTTAACCAATTAAAGTATCCCATGCAAGACTTGTTTCCATTCTTTTGAACCCCTCCTCTTCCAGTCTTTAATGAGTGACATCAGGGCAGGATCATCCACAAGACAATCTAGGAAAATGCCTGGGGCCTAGTGAGCATTAAGGGGGCCAGGTGTAACCTGCTCTGACCCCTTTTCCACCTTAGCTTACCAAAAAGACTATTGGAGGAAGCCAAACCTTGCCTTAGGAACCATTTCGTCTTAACCCTTCTCTGAGTGACAGCTCTGTGGAGTGTTACAAAGCCTGTTTGCTCCCATTCTAAAATAGAATGTTAATAGAAATTTAGGTTTAGAGTAAATATTCTAACACTGCTTAACATGCATTCAACAATTTTCCAGTGAATACATATGAAGCACAAATCCCTTTAAGGGTAAATGTCATTACGTATTATTTACTGTGATCTTGAAGAATTAAGTCATTCTAATTGATCAGTAAGGTATATATTGCTAGTTGATGGATTTTACTTTGCTGTAGCCAGCTCTGATTTTTTTTTGTTTTCTCTCCACCAGGTTTTCGGGAGAGCGCCTTTGCCTATTCTTTGCTGGCAGCAGGAGTCATGCATTCGGTAGCCACAGCCTGTAGTCTGGGCAAGCTTCAGGGCTGTGGTTGTGAGTGGAAACGCCGGGGAACTGAAGAGAAGATCCGACTGAAGCTAAACCAGTTGCAACTCCAAGCTTTATCTAAAGTGAGAGGTCTCCCAAGGGACTTGACTCCTCTGATGAGGGAGACCCCAGAGCCCAGTCCTCAGGACACATGGGAGTGGGGAGGTTGCAAGCATGAGCTGGAATTTGGAGAGAAATTCTCCAAAGATTTTCTGGACTCCAGGGAGTCACCAAGAGACATTCAAGCAAGAATGAGAATCCACAATAACCGAGTGGGGAGGCAGGTACTGGATGATGATACATTTACGGAAAACAGTGAATATAACATTTTGTCTTCTGGTGGTGAAAGCTGATGGCGATATGAATATGTGTAATGGAATGTCTACAACATGCAAATTACACACAGTATTTCCCTTTTTAACTCAATGTTTTCCATATTTAGCAGTGACCTTCTGAGCTTGCAAGGGATCTCTGATGGATATGTTTGCGGAGAAAGAAAATAACCATTATACCTCACGAGTAATCAGTAAAGAAGGGAACCAGTGTAGATCCCAAGTAATCAATAAAGAAGGGAACCAATATAGGTCCAGAGTAATCAGTAAAAAAGGGAAACAATATAGGTCTAGAGTCATCAGTAATCAACGCAACCAATGTAGGTACAGACTAACAGTAACCAAGAAAATCACTTTAAGTTCAGGTTAATTAGCAAAGAATAAAAACAATTACCTATACAAATACCTATATCACACAAGAAGGGAACAAGTCTAGGTCCAATGTAATTGGTAAAGATTGGAACCACTTCAGATCAGGAGTAATCAGTGACCATGGGAACCAGTGTAGGTCCAGATTACCAGTACAGGTCCAGAGTAATCAGAAAAGAAGGGAATCAGAGCAGATCTAGAATAATCAATCAGTTTTTATGTTGGTCTTGTATTAACCTCACTGTCCAGTATCCAAGACCAGAAAATTGGGCAGTTATTAAGTCAATGAGCTTTTTTATGGGAAGCTGAAGTGAGAGGGATATGGAGGCTCACATATTTATTTTCTTTTAACCTCTTGAGGGCAGCGGTCTTAAACCCCCTTAGTGACCAGGCCATTTTTTTACAAAATAGGCCACTGCAGCTTTAAGGCCTCGCTGCAGGGCCGCACAGCTCAGCACACAAGTGATTCCTCCCCCTTTTCTGACCACGAACAGAGCTCTCTGTTGGTGGGCTATGATCGCTCCCAGAATGTTTGTTTATTTATTTTTTATAAATATTTGTGTCTTTATTTTTTAAATAAAATTACATATTTTCTTTTTAATTTTGTATCCCTCCCTACCCCCGCCATCCAATCAGGGTGATCAGCTGTCATAGGATTCAGCCTATGACAGCGGATCATTTCCCTGCCTACAGAAGGGACAGCGCTGCCTTAGATCACAGCGCTGTACAGTGTTATTACATGGCGGCTTCACCGTCTTACAGTCCCTAGCGGCAGACTGATGACGGAACTCCGCTCCGTCATTCAAGCAGGGATGCGCGCATGATCCCCTGCAATCTCCATTTCCAGCCGTTCATGCCAATCGGCGTGGAGTGGTCCTGAGGCACCACGCTGCTCACGTCAATCGGCGTGGTGCAGTCGTTAGGCGGTTAAACAATGAACATTGCCTGGCTATTCTGCTGTTCCTCTGCCTCTAAAACTTTGTTAGCCATAAACCCTGAACAAGTATGCAGATCAGATGTTCTAAATTAAAAAATACCCAGCCAGGTTGTGCAGTAGCGCAAGCGCTGGGCTGGCGGCACGTGTCCTTGATTGCACTCCCGCCCATGGAAGCATGACCAAGAACACACGCCGCCATCCCAGCACTTACACAGTAGTGTGACCTGGCCAGGACTTACTGGGGCTATAGCAACAGAATGGAGAGGAACAGACATGAACAGGGGAAGCAGTGAGCATGAGGATACACATACATGCCTGGAGCCTGGATTTTTAAAAAGGAGTTGCCTCAAGTATACTTTAAGTCTGGCTAGATTAGATATATGCTTGCTTTGTGTACATGATTCAGACACTACTAATGCCAGGAAGATCAGCAAGACTGCCAGGCAACTGGTATTGTTTAAAAGGAAACAAATATGGCAGCCTGCATATCCCTCTCACTTCAGGTTCCTTTTAATACATTCTGGAAACCATTTAGTAGAGTAGAGTTGATCAGTAGCTTGAATCTTTCCAGCCATTCATCTGCATCTTTATGTCTGATGGATAAAGCGGTTATGGAATTGTGGGATGGGATATGTGCCTAGGCGATGCAATCATTCTGTTAAAACACAGGCCTATGTGTATTATCTACATCAGAATTTTTCAAAATAATTGTTGCTTCATTCACACTGTTGCTTATCTGTGCATGTTAATGCCATTGTACTTAACTCAGCAGTGATGCTAAAAATAATATATTCAGGACAGCCACTCTGCATGCAATTGTTTTGGTCAAATTTGTATAGAACATACGAAAGTGTGCTACCAACAGCTGTTATTACTGCAACTAAACTGCATTAGAGGCCACAGGTCTTCACTTGAGATGGTCAATGGGATCCAATAAGTCTGGCTTGATGTAGCAGATGTAATGCATGTTATATACAGCTGGGAATTGGGCCAATTCAAATCAACAGGAAGTGTATCCGGCTTCCTTCCTAAGCTCTAATCAAATAAAAGCAGAGAGACTACACATAGGGCCTGATTCACAAAGCGGTGCAAAGTGTTTGCACGCCTGTGAAAAGCCCTTTATCACGCCTAAACTTAGTTTAGGCGTGATAAAATGAAACTCGTGCGAAATTCCGCGCGCAAAGTTTTGCGCGCGCAATCGCCCGGTGCAGTTCGCGCGATGTGCCCATTAAACCCTATGGGCGCTGCGCGCGGAATTGCGCGATTGCGCGCGCAAAACTTTGCGCGCGGGACTTTGCGCGCGATAAAGAGCAAAAGCGGTGCTAACTCAGCAGTGCACGGCTTATCACGCCTAAAGTCTTTTAGGCGTGATAACTGAGTTATCACCGCTTTGTGAATCAAGCCCATAGTATAATCATCCACAAGGAAACCTAGGTAGGTGCCTGGGGCCTAGTGGATGTTAGAGGCCCAAAAGCCACTTTTATGTTACCACTCTTTCACCTCAACTTACCTAAAACATAAAGATGAGTGATAGCTTCTCAGCCTTTTGGGTAAGATCAAGTGTAGTATCTGTTCTTATCAGTTTCAGGGATGTATGTTACTGAGACCCCAGCGTGGTGAAACGGGGGCTTTCCTTGAACGAGTGATCAAGGGGGAGTCTGGCCCTCAGATCCTCTAGTAGAGATGTCCGTTCTCGTTCATAAATTCCCAGATTCTGACTGAATGGATCTACCATGATTGAAGCTGAAGGGCTGAGTGGCTTTGCTGAGGTGTACTGCCCCTGGATTAGCGAACCAAGAGTATCCAAAAGTCCCAGGGCCTGGGAAACCCCTTGGATGAGTAGGATACTAAGGTCTGTACTATCTGTATGCTTAGCCTAAGAACGCAGCTCTCCGGCCTTTTGGCTAGGGAGAGCACAGAATTTTTATAACTCTGGCCACAAGGTCGGGACCAGCTTGCTGGCACTGGGGACTCCGGTACCCGACTAGAGGCCCCCTCTGAGGGGAGGCCGACCCTGGCCAGTGGGAAACCACTTGGCACAGTCCAATCCTTCGGGTGTCGGAGGACCCCAAGTACCCCCTGCGTCGATAGCAAAGAAAGAAGTTGCCCTCCGGGGGGAACAACGGTAAGCGCTCTGCTTTTGTGGGACCCAAGGTCGCCCATGCACATTTTTGTGGTGGTGTTTATGCACTGCTGCTTTTTTCCGTGCATGGGCATTCAGCCTTGCTATTCCGGTCTCCTTCTGTGCGCAGCAAGAGCCAAGCTAGCTAAAAAAATAAATAAATAAATATAGATGAATCATAGCTAGCAAGACCACCAGTATGATTCACATCACCACCACCAAGTAACCACCATAGTGTGCGGCACACACCCCTGCCAGCAAGCCACCACTACTTATTATTGGCAGTGGGATATGCTCTTGTATTGAATGTTGAATCTGCTCCAGGCAGTACACTCAGAACGTGACCTCAAAGGCAAATCCAAAGACATGACAACAAAAGTTGTTTAGGTGATAACTTTAAAGGAGAACTGTAGTGAGAGGCTGCCATATTTATTTCCTTGTAAGCAATACCAGTTGCCTGGCTAACCTGCAGATCCTCTGCCTTTAATACTTTTAGCCATAGACCTTGAACCAGCATGCAACAGATCAGCTGTTTCTGCCATTTTTGTCTGATCTGACAAGATGAGCTGCATGCATGTTTCTGGTGTTAGTCACATTACTGCAGGCAAATAGCTCAGCAGGGCTGCCAGGCAACTGGTATTTCTTAACCTCCTTAGCGGTATGGACGAGCTCACCTCGTCCATTACCGCCGGAGGGTGCCGCTCAGGCCCTGCTGGGCCGATTTTCTTCAATTAAAAAGGTGCACACGCAGCCGGCACTTTGCCAGCCGCGTGTGCTACCTGATCGACGCCGCTCTGCGGCAATCCGCTGTGAGCAGCGGCGAAAGAGGGTCCCCCCAGCCGCCCGAGCCCTTCGCAGCCGGACCAATCAGTTCCGGCCAGCGCTAAAGGCTGGACCGGAGGCGGCTGACGTCAGGACGTCGGCTGACGTCCATGACGTCACTCCGCTCGTCGCCACGGCGACGCGGAAAGCAGAACAAGCAGGGCCGCTCATCGCGGCCCCTCTTGTTACTTCTGATCGCCGGAGGCGATCAGAAGTATGCGTCAGGAGCGCCCTCTAGTGGGCTTTCATGCAGCCAACTTTCAGTTGGCTGCATGTAATAGATTTTTTTTAATAAAAAAAAAACCCTCCCGCAGCCGCCCTGGCGATCTTAATAGAATGCCAGGGTGGTTAAAAGGAAATCAATATAGCAGCCTCCATGTACCTCTCACTACAGTTCTCCTTTAATGACTAACTGTACAAGATTTTTCTGCAAGCTTTCAAAACTTTAAGTTTCTCCTTCAGGTCTGTTTCAGAACTATACAAAAACTACGGTTCTGAACCAGTTCTGAAACATGCCTGAAGAAGAAACAAAGTTTTACAAGCTTGCAGAAAAATCCTGTACAGTTAGTCATTAAAGGTATCACCTAAACAACTTTTGTTGTGATGTCTTCGGATTCTCTCCATGGCTAATATCAGGCCACACGCAATAGGCCTCAAAGGCAAACAGAGTACTTACATAGTGCAAAATCCAAGATTGAATTCCTCTCACCATTAAAATCACGCTTACACTGAAAAGTTTCTTTGTAAAAACAACATATTACATTGCACATCTCCCTTAGGGGCTTCTATAACAGGCAGGCACCTCACAGTCGCAGCGTCCCGCTGGCTACTATGAAAAGTCCTGGTTCCTCCACCTCCTGGTCATACTGCTCCGTGGCTGTGCACTGTATTCACATCAAAAGTTGTTACATCCTCACACCCAGACTAGTGGGTGCTAAGCCTTGTGGCAGTTGGTGCTAAGTTGCAGTGGGTACTATGTAACAGAGTGCAGTTGTAGTGTGTGCTAAGTAGAACTGAGTACCAAATTACAGTGGTTAGGGATGATCGGAAAGAGCATATTCCGTTCCGCCGGAATTCGCGGATTCCGCCAGTGCTAAATTCCGTCGCTATGACATTTTCGCCGGAATTTTACGAAATTCCGTGGAATTCCGCATTCCGGCGGAAAAATTAAAGTAATCGCAAATGAAACCTTGTTAATGCTAAATGGTAGCCCATAGCACCTTTTGGCTGTTCCCCTAGTCCTTTTTCTTCTTTCTCCCTCCCTCCTCCTCCGTCAAAAGCCCATTCACATACATTGGCCAGGAATCGAACCCAGGCCTACCTCTCTGTAGGCTGCTATCCTAACCATTATACCACCAACACAACACTCTACAATGCTACATGCTGAAGCCAGCCTAGCTATTCGGCGGAATTCCACATTTTTCCACGGAAATTCCACCATAGCACTATAGCAATTCCGTTCCATCGCAACGGAACCAGAATCGCCAAATTCCAGCTGGAATCGTGGAAATTTTAATTCCGCGGGATCCAGCGACCATCCCTAGCAGTGGTCCTCCAACCTGTTGTAGATCATTCTGGGCCTTAACCACTTCACCACTGAGGGGTTTTACCCCCTGACCACCAGAGCAATTTTCACCTTTCAGCGCTCCTTCCATTCATTCGTCTATAACTTTATTATTACGTATCCCAATGAAATGAACTATATCTTGTTTTTTTTGCCACCAATTAGGCTTTCTTTAGGTGGGACATAATGCCAAGAATTATTTTATTCTAAATGTGTTTTAATGGGGAAATAGGAAAAAATGTGGGAAAAAATTATTATTTTTCAGTTTTCGGCCATTATAGTTTTTAAATAAAGCATGCTACTGTAATTAAAACCCATGAAATGTATTAACCCATTTGTCCCGGTTATAAAACCATTTAAATTATGTCCCTATCACAATGTTTGGCGACAATATTTTATTTGGAAATAAAGGTGCATTTTTTTCAGTTTTGCATCCATCCCTAATTACAAGCCCGCAGTTTATAAAGTAACAGTGTTATACCCTCTTGACATAAATATTTAAAAAGTTCAGTCCCTAAGGTAACTATTTATGTTTTTTTTTTTTTATTGTATTTTTTTTTTTTTTTTTTTATTACAAAAAAAAAATAAAAATTGGGGAGTGTGGGAGGTAATGAGTTAATTTATTGTGTAAATGTAATGTTTGTATATGTAAAATGCTTTTAGGGTGTAGTTTACTATTTGGCCACAAGATGGCCACAGAGTGTTTGTTTACATGCGACCTGTAAGCGTCCGGAAGGACGCTTACAGGAAGCAGTAGGAGGCTGGGAGACGCACAATGATCTCGCTGTTTCTGAAAGAAGCAGCAGATCATTGCGGGGGCTTAGATCAACGAACGGGAATGGATTTTCCCGTTCATTGATCTCCGGGCGAGCGGGCGGCGGCGTGCACGAGCGGCGGGTGCGCGCGCACGAGCGGCGGGAGCGCGGACAGCGGCGGTAGCGCGGAAGGTACGGATTTCTCCGTCCCTGGTTTTTTAGGAGGGAAAAAAGGGGCGGAGAAATTCGTACCGCTGGGGGTAAAGTGGTTAAAGGGAACCCTTGCAGCAGCTGGGGGCTCAGTAACAGAATGCACCCTTAATGCTGACGCCACATTGGTCAGCCTGTACCTGGAAACAGAGCTGAATGCAACAATAATGGCTGCAGTGTTGACTATGTTTATATAATCTCAGTGGCAGTGTCTAATATATTGATTCTTCATTTATAATGGTGTCAAAGAGAAAAAAAAACTTCAATGCTGTCCAAAACTATAAATAATGTGGAATATGGAAATTCAAAGTGAATTGTGGCTTTGTGAGTGTTATTCTTTACCTCTTACTAAAAGATACCAGCATGAACTGCAGTCACCATAGATTTCCAGTAGTCTACATCCTAGGTTCTCAACGTGTGGTATGCATACCCCAGCGGGTTCTTCTGATGGGTCCAGGCAGGCTCGGACAGAGCCGCCGAACCACCGACGGTCCCATCGGTGGGCCCCGACTGCCCCTCCTCCTGGGGGCCCCTAGAAGGGGTGCGCTGGAGGGGAGAGCCGCGGGGAGGGCAGCCCGACTGTTTTTTATTTTTTTTATTTTTTATGTCCCTTAAAAAAAACTATTTTCCCCGGGAGGGGCCCCCTCCTATCCTCCCCCTCCCTCACCTCGGAGGGCCCCCCTCCTGTTACGAGCGGCGGTAGAGCGGCGGGTACAGCAAAGTTCCGGCGAGGTATAGCAGAAGATAGAGGTCCAGCTGCCTCCCGGGCTACGCTGTCTCCTCTATGCCGCTCGCACTGCTTCCTGGTTTAGTGCGCGGCAATTACAAAGGAGACAGCGACTGGGAGGAAGCTGGACCTCTATCTTCTGCTTTACCTCGCCGGAAGTTTGCTGTACCCGCCGCTCGTAACAGGAGGGGGGCCCTCCGAGGTGAGGGATGGGGAGGATAGGAGGGGGCCCCCCCCCCCCGGGGAAAATAGTTTTTTTTTAAGGGAAAAAAAACAAAAAAAACCAGTCGGGCTGCAATCCCCGCAGCTTGTAATTGGAGGGGGGCCACCCAGGTGAGGGGGAGCATAGGAGTCGGGGGCCCCCACTGGCTACCCACCCGGCTACCTAACTGCCCACCCGGCTATCTAACTGCCTACATTCCCACCCGGCTACCCTTCTGCCTACCCTCCCACCCGGCTACCTAACTGCCTACCCTCCCACCCGGCTACCTAACTGCCCACCCGGCTACCTAACTGCCTACCCTCCCACCCGGCTACCCTTCTGCCTACCCTCCCACCCAGCTACCTAACTGCCCACCCGGCTACCTAACTGCCTACCCTCCCACCCGGCTACCTAACTGCCCACCCGGCTACCTAACTGCCTACCCTCCCACCCGGCTACCCTTCTGCCTACCCTCCCACCCGGCTACCTAACTGCCCACCCGGCTACCTAACTGCCTACCCTCCCACCCGGCTACCTATCTACCCACCCGGCTACCTAACTGGCTGCCCACCCGGCTACCTATCTACCCACCCAGCTACCTATCTGCCTACCCTCCCACCCGGCTACCTAACTGTCCACCCGGCTACCTAACTGCCTACCCTCCCACCCGGCTTCCCTTCTGACTACCCTCCCACCCGGCTACCTAACTGCCCACCCGGCTACCTAACTGCCCACCCGGCTACCTAACTGCCTACCCTCCCACCCGGCTACCTATCTACCCACCCAGCTACCTATCTGCCTACCCTCCCACCCGGCTACCTAATTGCCCACCCGGCTACCTAACTGCCTACCCTCCCACCCGGCTACCTATCTGCCCACCCGGCTACCTATCTGCCCACCTGGATACCTATCTACCCACCCAGCTACCTATCTGCCCACCCGGCTACCTAACTGCCTACCATCCCACCCGGCTACCTATCTACCCACCCGGCTACCTATCTGCCCACCCTCCCACCCGGCTACCTATCTGCCCACCTGGCTACCTATCTGCCCACCCGGCTACCTATCTACCCACCCAGCTACCTATCTGCCTACCCTCCCACCTGGCTACCTAACTGCCCACCCAGCTACCTATCTGCCCACCTGGCTACCTAACTGCCTACCCTCCCACCCGGCTACCTAACTGCCCACCCAGCTACCTATCTGCCTACCCTCCCACCCGGCTACATAACTGCCTACCCGGCTACCTATCTGCCTACCATGCCATGGGCGTCCCTACATAGGGCAAAATGGGGCATGCGCACTCCCCTGGCTAGCTGCTGCCCCCCCCTAGCTACCCGGACGTGGCTGGCCTGCCCGCCCTGGGGTGGCAGCGGAGAGAGAAAAGAAGCGGCAGGCACAGCGGCGCTGCCTGCCGCATCACTTAATTCTAAAGGGGGGATCGAGAGAGGGGGAGCCCCAAGGTGAGGGAAGGGGGAGGGGGAAACGTCCTCCCTTCCCCACCGCTTCTCTTCTCTCTCCGCTGCCACTGAGGACACCTATAGATCTGGCTATTTAAACTGGGGACACCTATAGACCTGTCTATCTATACTGGGGGGCCCTGTCACTACCTAAACTAGGGGCTCCTGTCACTACAAACACTGGGGGGGGGTCCCTGTCACTGCATACACTGGGGGGCTCCTGTCATACCTAAACTGGGGGTACATGTCACTAACTGAATTGGGGGGGGGCGCCTGTCAATACCTGAACTGGGGGCACCTGTCACTACCTGAACTGGGGGGCCCTGTCACTACCTAAACTGGGGGCTCCTGTCACTACATACCCTGGGGGGCACCTGTTACTACCTTAACTGGGGGGCACCTGTCACTACAAACACTGGGGGCTCCTGTCACTTCCTAAACTGGGGGGTATCTGTCACTAACTAAACCGGGGGTCTCCTGTCGCTACCTAAACTTGGGGGTCCTGTCACTACCTAAGCTGGGAGGCTCCTGGTGCTACCTAAACTAGGGTGCACCTGTCACTACCTAAACTATCCAGGCCAGCCCAGCATCACCACCAGCCAACCAGCCCAGAATCACTGTCAAAAAGGCCACAGCATCACCACCAACAGTCGGGCCAACATTTACTTCAACCAGCCAAGTACAGCCCAGCATCACCGCCAGGCCGGCCACAGCATCACCGCCAGGCCTTTCAGCCCACACATCATCCCCAATCCAGCCAAAAACAGTATTGCCTGGCACAGCAGCCAGTAGAGGAGATTCAGAAGCCAGGTGAGAGGTGTCTACCATATTAATGGGGCATTCTGCCTATTTATGTGAAATGCTGTTTATTTATGTGCCTCATGACTGCTGAATTTGTCTTTTTGGAGGCCTCATGGTTACTGAATTTGTCTTGTTGGGGGCCTCATGGTTACTGAATGTCTTGTTGGGGGCCTCATGATTGCTGAATTTGTCTTGTTGGGGGCCTCATGATTGCTGAATTTGTCTTGTTAGGGGCCTCATGATTGCTGATTTTGTCTTGATGGGGGACCTCATGATTGCTGAATTTGTCTTGTTGAGGGTCACATAACTGCGAGACTATGGAAAAAGCTAAATCATCATCATATGAGACAATAGCTACTTTTTAAAACAGAAAATAAAACTGGGAGGTTCTAAAAAAAAAAAAAAAAAAAAAACATTTTTCAGGAGTTGGATGGATGAAATTGTTTATCTTCACAGTTTATTTTCAACTTGGATTTTCCATAATGTTCATGTATGAGTTAAAACGTTTTTATTTAGTTTAAATTGCTGTTGCCACTTTGCAATAGATAAGTGACTTTTGGGTTGCAGTTTGGGCACTCTGCCTTCAAAAGGTTCGCCACCACTGTCCTAATCTAATGTCCCACCATTCATGCAAATTTGTCTCCACCCATGACTACACCCACATTCTGGTCCATGACCACACCCAATTCTTCCATGACCGCACCACTTCTTCCCCCTCCTCCTTTTTTCTATCTGCCCACCCGGCTAGCTATCTGCCCGCCCTCTCACCCTGCTAGCTATCTAACCTATACTGGGGGCAGCTACCTATCTAACCTATACTGGAGGCACCTACCAATGTAACCTATACTGGGGGCAGCTACCTATGTAACCTGTATTGGGGGCATCTACCTTGCTAGCCTTTACTGGTGGCAACTATACTGGCTACCTATATTGGAGGCACCTACCTGACTAACCTATACTGGGGGCACCTACCTATCTAACCTATGCTGAGGGAAACTATTCTGGCTACCTATATTAGCCCACTGCCTTACTGTTACAGTTACATTACAATTACCCCCCACCCATGTGATGTCATGTCCACACCCATTTTTTTTGTCGCTGCGCGCTTTGCTTTTTGGGGGGGGTGTTGGTAAATTATCCGCACCGGGTGTCAAACACCCTAGCTACGCCACTGGAGGGGGGCACAGCTTGGAAGGGGGGGAATTGGGCACAGAGCGGCGGGGAGGGGGGGAAGCGTCCCCCCCTCCCTCACCTAGGGCCCCCCCTTCCGCGCACCCCCCTCCTCCAGAAGTGCAGCCAGCAGCGAGCGGAGAATAGCTACAGAGATGATGCTATCTCCGCTCCGAGTCCGCATGCCGCTGCCCTGCTGGTCTCTGACTGTAGTGTGTGACGCTGTCCAATCACGCTCTCGCAGTACTTCCTGCTAGAGCGTGATTGGACAGCGTCACTACAGGAGACAGAGACCAGCAGGGCAGCAGCGGCATGCGGAGCGGAGATAGCATCATCTGAAGCTGGTAAGCTATTCTCCGCTCGCTGCTGGCTGCACTTCTCGAGGAGGGGGGTGTGCGGAAGGGGGGGCCCTAGGTGAGGGAGGGGGGGAGGCTTCCCCGCTGATCTGTGCCCTCTGCCCCCCCTTCCAAGCTGGGGGGGACTTGCATTGTGTGGGGGTATCTCTGCCACCAACCTGATTGCATTGTGTGGGGGTATCTCTGCCACCAACCTGATTGCATTGTGTGGGGGTATCTGCAGCCAACCTGATTGCATTGTGTGGGGGTATCTGCAGCCAAACTGATTGCATTTTGTGGGGGTATCTGCAGCCAAACTTATTGCATTTTGTGGGGGTATCTGCCGTCAACCTGATTGCATTTTGTGGGGGTATCTGCCGTCAACCTGATTGCATTGTGTGGGGGTATCTGCCGTCAACCTGATTGCATTGTGTGGGGGTATCTGCCGTCAACCTGATTGCATCTTGTGGGGGTATCTGCCACCAACCTGATTGCATTGTGTGGGGGTATCTGCCGTCAACCTGATTGCATTTTGTGGGGGTATCTGCTGCCATTTGACTACTTGATGAATTATCATGAGGCATGTAACTACTTGAATATTTTATCTACAATGTATCTGGTCGGACCTAATCTCTGTGAATAACGCCGCTACTTATTTTGTGTTTTGTATTTTTTTTTTAAGTCTGCCCATGACTCATCATGACCACGCCGATGTTCCAGTGCGTGGTGACACCCATTTAGTTTCGCATTTAGACATATCCCTATTGGAGACTGTCCTCAGAATTGCTCACAATCTATTCCCTACCATAAAGTCATGCAAAATTTCTAGAGTACATGTGTATGTGAGCCCAAAATGGGGGGGGGGGGGGAGGCTTCCTTGGTGGGCCCTTGGTGTCCCAGTCCGACCCTGGGTCCAGGGGGTACTCAGGCTTGATTTAACCAAGAATAACAAATTTAGAGTTTTTGAAAATGATAAATCTTATTTAAACAACACCAAATTAGTGTTTTAGCTAATTAAAAGCAATAGCAAATGCTTGGAAAATGTTTAGAACCAATTATAATGTACTACAATTAAATATATATTTGTCAAGGGGTACTTGTGATAATGTTTACTATGCTATTGGGTACTTGGTGAGTACAGGGGTTTAAAAGGGGTACATACCAATAACATGTTGAGAAACACTGCTCTACATGAAGCCTTTGTGCTCCTTATCACCAGTATTGATGATATGAGAAGTTATCCATAGTTTTTTTTTTAAGCTACTCAAACTTTTAGGGTGAGGACTAGTTCACACCAAAAAGGCTCTGGTGTGAGCTAGCCCATAGAAAGATATTAGCCAAGCATTTTCAAGACTCTAAGAAGCGCTCTTGGTGTACTAGCCCTAGGTGTGACTAAAATGTCTTTCACTGATGATGCATCCTTTTTTAAGATACAAGGCTGTTATTAACTGGTTCTCAATTAGCCATTACTCTGTGTTTGCTGAAATTATGATGTTGATCTGCATAGGAATAAGTGCAGGGAGGCAATTTACACAATAGAAAAACAAAAGGGGCATTTTAGAAACATTTTTAAAAGCATGTTTTTGTAGAAAAAAAAAACCACAAGGAACGTCCAACACTATGATTAATTTAGTTCCAGTAAAGTCAGAGAGCAGCAAATGTTACTGTGCATACTGCATGTGACATACCAGTAACTTAAAAAAAGAAATGCAATCCAAAAGTCTACTGCAAGTATAAACAAGCCTACTGCTTTATAGGTCAATGCCCCAGTTTAGTACTTTGTATGCATACTTAATTATACATATGTCAAATATATATACAGTACATGCTTTGTATGAATGATGCAATGATGCCCAGATCAATCTTTCATGATCACTTCATAAAACAGTTTATGCATGATCACTGTACAGAGGAGCTGCTTGGCTTTCTGCCAAGCATCTTCTTCTGTCCTATGGAGAGTGGAGGGATGAGGATGAGGATAAGTTGCACTGCAGCTCAGTATAATACAGTCGTTGTCAGCTTAGTGGTGGGTTATTACCAGAAACAATCACTTTGGGTGGTATACATAGATTCACAATTCAATTTACAGAGGAAATTTAACCCAGGATTGAGCTTCAACCCTTCAACCCAGTAGCTGATACCTCCTTTTCCATGCGAAATATTTACCTTCTCTGAAATAGATCATCGGGGGGTCTGTATGGCTGATATTGTGGTGAAACCCCTCCCACAGTGTGATGTCAGGGCCATGGTCATGATAGTTTCCTTTCTGTGAACCTTGTTGCATTGTGGGAAATAATGGCTGTTTCCAATTGCCAAGCAACCAGTATCTCCATCTGTGTATATGTATATCTACAGTATATATAAAATAACCTTTTAGCCTATCTCATTGTTAGCAGATGTGGTTATAGATAATGGCAGTTGGTGCTGTCTAGTTATTTTTTTGTCTGCCAGTAGTAAAGATGATTCCCAGCAGGCTCATGGTGGATCAGACAACATGAGTGAATTACACAGCGAGTTTCTTCTATCATTTAACTTCTCACTTTGCAATGTATTAATTAATTGTTTCCCCTCTGCTGATAATATTAAAATATTATTCAAAATATATATTGGGTGTTACATAGGTTTAAAAGGAAGCCATCTCATGGAAGCAACCATCTCCCAATTTGCATACGATGCACCAGTTGCTTAACAGTGGCTCTAGCCATTCATTTGGATAAGGGAATGGCATATTCTATGACAGCCTAAAAAACACTTGGAGCAGGTGATAAAAATGGCACCGCCATAGGCGGCAATAATAAAAGCCGCAATTAGCGCCAATTAAGTTAAATGAAGGTGCCTGATAATTAGCGGGCGCTAGGCTTTTACTATTGCCACCTGTGGCGGCAGGGGGTAGTTTAGGGAACTTAGGTGGGGAGGGGGAGTGGGTGGTTAAGGTTAAGCAGTGGGGGTGGAGTGGTTAAGGTTAGGCACCAGGTGGGTCTTAGGGTTAAGTATAGGTAGAGGGAGGGTTCAGTGTTGGAGTAGGCAGGGGTATAGTTATACATTACTTGCTCCTGGCAATCGCATCTCCTCCACTTCCTGGTTAGTATGCAGGTGTCCTCCAGCCAACCAATCACTATGCAGCTTCAGTCCCTGCACGGTGATTGACTGGCTGCAGGACACCTGCAAACTAACTAGGTAGTGGAGGAGATGAGATCTGCTGTATCAGGTGTCCTAAAACATTAAATAATGTTAGTGACAAGATGTCATTACCAGCATTGCCCTGCACCATAATTTTGCATCGCTATTTTTAATGTACGCTCTTGCACTTCACTGACTGCTTGTTGTCATCTCTTTCAGGCAGTGACAGAAAACATGAAGCGCAGATGTAAGTGCCATGGGACATCAGGAAGCTGCCAGTTTAAGACGTGTTGGCACGTGACCCCTGATTTCCGGGCTGTCAGCACACTTCTGCGGGAAAAGCTGCAGCGGGCCGTTTTTGTGAACTCCCGTAACAAGAACAGTGGAGCTTTCCATCCGCGCCTCAACAAGAAGAGGCTGGCGCGGGAACTAGTCTACTTTGAGAAATCTCCTGACTTTTGTGAGAAGGACCCTCTGGTAGACTCACCAGGCACACAAGGGCGGGTCTGCAACAAGACCAGCCATCAGATGGACAGCTGTGCCAGCCTGTGCTGCGGACGGGGTCACAATATCCTCATGCAGACCCGCCGGGAGAGATGTAACTGCCGCTTTCACTGGTGCTGCTACGTCATGTGTGAGGAGTGCCGAGTCACACAGTGGGTCAATGTCTGCAAGTGAAGAAACGTCCCCATATCTAATTTCCTTTGTTAGTATTAATTTATTCTCTGTTAGCACTGAAAAGTTATGTATTTCCATGTAAGAACAACAGCTGTCCTAAAGACACACAGAACTTATTTTATGACTCATGCTTATTCCTGAAACAAGCCTACCAAGACTATAGCTATAGGCGTATGAGCCTTCCGAGCCAGCACAGATCAGATGAACTAAAGAACTTCCGGTATCCCTGGATATTTGGAAGAATGGCTAATACATCTATCTGAGACACTGTGGCAACTGACGGCTTTAACGGAATTGCAGTACATATTCATACGATGAGTAGATTTCCTGTAAAGGGATGGAATTTTCCTTGCTGAACTTTTCTAAAAACATTGGAACTTGTACATGTGGAAATAGTTCTGGCAATGGTGTACAGGTGATCCCTTTGTCTAACTCCAGGACCCCTGAGCTCTTTTACCCACTGACCCAGTGACAGGTTCCACCCAGGAGGTCAGAGAAGATGCAACCAGGAGGCTAATTTATTGGAGTTTGTATACTTAAATAAAATATATATTTTAGATTAATTTCCCTGTAATCTTTTCATACTGCAGTAAAGTAAATGTAATGTAATTTTTTAAGAAAGGCTGCTTTTGTCAGGTAGTTCCAGTGCCTCCAGTGAAAAAAGAAAATCAGACATACAGGTAAAACTCCAAAAATTAGAATATCATGCAAAAATCAATTTATTTCAATAATTCAACTTAAAAGGTGAAACTAATATATGAAATAGGAACCCTTTGCAGGTGTTTTGGAATAATTAGCTGATTTGAGTGACACTTTGAGCCTAAAATATGGAACATTTTCACAATATTCTAATGGTCTGAGATTTTGATTTTAGTCTGAAGTGAAATTATTTTTCAAAATAAATTACATTTCTATAAAACACTTACTTTTACAATGCTGTTCCCCCTGTTTTCACCAATCAGAGCCCTTAAAGAGAATCTGTATTGTTAAAATCGCACAAAAGTAAACATACCAGTGCGTTAGGGGACATCTCCTATTACCCTCTGTCACAATTTCGCCGCTCCTCACCGCATTAAAAGTGGTTAAAAACAGTTTTAAAAAGTTTGTTTATAAACAAACAAAATGGCCACCAAAACAGGAAGTAGGTTGATGTACAGTATGTCCACACATAGAAAATACATTCATACACACGCAGGCTGTATACACCCTTCCTTTTGAATCTCAAGAGATCATTTGTGTGTTTCTTTCCCCCTGCAGTTCTCATGCACTGAAGTTTCAGGCTGCTCGTTTCTTCCTGCAAATAGCTCTGCCCTTGTCTAATTCCTCAGTATGTGAAAGCCCAGCCAGCTCAGAGGACGATTATCCAGCTTGTAAAAGATAAGAGAGAAGCTGCACTAATCTAAATAATACACAGGCAGTGTGCATAGAGGGGCCTGGAAGGGGGAGTTCATAGCAGAACCACAACACACAAGAACTTGGCAGCCTTCCAGACACAGGCTGACAAGTCTGACAGGGGAAAGATACATTGATTTATTACAGAGACTGTGATAGTAGAATGTGCTGCAGTAAGCCAGAACACATTAGAATAGCTGTTGGAACTTGTAGGATGATAAAAAACAGGATGCAATTTTTGTTACGGAGTCTCTTTAAGTTTTTGTTTTATTACATTTTTAAAAAATCCAGGACTTCCTGAATAAAATGGCTGCAACCCCTCTTCCTGTTTCCCAGCACATCCCATATAAATATAAATCATTTAGCTAATAGTATATATTTTTCCAGCCTCTTCACTCTCCTGTGTACTTCATACCTTTCTAGTGTACACAGGAGAGACCAGCGCTGATGAATGCAGCTTCTCCCACTGTATGACCCACTCGCTCTGTAGGACGAGTCTATGAGTCACGGGCGAGGAATAATTAGGACAGAGTGAGCAGAGGGGCGGGGAGAGGCAGAGATCAACACACCAAGAGGCAGAGCTACTGCAAACAGCTCTGCCTCCTCCTGTCCCTGCAAGGCAGCAAAATTTGCGACCAGGAAAGTCGTAGGATTTTGCCCACCTGTTTCAGGGGCATAAACAACTAGTTTTTCACCTGGAATACAGTTATTCTGCTTGGCTCAAGAAGATAAAGCTGAGCCAAGTAAAAAAAACAGGTAAAAAAAGAGACTTCAGTGTCTCTTTAAGCCATAATCATTAAATTAACAAAGGCTTGAAATATCTCAGATATCTCACTTTGCAAGTAATGAATCTATTTCATATTTTAGTTTCACCTTTTAAGTTGAATTACCGAAATAAATGGACTTTTCCACAATATATTAATTTTTCGCATTTCACCTGTATACAGTATTGATTATGCTAATAAAGGTAATGGACAGGGCAGTTTCTAGGCTAAAATGCACCCAGGGCGAGGGTGTTAAAATTGCGCCCCCCCGTGGAGCCAGGTATACATTCCCGCAGTATAGGTTAGCCAGGTCTAGTTGCACTCAGTATAGGTAGCCAGCTATAGGTCCCCCCAGTATAGGTAGCCAGGCATAGTATAGGTAGCCAGGCATAGGTGCCCCAGTATATTTGCCCCCAGTATAGGTTAGCCAGGTAGGTGCCTCCAGTATAGGTGGCCGGTATAGTTCCCCCAGTATAGGTTAGATAGGCAGGTGCCCCCGGTATAGGTTAGATAGGTAGGTGCCCCCAGTACAGGTTAGCTTGGTGGGTGCCTCTAATATAGGGAGTCAGAATAGTTGCCCTCAGCCTAGGTTAGATAGGTAGGTGCCCCCAGTATAGGTTAGTTAGGTAGGTACCTCCAATATAGGTAGCCAGTATAGTTGCCACCAGTATAAGCTAGGTAGGTAGGTGCCCCCAATACAGGTTAGATAGGTAGGGGCCCTCCAGTATAGGTTAGATTAGGTAGGTGCCCCCCAGTATAGGTTAGATTAGGTAGGTGCCCCCCAGTATAGGGTAGATAGGTAGCTGCCCCCCAGTATAGGTAGGATTACGTAGGTGCCCCCCAGTATAGGTAAGATTAGGTAGGTGCCCCCCCCCCCCCCCCCCAGTGTGGTTAGATTAGGTAGGTGCCCCCCAGTATAGGTCAGATTAGGTAGGTGCTCCCCAGTATAGGTTAGATAGGTAGCTGCCCCCCAGTATAGGTTAGATTAGTTAGGTGCCCTCCAGTGTGGTTAGATTAGGTAGATGCCTCCCAGTATGGTTAGATTAGGTAGGTGCCCCCAAGTAGAGGTTAGATTAGGTAGGTGCCCCCCAGTAGAGGTTAGATTAGGTAGGTGCCCCCCAGTGTGGTTAGATTAGGTAGGTGCCCCCCAGTATAGGTTAGATTAGGTAGGTGCCCCCCCGCCCCAGTGTGGTTAGATTAGGTAGGTGCCCCCCAGTATAGGTTAGATTAGGTAGGTGCCCCCCAGTATAGGTTAAATAGGTAGCTGCCCCCCAGTATGGGGGGCAGCTACAGCCACGGGGAGGGCAGCCCGACCTCTCCCTCCCTTCCTCTCCGCGGGCCGCCCTCCGTGCTCCCCCCTCCGAGTCTGACTGCAGGGAAGGGAAGCGCTGTGTACAGAGCGCAACTCACCTCCCTGGTTCCAATCTCCGCCGGTCTCCTCTTCTGTCTTCTCCTCACAGCCGCTGATACACACGCTGCTTCCGGCTAAACAGGAGGGGGGAGCACGGAGGGCGGCCCGCGGAGAGGAAGGGAGGGAGAGCTCGGGCTGCCCTCCCCCCGGCTGCGGCTCGCCCCTCCATTACAGCGCCCACAACTCCTTCGACGCCCAGGGCGCCTGCACGGGCCACACGGCCCTAGAAACGGGCCTGGTAATGGACCACTGTAAAATAAGTTCTCCTATGGGTTTATCACTTTCAATGTTGAGCAAAACTTTATTGTAATCCTTTGAAACAGCTGCATGCAGAAACTCTAAAAGGTATTGCACAGGCAAGTGGATGTATACAGTATATTTCAGGGCCAGATTTCTGGGAAGGCCAAAAAGGCAGCTGCTGCCTGAGGGGTTGGGTTGGACATGGAAGAAGGGTTGCTGAATATAGAAGAGAAGCCTGCGCATGGAAAAAGGCTGCAAATGAGGAGCAACATATGGAAGAGGAGAGCTGCTGCTCAAGGGAGTTGTACATTTAAAAAGGGAAACTGCTATACACAGGGCTAGATTTACAGGCAGCTGATGATAGAAAGGCGGCTCACTGCCCTCCCCTAGTGCCTCCCTCTCTCCTTCCCTATTCAGAGTCCCGACTCCCAAGCAGAGTGTAAATGAGAGGTTACTCACTCAGCTCTTGGCATTCCACTGACCAGTTCTCCCTTCTGTTGGGGGCACCTCCAGCTACTTAATATCAAGGGTACCTCTGGCTACCTAATACTAACACCTGTAGCTACGGGCAAGGGAAGTAAGGGAGAAGTGACAGCCAGCACACTGCGGTGGTGATTTATAGGTTCATGGAGGGTAAAGTCTAGGGAGCCAGGACATCTGTGCCTATAGGCTCCAGTGATGTAAATCCAGGCCTGGCTATACATGGATATTACTGGCTTCTTTCATTGCAAGATGTTTGACCGCAGTGCTATGTGGTTTCTAGTTCAGGCACATCCAGCTACTTCAGTGTATCTTCCTTCTATTATATGGATGTTACACACAAAAGAGGGGGCTGGACATGGATACGGAGCAACAAGTACGTTGGCCTAGGGGTGGAAAAAGTATAAATCCAGCCTTCTTTCTGGGCACTGCAAATATTATGACTTTACCATTCAACCAGCTAATCAGATAGCAGACTGTCAGGTCGTGTAGACTGGTGACTAAACAATAATGACCAGAGAGTAATGAAGCAGGAATAAAAGTCAAGGTTCCAGATGGTTAATGAAATGTTGAGAATTCTGGCTTCCATACATATTGAATACAAATTGTAAGCAGCTTGGAATTGGGCCAGACATACACACTTTCTGATGATTTTAGTGAGGATTGTGGAATGGTCAGCACCACCAGACAGCATCACAGTGCAGGTTTCAGGCATCAGCAAAAGTGGCTAGAACAATGTCCACTCATGCAGTGGAATGGGCCAAGGATGAGCTCTGGTCAGCAGGCAAACAATCACGAACGTGTGTAGGAGAAGGAGACCGGCACTGACCTTAGTGTCATATTATTTATTGGCATGTGCAGTACATTACAGGCACCAAGAAAAAAGAAAAATTTGTATGCTAAAAAAAATCCGCTTTTTAAGAAATTGTGGTGCACACCCTTGGGTTTTTGATTCCATAATCTTGAATTTTAACTCATTTTAGACCAACCGCTCTGGTCCCTTTATAGCCAAAGCCTTTTTTTTTCTTTTTACACTTCCTGATCACTGTGATTGGCTCACAGTGATCAAGAGGTCAGGGGCCAATGAAAATGGCTTCTGACCGAGTTATGAAGCTCTGCTTACTTTAAACAGCAGAGACCTGCTACTGAGTCCCGTGCATGGGATCGGGTGGTGTTAAAACTATGCCGCATCAGGCTAGGCAGCCACGGGTGCAGCGTAGTTTTAACTATGGCCGGTCCAGAAACAGTTAAAGCCCTACTAAACCTAAAATGATAAAAACAAATAGCAAGTAAAGTGCAAACTAGTTCAGCACCACACTACAATGCTCTCCACCATTAACTTTGTTGGTAGTGGGGTGTGCATCACACGTGCCCATCACTGCCTTGACCCTAGGACCACAACCTTGTTCTTGCAGTCCTAATTCCCACAGAGTAACAGATGGTGCCCGGGAGGGCTGCCTCTCTCATATGACTTCCAGCAGCTTTCTGCTTTTAGTTAGTTTTATGTAGTTATGTAGTTTTTCTTGGTATGCATGCACACGTGCTGCCTACCCTTGTCTGGAAGCTAGGACACAATTTATACTTGTCGGGACGGAGGTGTTGTTGGAGAAATTAATGAGTGATCTGGCCCCTGAAAAAAGTACTAGCCATAGATATAAATTCCTGGGTGCTCATTTGAACCCTCTTGGTTACTGGTGGAATGTCATCTAGAGTAAAAAAAAGTGACATTGTTGATTGTTTTATCCTCTTTTAATTATATGTTGAAAACGCTCCCTAAACTATTAGCAATTCTCTGGAACCATGTATTGGCTTGCATTTTACAAATTAACATGAAGAGCATTATTTTCTTATTAAGTGATTTCTCAAACAAACTGGTGAGCTTGGAATTATACAGCATTCTCAGTGCTCATTTCTGGGATAGCCTTACAGATTTACTACGGTATTAGTGGTGTTCTGGCAGATAATATAAATAACTGCATCACTGCAAATGCAGGAAGACAATTCCCATTGGACAGAGGTGAACTCATGGGCTATAATACTCATTTTATTAATGGGTGGATTCCATGTGTAGCTTGACTTAGTCATCAGCAGTGAAAGATTATACCAGAACCACACAGTCACTATACCCACACAGTACTGCAAGCAGTAACACTTGTATCTTTCACACAAATTCCAACCATATAGAGGTTGCTATACAGTGTAGCAATGTGTAATGTAATGTTCAGTGCAGAGCTATAGCAAACCAAGGCAATAAGACAATACTATAAAACACATGTGCACACAAGCACGCACGTACACAGAAAAACACACTTATTTTCCATTCTTACCAACAGTATGAAATGATTTTTCATTATTTCTATTGCTCTCTGTTCTGTTATTGAAAAAAGACACAGCACTCAGGAGCTGTTGCAGCAACAAGCTGTATTGGAGTAGTCGGATACACTACATGTTTCGGGCTGGAGCCCTTCCTCACACCTTGTTGCTGCAACAGCTCCTGTGCTGTGTCTTTTTTCTGTGTCTACCTGTGGTTTTGCAGGTATGATGTTCCTGCAGGACACTGTGCATCGGCTGGCTGAACTGCCATCGGTTTATACCTAAGGTGAGGAGTCCTCCTATAGTTCATGTTCTATTATTTGCTCACTGCTTTTCTGAAAGGCCTTCCTCAAGCTTTGGGGGAATTTAGGAATACTCCCTAATGTGATTACAGTACAAGACCTCAGAAACAAAAAAACAAGATGAAACCAAGAGTCAATACAAAAAAAGTAGGAAGGGGCAACAACCCTCCACTAAGGTTTGACAATGTATGGTCCATAGCTAATAAACAGAGGTGCCCTCAGTATATTAACCAATTCACCTCTAAGGGTTTTTTCCCTTAAACACCAGAGCAATTTTCACATTTTTGCATTGCGTCCATTCATCTGCCAATAACAGTACTTATCACACTGAAATGATCTATACATTGTTTTTTTCAATACAAAGTAGGCTTTCTTTGGGTGGTACTTTTTGCTAAGAATTATTTTATTCAAAATGCATTTTAATGCTAATATTAAGAAAAAAATTGAAAAAATTCATCATCTCTCAGTTTTCGTCTATTATAGTTTTAAAATAAAAGGTTCTAATGTGGATAAAACCCATACAATTTATTTCCCCATTTGTCCCGGTTATTATTATGTTTAACATTTTTCTCTAGTACAATGTATGCCGCCAATATTTTATTTGGAAATAAAGGTGCATTTTTTCAGTTTTGCATCCATCACAAATTACAAGCCCATAATTTAAAAAAATAATGGTAATATATCCTCTTGACATACATATTAAAAAACAAGTTCAGTCGCTAAGGTAACTATTTATGTATTTTTTTAATTGTCATTTTCTTTTTATGCAAAAGTTTTGTTTGGGTAACTATGGGAGGTAAGGGGTTAATTTTAAATATATGTGTAGGTCTTTTTTATTAAAAATAATTGTATGTAGGTGTAAGTTTACTATTTGGCCAAAATATGTCCTCATTCATTATCTTCCTAAACATACTATTAGTACGCTAACAAGAAGTAATGCATGGACATGTTACTTTCAGTATTACAACGACTGCAGGCATCTCATTGATCTCGTTCCCATTCATTGATCTCCCCTTTAAAGATCAACAGTGAGAATGGGCGTGGTACGAGTGCGGGAGCAAGTGGCAGTACGTGGCGGCAACAGATGAGTATCTACGTCCCTGTGAGCTGTAGTGGTGTTTTGCAGGGATGTAGATACTCGTCCGAGGGGAGGGCAAATGGTTAAAAAAAAATTTAGAACATTCTAAAATGGGAGGAAAGGATGGCTTTCTCCTACCAGAGAATATCACTTGCTATTATTTTTCAACATATTCTAATATTAAGCAAAGTGATCGATACTCAAAAAGGGTGCACTGCGTTTCTTTCTAGAAGATCTCCCCACTTGGCACTGATGTAGTGTACCCATAAATGAAAAGTAGCCCTTTCCGGTCATTTTCGCTTCCATTTACAGTGAGCACTTTTTTTTTACATTTCATCATTTTGTCTCATTTTTTCCACATTACAGCCTTATTTCAAAACGGATTATTTTTTTCTTCAAAATTCTACACATACCTCCCCATAATGATAATGTGAATAAAGTTTGAGGTTTTGACAAATTTATTAAAAATAAAAAAAAACTTTGTTGATGCACCTTTGGCAGCAATTACAGCCTCAAGTCTTTATGAATATGATTAGAGATGGCCCGAACAGTTTGCATGCGAAATTATTCGCATGAACTGCGCGGGTTCACGTTCGCAATCGAACACGAACTTTATGTGAGTTCGAGCCTCCCCCGATACTACATCATTGGGCTAAACTTTGACCCTCTACATCACAATCAGCAGACACATGGTAGCCAATCAGGCTACACTCCCTCCTGGAGCCCCCCCCCCCCCCTTATCAAAGGAAGCAGCGTCGGCCATGTTCTCACTCTGTGTGCTGCGTTGTTAGTGAGAGAAGGGAGAGAGGTTGCTGCAGAGATTATGGAAAGCTTAGTTAAGCTGTTGTTAGGCTTGTTAGCTTGCTCCTTGCTGATACTTATTGCTAAAAAGCACCCCAAAACTGCTCTTTTGAGAGCTAATGTTCTTGTGATTTTTTTTTGTGTGTGTGGCCCACTGACACTTGCAAATACATTCCTGTCTGTTGCAGCTGGCCCTTGCTAATTGCTATACTTTGCCAGGCACAGCACATTCAGTGCCTACCTTTTCACTGCACCTGTGTGTGACAGCTGCACATTTGTAATACCAGTCCGTGCATACCTGTTCATGTTCACTGCAGCTGCGTGACAGCACACAGTTTTATATACCAGTCACTGCATACCTGTTCAGTGTACCTGTGTGTGTGACAGCTGCACATTTGTAATACCAGTCCGTGCATACCTGTTCATGTTCACTGCACCTGCATGACAGCACGCAGCTTTATATACCAGTCACTGCATACCTGTTCAGTGTACCTGTGTGTGTGACAGCTGCACATTTGTAATACCAGTCCGTACATACCTGTTCATGTTCACTGCACCTGCGTCACAGCACGCAGTTTTATATACCAGTCACTGCATACCTGTTCAGTGTACCTGTGTGTGTGACAGCTGCACATTTGTAATATCAGTCCGTACATACCTGTTCATGTTCACTGCACCTGCGTCACAGCACGCAGTTTTATATACCAGTCACTGCATACCTGTTCAGTGTACCTGTGTATGTGACAGCTGCACATTTGTAATACCAGTCCGTGCATACCTGTTCACTGCACCTGTGTGTGTGACAGCTGCACATTGTATTGATACCAGTCCGTGCATACCTGTTCACTGCACCTGTGTGACAGCACGCAGTTTTATATACTAGTCCGTGCATAACTGTTCACTGAACCTGTGTGTGTGACAGCTGCACACTGTATTGATACCAGTCACTGCATACCGCCACCACCAACAGGGTCCAAGACTCCAGATGGATTCCTGAATGTTTAAAGCGGCCACTAACAAAACCAATACAAATTTTTTCTGGTGCGTGTACATGCCTGCCTAATTTTACTGGCTGCACTGCGGCTGCAACAACAAAACAAAAGGCATGTACATGTATCAATTCCCCTTCGTGATCGTTACCTTGCCGCAGTGAAGGGGCTTGCGTATCACAATGAAGCAATGACCCTCGGCTATATGAGTGTGTTGGAGGGCACACCCAAGATAACAAGGTCGTTGCTTCATTGTGGACAGACCAAATTCGATCAGCTGGACAGTCACTGTTGTTATGTCATTGAGCTACCTCAGCCGGGCGACCATATGGGTTTGAAAACCGCCATCGCCTGCACTCTCGGCCATGGTGCGCACCAGTCCAGCATGGCCGTCACGACACAAACAGCTGTTTGCAGTGCGTTACACAGTGAGTTTGGTCAGTCAGTGTGAAGCAGTACACAAATTACACTACCTGATTGATGTATACACATGCAAGATGTTTTTAAGCACTTTATGCCTCCAATTTAGCATTGCAATGTGATTTCTGCCCTTAAAACGTGTGTGTTTGCCCTGTGTGTCAAATCCTGATTTTTTTCTCGGGACTTTTGACGTGTATCCCACTCCGCCATGCCCCCCTCCAGGTGTTAGACCCCTTGAAACATCTTTTCCATCACTTTTCTGGCCAGAATTAATGTTTGAAGTTTTGAAAGTTCGCCTGCCCATTGAATTCTATTGTGGTCACGCGAACGCAAACTTTTTTGGAAGCTCGCATTCGAGGTTCGCGAACCTAAAATTGGAGGTTCGAGCCATCTCTAAATATGATGCCACAAACTTGGCACACCTATCCTTGGCCAGTTTCAACCATTCGTCTTTGCAACTCGGTACACAGCCATTTTGAGATCTTTCCAGAGATGTTCAATCCAATTCATTTCTGGGCTCTTGCTGGGCTGCTCAAGAACAATTGCAGAGTTGTCCTAAATCCACTCCTTGAGAGACTTGAGAAAGCGGAGGATGTTCCTCCGGGAAACGCGTTGTCATTTTAATAAACCTTTATTTTATAGTCCCATATGTATTTTGTGCCATATTGTAACACTGTGGCCAGTCTATTCCCCTGCCTCTATTTTTACCATTCACGGACAATTGGACGCTGCTCACCACGCCTTTCAGCGTGTGTTTGAACAGACGTCCTCGCTACCATCGCAAGGAGGTCTGGAGCTGGTGACGTCGCCTCCGCCCTGTCTCTGCCTTGCTGCCACGGAGAGCCCGGTCCCCGGCTGCCTAAGAGGGACGCATGCGAATCGCGGCTGAGTACGCTGTACCGGCCACACTAATACTAGGTGAGACCTTTCCTAGTGTTAATTGATCTATCATTGCTGGAAATCTCAGAGCACTCCTCTCTTTTTTACATATTCCTCTAGTGATTAACATGGGAGCAGCCGAGTGATTGTCGGGTGGCCAGATCGCACCTTGAGGGGCTCACTACCCCAGAACTTTTTACTAAATCCACTCCTTTGATTTCTTTGCTGTGTGCTTAGGGTCATTGTCCTGCTGAAAGATGAACTGTCGGCCCAGTCTAAGTTCAAGAGCGGGCTGGAGCAGGTTTTCATCCAGGATGTCTCTGTACATTTTTGCAGTCATCTTTCCCTTTATTCTGACTAGTCTCCCAGTTTCTGCCGCTGAAAAGCATGGTGTTGGACTGGTGTTGAGCAGTGCCTGGTTTCTTCCAAATATGACGCTTGGCATTCACACCAAACAGTTCAATCTGTCTGAATTGTGTTCCTCATGACAAGAGAGTACTTCAGGTGCCTTTTTGGCAAACTACAGGCGAGCTTCCATGTGCCTTTAACTAAGGAGAGGCTCCTGTCAAAAATCTGAGCGGTTCTTGCCTTTTTCATGATTGCTAACTCAGTAAAGGACCAGTCTTTAAAGCGTTGCCATCATATAAATCCGGCATAGCGGGGTCTGAATCCTCTATAACAGTAATTATAGATTGACGGTATACCTTGAAATTAATCAGAGCACTCAGTATATGATTTTATATAAAAAATTGTATTTGCTTATCATGCAGTATATATACAAAATATGAACAGTTCCAAGTAGTGTTTCCTTCTAACAGTATTCCATTTCATCATGGCCTTTATTGCCAAGCGATCATCAATCTTCTAAGCACATTCAAAAAAGAATATAACAGTTGTGTTATGTAGGATAAGATCAAAAGTAGTCTCATCTGTACTAATAGCTGTGTATATAGTAGCTGTGTAAAACTTGTAGTAATCTTCTTAAAGAAATGGCATAAAAATTGCTTCTAAAAAAACTTCTTGCTAACATCTTAACAGAACTTAATGCTAAAAAATTAATAAAGTAAATCACCAGAATATTAAGCATATTACCCCTTCTCTGTCATCTCTTCAGCATCTAGAACCACATGTGGGGGAAGGTAGCTTCTGCCTCATGTGTCTTCTCAGGAGATTGGAAGGCTAGTGCAAACTATGAGCTTTCAGCTCCTACTTTTATAGTGATTGGATGCAATATGGCTGCCTAATCTGGAATCTCGCCAAATTACAGGTTCTGAATGGCTAAAGCTTCCGTGCGTCAATGCTTTATCATGTTTTGAATACCTAAATCATAATATTATTGTTTATAAATTCCTTAATTACCTTATCTTGTGGGAATTAACGTCATTTGGAGTGTTTGACTTTTTGTTTAGGTCATTTCTGACGCAGTTAATTAAAAATGGACGTCACCAACCATCTTATCTGCTGGTTGACTTTTTTGACCCAGACATTGGACTTCCAAAAACATTAAACAATGTCATTTATGACACATTTCTGATAATATGTCCTTCTGCTAATTAGATTGGAATGTATGTTCTTACCCAAACAAGAAATAGGGCATGTTGACCCAAACAATCTGTGAATTACAGATATAGTAATGTAATGCTTATTTAAGTACACAGGGCTTCTAATATACTCATTTAAATATAAAGCTCATTATATAATTCTTCTTAAAACAATTAATAATATAAGATATAATTGCATATTAAAACTTAATAATATAAAATCATGTTCTATATATTTGTCTTTCTGATGAAGAAATAAGTGTAATAATTCCACCGACAGAGGCCACTATTAAATCATGTAATTAAGAAGCTGTATTAATAATATTAATTATAATACTATGAAACCGCCAGGTGGCATAAGTGTCCTAAATACGGGACAATAGAAAAAACCTATTGACATTCCAAAATTTTTGGTAAGACCTCCTAACCCAAACATTCATGTGGAACGCTTCAAATGTGTTTTGAAACTTTCACTGAAGAATCCACCATTTAAATGTATTACAAAGTAATAGATTCTATTATATAGGGTTTAACAATAATAATTTATTTCTTTGGAAGGACTGTATTGATTATTAATATTTAGATTAATAATATTTATGTGTAATAACTGAGCAAATGTATATATAAGATTGCTGCAGTAATGTGAGTTTTAAACTTGCTTCCAGTCAGTCTTTACAAAGTACGCTTATCTTGACCTTGACATTTGAAAGATGCTTCTAACAAACAAGAATGTTTTAGCCTCTGTAACTAAAATAATATAATAATTATAAGTTTCACTGCCTGGAATATGCTAAGATGTCACAGAGCAATATTTTAAAAAAGTACTCTAACTTTAAAGTTTACAGTGAAATTTTGCATAGAACATTAAAACTTAAAACATACACATATGACAGCTTTTCCTGCATAAATAAACCATTAGAATTCTGACACTCCTGTCTGGCCAATTTATCATACAGGTCTGATTGGTGGATTTCTACAGAAATGGTGGTCCTTCTGTAAGGTTCTCCTCTCTTCACAGAGGACCTCTGGAGCTATGACGCAGTGACCATCGGGTTCTTGGTTACCTCCCTGACTAAGGCTCTTATCCCCAATGGCTCGGTTTAGAAGGCTGGCCAGCTCTAGGATGAGTCCTGGTGGTTACAAACTTCTTCCACTTATGGACGAAAGAAGGCCACTGTGCTGATTGGGATCTTCAAACCAGCAGAAAGTTTTCAATAACCTTCCCCAGATTTGTGCCTTGAGACAATCCTGTCTACATGTACAGAGCTGCCCATAATTATTATGGCAAATTTTTACTTAAAGTTACTTTTATTCAGCCAGCAAGTAATGTTTTGATGAGAAAATGCATAGGTGTCTCCCAAAAGTTAATAAGACCATGTAAAAGAGGCATTATTGTGGAAATAAATCATATTTCAGTTTTTATTTACATTTGAGCAAAAAGTGTCCAGTCCAAAATTATTCATACCCTTCACAAACTGTCACAATGTGTGGGAAAATCCAAAGTTCTATACCATTCCAAATAGTCCAAGCTGTTCTAAAGCATCCTAATTACCCTAATTGGGAACAGCTGTTTTAATCAACTTAACGGGAAAAACAGCAGCTCTCTGCAGTTGGTTTGTGGACAGTCATGGCTAAGACAAAGGAGCTCAGTGAGGACCTGTGGCTGTGCATCGTGGCTGCTCACAAGTCAGGAAAGGACTACAAAGCCATTTCTAAATGTTTTCATGTTCCAGTGGCTACAGTGCAAAGTATTATTAAAAAATACAAAATGTTCCCGCAGTGTGGAAAATCTCAGAGGATGTGGTCGGAAGCCAAAAGTGACACCTGTGCTGGCCAGGATAGTGAGAGAGGTGAAAAAGAATCCAAGGATCACTACAAAGGTCATCCTCGAGAATCTGGGCTCTGCTGATGGCAATGTGTCAAGGCAGGCAATCCAACGGACACTGCACACTGCTCGGTAGAGTTGGGCCGAACCTCCGATTTTAGGTTCGCGAACCGGGTTCGCGAACTTCCGAGGAACGTTCGGTTCGCGGAAAAGTTCGCGATCCGCAATAGACTTCAATGGGGAGGCGAACTTTGGAAAAAAAAAATTCTGCTGGCCACAAAAGTGATGGAAAAGATGTTTCAAGGGGTCTAACACCTGGAGGGGGGCATGGCGGAGTGGGATACACGCCAAAAGTCCTCGGGAAAAATCTGGATTTGACGCAAAGCAGCGTTTTAAGGGCAGAAATCACATTGAATGCTAAATGACAGGCCTAAAGTGCTTTAAAACATCTTGCATGTGTATACATCAATCAGGTAGTGTAATTAAGGTACTGCTTCACACTGACACACCAAACTCACCGTGTAACGCACCGCAAACAGCTGTTTGTGTAGTGACGGCCGTGCTGGACTGGTGCGCACCATGGCGAGAGTGCAGGTTTTGGTGGCTTTACAGCCCATATGGTCGCCTGGCTGATGTAGCTGAATGACAGAACAGTGACTGTCCAGCTGATCAAATTTGGTCTGACCACAATGAAGCAACGACCTTATTATCTTTTGTGTGCCCCCCGAGACACTCATCTAGGCGCCGGTCATTGCTTCATTGTGATACGCAAACCCCTTCACCACGGCAAGGTAATGATCACGAAGGGGAATGGGCGCATGTACATGCCTTTTCTTTTGTTGTTGCAGCTGCCCGCAGTGCAGCCAGAAAAATTAGGCAGTCATGTACACGCACCAGAAAAATTATTACAGCGGCCGCTGCTAGCAGCGGCCTAAAAAAATTCAGCAATCCGCCTGGAGTCCCTGACCCTGTTGGTGGTGGCGGAGAAGGTAGTCAAGCGGCCTGCAGGCAGACATGCTGTGTGGAGGGACTGGGAGCAACTTAGTCTTCTTGGGGCAGGCCAGGCAGCCAGTCACACGGCGTGCAGGCAGAGATGCTGTGTGTGCGGGGACTGACTTAGTCTTGGGGCGGGCAGCAGCCCTCCGGGATCCATGCCTCATTCATTTTGATAAAGGTGAGGTACTTAACACTTTTGTGACTTAGGCGACTTCTCTTCTCAGTGACAATGCCTCCAGCTGCGCTGAAGGTCCTTTCTGACAGGACGCTTGCGGCAGGGCAGGAGAAAAGTTGGATGGCAAATTGGGACAGCTCTGGCCACAGGTCAAGCCTGCGCACCCAGTAGTTCAAGGGTTCCTCATCGCTGTTCACAGCAGTGTCTACATCCACACTTAAGGCCAGGTAGCCGGCTACCTGCCGTTCCAGGCGTTGGTGGAGGGTGGATCCGGAAGGGCTACGGCGAGGCGTTGGACTAAAGAACGTCCGCATGTCCGACATCACCATGAGATCGCTGGAGCGTCCTGTCCTTGACTGCGTGGACACGGGAGGAGGATTAGTGGCAGTGGTACCTTGCTGGCGTTGTGCTGTCACATCACCCTTAAAGGCATTGTAAAGCATAGTTGACAGCTGGTTCTGCATGTGCTGCATCCTTTCCACCTTCAGGTGAGTTGGTAACAGGTCCGCCACTTTGTGCCTGTACCGAGGGTCTAGTAGTGTGGCCACCCAGTACAGCTCATTCCCCTTGAGGTTTTTTTATACGGGGGTCCCTCAACAGGCAGGACAGCATAAAAGACGACATCTGCACAAAGTCGGATCCAGTACCCTCCATCTCCTCTTGCTCTTCCTCAGTGACGTCACGTAAGTCAACCTCCTCCCCCCAGCCGCGAATAATACCACGGGAAGGTTGAGCAGCACAAGCCCCCTGCGACGCCTGCTGCGGTTGTTCTCCTGCCGCCGTCCCCTCCTCCTCCTCCTCCCCCAAAGAAACACCTTGCTCATCATCCTCTGAGTCTGACTCGTCTTCTGCACACGACTTCTCTTCTTCCTCCTCCTCCCCCCTCTGTGCTGCCGCAGGTGTTGAGGAAACAGCTGGGTCTGATGAAACTTGGTCCCATGCCTGTTCCTGCTGTAACGGTTCCTGGTCACGCTCATTCGCAGCTTCATCCGCCACTCTACGCACAGCACGCTCCAAGAAGTAAGCGTAGGGAATTAAGTCACTGATGGTGCCCTCACTGCGGCTCACCAGGTTGGTCACCTCCTCAAACGGCCGCATGAGCCTGCATGCATTTTTCATCAGTGTCCAGTTGTCGGGCCAGAACATCCCCATCTTCCCAGACTGTTTCATTCTACTGTAGTTGTAGAGGTACTGGGTGACGGCTTTCTTCTGTTCTAGCAGGCGGGAGAACATGAGCAGGGTCGAATTCCAGCGAGTCGGGCTATCGCAAATCAGGCATCTCACCGGCATGTTGTTTTTCCGCTGAATTTCCACAAAGCATGCCATGGCTGTGTAAGACCGCCTCAAATGCCCACAGAACTTCCTGGCCTGCTTCAGGACATCCGCTAAGCCAGGGTACTTTGCCACAAATCTTTGAACAACTAGATTCATGACATGTGCCATGCAGGGTATGTGTGTCAGCTTCCCCATATGCAAAGCGGCAAGCAGATTGCTGCCGTTGTCGCACACCACTTTGCCTATCTCCAGGTGGTGCGGGGTCAGCCACTCATCCACCTGTTTCTTAAGAGCAGCCAGGAGAGCTGCTCCAGTGTGACTCTCCGCTTTGAGACAAGACATGTCTAAGATGGCGTGACACCGTCGTACCTGGCATGCAGCATAGGCCCTGCGGAGCTGGGGCTGTGTAGCTGGAGAGGAGAACTGCTACTCAGCCAAGGAGGAGGAGGACAGCGAAGAGCATGTAGCAGGAGGAGAGGAGGTGGCAGGAGGCCTGCCTGCAAGCCATGGAGGTGTCACAATTTGGTCCGCTGCGCCCTGCTTGCCATCGTTCACCACCAGGTTGACCCAATGGGCTGTGTACGTAATGTAGCGGCCCTGCCCGTGCTTGGCAGACCAGGCATCCGTGGTCAGGTGGACCCTTGACCCAACGCTCTTCGCAAGAGATGACACCACTTGCCTCTCAACTTCACGGTGCAGTTGGGGTATGGCCTTTCTCGAAAAATAAGTGCGGCCTGGCATCTTCCACTGCGGTGTTCCGATGGCCACAAATTTACGGAAGGCCTCAGAGTCCACCAGCCGGTATGGTAACAGCTGGCGAGCTAACAGTTCCGCCACGCCAGCTGTCAGACGCCGGGCAAGGGGGTGACTGGCCGAAATTGGCTTCTTCCGCTCAAACATTTCCTTCACGGACACCTGACTGCTGCTGTGGGCAGAGGAGCACGAAGCGCTCAAGGGCAGAGGCAGAGTGGAGGAGGGTGCCTGTGAAGGTGGAAGGGAGAAAGCGGCAGAAGCAGATGATGCACCTGAAGGAGGAAGAGGAGAAGGAGGGTGACTTTTCTTTTGTGTGCTGCTGCTGCTTTTGCTCAGGTGGCCATCCCATTGCTGTTTGTGCCTTTTCTCCAGGTGCCTTCGTAAGGCACTTGTCCCTACGTGAGTGTTGGCCTTTCCACGGCTCAATTTTTTGTTGGCAGAGCGAACAGATGGCTTTGGTCTGATCTGAGGCACACACATTAAAAAAATTTCCACACCGCTGAGCCACCCTGGGATGTGGGCACTATGGGGACCTCAGCAGCTGATGCTGAAGGGCAAGTTGGCTGGCTGTACATAGGTGGCGATACATGGTGCCAGACACTGCCACCAGCTGTTTCTGATGAAGAGCTGCCCCAGCTTCTTTCAGCAACTTCTCTCCTCCTACTACTCTCTGACTCCCCCTCTGAACTGTCCCCCTCTTCATCTCCTCTATTGGGAACATACAGAGGATCCCTATCATCGTCATCATCGTAATCATCCTGCCCAGCTTCCCTTGCCTCAGAAAAATCCAAACATGCACCATCAGTAGGTCCTTCATCCTCCTTACACGTTACATCCATAGTGTTGCCGCGTAACTCAGACATATGAGCTGGTGAAAATTCATCTGGCTGTAACAACAATGGCTGTGCATCAGTGATTTCAACACTAAATAATTCTTGCGAAGTTTCAAATGCAGCGGAAGTGGTGCTAGTAGTAGCGCTGGTGGCTGAGCAAGATGAGGTGTTCTGTGTCGCTAAATACTCAACCACGTCCTGACAATCTTGGGAGGTGATGGGACGTGCCTTCTTCCGAGCACTGTACTGTGGGCCAGGTCCACACGAAATTACATTTACACGACCTCGCACAGACCTGCCGGGTGGCCTTCCTCTGGCTCTGGCACTACCTCTTCCTCTACCTGTTTTGTCCATATCGGGTATGCACGGAGTGGTATATCACACTGCGTGCACTCACGTAGGTAGGTGGGTTCACTTAACTGCACAGGTATGCGCACTGATGCGGTGGGTTCACTGAACAGAACAGGTATACAGTGGCGGGTTCACTGAACACAACAGGTATGCAGTGGCGGGTTCACTGAACAGGTATACAGTGGCGGGTTAACTGAACAGAACAGGTATACAGTGGCGGGTTCACTGAACACAACAGGTATGCAGTGGCGGGTTAACTGAACAGAACAGGTATACAGTGGCAGGTTCACTGAACAGTACAGGTATACAGTGGCGGGTTCACTGAACACAACAGGTATGCAGTGGCGGGTTCACTGAACAGAACAGGTATACAGTGGCGGGTTCACTGAACACAACAGGTATGTAGTGGCGGGTTCACTGAACAGGTATACAGTGGCGGGTTCACTGAACAGAACAGGTATACAGTGGCGGGTCCACTGAACAGAACAGATATGCAGTGGCGGGTTCACAGAACAGGTATGCAGTGGCAGGTTCACTGAACACAACAGGTATGCAGTGGCGGGTTCACAGAACAGGTATGCAGTGGCAGGTTCACTGAACACAACAGGTATGCAGTGGCGGGATCACTGAACAGGTATACAGTGGCGGGTTCACTGAACAGAACAGGTATACAGTGGCGGGTTCACTGAACACAACAGGTATGCAGTGGCGGGTTCACTGAACAGGTATACAGTGGCGGGTTCACTGAACAGAACAGGTATACAGTGGCGGGTCCACTGAACAGAACAGATATGCAGTGGCGGGTTCACAGAACAGGTATGCAGTGGCAGGTTCACTGAACACAACAGGTATGCAGTGGCGGGTTCACAGAACAGGTATGCAGTGGCAGGTTCACTGAACACAACAGGTATGCAGTGGCGGGATCACTGAACAGGTATACAGTGGCGGGTTCACTGAACAGAACAGGTATACAGTGGCGGGTTCACTGAACACAACAGGTATGCAGTGGCGGGTTCACTGAACAGGTATACAGTGGCGGGTTCACTGAACAGAACAGGTATACAGTGGCGGGTTCACTGAACACAACAGGTATGCAGTGGCGGGTTCACTGAACAGAACAGGTATACAGTGGCGGGTTCACTGAACAGTACAGGTATACAGTTGCGGGTTCACTGAACACAACAGGTATGCAGTGGCAGGTTCACTGAACAGAACAGGTATACAGTGGCGGGTTCACTGAACACAACAGGTATGCAGTGGCGGGTTCACTGAACAGGTATACAGTGGCGGGTTCACTGAACAGAACAGGTATACAGTGGCGGGTCCACTGAACAGAACAGGTATGCAGTGGCGGGTTCACAGAACAGGTATGCAGTGGCAGGTTCACTGAACACAACAGGTATGCAGTGGCGGGTTCACTGAACAGGTATACAGTGGCGGGTTCACTGAACAGAACAGGTATACAGTGGCGGGTTCACTGAACACAACAGGTATGCAGTGGCGGGTTCACAGAACAGGTATGCAGTGGCAGGTTCACTGAACACAACAGGTATGCAGTGGCGGGTTCACTGAACAGGTATACAGTGGCGGGTCCACTGAACAGAACAGGTATGCAGTGGCAGGTTCACTGAACACAACAGGTATACAGTGGCGGGTCCACTGAACAGAACAGGTATGCAGTGGCGGGTTCACTGAACACAACAGGTATGCAGTGGTGGGTTCACTGAACAGGTATGCAGTGGTGGGTTCACAGAAAAGGTATGCAGTGGTGGGTTCACAGAACAGGTATGCAGTGGCAGGTTCACTGAACAGGTATGCAGTGGTGGGTTCACTGAACAGGTATGCAGTGGTGGGTTCACTGAACAGGTATGCAGTGGTGGGTTCACAGAACAGGTATGCAGTGGCGGGTTCACAGAACAGGTATGCAGTGGCAGGTTCACTGAACACAACAGGTATGCAGTGGCGGGTTCACTGAACAGGTATACAGTGGCGGGTCCACTGAACAGAACAGGTATGGAGTGGCGGGTTCACTGAACACAACAGGTATGCAGTGGTGGGTTCACTGAACAGGTATGCAGTGGTGGGTTCACAGAACAGGTATGCAGTGGTGGGTTCACAGAACAGGTATGCAGTGGCAGGTTCACTGAACAGGTATGCAGTGGTGGGTTCACTGAACAGGTATGCAGTGGTGGGTTCAATGAACAGGTATGCAGTGGTGGGTTCACAGTACAGGTATGCAGTGGTGGGTTCACAGAACAGGTATGCAGCCAGGAACAAGCTAAACCTAACTAATCTTTCCCTATGAGAGACAGTCTGCAGCAGCTCGCCCTACTCTCACTAATGCAGGCACACGAGTGACCGTAATGGCCGCCGCTGCCTGCCTTATATAAGGGGGGTGGGGCTCCAGGCGCTAGTGTAGCCTAATTGGCTACACTGGGCCTGCTGACTGTGATGTAGAGGGTCAAAGTTGACCCTCCATGGTGCATTATGGGGCGAACTGAACTTCCGCAAACGTTTGCCTGCGGGACGCGAACGCGAACCACGGAAGTTCGCATGGAACCGTTCGCAGGCGAACCGTTCGGCCCAACTCTACTGCTGGGTTCCACGGATGCAGACCAAGGAGGACGCCACTTCTCCAGATAAAGGCACACAAAAGCTTGCTTGGCCTTAGCAAATGCTCATCTGGACAAAGAAGAAGACTTCTGGTCCTCTGTGTTATGGTCAGATGAAACAAAAAATTTAATTGCTTGGTCACAATGATGTTTCCTTTATTTGGCGTAAAAAAAGGAGAAGCCTTCAACCCAAAGAACACCACCCTCACTGTCAAACAACATGGTGGGAACCTAATGCTTTGGGGTTTTTTTTCAGCCAATGCACCAGGTAACCTAATCAAAGTAAACGGCACCTTGAAAAAAAGAGCAATACATAAGGATTCTCAACGACAACATCAGGCAGTCTTCAAAGAAACTTGGCCTTGGGCCTCAGTGGACATTTCAGCATGACAATGACCCAAAACACACATGAAAAGTAGTGAAGAAATGGTTAGCAGACAACAAAATTAACATTTTGGAGTCCTGACTTGAATCAAATTGAGAATCTGTGGCGAGAGCTAAAGATCAGGGTGATGGTAAGAAGACCCTCCAACATGAAAAATGTTGAGCTCATTGCTAAAGATGAATGGGCAAAAATACTTGCGGAGACGTGCAAAAAGCTGGTCTGCAATTATAGGAAGCGCTTGATTGCTGTATTAGCCAATAAAGGCTTTTCTATTGATTATTGAGAAGGGTATGAATAATTTTGGACTGGACTCTTTTTGAGGAAATGTAAATAAAAACTGAGAAATGTTTTTTTCCACAATAATGCCTCTTGTACATCGTCTTATCATATTTTGGGAGACAACTATGTCATTCCCTTCAAAAAATTACTTGCTGGTTGAATAAAAGTAACTTTAAGTCAAAATTTGCCAGGGGTATGAATAATTATGGGCAGCACTGTATTTATGTAAATCCTGGTTACAGACAAATCTTTTCACTTAATGCTTGGTTTGTGTTCTGACGTGAACTGTCAATTGTGGGACATTATATAGACAGGTGTGTGCCTTTCCGAATCATGTCCAATCAACTGAATTTACCACAAGTAGACTCCAATTAAGCTGTAGAAACATCTCAAGCATGATCTTGGAAACAGGATGCACATGAGCTCAATTTTGAGCTTCATGGCAAAGGCTGTGAATTTCAAGTAAACTCTCTTCATATTGTTATTATGGGGTGTTGTGTGTAGTATTCTGAGGAAAAAATGAATTTAATCCATTTTGGAATAAGGCTGTAACATAACAAAATGTGGAAAAGGTGGTGCGCTGTGAATACGTTCTGGATGCATTGTAGCTATAATCTTTTGCTTGTTGGTAAAGGAGATGACCACTGTCAGACCACTGGTGATGAGCAAATATGTCCATTTTTATTTCGCTGTGGGTACTCAGCTGACAATTTAAAGAATTCTGTGTCATTGGCCCAAAACAAGCATCCAGATCAGGTGTTGGGACTTCTCTTTGGCTTCATTTGTTGTAGGCCTGACACAGAAACTAACAAGATCAACAGCTGGCCATAATGAAGAGCATCTATAATGTTTAAAAGGGTTAAGCATTGGCCTCTACCATGCTTTTCCCAATAAAGGTTTAAGTAATTCCCTAATGATGACACTGAAAAGAAGTGACCAACACTCCTCTCACATTTAAAATGGTGGCCTCTATGCATTTGCATCAATTTCATATGAGGGAAGTTCCAGATACCACCAACTCTACTTGAAGAAACCAATATGCACTTAAAATGTATCATTAAAAACAGTCCAAGAAGAAGATTTATGGTTGGCTTACCTCTCCTGAAGGTCTCAAAGTAGCCAAAGTGACTCAATAGTCTTTGGAAAGTTTTATTGCACACAGTAGGTTTTCAACAACGTGTTTCACAGGTGTTCCCGCTTTCTTAGGTCAAATAGTAACCAAAAGAAAATTGCAATGTAGCCAGATAGCAATTGGACATGAGGTGCTCATGTTCAGTTGTTCTCTGACTTCTTGGCACATTGTTTTTTTGGGTTGCTATTTGACCTGATGAAGTGGAAAAACCCACAAAATGCTCTGTCGAAAACCTACTGTGTTCAATAAACATCTTTCTTATGCACTTAAAGGAGCCCTTAGCAGATGTAGTACCATTCAACAGGAATGGAAAATGCTACAAACATTTCAAAGTGTGTAAATGTCTGCACTCAGCAAATGGTCAAGTTCCACATAGGTCATCGGTTAAATTTTATTTATAATTTATGGTGAATAGTGATAACAATTGCCAGGAATTAGGATGCGCTTTCAACTCTTTAGACTTTTTCCCCTTCAGACCAGTGAAATCATTCAGCCAGTCTAATGTTTCATTGCACATGTTCCTTCTCTTCATGGATACCAGCCACATCCTCCATATGGATCCAGTGATCATCTTTAGTGGAAATAGCTGGTATTAGGTCATTGTTGGCGCATGGGACAGACATTCAGGAAATGCCCCGGTCAATGAATGTCAGACCAAACGTAGAATAACAGGAATATGAATATGTGGCTTCCTCAGTGTTACTGCTCAAGGTAAGGGTTGGTAAGAACTCAGCTATAGCGTACTGGAAGTCATGGGACATGCTGGGATATCAGCATTTAAATAACCCATATCAAACCCACATTTCCTTTTTGGAACCCTTCTCAGTATGGGGTTTCAGAAGAAAAAAAAAGTATTTCATTTTACGAGAACTTTGTAGATGCTGACACATTCTATTAAATAAGAGAAGATTTGCTGAATTTAGAGAGAAAACATTTATTCACTAAACTAAAACATTGCATCTGGCCCTCTGCTGTTATGTCTGGTCAGTCTTCCTTGTAACATCATAACAAAGTGGAGTTAAATGACACCCATTACTGGCTGAATAGACTAGTAAAGCAAGCTTTCAAGACAGTTTAGTGCATTTTGTCTGGCATACTGTAATACAGACAATGACACTTCTCTTGTCCACTCACTGAAACAGGAATATAAAGTACTTATACAAACCTATATTTAACTGAAAATACTCCGATCCTCACTTCCTTCTACACCAAGTCACTACAGGAGGGCAAAGTTCTGGCGTGTTCCAAGAATTAATCATAATCTCTGTCACTAAGAAGCAGGGAATCTCTGATCCAAACAACTACAGGCCCGTGGCTCTAACATCCATCATCATTAAGACCTTTGAAAGAGTGGTACTGTCCCACCTCAAGCTTTCCACCCTACACCTACTGTACCTGTTCCAGATCGTGTAGGAGTAAACAGGTTCACCGATGATGCCATCAATATCTGCTCATCAGCCACCACCAGGACAATTCGGACTCCCACACCAGGATCCTCCTACTGGACCTAAGCTTGGCCTTTAATACCATCTGTCCTAACATACTTAAGATCAAACTTACAGCACTTGAGGTCCACTCAACCCTATGCCTATGGAACACAGACTTCCTGTCCAACAGGTCCCAAGTCGTCAAGCTGAGTGATATAACTTCACAACCTAGAGTCACTAACACGGGGGTCCCACAAGGCTGCATCCTGTCACCAATCCTGAACTCCCTCTATGCTAATAATTGTAGATCCACGGAATACACTGTCAAAACACAAATTTGTAGATAACACCACCATTGATGGCTTCGTAACAAAGAATGATTAGCAGCCCTACCGTCAGCAGGTTGACAGAAAATGGAAGGAGAACAGGCTGGTACTCAACACAGCCAAAACCGTCGCGATGATCATTGACTTAGCATGCCCCCACTTCTCCAATCTACATTGTGGCACTTAGATCAAAAGAGTATCTTGTGTCTGCCTCCTAGGCACTACCATCTCCAACGACCTGAGCTGGAAGGCTAACACTGGCTCTACCCAGAGGAAAGCCCAGCAAAGACTATTCTTTTTAGCCAACTGAAGAAGTTCAGTATGGGCCAGGAGCTTCTGACGAGCTTCATCAGACCGCCACTGATGAATCTGTTCTCTGCTCGTCCATCATGGTCTAGTACACTGGCTCTTCCACCAGCGACAGATATAAATTACCGAGGATTATCAGATCAGCTGAGAGGTTTATCGGGAAACCCCTCCCCCCACTTGACCTCTCCTGACTGCGCTCCAGAGCATTGAGGATTGCTAACAACCCTTCAGGCCCAGGACCCCACTTCTACATTCCGAAACTGTGAATGCATTGCACTAACCCACCATTTGGGTAAATAGCAGGTGTTGTGGCTATGCAGGGCCAGTGCTATCATAGAGGTAAAAGGGGGCAACTGCCCCAGGGCCCCAAAATCTGTAGGGACCCCCAGGGTGTCTCCTCCCCTAACTGTTGCTCCCCAGTGCCTCTGCAGAGTCTTGTCTCACCTGTGCTGGTGGGCAGATGAGATGCTACACTGCTAAAGGGCCCAATAGGGAAATTTGGCTGCAATAATGGGCTCCTAATGCTGCTTTTTGGTCGGGGGTTTCTGTCAGAGGGCCCCTGGGTTAATTTTGCCCTGGGGCCCCACTGTTACTAGAACTGGCCCTGTGGCTATGGCATGGGGATTTCTGGAAAGTGGAGTAAAAGTTGTGGGAAGGAGGAGTAAAGAGGGGGTGGAAGGTGTATAGCATTGAATAATGCAAGGGCTCTGGAGGAGCACTACTGTGCACATGGGGGGAAGGGAGGATATGGGGGAACATGACCATCAAGGACGACCACCTCTGCAGGTGAACAGGGTTTTAGTGTATGTTTAAGTTAGATAGAAGGGGGAGAAGTAAAGGAAGAAGTGATGAGGTGAAAAGAGAATATAATCCATGAAGCTTTAAACTGAAACCTGAAGAATATTGCGAGCAATTACAACCTTCATAACTCGTTACTGTAAGCCCACATTGATACATGTATACAGCAGACCCAACATTTCGTGTTTCAGTTCCCTTTAACTATGTGGAAATTTCAGTGACCTCTCCATGGAGAGTCGCTGCTAAACCCAAACAGAGATTCAAGTTTCTGCTGGAATAGATGTATTTTTTTCAGAACAGAAGTTTAATTATAAATGTGATGTCATTTCGGGATTTGAAGGACAGCTCTTTAGCTAATGAGTTAATGGGGAGTGAATACAGAAGGTTAAATAAGGTTACCTTGTGTCCCCAAAATTATAAACTGCAGGTCTAGCCTGGCCTGTCTAATCTGCCTTATTATAATGCCCTTTCCCTGCGGCTAAACCACCGTCTGCAGCAACCTAAAATAGTCTGGTCACTGAGCTCACAGCACATCTGTCATGAAGATTCAGCACCCAGACATCTGGAGATGAGAACCTTGATTAACAACATTAGTTACGAGAAAAATAAAACTTGCAATCCCTCCCAACCCCCCCAAACACAAGCCCTTAATAATATTTCAGGCAGGTCATTGCATGAAGACACGGCACCTCAGGCACTACTACACCCTTCACAGCTACATTTGAACGGCATGTGCTGACTGCAAATCATCACTTGTCTAAAATCTTCTCCATTATGTTTCACAGGCATAGAAGTGTGGCATGCTCAGGAGAAGGGGAAACTTGACTTACCCTTGCACGGTTTAAGTGAGGCCACAGAAGTAATTTGCTTGTACAGCTCTGACATTTCTGTCAGGCTTTACGGGCCCGGCTGTGAGAAATGATTATAAACCATGCAGAACGCTGCAGTGCTCTATAACCAAGCAGGCTTGAAAAAACCCCAACAAAATGCAGCAATCAGATTTTTCCTTCACTGCACCTGACCACAACACATCGCACATTGAATTGTTCAAAAATCAGCCATAAAAGAAACATATTTTACTTTTGAACAGTGTGGAAAAATAAAACCTGTTTACCACTCAGTACCATTAAAGTCAATGGTGTTTTCAACTTTCAAAGTGGTGAATGCTATGTGGTAGACTATTTATTCTATAGAGATAGTTATCAGTCTGATCACCCCATTATAAATAAGGCCATCATCACTTTCACTTGATGTTCACCACAGGAAAGTAGCAAGCGCAGAAAATAATGCTATGTTTCTGATGATCAGCTGATCTTCACTTCTCTATATAGGGGTCGATTCATTAAAGGCTGTGTGTAAAAAAAAATCTGGTCGGGAAAATACCGCTATCGGTATTTTAGACTTTTGTGTGATAATTCATAAAAAATTACACAAGTGCGGTAACAGTTCAGTAAATTACCGAAACCCCTTGACACAAGCCTGTTCTTAAAGGCGTCATCAGGGCAAGTCTAGTAAAATGAGTGGTACTTACCGGGAGCTTCCTCCACAGTAGTTCTGTGCCTGCGCAGTCCGCTCCGGCCCACGTGGGGGTGATTGACAGCGCCGATTGCGCAGGCGCAGTACAGAGCCACCTCCAGATCGCTCTGACGTCATCGCCGGGGACCGGGTCGAAGCTCCGGCGAACGGCTGCGGGCAGAGCTGAGGCGAGGGAGGTCCTGGGAGCTTGGGGCTGGAGGAAGCCCCCGGTAAGTACCACTCATTTTACTAGATTTGCCCTGATGACTCCTTTAACAGCCAAAGAGAGTGGAGTGTCTCTGTGTTGTTACAAGCTGTTCCATGCAGTGATGGCATTACAATAGTAAGAGGCATCCCAGACATGTACATGTTTTGTTATACTGCCTCTGCTTGCTCTGGATCTATTAGTCTTTCTTAACATTCTATTTAATTGCCACAGCTTAGATTAACTTCCAAGAAACTTTACACATGCCATGATTAGGTGATTTTCCCCATTTGCTCGTACACATCTTCAAACAGGAACCCAAGAGGTTAAACAGCCAAACAGCCTAATGCAGCATTCTTCAACCGGGGTTCCGCGGAACCCTGGGGTTCCGTGAGGATCCCTCAGGGGTTCCGCGGCATTTTGCCTCTTCTGTGGGACAAATTGGTCCCGCTTTCCCCTTCCATGGGACAAAAAATCCCACTAGTCCGCTGATGTGGCCGGCGGATTGACTCAATCCGTGGCACATCACTCTGCTAAGCAATGAAGGGTGCGAAAACTGACCAATGAGAAAGCAGACTCTGCTCTCTCATTGGGCGGTTTTTGCACCCTTCAATGTTGCGTGAGAGAGCGAGCATGGCTGACGCAGGGACACAGCTATTGCGTGGACTGGAGGCAGTGGGGATGCAACGGTGAAGGCGACGGCTGAGATCGAGGATGAAGAGATGACAGAGGTAGCTGGTGGTATGTTCTTTATGTTTATGGCGGGGGAGCGTGTCAGCATGCAGGGGGGGGTGATAGCTGGCCACTGGAGTCCCGTGCAGCCGCACAGAGACTGGGGGCAACTTTACTGGGGTTACCTATGCCTACCTATACCTATTCTGGAGGCCCCTATTCCTGCCTAATGAGGGAACACCTATGCCTAGTTACCTATACTGGAGGCCCCTATTCCTGCTTACCTACCCAGGGAACATCTATGCTTAGTTACCTATACTGGAGGCCACTATTCCTGCTTACCTACCCAGGGAACACCTATGCCTAGTTACCTATACTGGAGGCCCCTATTCCTGCCTATACTAGGAACACCTATGCCTAGTTACCTATACTGGAGGTCCCTATTCCTGTCTATACTGGGAACACCTATGCCTAGTTACCTATACTGGAGGCCCCTATTCATGCTTATACTGGGAGCACCTATGCCTAGTTACCTGAACTGGAGGTCCCTATTCCTGCTTACCTATACTGGGAGCACCTATGCCTAGTTACCTATACTGGGGGCCCTTATTCCTGCCTACCTATACTGGCCTACCTATACTGGGAAAACCTATGCCAAATTACCTAGGGAGGCCCCTATTCCTGCCTATACTGGGAACACCTATGTCTAGTTACCTATACTGGAGGCCCCTATTCCTGCTTACCTATACTGGGAGCACCTATGCCTAGTTACCTATACTGGGGGCCTTTATTTCTGCCTACCTATACTAGGAAAACCTATGCCAAATTACCTATACTGGAGGCCCCTATTCCTGCCTATACTGGGAACACCTATGTCTAGTTACATATATTGGGGGCCCTTATTCCTGCCTACCTATACTGGGTAGTATCAATAACACCATTGATTTTTTATGTGGGATGAATGCACTGCATATATGCCTACTACTGCATTTTATGTGGGATAATTGCTGAATTTCATGTGTGTGCTATAGTAGTTGATTGATGCAATTTATATGTGCAGTGATTGATTGCCACATTGTATACGGGGGGATGATTAATGCATTTATTATGTGAGATGATTACTGCATTTGCTATGCTAGTAGATTGGTGCAATGTATATGTGGGGTGATTGCCACATTGTATACGGGTGTGATTAATGCATTTATTATGTGAGATAATTACTGCACTTGCTTTGGTAGTAGATTGGGGCAATTTATATGTGCAACATTGTTTGTACATGATATTAGTGGTGATAGAATGCTAAGTAGTAAACGTTTTAAAGTGATACTTAAAGAGAGTCTGAAGCGAGAATAAATCTCGCTTCAGACCTCATAAATAGCAGGGGCATGTGTGCCCCTGCTAAAACGCCGCTATAGCGCGGCTTAACGGGGTCCCTTCACCCCCAAATCCCCCTCGATACACCGGGGGAGCGCTTCCTGGTTGGGGCAGGGCTAACCGCCGCAGCCCTGCCCCACGCGCGTCTGTCAGCGCGTATCTCCGCCTCTCCCCCGCCCCTCTCAGTCTTCCTTCACTGAGAGGGGCGGGGGAGAGGCGGCGATGCGCCGCTGACAGACGCGACTGGAGGCAGGGCTGCAGCCGTTAGCCCTGCCTCCAGGAAGAGACAGCCAGCGACTTTTTCACGACACACTTTTGCGGGGGGTGGGTTGGGGGTGAAGGGACCCCCGTTTAGCCGCGGGATAGCGGCGTTTTAGCAGGGGCACACGTGCCCCTGCTATTTATGAGCTCTGAAGCGAGATTTATTCTCGCTTCAGAGTCTCTTTAAGTCAAAGCTAAAAAATGAGATTTACTCACCTGGGGCTTCCCTCAGCCCCCAGCAGCCGATCGGTGCCCTCGCAGCTCCGCTCCGATGTCCCAGGACCGGCCGGCGAGCACTTCCGGTTTGGCCGTCACCGGCCGACAGGCATGGGGACGCGTGTGATTGTTCGCCGGCGGGTCCTGGGACATCGGAGCGGAGCTGCGAGGGCACCGATCGGCTGCTGGGGGCTGAGGGAAGCCCCAGGTGAGTAAATATCATTTTTTAGCTTTGACTTAAGTTTTCCTTTAAGTTTGCAATCAAAATGGCAGTTTCTCTGCATCATTTTCATGCAGGGGTTCCCTCAGATTTGAAAAAAAAATTAACGGTTCCTCAGCCCAAAAAAGCTTGAGAAAGGCTGGCGTAAGGTATTCAGGTGATGTGAAGTCTGTTTTCTTCTGATCTCACTCTGTTGCTGCCTGGGGGGTTTAAAAGCTTGTCCCACTGGCGAAGGCTGTGGGTCCTATCAGATTCCATCATTTATACTTGCAGGAGAACAGGGGCTGTTTCGATTGGCTCCCGGCTCCTGTCAGTCACAGCTATCACTGCTTCTGCTTGTGGGTCACGGCTCCCAGCACAGTCTCCTCGCACAGACTCCGCACTCTTTTCACCACTTCAAAGCAGACGTATTTTTTTGTGGCTTTACCGCATGTTGTGGGCTTTATGAATTGACATTTACTGACATGTGTTGAGGTATTTACCGCAAAAGTCTGTAATTTACCTCACTGCTCCGTAATTTCAGCTTTTCATGCAGTAACAGCCTTTATGAATTGACACTTTACTAAGGGCTCGATAAAGTGCTGTTTTCTGCATTATCGAATGCGGTAATGCTTTATGAATTGACCCCATAGGCTCCTTAGCAAAGCAGTTCATTTGAGGGTGTGGGCTGATAGGGGACTGGAGGCGCCATATTTCAGCTGATGTCGGGGTCATCAAGCCAAACCCCACAAGGGCTATCGGTTAGAGTAAGGTGTAGATGGTGGGGTTAGTGTTAGACGTAAGCAGGGGGAGGATAGTGCTAGGCTTAGATGGGGGCTTAGTGTTAGGTGTAGGTAGATGGTTGATGTGCGAGATAGGTTTGGGAAGGTGATAGTAGAATATCGTTAACATTACCAATAATTTACTATTACCATGATTTAGCGGCCAAATTACCAGATGCGTTTTTTTAGTTGTATACCTTCTTAGTGTACTTCTCTTTGTGTTTTACAAAATGTCTTCAAAAGAGGCCCTGATCATCATTTCAGAGTACGTGCATTATTTGTTTTACCCCTTTTCCAGCAGACATCTGATCTAGTGCCCCTCACATAGTTATAGCGTTGTACTGCTCAGTTTGTCAACTCAAAAACAAGTTTCTGTTTGAATTTATGTTTATATTGCAACTATAATATAAGCTATCGAAAAAATGTCTTCTAGTATATTACCACCCTTTACAGGAAGAAATGTACTGTCAGAAACAGAAACAGTGTCAGATGCAGGTAACACAATTTGCAGAAAGTAAGATGCGCCCTCCATGACATAAAGACAATATATTGTACAGCTCTGGCCAGCAATGTGAGATGACGATGTGCATTTGTAAAGCAATATTATTTAGTTATAATAAACAGCGCTTTAAAAGGACAGGCACAATGGATGTCTAGGTGTGTTTTAAAAACACACTCCAAGCATCAATGATTCCAAGACTAGTGAAGAAATTTCCTTTTTATCATTGTTTCTATTGATTTATAAAGCGGGAAGATATTCTATGGCGCTGTATCTGTGTGTAAGTCCAATATTCATTTATAAAACAGGAAACAGAAGAAGCTGTAAAATGTAAGAAAAAAAAAAGTGAACACTTCCTGTAAAACAGGAGAGTGTTTGCAGCGCCATCTTGTGGCCAACAAGTAAAATTACACACACACACACACATACTACACATACACATACACATATAAATAAAAATTTATAAAATTAATCCCTTACACTTCGAAAGCCCCCCTAACACTTGTAATAAAAAAAAAATCAGTTTAAAAAAAAACAAAATACAGTTGCCTTAGGAACTCCGCTTTTCTAATCTTGATTTTATGAGGGTATATTACTATCATTACAGAAAAAGTACACCTATATTTCCAAATAATATATTGTCACCATACATTGTGATAGGGACATAATTTAAACGGTTTAATAACTGGGACAAATGAGCAAATAAAATGTGTGGGTTTTATCCACAGAAGAACGTTTTATTTTAAAACTATAATGGCCAAAACTGAGAAATAATGATTTTGTTTCCATTATTTTCTTATTTTTCCCATAAAACTGGATTTAGAATAAAATAATTCTTATCAAAATTTACTACCCACAGAAAGTTTAATTGGTGGAAAAAAACAAGGTATAGATCATTTTGTTGTGAAAAGTAGTAAAGTTATTGGCAAACAAAAGGGAGGAGCACTGACAGGTGAAAGTTGCTCTGGTCCGTTAAGGTAAAAACCCTTTGAGGTGAAATGGTTAAAATAGAACAGTCACAGTAACATAGAAAGATACCATCTGACAGCCCAGTCGTTGTGTTACACTAGGGCATGCTGGGGCACTGTGCCCCCCTGAGAGGCTAGTACCCCGTCCTCACTTAGTAACATACAGTTATCTGTTTACAGGCTCCAGGAGCCTACACTGAACAGGATAGGGTCTGTAAAACACTATCCATGTCAGCCTGAGTCTATGTAGGCGTTAAGTAAACCAAGGGTCTTATCTATTTGCCATGAATACTTTACAAGCCTTGCAAGATCCCTTCTAATTAACATATCTGGATGACACTGATATTTGCACACACAAAAAAATCTCTCTACGGCCTTCTGATTGCAACATTGTCAGTAACCAGGAATAGAGTCTGAAGAAGGCTCAGTAGCTGAAAGCTTACTGTTTTTCTTGTAAATTAGCCAATAAATGGTATTACCGATTCAAAACTTCCTGTCTGTAAAATAAAATACAAGGTTTAGTCTTCAGCATTCCATAGCTACTAAGAAACAAAGATTAAAAAAATAAATATATATATATATATATATATATATATATATATATATATATATATATATTGTAACGATCGGTGTCAGCACGCAGAGAGAATCTGATTATTGGCGATCTGCAGTATCACCAAGAATACAGATATATACCCAATTATTGATGATCTGCAGAATCACCGATAATACAGATATATTACTAACCTCTGGACACCTATATAGTGTGAGTGTTTGGTGTAACAGTAATAACTTTGAGTGAGGACCACCCGAGGAGCAGGTGGTCCTTGGCAGTATGAGAAATACCTCCCTTTGGAAGTGCAGCAGCCTGAGACCTCCAAGGGGCGGAGTCTCAGGCTGAATAGCAAGAAAACCCGGTGACTAGTGACCCCTGGAAGATGGGCGTCACAAGCAGGTCTGGAGAATAACACAAATGATAATACAATTCCCTAGTCTTGGGTGCGAGGTCCGTGGTCTCAGCACCCTGGAACTAGTCTGGAATATAACACAAATGATAATGTAGTTTCCCTAGTCTTGGGTGCGAGGTCCGTGGTCTCAGCACCCTGGAACTAGTCTGGAATATAATACAAATGATAATGCAGTTCCCTAGTCTTGGGTGCGAGGTCCGTGGTCTCAGCACCCTGGAACTAGGCTGGAATATAATACAAATGATAATGCAGTTCCCTAGTCTTGGGTGCGAGGTCCGTGGTCTCAGCACCCAGGAACTAGTCTGGAATATAACACAAATGATAATACAGTTCCCTAGTCTTTGGGTGTGAGGTCCTTGGTCTCTACACCCTGGAACTAGTCTGAATAATAATACAATAATAAATAGAAGTAATCTGGCTCAGTGTGAATTCCCAGGTCCTCCTGGTTCAAACACACTGTAGGATCTGACTAAGGTCTGTATGCTTCCACGTAAGTGTTCGCAATGGCAGACAACCAGCAACTGGCAAGCAAGCTGTACATATAGTTGCAGGACTCTGCCGCCCCGCCCGAGCCACTCAGCCAATCAGGAGTCCAGCTGGAATCAGCTGATCGTCCTGATCAGCTGATCCACCTCCAGCTGGTATAAAGGTCCTGACTTCTGGCGGGCGCGCGCGTAGCTCTCCATGCAGGTGCACTAACAGACCCAGCCACACCAGACACACACTGCTGCGTGCAAACCGCCACGTTGGACGCGGAAACAGCTGCCTTGCTGCCAGTACATGCGGCGGCTTTTCCGCTATCAATCATAGTGTCAGACGCATGCTGCTGCGTACAAACCGCCGCGCTGGACATAAAGCCAGCCGTCTTGCTGTCAGTACACGCGGTGGCTTTTCCGCGTTTTCTTATATATATATATACATATATATATATACATATATATATATATATATATATATATATATATATATATGATTCAGTTAAGGAGTTACACACACAGTGTTTCTCTCTCTCCTGCCTTTTTCCCCTCACCTTGCTTGTAGAGTTGTCACGGGCTGGGAGCTGGAATGATTTGTCTGTGATCTGTCCACACAGGAGCAAATTCCTAGCAAGTAAGGATTAAAGCACGCCAGCCAAGTATATCTGTAGGTAACTTTTTTTCCACAAAGGCCCCATCATTTGGACAATCTGCTCTGCTCAAAAGCCTCTGAGTTCTGTTTGCGATATTTAAATTTGGTTCCTATCATTGCTCAACTAGCTAGTCCTAATTGTATCTCTTGATGCAAAAACATAAATTTGCCTTCTTAAACCAGAAGGTATTTATCACTTGAGTTAGGCAAAAAATATCTTAAGCTCACCATTCAAACTAGGGCTGTGGAGTAGGAATCAAGGAGTTGGAGCAATTTTGGGTACCTGGAGTTGGAGGTTTCATAAACTGAGGAGTCAGATGAATTTTGTACCAAATCCACAGCCCTGGTAAGTATTAGACTAAGGAGTCGGAGTCAAGCCATTTTGGGTACCTCGTTGTTTCATAAACTAAGGAGTCTGATGATTTGTGTACCGACTCCACAGCCGTGATTTAAACATAGATCACTCAAATGGGCCCCGCCAGCCACTGTGCCCCCCTTTGTGCCCCCCCAAAAGTTGAAGCTGGAGCCACCACTGTAACAGCCTGAATTGTTTCCCAGCATTCAAAAGTGTTGATTCCTCAGAGGCAAACAGATCAAGGTTATTTCTCCCTGACCATGAATTCAAAATAAACCAAAACACCATGGATGCATCTACAGTATGTTGGGCGTAAATCCTCCTCAGTAAAACTCCTTGAATGGCATGTTCCCATGGGAGTAAGCAGAGGTCCACATCGGGTGCCGGTAGCCATGTGTGATGTCAAATAATCTTTACCACCTGATGAGAAGTTCCTTCGCCAGGCACTTGCAGAGACTTCTACTGCTGTAGGCCGCACTCCTCTCAGACAGCTATGTCTATATGCGCTTGAGCAGCATGATGATGCCCAAAGAAGCCGAAACCACACCCACAGACCTAGAAGTTAATTTATTCAGTTGGGGCTGCATCTGGTCATATGACCACATTTTGAAAACAGGTTTCCCATCAGCATATGGCTCCACTGCCACAAACATGGCAACATTTGGGTACTCTGCTTACTGAGAAGGTATATTTAGAGCTCTGTCAGGAGATGAACTTCAAGCTGGTTTCCACTTACCCCGTCACACGACTGGGAGACTTTTATCTACATTACCATGACTTTTACTGTGATGTAACAATGAGAAGCACAAGACTGAACTGTAAATACCCCTAAAGTGAGCAGAAATTGTAATGTAAACAGTGTAGCGTGTTACCGCAAAATACCTCATCTCACATCAATCACCAATGATTAGGGAACATTTCCCCCAAGTGGAATTTATAGTGTTATCTTCTGTTAAAGTAGGAAGTCCACTTCCTCTGCTCTGTCATCTTGTCTTTTTCAGTCATGTTAGTGCCAAGCCTATAAGAGCAGCACTTCATTGTGTAGTGTCCTGACACTGGGAGGTGAGGCCGTGACAGAGACAATGCAGTGTATGCACAAACCCAGGTCACAGACTTGTGCTAGTCATGAGGGATCATATAAAGGATGTGGATTACCAATAGATACATTTTCAGCCATGTGAGCAGAATACACATGCCTTGCTCACACCACACGAGCTGTTTTGCAGCAGAGACTTGTACCTGTATACACATCATGAGCAGCAGCATTGTATACTTCTGGAGATTTGTATCTACCACATAACCCGTACATCACAGCCCTTAACCACTTGAGGACCCACCCTTTACCCCCCCTTAAGGACCAGCGCTGTTTGTTTGGATCTGTGCTGGGTGGGCTCTGCAGCCCCCAGCACAGATCCGCGGCCACACAGAGCGATCAGATCGCCCCCCTTTTTTCCCCACTAGGGGGATGATGTGCAGGGGGGGTCTGATCGCTCCTACCTGCAGGCATGTTGCGGGGGGGGCACCTCAAAGCCCCCCCCGCGGCGACATTCTCCCCCCTCCCTCTCCTACCTGCTCCCCCCGGAGATCTGGGCTGCACAGGACGCTATCCGTCCTGTGCAGCCAGTGACAGGCTGTCTTCTGTCACATGGCGGCGATCCCCGGCCGCTGATTGGCCGGGGATCGCCGATCTGCCTTACGGCGCTGCTGCGCAGCAGCGCCGTACAAATGTAAACAAAGCGGATTATTTCCGCTTGTGTTTACATCTAGCCTGCGAGCCGCCATCGGCGGCCCGCAGGCTATTCACGGAGCCCCCCGCCGTGATTTGACAAGAAGCAGCCGCTCGCGCGAGCGGCTGCTTCTTGATTAATTAAGCTGCAGCTGGCGACGCAGTACTGCGTCGCTGGTCCTGCAGCTGCCACTTTGCCGACGCACGGTATAAGCGTGCGGTCGGCAAGTGGTTAAAGAGACACTGAAGTGGAAAAAAATTATGATATAGTGATTTGTATTTGTAGTACAGCTAAGAAATAAAACATTAGGAGCAGAGACATAAGTCTAATATTGTTTCCAGTACAGGAAGAGTTAAGAAACTCCAGTGGTTAGCTAAGCAAAAGAGCCATTGAGCTCCACGACTTTCAAAGTCGCAGAGAGGTCAGTCTTCTGAAACTTGTTATCTCAAGTGTCTGGCACTATATTTTTTTTTCCTGCAAAGAACAGTTCAAAAGTTCACTAGCCTACTCTGTAAAATAATTTAGAATGCTGCTGAGTAGTGCGTAAACTGCAAATATTAGAGAATGATGCAATGTTATAAAATATATATATATATATAACTGAAAATAAAAATATAAGAATATTTTCTTTGCTACTAATGTTCTAGTAATTATCCATGCTACACATACAATTCATTATATCATATTTTTTTCCGCTTCAGTGTCTCTTTAAGGTGGCCACACAGCATACAATAAAATTATCCAATTTTATGACAATTCAATAAAAATGATTGGTTTGAAAGTAAACAAAGGAAAGCTTTTTTTTCATTAGTTCGAATTACCTGGTTTTATTTGATAAAAGATCAGGCGTGTTGGGTTTTTCAGATCAATTTATATGAAAATTGAATGGCGTAGGGTAGATCGACAATGTCTTGATGTATAGACCCAGGCAAATTTTTTCTGGGTTTTCAATCATTTTTTTTCATCATGGGGGAAAAGTTGAACATATGTGAGTGGTACATTGGTCAGATTTTTGAAATGTTACAATCAGTCAGAAAAATTGATTGATATTCTTGAATTGAAAAGATATTTTACAAATGGTATGGTGTTTGGACACCTTAATACTCCAATCTGTGTTGCTTTCTGGTGAAATGCCCACAACTAGGGCCTAATGCACCAAGCATTTTGGATGAGATTACTGAAGATACTTGCGTATAAGCTTAATTTTTCAGCACAAAAAACATGCTGGAAAGTTACCACTTATATGCGGGTCAGTGGAGCGGATGGTGGAGCAGGTTTTGTTACTGGCAGAGGAGCTTAAGGATTTCGCACTAGTGATCCTGATCTTACCAGCTGGCTCCCTGCTGTGTCCCCATCCCCTGCAACATGGTATGCAAAGTGCACCGCTCAAGACTACCTGTGTCCACTGGCTTGTGAAGCAGTGTGCAAGCAACGTTTCAGCTGTGCAATGATCGGGGATTCTTAATGTGTGGCAATCTCTTTGTCTCATACCTATGATGCCATCTAGTGGCTTCTTGAGACACAGCTGTATCATCCTTGAGGCACATCTGCTACGGGGAGAGGGGCTGACTTGCACTGGGGGCACATCAGGCTACTGTGGAGGGGGCTATACTGGATAAGGGACTTATACATGAGTCAATCACTTTTTCCTGGTTTCTGAGGGAAAAGTGGGTATCTCGGCTTATATGCGGGTCTGCTTATATGCGAGTATATACGGTATTCTTATCTCTTCCTTGGCTTATTTGTAGAACAGCTTTTTAATACCTAGAAAGTAAAAAAAAAAACAACAAAAAAGTTTAATACAATCCATAGATAATGAGAAAAAGTAATATTACACTAGCACTGGACACTAATTACATTTTTCTTGAACTTGATTGGGTTAAAACAAAACTGAGCCTTAGCATCTGAGTCCATGAGATTTAGAGGACATTTCTATTATATTACATTTCTATTATATTTTAGGTTGTACCGATCCTTATAAAATATAGTATGAGTCACTAAAGTTGAAGGGGTCTGTAGCTCAGCTGTGGTGAGTCTGCCAGGACTGCCTTGGCTGCATGCTTGTACCAGGTGTGGTACTCAGGAACTGCTGGAGTTCTGACAAAGCTCTGCAGCACTTTCCAGTGAATGTATCACATTACTCATTCACCTCCAAACAACCCCTACCACATTCTATGGTCAGTCTCTGAGGAAGTCAATAGACATACCAATATGCCAATGGGACACAAACATGGGACATACTGAGTGTATGTATGTGTAGACTGCCGGTGAGCTGGGCACAGGGTGAACTGCGGAATGACGGCACATCCTGCTGCTGCTCAAATCCCAGAGGGTGTCAAATACTATTACTGCTCTGCCCCTCTGAGTTGTAGCAACTTGGAGGGAGGAGTAATTAACCGGAACCCAGAAATAGCCCTACCCGCCCTGCGCAGTACAACATTACTGCTATGTCATCTAAGCCATCAGTGTGTTACCGCATGATGGGCTCGATTCATTAAAGTGTGATAACTGCTATCACAGCAGTTATCACGAGTCGCCGCGTGCAAAGGTTAGCACGTTTCTGTGATAGCAGTTATTACACTTTAGTGAATCGAGCCCGATCTGTGCAGCTACCACTTCATTGGGGTTTTTGTACTTTTATAATGCAGATATAAAGCAACTCCCTCACAAGCTTTTACATTGGTTTTATACAGTAGCACAGTACATAGCTGCCATTATTGATTTCCTCAGTCCTTCAGCTCTTTGTGAAGTGAGGACTAAACTAGGTGTGTCTGCATAGAGCAGCCCCCTTACCTCTCTCAAAGCTTTTATTTCCCAGCAGAGACAATAGTGTTTTTTTCAGTCTCATGGCCTCCCCGGAAACAAATTTGCATATATAATTTCTGTTTTTCCACAAGCTCTGAATGTATAAACAGGTGTCATTCAGGTCTATTTTTGTGTGTTACAGATTACACATTACTTCTACATCTTGATCCCTCATCAATGTTTTGGATTGGTTTCCATGTTGCACTTTTTATTTGTACGTTTGTAAGATATCAGTGTGGACTGTCTCCTATGGCATCATAAAGGAGCTGAAGTTCACCTTAGCTAGACCATACCAGGAATGGTGAGGCGGCATTTCCACTTGTGCGGTGCGAATCGCCGCAGGAAAAATTCGCATACGAGTTTTCATGCGAATTCGCATGGATGACGATGTATGCAAATTTAACCATGGCAGTGCTGGTGTGCTTTTCCATTGTTTCTATGCGAATTCGCATGAAAATTCGCATACCCAAACCTCATGCGAATTTCCTATTAAATACATTGTATACGATTCGCATAGAGGTATGCGTTATGCGAATTCTGATGGCTCTGCCATGCAAATTTTTTCTGCACAGAAAAACACAAAGGAATCCTGACAAGTGGAAACAGTCCCATTCACTTGTATTGCTATGCGAATTTGCATGCGTGTGCCCCAGCTGCCCCCCTTCCCCCAAGAACCACCTCGGGTTTTCTTTAAGAGGGCAAACTTTTGTTTTGCATACAATTTTACTAAGAGGGCTTTTTGGTCCTTTGTAGCCCCTTATTCACTCCTAGGAGTTCTGGTTCACTATAAACTTGCTGGGTAGTCTGTAGATCATGTCAGGCAAGCGCAGACCAACAAGCCCATTGTTCCCCCACTAACCCTGCCCACTCACAGACACTCTAATGAGCACCTTGCTATTCTCCCTCAAACCCCATCCCCCCCCCCCCCCCCCCCCCACATCCTTAGCAACAAAACATTTGTGCAGGACTCAGCTCTGAAGGCTCGAGTCCCGATCCCTCCAGGTGATAGTAGCTGTGCATGTGAAATCACCATTAGTGGATTGATCTTTGTGTGATAACAGTCATATGCATGCACCTATTGCAACAGCTACCTCTTCCGGAACTTGATGATTAAAATCTACGCCCAGTTTAGGTCCTGTTAGTCCTGCCAGGGCGTAGATTTCAATCAACCCCACTGCTCGCTCACGCCATTCCCATCGATATCTGCATCGGTGCACCAGCTCGCTCTGCTGTGACACTGACAGCAGAGCTCCCGTGTATCCGGGTTTGCTGTGAGCCAATCACAGCAATCCCTGCTTTTAAAAGGGCACCGATGGCTCTGTGTTTGCTGCATGTGACTGCAACTGCATCATGGTGAACCCACTTACCTTTCAGTAGACCTTAACACGTTATGCTATGGTCCGTGTGAGGGTGGCAAATGTTTACTTCCAAACAGCAGACAATTCTTTTAAAATATAGTCCAGGTTTGCTGGATTACTTGTATGGAAAACAAAAGTTTGCTTTCTTAAAACAGAAACTATTTTCAATAATTCAGGTTGGAGTTAGCTACGATATTTCTCCCAGTACATCACTGCTGAAATATGCAAGTTATCCATTGTTGTCCCTGTGAACTTGCTGGGTAATCTGTAACTCTGGGTGTTTCAAGTCCTACTTCATAGAGCCACATTAATCCAAGCCATGCACTGACTCAACCAATCTAAAACAGTCTGTATGCATGTTGGATTAGTTTGGCTCTGTAATGTTACAGCTGACACATCATTGCATTCCAGTGGATCTGGAGGTGTGTTTAGCTCACAAGGACAACAATGCATAATTTGCATATTTCAGCAGCGATGCATCATGGGAAACATCTCGGAGCTCACTGCAACCTGAAATATTGCAAATAATTTCTGTTTTAAGAAAGCAAAGTTTTGTTTTAAATCACTAACAGACATTTTTGAAGCCACTATAATCTCTCTTCTCAACCTCTCCATTTTATTTCCTCTGCATCCACTTTCATAGGGCTTGTACACATGAGCCATGCAGGACTGTAAAAGCATCCCTTCAATTCTTGACAATTCTAAAGGCCAGTACACACAATCAATGTCACCTGATGGGGATCAGGACCCAATTCCTCAGGTGACATTGCAGGGCTGAGGCTGTGCAGGCACGTTGCTCGCTTGCAATCGAGAGACATGTTCTGTTATATGGTGGAGGGGGTGGAGCAGCATGGGAGTGATGTCACACATAGGTAAAAGGTCCCTAGGCAGAAATGGTCCACCAGGATGGATAGCTGGCTGACCAGTCGAGGTTTGCTATACACATGCTGGATTCTCGGCAGAGGCGGTTGTTATCGGCTGCCTAGGCCAGGTTTTATCTAGCGAGTGTACAGAGCTTTAGGTATGCAGGTTTCGGACTACCTTACAGATAATCTGTGCCTAGCCTGATAATCAGGCTTTATGAGCGTTTTCATGCGGTTCCTCCTTCCCTTCAGGTGCAGAAAAGCTCAACAATAGGTTCCTGCTCATTGAGCAGCTGGCCAATGGGATCCCAAGGGGGGCGGTCCCAACATGCCTGGCAGTGTTACTGCTGTCCATCAATGGAGTGAAAGTACATAAATATCATACGTGGACACAATGAAAGTAACAACAACAACAGGTTTTGCTTCCAGTGGTTTAATCCTTTTTTTGAAACACATACAGCTTACATTCCAAAATATACAAATGAAAAAGAATACCCAGCTTGAACCATACGTTCCACTATACACCACACAGACCAGAGGTAAAAGATAGAGAAGAGCACAAGTGAAAAAGGTCTACTGAGGCAAATAGCATCATTAACTGAGAAAGAAAACATGAAAAGTAACCTGATTACAACCAAACAATATCAATAAATATCAAATCAATCATCACTGGATTAAACAAAATGGTCCCTAAAGTAAAAAGTGCACTACGTAGTGTGAAAGAGCACAATGGCAGCTCAGGTTATTAATGCCACTTGTTCCAGCACACCAGGGCAGATAGGGATATAGCATACCCAACAGCTTGCCTATCCACTGTTATATTGGGTAGGCGATTCATATTCCAACACAGTCACAGGGCACTAAAGCACTGCTTATCCCAGATAGACCTGATTATACAAACATCCCATTCCATCACGTTTATGTTATCACAAGTGGAGCACAACCTTTCCTAGAGAACTGCAGCACTAGTCTGCTGAGGCTTGTGAATAAGTGCTTCAGTGATGGCTTCTCTCCCTGCCCCATCCATGTACAATGTATCCTGTCTTCTACTGCCTGTGCATCAGAAACGGCTGCATGGACAAGAAGCAATGGTGGCAGCAGCTACTCATGTCTAATGCATGTCTTGTCAACTAGGCCCAGTCCCACTTACATTCATTAAGAAGACGCACACGTGTTTGGTGCTGGCAGCTTCGGATGCCCCTGTATAACCAGGAGCCACCCCGGTGGAAACCGTCATACCGCATGTGCCTAGCGTGACCACAACGCTGTCTCCCCACAACATACATGATAGGAAGGAACACAGCCACACCCCAATATCTTTTATGACAAGCTAGCACGGATAAGCTCACCCTGTATACTTTTCTCTGTAATATGTGACAGATTGTACCTGCAGTTGCTGGTGTGCTTTAATTTTATCATCTAGCATCTTTGATTTGTAGAGAGATAGATGGGCCTGATCAGTCCTGTTACTTTGCTTATCTACAGTGACATCTGTGTATTTTCCCTAAAGCTCCAGCTGCAATCATATACCTGTAATAATTATTCCCACACCACAGTCTCTGTAACTGTCTGCAAGATCACATGCTAACCATTCCCAATCCCCAGCTAGTTGTGTTCTCCTCTCCTGACACCCTCTTCCTATTGTGAACAAGGAAGCCATGCAGGGATCATATTCCCCTGGCATCTGATGCTGTCTCCCACTTTCCATGTTCCTTTGAAAAATACATAGCAGGGAGCCGGAGGCAGAAAATGGAGCAGTAGCTAGATTTCTTAGACTGCTTGCACACTATGCATGTTGCTGAAAAGTCACACTGCGCATTAGAAGTGAGATGCGATGCATACAATGAAGCATACAGTCCATAGAAGCATGCTTCACTACAGTCCATAGACCTGCTTCACTACAGTCCATAGAAGCATGCTTCACTACAGTCCATAGAAGCATGCTTCACTACAGTCCATAGGCATATGCATCACTACTGTCCATAGAAGCATGCTTCATTACAGTACATAGGCATATGCTTCACTACAGTCCATAGAAGCATGCTTCACTACAGTTCATAGAAGCATGCTTCACTACAGTCCATAGAAGCATGCTTCATTACAGTCCATAGAAGCATGCCTCACTACAGTCCATAGAAGCATGCTTCACTACAGTACATAGAAGCATGCTTCACTACAGTCCATAGATGCATGCTTCACTACAGTCCATAGATGCATGCTTCACTACAGTACATAGGCATATGCTTCACTACAGACCATAGAAGCATGCTTCACTATAGTCCATAGAAGCATGCTTCATTACAGTCCATAGAAGCATGCTTCACTACAGTCCATAGAAGCATGCTTCACTACAGTCCATAGAAGCATGCTTCACTACAGACCATAGAAGCATGCTTCACTACAGTCCATAGAAGCATGCTTCATTACAGTCCATAGAAGCATGCTTCACTACAGTCCATAGAAGCATGCTTCACTACAGTCCATAGAAGCATGCTTCATTACAGTCCATAGGCACATGCTTCACTACAGTCCATAGACATGCTTCACTACAGTCCATAGAAGAATGCTTCACTACAGTCCATAGAAGCATGCTTCACTACAGTCCATAGGCATATGCATCACTACTGTCCATAGAAGCATGCTTCATTACAGTACATAGGCATATGCTTCACTACAGTCCATAGAAGCATGCTTCACTACAGTCCATAGAAGCATGCTTCACTACAGTCCATAGAAGCATGCTTCATTACAGTCCATAGGCACATGCTTCACTACAGTCCAGCGGCATGCTTCACTACAGTCCATAGATGCATGCTTCACTACAGTCCATAGAAGCATACTTCACTACAGTCCATAGAAGCATACTTCACTACAGTCCATAGACATATGTTTCACTACAGTTCATAGACATACTTCACTACAGTCCATTGAAGCATGCTTTAGTATAGTCCATAGAAACATGCTTTAATACAGTCCATAGAAGCATGCTTCACTACAGTCCACAGACGTATAATTCACTACAGTCCATAGAAGCATGCTTCGCTACAGTCCATAGAAGCATGCTTTACTACAGTCCATAGAAGCATGCTTCACTACAGTCCATAGAAGTATGCTTCGCTACAGTTCATAGAAGCATGCTTCACTACAGTCCAGCAGCATGCTTCACTACCTTCCATAGAAGCATGCTTCACTACAGTCCATAGAAGCATGCTTCACTACATTCCATAGAAGCATGCTTCACTACAGTCCATAGAAGCATGCTTCACTACAGTCCATAAAAGTATGCTTCACTGCCACTGTAAATGTGCACATTATCCTGTAAACGAACAGCACACTGTATGTTACCCGGCATGCTGTGCATTCTAATGGAAAAAGCCGCACCACTAATGTGCTGGCCCATTGAAACATAGTTGTCCGTTGCAATGGCTGCAGTGTGAAAGGAGCCTTAGGGCAGCAATTCTGGAAAAACTCTAAAGAAGAAAGACCAAACATAATGGGAATCAACATGTTTATGCTTACAATGCCCATAGTAAGAGATGAAATGCTTTCCATGCTACAAACACGGTATGGAGACCTAGTAAGAGTAGCGAACACTTGGATTTAGATAGCTAAGTGTTTCATTTGAGACATAACTGCAGAGTAACAACACTGTCACTTCTGAATTATATGCAGTTCTAAGTGGTAGAAGAAGAAATGATCTGCTGACATTTATAGTGTCATAAAAAATGTATAAGGCAAATAAACATACATACATATGAAAATGGGCAGACTTATGGATAAAACATACACTGGTGAACTGCTTCTCATCTTCACAACAAAACCATCGGAATGGCCCACATGAGCCAATATACCCACACAAGTGGCAGTAATCATGAAGAATAAGGCCACTTACCACCCATTTCATTAAAAACTACTTGCCTAGTAACCCCCCTATCCCCCCTCCCCGATTGGTCAATATGCTCAGGTACTATGAAGCTCTCCTATTGAGCATTGCATCAATATCAGACCATCAACTATCACATGTTGATGCCTGTGGTCATTTAATACAGTCCAGTGGTCTACAAGAGCACCAACATTAGTCTGACCCATGGCCATTCCAATAATATGTTACGCCTATTTCAGTAACATAAACAGAATTATAGATTTCAGAGACGCTTCAGACCTCGGCATTCTAAATACTGTAACGGACCTTCATCAGTAAAGCACCATATGAATGGTAAACATGCAGGAACGTAACACAATGGAACGAGCAGCAATGTTCTGAAGGGTGTAGAAGGGCCAGTGAAAGAACATGTAATATTGTAAAGCTTAGAGGCTCTCAGTGTCATCACTTGGAATCTGAAATGATCAAGAATAGTTAGTCAAGCAAAAGAAGACAGCTGCCTATTAGAAGGGTCTTGCTATAGGTTAGAAGATAGAGCTATAATTCATATGAATTGTCCCATCCTGACACATGATCATACAGGCATAGGCCGGAAACACTAGCATGAAGGGTTTGATCTGCTGTGCAGTTAGACTGCCACATTGCAGAAGTGCCTTATCGTGTTGCTCCATACTGCCCCTGGCGGCTAAGAAGGAGCAGTGCAGAGGTAATTGCATGCATAACATGATGCTTTGTTAACGCACATGTCCCAAAGTCAAAGATTTGCTTTATTAGCAAGATGTTAAATCTAGTATACAGATATAATAAGATCAGACAAGTGAGTGTTGCTATGAGCAGCACCTCTATTTTACCTCTGATCTTCTCTTACAGACTATACGTTCATAGGCAGGGCAGGGCTCTCATACTATTTTTTCTTAACAAGGCTGTGTATGTTTTGTCACTGACACATTCATGTATCTGTACTACATATAATACTCACCCAAGCCTCTGTCTTATTCTGTAAAGCACCACTACAGATGAAGGTACTATGTGATTATTAATACTCCAATTAGAGATGTAATTGGTTGTGCTTTGACGGTTCATCAAGGCATACATCTACCCTGTAAGCACAAATCACAACCTCAACACATAACGTAAACCCGGGAACTTAACGAGGAGCTCCATCCAATACTGAAGCATTAGAAGAAGGTAGTGGGTGATTTGGTCACCTTATGCTTGCTAAGACTTATGGCTCTCCAAGTGAACTAAACTGTTCATAGCTTGCATGCCAGAAATCTATGTGCATCTCATTAACTGGAAGTCTTCTGGCAGGTAGGCGGAGCACTTTAAAGTCCACAAAGACCATTTGAAATTCTTCACTGTGAGGGCTGTGAAAATGTGGACTAGTTTTCTATCAGAACTGGCTCTAGCAAAAACAGAAGATCATTTTTCTGAGGGAAGGAGTGTTTTCATAAAAGATAATATAGAAGAGCCTCCTATATTTCCAATACTAATTAACAGACTTTTGATCCAGGGATTGTATCTGATTGCCATGCGGACTTAGCCAATATCATCAAGAGTTGTTTCATCTTCCCTCTGGATCAGCTGAGGATTCTCAGGCTGCAGAAGAGCGTTCTTTTCTATTGTAGATTGAAGGATTTTGTTTTATATTGCTGGGCCTTGATGGATATACAGTGGAGTCTCTTTTATCCAGCACAGGAGGGAATTGCCAGATATGTTTTCTTGCCGGTTGCTCGAGAAGTCAAGCAACTGGTGCAAAATATGACATTAGATGGAGTGGGTGCGCAGCAAATCACTTACAAATCATCCGAGCGCTGGTCTTCTTCTCTCCTACAGCTCCCAGCAGCTTTGCGGCCTCCTCTGTGTACGGCTCCGACGCGAAACGTCACCTGATGCAGGTCAGGTGACACACCGGGGAACTGTACAAGGAAGCTGCAAAGCCGCCAGGAGCTGTGAGAGAGAAGACACCGGGCTGATCCGTAAGTCACTTCCACTGCGCAATACTCTGCAAACTGTAATCGTACGGTTCCGATCCGGATCCAATCCGGTCAGGTCATCCGGTCCGTTTGGCAGAGAAACGCAAGTGTTTAATCGGGACGCAACTGTATGGTCTTTTTTGGTCAAACTAAGTGAGCAACTTGAGAGGTTCCACAGGAGAGATACAGAGGTTATTATATACCAGTGATAGGCAAACTTGGCTTTCCAGCTGTTAAAGAACTACAAGTCCCACAATGCATTGCAGGAGTCTGACAGCCATGATTCATAAAGGCAAATGCATTGTGGGAGGAATTGTGTAGTTCTTTACCAGCTGGAGAGCCAAGTTTGCCTATCACGGTTATCTACACACGATGCCATATTGACCCTCTACATAAAACTAAATAATGCATTTTTGGTGGAGTCCTGACAATACTGCTGCAATGAAATATAAATATCTATTTAAAAAAACAATAGTTCACCCTGGTGATGTGCAGCTTCTGGCATTTCAGTTATTGTTATACGACACCTTTCAAGAAACATAATATTTTGCTATGTGTTTTGGAGCACACTTACCCATCCTTTATCCAAAGGGCACCATATGCTATCATTTGTTCTGAATTAAGTCAAAGAAATAAAAAAGAATAACAGAACAAGAATTTTGTTTTCCTGTATTCACAGTTCCCATCAAGCAAATAATCCCTATTATTCCATCTGTAGACAGAAAAAGGTCACTTGGAAAATCTGTTTCAAATCGACGACGTAATGATGAATCACCTTAACACTAAATCCCTGTCATGCCTTTTGCTTCGCAGAGAGTAACAACGTTGCGAAAAGACTCAGGCTGAAACCATGAGCGCTATGTTCTGTTTTCTTTCATAACAGCTGAATTATCATGAGGAAAAATACAGAACTAAATTAAAAAAAATAATAAACATAAGTGAAGATTTCACAGCCACCAAGTTTGAATAGAAGTGTCAATGCAGGTTGTAGAACATTTCAGTTTACTTAAACACTAAATGCAAATAAATGCATGTGTGTATTCCTTCAAGTTGGACTGGCTCCCAGTGATGTAACTGGCAGGAGGAGTGTAGATCGCTACGGTGACATCACTGGGACCTGCTCCAGTCATTAGAAATAAGGGTGGTGAAGGCTTTAACTACAAGAGCACAATGTGCTCAAATAACCTCTTATTTCATTACAGCAGGTGTTTTGAAAATTAAAAGCACAACCCACATGCACAGTTCATATACATTTAACTCTCCCACTGGCTCAAACAGATGCAAAGGAAACACTATGGCTTTTGCAGTCAGCACTAACGATCGGAGTGTAGCGGATCCATTTGGACTCTTTTATTGCAAGGGATTTCATTTCAACACCTCTATTCAAACCCAGCGTAGCAGCCGCCTCTTGTGTGTGCCTGGCACAGAGTGGAGAGCAAGTGTGGCAGAACTCCATATAAGCACTGCACTGGGAAATACTAGGCTGAATTATGCCACAGTAGAAATTTGGAGTGAGTCCCATATTCGGCAGATTACAGATTATCCAGTTTTGTACTGTATGTGGGAAAGGTTGGGCAAGTTTATACGATGACCTCACAGTATTAAGTCAACTGATTTAATAGGACCCAACCTTGATGAACCCCCCTCTTGGAAACGAAGAAAAATACAGTTTACTTGGTGGCACTAATTCAACTGTCTTGTATGCAGCATTGAGACAACCTGTCTTAAAAACAAATCACGATAAGCCAAATACATCTCTCAATCTTCAGCACAGGGAGCTTCCACAGAACATACAGACACAAAACAGCACAGCTCCCAAATCCTTTTCCTTACCGACCCTGTCTACAGGGGGTAGATTGCTATGGCATGTACTGCCAAATCTCACAAGTCCTCCCCCACCCAAAATCTCCAAAAAAGGACAAAGAGCGATAACAGCAGCTGGATGAGTCAGAAGAAACACGGCACCCGATAAAAACACCCCAAACCAAAACGGCAAAGTAAGCGAGTGTGGGACCAGAAGAGATGGGGTGGACTGGGAGAGAGCCAACCCCATCTTGCTCTGGCTGAGGAGGGAATTTTGGATGGAAGGGATGGGGGAGGAAGAGTCAGGCGCACACTGGGGAGGCAGAGGTAGGGCTGGGAGTCGTTACTTCTTGTTCTTTAGTTGGTTGGCTAGCCAGTCCAGCCCCTCGTACAGACCATCTCCGCTGGTGGCACAGGTGGACTGGATGTACCAGTTGCGGTGACGCAGAGAATGAAGGCCCAGCTTGTCTGTGATCTCAGCAGCATTCATGGCATTGGGGAGGTCCTGCACACAAAGGAATACACAAACAGTTAAAGGGAGTATTGATTTATATATTTATCAGTATTGCATTATTATAAATAGGATTTTTCTTTCGTAGGCAAATTTGAAGTTGATTCCGCAAGGAAGAAAAAGGTGATAATGTTTTCAAGGTCCCACAGTCCTTTCCAGCTCCCACCCTGTTCCACTCATTCATGTCAGTTACTGCATAACTCATTAATAATAATGTGCCTCTTAAATGGCCTGTACTGTAGGCGGCTACAAATGCCTGGCATAATAGGTCTGATTTTGTAAGGTTCCTAGGCTGTGGAGTTGTACAGAACATTGGAGGATATAGGTGTTCCTCTAAACCTGGCTTTACTGATTAAAGTCTCCTGCTATTAGAGCTTGCACTTGGCTCATGTAGGACTACAACTGTGGCTGAATTCGAAGTTGCAATAATTATTAGCAAGGAGGCACCCCCCCCCCCCCCTATACTGATTTTGCAACACCATGTCTAATTCGTGGGAGCAGCTGATTATTACAGCAGATCATGTGAAACAATAATTATGAATCGGTGCTCAAATCGAGCATCAAAGTTTATCTTTATTAACAAACATCTGAGTGATCTGAAATGGACATTCCCATATAGGGGCCGCAAACCCTTCCACCCCTATTCATGGCCGAGAAGCATGCATACCTTAATCAGGGCCACTATACCACAAGGCTAAATCCGTAGCCTCAAGTAAGCTGTTGCAACAAAAGTTGTTTCAAGTCTGGACTGGCCTCACAATCTTCCGGGAATGCTCTGTCCTCGGGAGCCTGGTTCCAGCAACTTGCAGTCCATTTCAGTGCTCAATCGGTCTCCTGTAGCCACACTGGGTTTCTGTACTTCTGCCCTGCATGTGTCTTGAACATGTGGACCTGCCGCCCGATTGGTTCAGCCTCCTCTCCGAGCTTTGTCAAGGCAATTCAGCCTACAGATTCAGCCTTATGATATTGGGACCCAAATTAAGGTATGAATGTTGGCCAGCTATTAATGGGGGTTGTTGCCTAGGAAACGTGCCTGTTGCTGGTGCACCCCACCTTATGCTACTTTATTAATGCGCATTACACTAGCAATGCAATTTGCTCTATTTGCACAATACACACTATGTCAGCTTTGTAAGTAAGAGTAAAATTGCAGTGCGCTACCTTTTAATCAACCCCAATGTCTCCTGCTTACCACAGCATGAAGTGCATGAAGACGACCAGTGCGGATAAACAAGGAAAAAACTAATAACTCTCACTGATAAGTAATTACAGCCATAAAACACTTTCCTGTCAGTAAATGGCTTCTGAGAGCAGGAAAGAGATACAAAGGGTCAATAATTCATAGATTTGATCTCTGGCATACTTCAATGAAGGTGTCATTGAGCAGAGACAATGAAACAGTAAAAACGTAAAAAATAGATTTAAATATAAAATAAAACTGTGGGATATCTAAAAAAGTAATTTTTACGAGAGGGAGGATAGATACAATTGTTTTTCTCATCAGTTTATTTTCACCTTGGATGTCCTTTAAGTGATCCTGTAAGGCAGGAATTTATTATAAGCTTTTTAGCTTAGGTCCTAGCAACCTATAGTGAGAACTGCTAAAAAGGTCAGTGAAATAGCAGTCATGTGACTGTTGCAATCCTCTCTATTATGCAATATCAACTAAGGTGTAATGCTCACTATGGAATTCTCCCAGCATGCTTTTTAGCTTCACCTTGGACATAGAATTTGGCAAATCACTGAACCTTTAACACAAGTGCTGGTTAAAGGACAACTAAACTGGGAAGGATATGGAGGCTGCCATATTTATTTCATTTTAAACAAGGCCAGTTGCCAGGAAACCCTGCTGATCTATTAGGATGCAGTAGTGTCTGAATCCCAACAGAAACAAGTATGCAGCTAATCTTGTCAGATCTGACAATAATGTGATGCATGCTTGTTCAGGGTCTATTGCTATGTGTATTAGAGGCAGAGGATCATCAGGATAGCCAGGCAAGTGGTATTGCTTAACCACTTAAGTACCAGCGGTCTCTGTCCCCTTAAAGACCAGAGACCACTGGTACAAGAAACGGTGGAATACCAACGAATTGCTGCACATACCCGCTGCAACGCCGTCCACCTCCGGCCACCCACTTGCCATCTCTATAATGGTTGAGTTTTTGTAAGCTGGTCAGGAGCGGCTTTCATTGGCTCCTGAACCTGTCTATCAATGTACGCCAGTGGGAGTGGCTTATGTTGATAGACAGGGTCAGGAGCCAATATAAGGGCTCTGCCATTATAGAGACAGCAGAGCGAGTGAGCTGCAGCGGGGAGACAGCGGCGAGATCGGCGGGAGCGTCAAGATCGGCGAGAATGTGGGGTGTCAGTGAGCTGAAATCTATACCCTGGCAGCCACATCAGCATCAAAACAGGGCGTAGATTTTTTTTTTGCTAATCATTAACCTATTTTAGTTCCTGGACGTAAAAACTACGTCCAGGAACCATGCGCGCTCCCGCGGGCGATCGCGCGCTCCCGGCCCGCGGTTCGTTAGCCACGTAATCAGTGAATCGGGCTATGGTGCCCGATCACTGCTTCCTCTCCCCCGCTGAAAAAGCGACATCTTCTCTCGGCGCTTTTTCTGGCTGTAGAGTCCCCCATGCGTCTCTCTAAGCGTATGTTACGATTAGAGTGACGTCATGAAAACAAACTCATGGCCGCCAACTTGTGGCCAAAAAGTAAAACTACAACTAAAAGTAAAAAAAAATAAAACTCAACACACATTTACATTATAAAACTCGGATCGGTCTCGAGAAAGCCCTGATGTAGGGGCGAAACGGCCGTCGACCTCACCTCCGCACCTCCATGTTGCTGCAGTGTCTGGCTAAGTACCACTTGGATACATCATTATTGTCATTTTATGCCATTGTTATGCTACTGTCGTTTTAAGATGAAGAGGATTATTAAAAGTTATTTTTTATTGGTTGAGCTGCTCCTGGAAAGCTTTTTCTCTACTATACAGTACATTATAAAACTATTGTTTACATCCCACCCTCCCAAAACTACCCAAATAAAATGTTTAATATAAAAAAAAACAAAAAACATTACAATAAAAAAAAAATGTAAATATTTACCTAAGGGTCTAAACTTATGAAATATCAATGTAAAGATGAAATATTTCTATTTTTTTTTTTTATTTTAAACTTGTAAATAGTGATAGATGCAAAAGGGAAAAAATGCACCTTTATTTCCAAATAAAATATTGTCGCCATACATTGTGATAGGGACATAATTTTAAAGGTGTAATAACCGGGACATATGGGCAAATACAATACGTGAGTTTTAATTATGGAGGCATGTATTATTTTAAAACTATAATGGCTGAAAACTGAGAAATAATGAATTTTTTCCGTTTTTTTCTTATTCTTCCTGATAAAATGCATTTACAGTAAAGTGGCTCTTAGCAAAATGTACCTCTCAAAGAAAGCCTAATTGGTGGCAGAAAAAACAAGATATAGATCAGTTCATTGTGATAAGTAGTGATAAAGTTATAGGCTAATGAATGGGAGGTGAACATTGCTCAAGTGAAAACGACGGAACGCGAATGGGTTAATCAATATGTGTGTATTAACATTATAGTGCAGTGCATCCCTATACCTATCATGGGACAAAATCTCTCACCTGACGAGAAGCAATGCTCTTCTCTAGATAACAGAGTGGTGGGAGGTATATAACTAGGGAAGACTAGCTAAAGTGCTGAGTAGTGTGGCTGTGACTATGCAGAGAGCATACAGGGCCGTTATCATTAATGGAATGCACACTACCAGAGAGATAGGCAGCTGCGTGACATACACCAGGGCTTTTCATCCTTTTCACTCATTGTACCACTTTTTTCACCTGAAACATTTCAAGTACCACCAGTGTTCCAGCGCAATAGATCTGACCCGATCAAGCTCGGCTGTTTCCAACGGAGAGCCGCAAATGCACATGCACTCCTACCAACAAGGAGATTTTCAAGGGGTTCCAGTGCTGGATCCCCTCTACTGAGGAGGAATGGGGGAGCCTTCTTTAGGATCCAGAGGGTTTCTCCCACGGGGAACTTTTTTCTTACAGGTACACTTTAAGAAAGAGGGGGGCATATGGGAGGGGAATAGCAGGATTAATTGCTGGGGGGAAAAAAGATGAAAATTAGATTGCTAGCTAAGGCCCGGTTCACATTAGCGGTGGCTATCCGGAATAGCCGTGCCGGAGCCGCACCGCATGCTGGCCGGACGAAACGGACGCACGGCATAGCAATGTAAGTCTATGCCAGGGTTCACATGTGTCCGTTTCGTCCGGACCGGAGCCGGACCGGATCCGGACTCCGGTGTCCGTTCCAACATGCGCTATTTTTTGGTCCGGCTCCTCCGGCAGCCGTATCCGGGGCGGAGCCGGACTGCACCATCCGGCCAATGGAAACCAATGAGAACCGGAGAGCGCACAACACACTGGCAAAAAATCCGGATGTTCTACCCCACTTCCTATGAGGATTGTTGCGGCGATATTGTATCGGGGACACATGGGCAACCATTTTGGAGTGGAGCAGCACGAGCTGGAGATGTTGGCAGCATGTTGGAGGTGGAGGTGAGTGCTAAACAGCGGAGGGCCTGATTCCACAGGTCCCCCTTCTGCTGACCTCCCAGACCCCAACATTTTTTTTTTGTTTTTATACAGGTTGTTATCTCTTTAAGAATCCGGATCCGGACCGCAACCGTGTTCATACCGCACGGAAACCGTATGCAACCGGACCGGATCCGGACAGGAACCGTACGGTTCAGGTCCGATCCGGCTCCGGTGCGGTCCGGACATCCGGTGCGGTTTTTGCTAAACCGCAAGTGTGAACCGGGCCTTACAGACTGCCATTATTACCAGTCTGTAGGTAGATTGCCACTATAGGTACCACTTCAATATAGGTAGCCTCACCCACCACGCAGAGCTGGGCAGTGACTTGCTACAAAGTTCGGTTCCCCCTTACTTGCTCCTCTCTGTGCTGTCCCGCGTAATAGTTCAGACCTTAGATCAGTGGTAACCCGGCCGCAGTAAGGAGACAGCAAGACGAGCGGTCCACACTGACGACAGGGCAGCACAGCGAGGGGTAGCCGTCATTTGTGGAGGCAGGACAGGACCAGGACAAGTGGCAGATGGGCAAATAAGTAGCAGGCAAACTTGGAATGTAGCACCTGGCCAACTCCAAAGTACCACTGGTGATATGCGTACCACAGGCTTAAAGGCCCTGACATACACAAGGTGCATTATGCATCACAGGACTATCGGTGCTCCATGCTGCCACCTCCAGGACTCTGAGAATCATGTTAAACACAAGAAAAATTGTGCACTCTTAAAACCTAATGCCTGGTTATAACACCATGCAATTTCCCGTTAGATTGACAGTGGAAACTATTATTTCCAACAGGTCTGATCTGATTTCCGATTGTTTTTCTAATCGAATTTCCAATCAATTCTATACAAAATAAATCAGAAAAACAGTTGAAAATCTTATCTGACCTGTTGAAAATAATCAATCTATCTGACGGGAAATTGCATGGTGTGTACCAGGCATAAACGTGCCCATACATGGTACAATTTTTCCTTTTTTTTCGATTAGATAATTTAATTTGATTATTCCGATAAGATCGAATATACATTTTTTTCCAACATCTCTCATCGGACTTTTATAGGGAAAAAAGCAGGACAATTGTACATTTTTCTTGATCGAAAAAAAAGGATTCTTTTCAACTTTCATTCGATTTGATCGTTTTGTCCAGAAAAAAACCCTGTAAAATCTTTTTTTATTGTACTGTGTATGTATGTATGTATGTGTACATCTAATGCTTGATACACACGATGAGATTTTCTGGCAAATTTAATGTCAGACTGATTATTTCTAACATGTCCGATTTGATTTACAAACGATCTTCCAATCACTTCTATGGAAAAATCGATTGGAAATCAGATCGGACATGTTGGAAATAATCGATCTGGCAGTAAATCTGTCAGAAAATCTCATCATGTGTACCAGGCATAAGGACATTTTGGACAATGGACTATTCCAATTGATTTCCCAAAATGTAATTAATCACAGATACTCTTTAACCCATTAGCAGCAACTCCAAGCGAAATATTTTGTTTGAAGATGCTGCACTCATTTTATCCTTAGCCAGCTGAAATCTTTGTTCTGCCTACTGAAGTCATGCAGAGCGGCGCAGGGATATTTACATGTTACCGGACGCTGGACCGTCGTCCTCTCTTCACCCACCTGCGGCCCTGCACTCCCGGCATCCTCTTCTGACTTCTGATCACGTTATTACATGTTCGGGGCTCAGAGGATAGTGTCAGTGGTGCAGCGCCACCCAGTGGTGAAGGAGGGGAGATGAGAGAGACTCTTCCATCACCCCTCTTCCACCATCGGGTGGCGCTGCACCACTGACACTATCCTCTGAGCCCCGAACATGTGATAACGTGATCAGAAGTCAGAAAAGGATGGCAGGAGTGCAGGACCGCAGGTGGGTGAAGAGAGGAAACCGGTCCAGCGTCTGGCAACATGTAAATATAAAAACACCTCCTACACCGCTCTGCATACGCTGCCAGGCTGGGCAGGAAAGCTTCAGCCCTGCAGCCTAATAACATTTTACTTTATTTAGCTGATAAAAGGTTAAAGAGACTCCGAGATAAATAATTATATTAGATTTAAAAATACCCGGGGCTTCCTCCAGCCCCATCCGCCTGGATCGCTCCCACGCTGCCTTCCTCAGCCGTCTCAATCGCCAGTACCGGGTCCTATAACTTCAGCCAGACGCGACCAGTTGTACGCATGCGCAGGGACGCACTCCGTCTCTATGCCACCTGCGCAGTACGGAGGGAGCACACTGCGCTTGCGTCAACTGGCCCTGACTGGTCGAAGTTATAGGACCCGGTACTGGCGATTGAGATGGCTGAGGAAGGCAGCGTGGGAGCGATCCAGGCGGATGGGGCTGGAGGAAGCCCCAAGTATGTATAAACCGTTTATTTTGTTGATCTCTGGGTCCCTTTAAGTTGGTTTTCACCTCAAATTTTTTTTTTTTCCCTAAAGCTGACTTATGACTGCAATACAAACATCAAACATATTATCAATCATAAAACCAACCTGTTTATTTGCAAAGACAAGTAGCACAGCATCCCGGAGCTCATCCTCCGCCAGCATCCTCATTAACTCTTCACGCGCCTCATTAACTCTCTCTCTGTCATTACTGTCCACCACAAATATTAAACCTGACAAAACAGGAAGACGCAAATCATTACACGGTACTCCAGTTACGCTATTCTGCTGTATTTAATCCCTATATATTATAAATCAATAACACATTAGTCTGCCTTGCAAATCTACAAGCACTTTGGGAGCAATTCTTACCATCACTCTGTGAAACAAGATATGACAAAATACAAGAATCCATGCAGGAGATTTATGAATGCTTGGGGAAAAGAAGACTCAAGTGTTGGCCATACGAACCATGAAACCACAGGCTAGGGAATCCCGCACACTGCTTTATCTGTGGATCCAGAGGGCAGATACAGAAACTGGAAGCAGAACTGCATAAACTAGTCAGTAATCAAAAAGCCACTAGCAATCCATGATATAGCTAAGATATTTAATGTTCTTTTTTTCATATTATTTAGGATCTTTTCTATCATGTGCTTAAAGAGGAACTCCAGTGAAAATAATGTAATAAAAAAAGTGCTTCATTTTTACAATAATTATGTATAAATGATTTAGTCAGTGTTTGCTCATTGTAAAATCTTTCCTCTCCCTGATTTACATTCTGACATTTATTACATGGTGACATTTTTACTGCTAGCAGGTTATGTAGCTGCTGCTAGCTGTTTTGGCTGTTAGAGACAGCTGTAAACAGCTAATGCCTGTCTGTGAACCTTGTTACATTGTGGCAAACTGTCAAAAGTACCGCGGTCCTCAGAGCTTCTTGTGGGAGGGGTTTCAGCAAAAAATCAGTCATACAGCGCCCTCTGATGGTCTGTTTGTGAAAAGCAATATATTTCTCATGTAAAAGGGGTAATCAGCGACTGATTGGGATAAAGTTCAATTCTTGGTTGGAGTTTTTCTTTAAAGGGAAGGTTCACGGTGGTTTAAAAAAAAATAAAAATGCTAATCCACTTACCTGGGGCTTCCTCCAGCCCATGGCAGGCAGAACGTGCCTCTCCGCAGGCTCTCGGTCTCCTCCGGTGGCGCACCCGACCTGGACAGGCCAGCTGCCAGGTCGGACTCTTCTGCGCTCCAAAATGCACCTCACGCGGGCGCGCAGACGTCATCGGACGTCCTCAGGGCTGTACTGCGCAGGTGCAGTCGTTCTGCGCCTGCGCAGTACAGCCCGGAGGACGTCCGATGACGTCTGCGCGCCCGCATGAGGTGCATTTTGGAGCGCAGAAGAGCCTGACCTGGCAGCCGGCCTGGCCAGGCCGGGTGCACCACCGGAGGAGACCGGGAGCCTGCGGAGAGGCGCCGAGGGCACGTCCTGCCTGCCACGGGCTGGAGGAAGCCCCAGGAAAGTGGATTAGCATTTTTTTTTTTTAAACCACCGTGAACCTTCCCTTTAAAGGAAACCAGAGATAAAATAATATAAAAGTTTTCTACATACCTTGGGCTTCCTCCAGCCCCATCTACACGGATTGCTCCCACACCACCGTCCTCAGCCTTCAGAGCAAGAGAAGTGCGCTCTCTACATATCTCACCGGCAGCCGGGACCCAGTACTGGAGCTGGAGAAGGCTGACGAAGGCAGCGTTGGAGCGATCGGTGCTGATGGGACTGGAGGAAGCCCCAGGTATGTATAAAACTTTTATATTATCTAGTCTCTGGTACACTTTAAAGAATACATGTACTTACAAATGTGCTAAAACAAATCAACATTGCCCCTTGTCAATAATGTGATTCCATCACGGAGTCTGTTCCCCTGCAGACATATGAGATCTGCTGTCAGCTGCTTACAAATACTTCCCTGTTCCTAGTAGTCCATCCATTGCATACAGGAGTGTTGTGGCTGCGGGAGCCCCTGCCAGTTTCTTTTTATCTAGTGCTCTGAGTTACACTTTAGAACATACATGTCATACTCTGGCCTGGGGCCAAACCTAGCCTGCAGAGCCATCAATTTTGGCCGGCAAATGGTTTTCCCACTTTGCATTGTGTTCGACCAACTCTAAACTACCAGGGAAGCCATATGGGAAGGGAGAACGAGACACCAGGGAACTGTATATGGGAGGGAGGAGGCATTAGATACCAGGGAACTGTATAGGGGAAGGAGGAGGGCCACTAGACACCAGGGAACTGTGTAGGAGAGAGGGGGGGCCACTAGACACCAGGGAACTGTGTATGAGAGGGAGGTGGCCATTAGACACTAGTCAACTCTACAGGGAAGGGTGGAGGGTAACTAGACACCAAGGAACTGTCTAGGGGAGGGAGGTGGCCACTAGACATAATGGAATTGTATAGAGGAGAAGGGGGCCCCTAGATACCAAGGAACAGTATAGGGGAGGGAAAAGGCATTAGATACCACAACAAGACAAGACCTAGAACAATAATATCACGCTTTTCTCCTGGTGGGCTCAAAGTGAAAGGGAACTGTATAGAGGAAGGAGGAGGGCCACTAGACACCAGGGAACTGTATAGGGGAGGGAGGTGGCCACTAGACACTGAGGATGGCCTGCAACTTGGTCCCAGTGTTCAATTTCAGCCCACTTTCTATTTGAGTTTTACACCCCTGCTTTAGAACCTGGACTGACAAACCAATAATATTTTATTCCATTTTAATGATCTCCGCTATATCTTCAACTAATTCCACTTCATGGCAACGATTAAGAGCAAAAGTCCCATGAAAACAGCTTACATGTTTCAGACCATACCAGGTATTGCCAAGTCCACCCTTGGTGGAGTGGTGTTACCCCCATCTTTCCCATCTGCAGAGAGCAACTTCTTAACCTGAGTGGGGTCAGGTCTAATCTCCCCACCTGCCTTCAAAGTGGTTTCCTAATTGGTAACCCTTGTTTATGGGTATATTTCACGGTGTTCACTTTACCCCTGATTTCTCCTCTCAACATACCACATCATACTGGCTCTTGGTTTCCCCTTTTGTGTCAGTCAGAGCCTTGAATAGGAGGGACAGCGCCACGACAGAAGGGAGGCCGGCAAAGTGGAGAAGCCACAGAGGTACAGTTCCAGGTATGGCCACCTCTTATATTTATCCATAGTTCAGGTATCCTTACTGTGATCATATATTACACATATGAAGGTTGCAAACATTTCCCACATAATAGCAGACACATTTTAATAGAATCCAGTTCAGGTTTGCTGGATCACACAGGCTATTCACTTCTCATCAAGCTTACTAAAGCTCTAATGAGAATGTCAACTATGTACTCTGCAGTTCATATCATATACACAAAATAAACGTTTGTGTCGATGAATAGTAGAATGGATGTTCTGAATAGCACTAGTTGTGCACCAGTGTCCGGCCTAACATCACAGTCACATTATGAAAATTACAAACTTGTATTCAGTGTTTTTAAGTTTATTAATAATAACAACATATATATAATATCAGCACAAAGTTCTGTTCCAAACAACTCCGTTCTACAGACCTCTTGCTGTGTATTAGGTGTATATATGTTTCTGAAATAAGCTCAGGTTTATAGAACAGTTAATAGAATGACCTATAAATGAACTGTGCATTGTGCTGCTGTTCAGCTGGGCTCAGAGGGCACCAGAAGCAATTATCAGCACTCTCCATCCTCACAATATGCTCGGCATTAGGATCAGGACAAGTTAAGTGAATCTGTTAGGAATAGTTAAAGGTTGAATGGAAAGTAAGGTTAGAGATCCTTAAATGTAATGATTTAAAGTGTAACAAAATATCACTGTAATTTTCAACTTATTTGTCATCTTCTTCTTATTAATATTTAGTATTTATATAGCACTGACATCTTCCGCAGCGCTGTACAGAGTATATTGTCTTGTTACTAATATACAACAATGAAAGTGCGCTCACCCCTAATACTCACCCTTAATCTTATGCTAAACACTTAAACAGCACAAAGCACAAAATCCAAAATACATACACAAACATTTCAAATCAAATTGTGTCCTTAGTGACCAGTGAAGCCACTCCTAACTAAATTAAAAATCCCTGTCCATGGATCGCAGAAGCCATCACCAAGCCTATAGTGCATAAATCCAGTTCCTCCAGATTCTGCTCTCTCATGTATCAGCCTCCGCAAAATCTTCCTCTCAATATTATATCTCAGTGACACATAAAAAAAAAAGAAAAGAAAAAACAACAACAGCGTGATACTGTATAAATTCTGAGTGTCCACAATATTCCACCACCTGTACAGAGCTTCTGTGTATTATCTTCCACCACGTTAAACAGGTATCACAGACCCTCACCGTGTTATGTGACTGCCAAACCACAGACAGTAAAGGAGCACAAGGATTAGCCAGCAAGCCTCCCCAAAGATTCTAGTTCACCACACATCACACGTGGTCTCTCATCTTGTTTGTTGCCATCCAAATTATAAGACAGCACACAGGTAGGCTTCAAAACCTTCACAGGCTGTACTGAACATACAGTGGCGTTCCTACCACAGAGCGCAGGGGGGCGTGGCGCACCGGGTGACTGACAGCTAGGGGGGGTGTCGCCACGACCCCCCCACAGCAGCAGAGCAGGAGGGGGAAGCAGCGCTAGGAGGGGCAGTGGGGGCAGCGGCGGGGAGGGGGGCTAGAATCCCCCCCTCCCTCACCTGGGACCCCTCCTTCTGCCTCTCTACCCCTCCATAGATTACCGGCAAGTGCAGGCTCGGCGGGAAGGCATGCAGAGAATTACTCACCTCATTTCCGCATTCCAAGCGCTGGAGCGCAGCGTCATAGGTCTCCGTTTTCAATGCCGCCCTCTGTGCTTCCTGATTAGCGGCAGCACTGAAGGCGGAGATCTGTGACGACATGACGCTGCCAGCGCTTGGAACGCGGAAGTGAGGTGAGTAATTCTCCACACGCCTCCCGTCGAGCCAACACTTGCCTGTAATCTATGGAGAAGGAGAGAGGCAGAAGGAGGGGTCCCAGGTGAGGGGGTTCTGGCCCCCCTCCCCGCCGCTGCCCCCACTGCCCTTCCTTCTAGCGCTGCTTCCCCCTCCTGGGGCATCTATACAGTGGGGGCTAGCTATACTGGGGGCAACTAAACTAGCTATACTGGGGGCATTTAAACTAAGTTTACGGGGGGCAACTACACTAGCCATACTGGGGCAACTATACTAACTTCACTGGGGGCAACTGTACAAGCTATATTGGGGGCAACTGTACTAGCTACACTGGGGGCAACTGTACTAGTTATACTGGGGGCATCTGTACTAACTATACTGGGGCAATACTAGCTATACTGGGGGCAACTATACTAACTTCACTGGGGGCAACTAGCTTCACTAGGGGCAACTATACTAGCTTCACTGGGGGCAGTTATACTGGGGGCAACTTTACTAGCTATACTGGGGGCAATTGTACTAGCTATACTGGAGGCAACTGTTCTAGCTATACTGGGGGCAACTGTACCAGCTATACTGGGGGCAACTGTACCAGCTATACTGGGGGCAACTGTACCAGCTATACTGGGGGCAACTGTACTAGCTATACTGGGGGCAACTGTACTAGCTATAGTGGGGGCAACTGTACTAGCTATACTGGGGGCAACTATACTAGCTATACTGGGGGCAACTATACTAGCTATACTGGGGGCAACTATACTAGCTATACTGGGGCAACTATACTAGCTACACCGTGGGCAATTATATTACCTACACTGAGGGCAACTATATGAGCCATATTGGGGGCAACTATACTAGCTATACTGGGGCAGTGGCGGCGCCAGGGGGTGCTGAATCACCCCCTAAAATTCTCCAAGCACCCCTAAAGCACCCCCCAGCGTGAACTGACTTTCGGCGTCTAATAGACGCCGTGTCAGTTCACTGACAGCAGCAGGCCGCAGCTCTGACAGCGGCAGAGCAGGGCTACAGTAAAATGGCGCCTGAAGCCCTGCTCTGGAGTCTGCAATGCAGGGCTTCGGGCGCCATTTTCCCATAGCCCTGCTCTCAGCGCAGGAGTTTCAGTTGCTGGCTGGCTGGCTGGCTGGCTGCAGAGGATTGTGGGAGCTGCGCGCCGGACAGAGGCCGGGACAGGAGGTCTGCTGCTGCTTCAGGTGAGTAAATGTTTTTTTTATATTAGCAGGTGTATCAACTGTTCTGGCCAGGTCTGCTACATGACTGAAGTGACTGAAGTGCACATGATTGCATGTATTTTCTGGTGAAATCTTCCACATGATTGCATGTATTTTCTGGTCAGGTCTGCCACATGATTGCACGTATTTTCTGGTCAAATCTTCCACATGATTGCATGTATTTTCTGGTCAAATCTTCCACATGATTGCATGTATTTTCTGGTCAAATCTTCCACATGATTGCATGTATTTTCTGGTCAAATCTTCCACATGATTGCATGTATTTTCAGGTCAACTCTGCCGACATGATTGCATGTATTTTCTGGGCAAATCTGCCGACATGATTGCATGTATTTTCTGGTCAAATCTGCTGACATGATTGCATGTATTTTCTGGCCAGGTCTGCTACATGATTGAAGTGTTTTCTGGCCAGGTCTGCCACATGATTGTATGTATTTTCTGGTCAAATCTTCCACATGATTGCATGTATTTTCTGGTCAAATCTGCCGACATGATTGCATGTATTTTCTGGGCAAATCTGCCGACATGATTGCATGTATTTTCTGGGCAAATCTGCCGACATGATTGCATGTATTTTCTGGGAAAATCTGCCGACATGATTGCATGTATTTTCTGGGCAAATCTGCCGACATGATTGCATGTATTTTCTGGGAAAATCTGCCAACATGATTGCATGTATTTTCTGGGCAAATCTGCCGACAGGATTGCATGTATTTTCTGGGCAAATCTGCCGACATGATTGCATGTATTTTCTGAGCAAATCTGCCGACATGATTGAACTATTTTCTGGTCAAATCTGCCGACATGATTGCATGTATTTTCTAGTCAAATCTGCCGACATGATTGAACGTGTTTTCTGGTCAAATGTGCCGACATGATTGAACGTAATTTCTGGGCAAATCTGCTCACATTACGTGTATTTTCTTGAGAAAACCTGCACAATTATGTGAATTTTCTGGGGAAAGGGTCACCAAAACTTGGGCCCACTGTCTTTGCGTTACACTTTTAAAGGGAACCCGAGGTGAGAATAATATTGAGGCTGCCATATTTATCTACTTTTAAGCAATACCAGTTGCCTGGCTGCCATGCTGGTCATCTGCCTCTAATTCTTTCAACCATAGACCCTGAACAAGCATGCAGCAGGTCAGGGGTTTTTGACAATATTGTCAGAACTGACAAGATTAGCTGCATGCTTGTTTCTGGTATAATTCAGTTCACTACTGCAGCCAAATAGATAAGCAGGGCTGCCTATTGTTTAAAAGGAAATAAATATGGCAGCCTCCATATCACTCTCAACCCGGGTTTACTTTAAATTACAGTTAGCTCCGCCCTCATCCGGTCATGGCCATGCCCATTTTTCGCCGCGGCACCCATTTTTTGTTAGCTACCTATACTGAGGCCAACTTAAGTGGGGGGGAGCCTACACAGTGTTTTTTTTTTTTTTTAGGACGGGGGGGGGGGGGGGTTGTGTCTTTTAATACCCAGCATTAGGTGTCAAATGCCCTAGGTACGCCACTGTGAACATATTCGGCAGATTAATGCAGCTTCTAACTGTCTTATTACACCACCTATTAATTAAAGGAGCTCCTCATAGTGTAAAACCGTATTTTTATTAAAAATTGTTAAAAGAAGTGCACTGACATTTCCCAAGTAAAAACAAGCTTCTTACAACGATAGATCCGCCACATGCCGACTGTCCACGCCTGTAGCTCGGAGGTGCTGTTTACCGTGGTGGAAGACAGTACACAGAAGCTTTGTACAAGTGGTGGAATATTGTTGACACAATTTATACAGTATCACGTGTGTTGTTTTTTTGTCTTTTCTTTTCTTCATGTTTCAATGAGATATAATATTAAAGGCTGATACATGTGGAGGAACTGGATTGTCTTGTTACTAACCGTTCCTCAGAGGAGCTCATGATCTAATCCCTACCATAGTCATATGTCCATCATAGTCTAGGGCCAAATTAGGGGGAAGCCAATTAACTTATGTGTATGTTTTGGGGACTTGGGAGAAAACCAGAGTGTCCAGAGGAAACCCACGCAACCAACATACAAACTCTGTGCAGATAGTGCCCGGGCTGGGAATCAAACCAGGGACCCGGGACTGCAAGGCAAGAGTGCTAACCACTACACCACCATGCTGACCAGTCTTGTGTTTCTTGTAATACTGTTTATCACATGGCCGTGCAATCGGAACGCAACATGTATGATCGCACGTCATCTGTGATACTATGCACTGCAGATCCCATTCAATACAGTGAATGAATCTGTGCTGCGATTGCCAAAAAATGCATGCAGCAGTGCAATAACGCATCGCACTGCTGCACAGCGCATATGATGGGAACGGTAAAAGGGCTGTCTATGGCTTTCTACCGTTCTTGTGTGTCGCACACTATACGTGCTGCTGAAATGCGCACGGCACGCTTATAGTCTGAACGAGTCCTAAGGGTTAAACTTAAAGGAAACATCAGGCAAAAATAAAAAATAAAAACAGCATTACTCACCTGTGGCTTTCTCCAGCCCCTAGCAGCCGACTGTCCCACACCGACCGCTCCGCTGTCCGCCGCCGTACCGGGCTCCCCACACGCTGTTCAGGCCGACCTCGAGGTCGTCCTTACTGCGCCTGCGTGAAGTGTCGCTGTCAATCATGGTCACGTGGTCGGCGGCACACTGCACAGGCGCAGTTCTGCGTCTGCGCAGTGCATGCGGGGAGCCTGGGGCGGCGGCAGAGAGGTCAGCGTGGGAAAGTCGGCTGCAAGGGGCTGGAGAAAGCCCCAGATGAGTAAGGCTGATTTTTTTATTTTTCCCTGATGATTCCTTTAAGTGCAAGGTAAGGTTAGTGTTAGGAATCCTTTAAGTGCAAGGTAAGGTTATTGTTAGGAATTTTGGAGACTAAAAGCAGGGCTACTGGATAAGAATACCAATGGAGCCAGGAAAGGTCAGATAAAAGCAGGAAAACAGGAAGGATAATTCTATGTCTAAATGGACGCCTTTGGTATTGCAGTATGGGACATGTCGAGCCACACATTTACCAAGTGTCTATACATGGATACCTACCCTGAGTGTTCTGGAAGTAGTGCCTCCATAGTGGCCGAATCTTGTCCTGACCACCCACATCCCACACGGTAAAGCTGATGTTTTTGTATTCCACTGTCTCTACATTGAAGCCTGTGAGAGGATGCAAATGGAAATACATTAAATGGTTTAAATTATCTTTAATTACTAGAAACAAAGCCCAAACCTGACTTGTATAAACCAGTATAGTTCATGACTAGCTATATATTGTGAATGCAAATTCAGCTTTTGGGAAAGCAATACATGTGATATACATGGACTTTACAAAGTCTTTTGACACACTTCCCCACAATAGTCTGGTGCAGAAGCTGAGGATGCAGGGACTAGGAAAATGTGTATCAGTGGATAGATAACTGGTTAAGGGATAGAAGGCAAAGAGAGGTGGTAAATGGTTCATATTAAAAATGAGAAAATGTTAGCAGTGAGGTCCCGCAAGGATCAGTACTAGGTCCAATCCTTTCCAATTTATTTAATAATGATATAGTAGATAGAATAAAGAGTAATGTTGCCATCTTCACAGATAAAACAAACTTATTCAAAATTTATCAAGGCAAAGCCAGATAGTGACATATTATAACAGGAATAAAATGACCATATGGACCAGGCATATGGCAGATGAAATGTAATGTTGATAAATTCAAAGTCATGCAACCTTGGATGTGCCAACAGCACCATATAAAATAAATGGCATACAGCTGGGAACATCAGACTTGAAGAAAGACTTGGAAATACTGGTTTATGACAAGTTAAGTAACCGTATAATAAAGTGTATATACAGTGTATATGAGGTCAAGTAGCAGGCGTTAAAGCAATAGAATTCTAGGATGCATAAAGCGGAAAATAGAATCATGAGATGCTACCATACTACTTTCTATGTATAAATCACTTGTAAGGGTAAAACTGTAATATGGTATACAATTTTGTACACCACACTATAGGCAGGACATTGATGTACTGGGCCAGGCCCAAAGACGGGCAACTAAATAAATGAGAGGGATGGAAGGTCTTGCCAAGAAAGTTTGAACAAACTGGCCCCATTTAGCTTGAAAAAAAGATGACTGAGAGGTGACCTGATTAACATTTATAAATACATGAGAGAGCAATACAAAAGCTTGGCTATTTGTCCCTAGGCTTGTGCAAAGAACTAGGTATCATGATGTTCGTATGGAGGAAAAAAGTTTTTGCCATCTATTAAAGAGGAACTTTAGCCTAAACAAACATACTGTCATTAAGTTACATTATTTATATGTTAATTAAAACAGATAGGTAATATAATCTCTTACCCATCCTGTTTTAAAAGAACAGGCAAATGTTTGATTTCATGAGGGCAGCCATCTTTTTGGTTGAAAGGAGGTGACAGAGAGCATGAGACACAGTTCCAACTGTCCTGTGTGCTGATCACGTCTCCCAGTTGCTAGGCAACGTGAATAACAACATAGGAAATCCCATCATGCTTTGCACAGCATCAGGGGAAAAAAAAGTCCGGGAAGTTTTCTTTGATGGGTGGAGCTTAGCTAAAAATTCAGCTAAAAATGATGCTTTGGTAAGAAAAACAAAGTTCTGATGCTGTGAAACTGTTAAACACCAAGCCTTTTCAGTTCTGCTGAGTAGTTTTTTAGTCCAGAGGTTCACTTTAAGAAAGTGGTTCTTCACACTAATAGTGATTAAAATGTGGAATATCTTACCACAAGGAGTAGGTATGGCAAACTATATATCTGCATTTAAAGAGGGCTTTGTTGCTTTCTTTGCACCGAAGGACATCCATAGCTACAATCACTATGCAGTTCCAGGCAGGGCCGGGCCGAGGCATAGGCTGGAGAGGCTCCAGCCTCAGGGCGCAGTGTAGGAGGGGGCGCAGAATTCATTCAGCTGTCATTCCTAATTGTGTTTGAAGCAGAAAGAAATAAGAAAAGGGGATACATGGCAGTGATTGCAAGCCAGATATCTAGAGATTAAGGTGTTGGGGAGGTTGTGGGCCCTGTGGCGCCTCTTAGACTAATAGCAATCAGTGTTTGATGGCTCGGGTGGCAGGGATGAAGGGGCGCACTTTGATGTCTCAGCCTTGGGTGCTGGAGGACCTTGTCCCCGCTCTGGTTCCAGGAATTCATCTGCCACCTGGAGTCGGGAAGGAATTTTCCCCTTTTAAAGGTGCAGTGTTTATTTGAATTTTTGTTTTTTTTTCTGGTTGAACTTGATGGGCAGAAGTCTTTTTTTCAGCCAAACTAACTACAGCAAAGTCCCCATTATCGGGAACTCAGGCATCAAGAAGTCTCAATTATCCAGCATGCCTAAAAGGGGTAACGGGGGCAGTACTTTTCTAATTTGCAGAGTTTTCCACAACAGGAGTGAATTGACAATCCTCCGGGGGCTTTCCTCTAGACTACCTGCAACTCAAGGGGGCTTTCTTGACTTCCATGTATGGGACCCGGCATGTCATGTGACCCACATCGGGTCACATGATATGCTGGGACACGAACACAGAGGATGCTGGAAAGCAGCTACAGGAAGTACAGAAGAAGGTGCCTGGAGGATTGGTAAGTTGCTTAGCCCCCTGATGCTGCGTGTTGCTTTCAGAGTTTGTCCCATTCCCAGTACTCTCTACAGCAACAAGCCACTATGAATTGGATATGTGTAAGTTTCAAACTGCTCATGCACAGTAAAACAAAGCACTTCTGGACAAGGGGTTGCTTTTGCTGTGGGATTTCTAGAAGGATATTCAACAGATGTATCCAGTCAAATACAAAGAGGGCCAGGGACAGGGAACAGGATGGTCCCTGAAGACAACTAGCAGCATCAGGAGGCTAAGGATTACAGATCACCCCGATGGGCTCAATTCAATTTTTTACTAAAGAAGATACTGATTGGTATGTGATTATACTGACTTACAATCCAATATATATACAGCATCTTTGTACCTCTCCCTGCTTCCTCCACTCACCCACTGCTGCCCAGTTACAGGCCTATGTTTAAGTCTGATCAGTGTTCACTGCAAATCTATCATTTCTTTCTGTGTCCAGGAAGCCAGTTGAACCTGAGGCAGCACTGCAAGTACTAATCACTGATGTACTGATCACAGATATGCAATATTCACACACAGGTATTAACAACAAGGAGGTGCTTGTACTGTATATTGTATTGGCCCAGGGCAAGAGGGGCAACTCCTCCTCTAAGCAGAGAACTGAACATATAAGTCTGTCCAGAGATGGTTGTGTTGACTGAAGACAGATCGTGCCGATTATCTCAAGTCTGATCCCAGCAGAAGACCTATGTATCTGCTGAATTACACAGGTAAATAAACATGTAAATAACAAGGGCAAAAATAAACTATGTTGGGGAGATCTAATGAAATGCTGAATAAACAGCAGCCTTGTATGATTGATAATACCTATAGTAGGGATGGTGGTGACAATTTCTCCAAGCTTCAGTTTGTATAAGATGGTGGTCTTTCCTGCAGCATCAAGCCCGACCATGAGTATTCGCATTTCCTTCTTCCCAATTAGGCTTTTCAACAGATTTCCAAAGATGTTTCCCATGGCTGCTTTCTTCCAATGCTCTTTGTGAGTTGGAGTGGTAAATGGTAGACTTGTGCTCTTATCACTGGAAAACACAACACAAGAAAGTCAATACACAAGCTTGGAAGGTCTTGTGATTATTCTTCAATATATTGGGACACAATAATCTGGCTCTAGTGTAAGCAGGTGAGAAAGAAGCACATGTAGTGTAAGGTGCTCATCAATAACACAATCTACATTGTACAATCATACCAAATCTATGTAGAAGGATACATTAAAGGAAACCTGAGAACATGAGACCTCTTCAAGCTCAACGGTCCCTCGAGTTCTTCCATGTTCTCCCAGGCTTCCTGAATCGTCCACTAGGCAGGCCGGTAATTAATTCCGTTCAGAAGGAACTGCATATGCGCGGCCAGGCCAGATGCGCGTTCTGTCAGCCTGGAGCGTTGTGCACCTTTGCAGTACTATTGCGCAGGCGCATAGTGCTCCTGTTGACGGAAGCGAGTTGGCACAATGCACAAGTCAGATTGCACCCGTGCTGACTGGCGCATTTAGTGAGTCACCTAGCAGAGGATCCAGGCTGCGTGGGAGGACGGTGAGGGACTGATGAGCCTGAAGAAGGCTGGAGGAAGCACCAGGTATGTATGTTTTTTTTTTTATTTATCATGATCTCAGGTACCTTTAAGGGCCCATTCACACTTGGGCGATTAGCGGGCGTTTACCGTTAATTGCCGATGATCGCTAACATTTTTTTATAAATGCAAAGGCAATAAAAAGTATATAGCAGTGATCTCACTGCCACAATCGCCGGTGATTAGCGGCAAAAGCGAATGCGGTGCTTGCATCGTTTTCTCACGATTTTTGAGTGATCCTGATTACAGTGTTAGGAAATGCTAATCATGATCAGGGCTGTGGAGTCGGTACAAAAATTATCCGACTTCGACTCATTTTATGAAACCACCAGTGTACCCAAAATTGCTCCGATTCCGACTCCTTAGTCTAACTTTTACAAAGGCTATGGATTTGGTTCAAAATGATCCAACTTCGACTCCTCAGTTTACTGAAACCACCGACGCCAACTCCAGGTACCCAAAATTGCCCCGACTCCACAGCCCTGATCACAATTGTTCAAAAAAATCACGAGAATGTACAGTGAAATATATGTGTTTATTGCGTAAAAATCATGGTGCAAAATGCTAGCGCTAATCACTATCGTTTTGCGATTGTCAGTGTGAATAGGCCCTTAGTGAATATACTCTGAATGGATACTTTATGTAGTCCTTCACTTTACATGTAAGTGGTAAGATTGCACAATCAAGACTGTATCATTAATGGATGCCTTTCGTAACAGACAGAAAATAATAGCAATAAGACCTCAGTTTATAGACTGTGGTTGGATTGGATACAAAATACTGTGTGACCCATATATAACTTACCACTTTGCCCGAGACAAGTACAGTAACCAAGATAGACTGCTATCCCATCCCATATAAGTATTCTTACATCCTGGATAAAACCATTCCTGAACTGATTTAAAGACAATAAATTAAAAACTCTCTCAATGGCTACATTAGGTCTCAGCAGTAGCAGACAACTTCTTCACTTATACACAGATTTCAGGACGTTCTGACTTCAATGTGGATTCTGAAACTTCACAGAGATTCATGATTTGCACATGTATTCTGACTTCCACATAACCACACCGAGGCCCCGCAATTGGCTGCTGGCACAACATGCATCAGATGGATGGTAAATACCACTCTGCATTAATCCTAACTGATCTGTGTGAATGTTCCCGATGGCAACAGAACAACAATTCTGTAACAGGAAGAGTACACCTTGCTACACATAATTTAGTCTTGTTTGTACTTACAACCTAGTTTGTAATGAGATCATCATTTGAGAGTAAATCGAACCAAAATGGGTTAAATTTCCAAAACATCAATGGGGTTTTGACACCCCACTGCAACTTAATAGGGAGAGCTCAGATACTAGGCGTGGTAGGATGGGTACAATCCAATTTAACCTCACCTCATCTCCGTAGTATAGCGACCTACCTACAACCTGAACAATTTCTATATTCAGACAACACTATTAGGCCTTGTTCACATTATAAATGCCCAGCGCTATCGCAAGCGCTAGTGATTTATGGGGTGTTTTTTACAAGCGCTTTCAGAGCGATTTCGACTTAGAAAAGCATTTTTATAAGTGCTTTTCTAAGCGCTTTTGCGAAGCGATTGATTTTTCACTTCCTGACGTCAGTGGTGAAGTGAACTCTTTAACCCGGAAATGAATAAATACAATGTATTTATTCAGCAAAGCACCTGGGAAATCGCAATACAAAGCGCTTTTTCAATCGGTTTGCAATTTCCCTATACCTGCTATTGAGCCAAAACACTCAGAAAAGGTACAGGTAGAGCGTTTGCAATTTAAAAAAAAACTCCTCAGTTTATGATACCCCCTCCGACAGTTGTCTGACTGGCCATGTGGAGAAAGCAGGCAAGAATGGCAGTAGGCCAAGGTACCAGGATGTGTGCTACTGGCTGTAGCTATTGTGTTATCCAGACCTCAGTAATAAGCAGATCCATTAAGGGCCTTTCACATAGTATGTAGTGTATTTGCCTCCATTGGTTCTTTGACCCCACATAGCTACAGAATGCATCATAGCCTCTGCTCTGCAATGTCACCCAGGGCTGTGGAGTCAGTACAAAAATCATCAAATTCATCTGTTTATGAAACCACCGACTCCGACTCCAGGTACCCAAAATTGCTCTGAACCCTCGACTCGGACTTCTTAGTCTAATACTTACCAGGGCTGTGGAGTCGGTAAAAAAATCATCCAACTCCTCAGTTTATGAAACCACCGACTCCGACTCCATAGCTCCGACTCCTCGATTCTGACTCTGTAGTCTAATACTTACCAGGGGTGTGGCTGTACAAAAATCATCCGACTCCTCAATTTATGAAGCCACCGACTCCAACTCCAGGCATCCAAAAATTGCTTGGGCTCCACAGGCCTGGCTCTTATACAGCAGCAAATGTAGGTGACACAGGCTTCAATAAACCCAGGGAGCACACACAGCAAGCAGAGAGTAACAGGCACACGGGGGACCTACAGGTTTTTTGGTCGCCACACTGTATCTACTGTATATATTTCTGTGAAAATGCAAGTGTTAAATAAAATTAACCAAAAGCCACCATACCTTTTATTCAAAGATCATTTCCAAGCACACTGATGAGAATCTGGAATGAACTTCCAGAAAAAGAAAACAAAAACAGACACTGGGAGCCCTCCATAGTGTAGTGTGTATAAATGGGATATGTAGTCAAATGCAGCTCTTTCTGTGATATTGTGATATTTTTCCAGCCTGATCAAATGTGCAGAGGGCAGTTACTTGGCAAGACAAAGCTTGTAGATTGCAAGCTCCATTCATAGCATTCCATAGCAAAGCAGAGTGCACACTGCTGAATGAATGCAGCATCTGAGAATAATGCTTCCTCTCTATTCAGGTCCATACATAATTGAACACATGCCTAGATCTTACTGGATCAGGGCACAATTCACACCATCTGTGCCAGATCATCACATGCATTATTGACATCCTGACCAAAGCAGACATTTTTCTCACTACCATTATTACTTTGGAAATAGTTATTTTTGTTAGAAGGTAAATCACTATCCAACCTCATGCAATGTATGCATGATGCTTTTGAATTAGTAGGTATTGTGTTACTTTAGAAGTGAGAATATCAGCTAACACAGTGGAAGAGTATTGGAAACACAGGAAAAGGCATTTTAATGTCACAACATTTTTTCTAATGAACACTCCGAATTAAGCAAAATACTGGAGATAACCGATTGCCAAGCCTTTCTGCAATCAGCAGTTCCTTTGCTTATGATAGCGCAACGTATGTGCTGCAGAATATAAGAATTCAAGACAGTGGGGTCAGACTGTACACCTCTTCCTGTACTACAAACAGGTGCCTCACACAGTCCAGTACACACCAGTCACACAAACACAGCACACCCAACAACAAGTCCAACCTGTAAAAAGGTCTGAGCTGAACTTGTCAATGTCAAAGTCACTGATTAAAAGAAAATAAAACTTTACAAAAGTAAACACAGGTTTAGCACAAGGAGCAAAACATGGGTAAGCCTCAAGAACAGGAAGGCAATCAGATTTTTCCAGACAGCATTGATAAAAAAATTGCTCAATCTGGGAACATATTCCTCAATCAGGGCTGTGGAGAGGTACAAAAATCATCTGACTCCTCAGTTTATGAGACCACCGACTGACTCCAGGTACTCAAAACTGCTACAACTCCTTAATCTAATTTTTACAAAGGCTATGGATTTGGTTTAAAAATCATCTGACTCCGACTCCTCAGTTTATTGAAACCACTGATTCTGACTCCAGGTACCCAAAATTGCTTCGACTGCTCAGCCCTGGATTAGATAGAATGCACCGTAAATACTCGAGTATAAACCAATTTATTGGAACCAAAGTGTCTTGGCTTATACGCAAGTCGTTAGTATATGCAGAGTGGAATGTGCATCCCCCTCAGGGCAGTATGCATAGATGGCTTCTGCCTTCTACAGAATGTGCCCCACACCAGAGCAGTACGCAAAGTAGTCTTCTGCCCCCCATCTGGAACGTGCCCCGTCAGAGCGGTATCCAGTATGTGGTATGTATAGTGCCTCTCCGAAAGCGAGAAAAACATAAGCGGTACAGGTAACAGTTACCTGCATTACCCAGTACAGTCCAAAGCTAATGCAGGCTCTCTCTTGAACCAGGAGGTCCTCAGTAGGTGCTCCATTTCCTACCTTCAGATTATACTCAGGTCAATCATTTTTTTCTAGTTTTTTAAGGTAAAAGTTGGGGGTCAGCCTATAACTCGGGTCAGCTTATATTCCAGTATATATACAACCAACAAGTGCCCAGTTCAACCTCCCTTGTGAGGGAGGCCTTTAAGATCATATTCAGAATAGCCTCCACTCCACAGATCAATATAAAAAATGCTGCTTGTTGCAAATCTGATGTGACCTCTATATGTAGCATTGCCTAAAGCCACCCCAGGGTGATGACTGCATTCTGGGGACTAAAAAGCAGTTTTGATGTTGAATGGTCTGATCAGCCAATGAGATTGGAAAATGAAACAGTTTCTAACATCTTACCAACAGGACTAGTGAAAGAATCATGTAATGAAGCACTGCTGTCCAGTCCTACCACACAACAGCAGAGGGGAGCCTCTGTACCACACTGTGCTTCCATGTATCTCTGGAACATGCTAATGTTCTGAGCTTCAAGCAACCCTGAACTGAAAATGAAAAGTAAAAATAAACAGACACACGTCATACTTACCTCCTGTGTATTCTACTCATCAATCTCTTTCTCCTCTCCTGTATCCTGTGTGTCCACTGTGTTCAAAGGAATTCTTAGTCCGCCATTTTAAAAAATGCCCATTATGCCACAACAGCTTCCGGGTCAGCACACTGTTAAACTGTAATATTGCCCATTTGAGCCATTGGGAAACATGGACAATACTTTGCTCATCAGTTGTCCTTTCAGTTATAACTGACAGCAACTGATATATAATTGACAGCAACAGATATATTTCAGTTCTGACAAAATCTTGTCAGAACAGGAAGGAATCGATGTAAGAAGAAAACGGTGAGCTTCTGAGAAGAATTGACGGTGAGTCAAGTATGTAATATTCATTTGCAGGTACATCGTGTTTATTTTAAATAATTTTACTCGGTTCAGGTTCACTTTCAGGAAGAGGACACAAAATTAGCATTGAGATGTTTAGCATACAATGCTATCTGTATTACAATATTCAGACAGGTGTTCCATGTCTATATAGAATGATGTTTACATAGGCAGTGATATTTACAGAATGACAATGAGAAACACCACTGAATGGGCAGCAGCACCTGTTCTACAGGTTTCCTCAATGCCAGGATGGGTTTGGGGGAAATGTACATTACACAGAACATTCAGTGAGTCAGCTGGTGGTAGCGTGTCATTGGGACAGCCCACTGTTGTACAAACCAGAAAAACGGTCAAATGACATCTGATAAACATCTCTGGAAACTGTGCCAAAGTGACATTTCACCAGAGATAACACTGGCTTGTGAATCACAGCTTCCTGAAATGTTTCAACGCCTGAAAACCTCCAAAGCTGGAATACAAGCAATTAGCTTGGGTGGTTATTGCAGAACATACTTTTGGTTGTATTTTTGGAACACTTATGAATATAAATCTATACAGATCTGTCTTTGCCTGAACATGGGATGTTAGTGGCTCTTAGTAAACAGTTTGGTTTGGGAAGTTTATAAACAGGCCATCCCTGTATCATTCAGATCACATTGCGGCCTGTCCAAATTTCACTGCTAAACCTAATTATAAATCAGTTACCTTTCAAATGAAAATGTGGACTGCTGTGAAGGGTAACAAGGTGACTTTACAAGTGACCTTGTAGTGAGAAGCATATACACATGGTAGAGGCTGCCATATTTATTTCCTTGTAAACAATGCTGATTGCCATGGTCCTGCTGATCCTCTTCCTCTAATATTTCAAACCTCAGACTCAGAAGAAGTGTGCAGATCAGTTGCTCATATTAAAGTCTGAAAACACTGAGCACATCCTTGTTCCATGGTTGTGATTCAGACACTACTCACACCACAAAGTTCAGTATGAGTGTCTGTCAACTGGCATTGTTTGAAAGGAAAGAAATATGGCAGCCTCCATTTCCCTCTTACATCAAGGTCACTTTAAGTGCTAAAAAAAACTATTACATGCCATTGCCATGAATATTAATGCCATTGCTAATGTTGTCTAATTATATAATTTCCCTCTATCCATCCGCTGGTTAGCGCACAATCCCACTTGCACTCTTTGACACAGAGACAGTTCCCATAATTGCTAGTAAACAATCCAGATGTCAGGAATCAGTGCAGCATTCAGCACTTGCGCAAATCCTCAAATCCAGTGTTTACTTGTTACTATGGCAACCAACAGCTACAGTTTGGTTTCTATTTCCCAGATCCTAGGAAGAGTGTGGTATAATCAATGCCCATTGAGAAGACAATGGTTCTGGTGAAAAATATATACTGTACATCTATATCCAGCTCTGCTATTAAAAGTAATTTATGTGGAACTAATTACTCCAGATTTGTAGTTTTAGTAATTTTTCTACAATGCAATAATGTAGCTTGGTTATAAGAATTTTCTTTAAACTTTACGTTCTCAAAAAAAACCTACTCCTTAAAGAAACACTGAAGCGGGAAAAAAATATGATATAATGAATTGGTTGTGTAATACAGATAATTACTAGAATAGTAGTAGCAAAGAAAATATTCTAATATTTTTATTTTCAGTTATATAGTGTTTTTATAACATTGCATCATTCTCTAATATTTGCAGTTTAGACACTACTCAGCATTCTAAATGGGTTCAAAAATTCACTAGGCTGCTGAAAATCTTCCCTGCAGAGGGAAATAAAAGATGCATTGTCTTTTAAAGCTTATTATCTCAAGTGTCTGGCAGAGTTCTCTGCGACTTTGAAAGTCGTGGAGCTCAATGGCTAATTTGCATAGATAACAACTGGAGTTTCTTAGCTCTTCCTGAACTGGAAACAATATTAGACTTGCGTCTCTGCTGCTAATGTTTTTTTCTTAGCTGTACTACACATACAAATCATTAGATCCTATTTTTTTTCCCGCTTCAGTGTCTCTTAAATTCAGCTTGTGAATGAAGGCATGCCAGCAGTGGCATAGCTAAGGAGCTATGGGCCCCGGTGCAACTTTTACATTGGGCCTCCGCCCAGCACTCAACCACAGTGTCAGAGCTGCAAGACGGGGATGGGGAACAGTTTGTTACGGATTACTACTATTCAAAGCATCCATATAAGTAAAGAGATAAAAACAAGGAACACCAAGAGCCCCAATAGTGTAATTCGTACTGGACAAGGTGGCAATAAGTTTGTATTGCTAGATACTCACAAGTCAGGGTCACCAGCAGGCAACCACTGTAAAGGCAGGTGGGAAAATTGTCCTGACCCCACTCAGGATTAAGAAGTCGCTCTCTGTAGACAGGAAGAAAGGGTAGCAACCCTCCACCAATGGTGGACTCAAAATTGTATACAATGAACAGAGGCGCCAAAAGTATAAGATTAGATTAAATGAGCTTAAAAAACAACTTAATTGGCAAAATTGAAGGAGGAAGTGGTGGTCTTACCTCCCTCAAGCAGACACGACAACGACTGCGATTCAGACAGTCAAACATATTTATTAGGAACTCCAAAAAGAAATGCAACGCGTTTCGCAGGTTCAACCCCGCTTCATCAGGCAATATAGGGAGGAGTATCAAACAATCTGCACAAGGATTCAAGTTAAAGAGACTCCGTAACAAAAATTGCATCCTGTTTTCTATCATCCTACAAGTTCAAAAAGCTATTCTAATGTGTTCTGGCTTACTGCAGCACTTTATACTATCACTGTCTCTGTAATAAATCAATGTATCTTTCCCCTGTCAGACTTGTCGGCCTGTGTCTGGAAGGCTGCCAAGTTCTTCAGTGTTGTGGTTCTGCTATGAACTCCCCCCTTCCAGGCCCCTCTATGCACACTGCCTGTGTGTAATTTAAGATTAGAGCAGCTTCTCTCTTATCTTTTACAAGCTGGATAAATCGTCCTCTGAGCTGGCTGGGCTTTCACATACTGAAGAATTACAGACAAGGGCAAAGCTGTTTGCAGGAAGAAACAAGCAGCCTGAAACTTCAGTGCATGAGAACAGGGGGAAAGAAACACACAAATGATCTCTTGAGATTCAAAAGGAAGGCTGTATACAGCCTGCTTGTGTATGGATGTATTTTCTATGTGTGGACATACTGTACATCAACCTACTTCCTGTTTTGGTGGCCATTTTGTTTGTTTATAAACAAACTTTTTAAAACTGTTTTTAACCACTTTTAATGTGGCGAGGAGCGGCGAAATTGTGTCAGAGGGTAATAGGAGATGTCCCCTAACGCACTGGTATGTTTACTTTTGTGCGATTTTAACAATACAGATTCTCTTTAAGCGCCTCTTAAAGCGGTTTAACACCCAGCATTACAACTTTGCTTTAAAAGATTGCTTACAGCTTACAAACTATTATGCCAGATTTTTTTTTAAGCAGAAATTCACTGAATGGGTTAAACATGACATTTTAGTGTTGGATTTAACTAGGAATCCGCATCCGTTCTCATCTGTAGTTACAAAATGTATCTTTATTTGTAATACAAATAGACCTTTGAAAAGCCTGCCGGGGAAGCCCTCTTTGTTCTCTCAGAGCAGTGTTTGTTTGTTACATTGTAGATAGATACATTTGTAACTAAACAAGCAAGCACGAGGAGCATTTCTAGCTAAATGCAGCACTAAAATGTCATGTTTAATCCATTCAGTGAATTTCTGCTGAAAAAAAAATCTGGCATAATAGTTTATAAGCTGTAAGCAATCTTTTAAAGCAAAGTTGAAATGCTGGGTGTTAGACCACTTTAAGGATCGGGATCGGGTTCCCTCCATCTCAGCCTCTACACTGCAATATTGTCTGAGGGATCGGGTTCCCTCCATCTCAGCCTCTGCCCTGCAATATCACCTGAGGGATCTGGTTTCCTCCATCTCAGCCTCTACACTGCAATATCGCCTGAGGGATCGGGTTCTCTCCATCTCAGCCTCTGCCCAGCAATATCGCCTGAGGGATCGGGTTCCCTCCATCTCAGCCTCTGCCCTGCAATATCACCTGAGGGATCGGGTTCCCTCCATCTCAGCCTCTGCCCTGCAATATCGCCTGAGGGATCGGGTTCCCTCCATCTCAGCCTTTGCCCAGCAATATCGCCTGAGGGATCGGGTTCCCTCCATCTCAGCCTCTACACTGCAATATCACTTGAGGGATCTGGTTCCCTCCATCTCAGCCTCTGCCCTGCAATATTGCCAAAGGGATCAGGTTCCCTGCATCTCAGCCTCTGCCCTGCAATATCGCTTGAGGGATCGGGTTCCCTCCATCTCAGCCTTTGCCCAGCAATATCGCCTGAGGGATCGGGTTCCCTCCATCTCAGCCTCTACACTGCAATATTGCCTGAGGGATCGGGTTCCCTCCATCTCAGCCTCTGCCCTGCAATATCACCTGAGGGATCAGGTTCCCTGCATCTCAGCCTCTGCCCTGCAATATCACCTGAGGGATCTGGTTCCCTCCATCTCAGCCTCTGCCCTGCAATATTGCCAAAGGGATCAGGTTCCCTGCATCTCAGCCTCTGCCCTGCAATATCGCCTGAGGGATCGGGTTCCCTCCATCTCAGCCTTTGCCCAGCAATATCGCCTGAGGGATCGGGTTCCCTCCATCTCAGCCTCTACAATGCAATATCGCCTGAGGGATCGGGTTCCCTCCATCTCAGCCTCTGCCCTGCAATATCGCCTGAGGGATCGGGTTCTCTCCATCTCAGCCTCTGCCCTGCAATATCGCCTGTGGGATCGGGTTCCCTCCATCTTAACCTCTGCCCTGCAATATCACCTGAGGGATCGGGTTCCCTCCATCTCAGCCTGTGCCCAGCAATATCACCTGAGGGATCGGGTTCTCTCCATCTCAGCCTCTGCACTGCAATATCGCCCGAGGGATCGGGTTCACTCCATCTCAGCCTCTGCTCTGCAATATCGCCTGAGGGATCGGGTTCCCTCCATCTCGGCCTCTGCCCTGCAATATCACCTGAGGGATCAGGTTCCCTCCATCTCAGCCTCTGCCCTGCAATATCGCCTGAGGGATCGGGTTCCCTCCATCTCAGCCTCTGCCCTGCAATATCACCTGAGGGATCGGGTTCCCTCCATCTCAGCCTCTTCACTGCAATATTGCCAGAGGGATGGGGTTCCCTCTGTTGCAGCCTCTGCCCTGTAATATCACCTTAGGGATCGGGTTCCCTCTGTTGCAGCCTCTGCCCTGTATTATCACCTGAGGAATCGGGTTCTCTCCATCTCAGCCTCTGCACTGCATTATCGCCTGAGGGATCGGGTTCCCTCCATCTCGGCCTCTGCCCTGCAATATCACCTGAGGGATCAGGTTCCCTCCATCTCAGCCTCTGCCCTGCAATATCGCCTGTGGGTTCGGGTTCCCTCCATCTCAGCCTCAGCCCTGCAATATCGCCTTTGGGATCGGGTCCCCTCCGTTACAGCATCAGCCCTGTAATATCGCCTGTGGGATCAGGTTCCCTCCGTTGCAGCCTCTGCCCTGTAATATCGCCTGTGGGATCGGGTTTCCTCCGTTGCAGCCTCTGTCCTGCAATGTCTCCCGAGGGATTGGGTTCCCTCTGCTGCAGCCTCAGTCCTGTAATATGGCCTGAGGGATCGGGTTCCCTCTGTTGCAGTCTCTGACCTGTAATATCACCTGAGGGATCAGGTCCCCTCCGTCGCAACCTCAGCCCTGCAATATCACCTGAGGGATCGGGTTCCCTCCGTTGCAGCCTCTGCCCTTTAATATCACCTGAAGAATCAGGTAATCTCCATTGCAGCCTCTGCTCTGTAATAATTGCCAAGAGATCAGGTTCACTTACTCTGTTGCAGCCTCTGCAATATGGTTTGAGGGATCGAGTTTCCTCAGATGACATCAGGGCTATGGAGTCGGAGTTGTGGAGTTGGAGCAATCTTTAGGCACTTGGCGTCAGAGGTTTCATAAACTGAGGAGTCGGATGATTTTTTTTATCAACTCAACAGCCCTGGCAAGTATTAGACTAAGGTGTCGGAGTCAAGGAGTCGGATACCTGGAGTCGGTGGTTTCATAAATTGAGGAGTCGGGTGATTTTTGTGCCCTGGGTGACATTGCAGGGCAGAGGCTGCAATGCGTTCTGTAGCTATGCGAGGTCGAAGGACCGATGGAGGGAAATACACTACATACTATGTGAAAGGCCCTTAATGGATCTGCTTACTACTGAGGGCTGAATAACACAATAGCACGGAGCAGTGCTTTTCAGCGCTGCTAGATTTGGGCGCAGCCGGCGCTTCCATAGACTTCAATAGGAATCACTCCTATTGAAGCGCTCAGTGAGTAACGTCGGCTCCTTCAGAAGATGGAGCCGAGGTTGCTTAAAAACATAATGATTCGGCCTCCAGTAATCGCTGGAAGCCGAATTATTTCATTCCCCCACTATCCATGGCGGCCTGGAGGGGGAATAGTAATTAAATCGGCCCGGACTTGTGCAGAAGCAGGATCAGCTATATACAGCTGTATCCTGCGCCCAAGTCTACCGGCGTCGATTTCAAATGTACTCCAATAGCACAATAACACAGACATCCTGGTACCTTGGCCCACTGCCATTCTTGCCTGCTTTCTCCACGTGGCCAGACAACTGTATTTAAAAGAAAATCTAAATGCTTATACACACCATGCAATTTTACCATCAGATTAATTGACTAATTGATCATTTCCAGCATGTCAGATCTGCTTCCGATTGTTTTTGTGCAGTAATGATCTCAAAATCACTCCCTTTCTTGGGCAGGAAGCAGATTGAACATGCTGGAAATTATTATTTCACAAGACGATCTGATAGGAAAATTGCATGTTGTGTATAAGATTTGAGAGGAATGAGATAAACTATAAAAGACCTGAGTTTTTATATATGGATAACTTGGTCTATTGTTACAGTGAAGGACATTTTCTTGAACTTATCATTTTTAGATAAACTTTTACGATTGTTTTGGAATAACGTTCCAGAAGACCTGTGGATTTGACTGATTTTGACATTATTTCTGTGGCGAAATACACAGCTCTGATTTCATCACAGAGTACTTAGCAAACAAAAACTGCAATAGGCGTATAGCATTAAATACAATTCAGAAACACTAATCCATCTATGCTTCTCCAGGGAACAGTGATCATGACCAGACACATATACCGTATACACTAATGTTAAACCACTCATTAGTTGATGGTTACAGAACAACCACAAAGAGCCATGTTACCACAAAGAGTCCAAAAGGTCAATAAATGATGGACGAGAGAGGAGCATGTAGTTATACACTATTCCCTTTAAGAAGCAGTTTCTAGAGCTGTGAAGTGTGCTTTAAAGGGACTCTGAGCAGTGCAGAAACTATGGAAAGATGCATATCATTTTAAAGCTCTCTTTCTCCTCTTTCCAATGATATATAAACCACCACCCTACGTCTTTTAGTTTTCGCTATTTTCGCGATTGAAATTGCAGCGGCTGTGATTTCGATCGCGAAAATAGAGAAAACTAAAAGGTGTAGGGCAACGATTTAGGTGTCGTCAGAAAGAGAAGAGAGCTTTAAAATGATATCCATCAAGCCATAGTTATATCGTATTACACAGGACGACACTTTCCCCAGTGTCAGCAGCTCCATTCTGCTGAATGCAGCTGCTGACTTTGGCAAAAAGTCGCCCTGTGTAATACAATATAACTATGGAAAGATGGATATCATTTTAAAGCTCTCTTTCTCCTCTTTCTGACGACACCTAAATCGTTGCCCTACGCCTTTTAGTTTTCTCTATTTTTGCGATCGAAATCGCGGCCGCGGCAATTTCAATCGCGAAAATAGCGAAAACTAAAAGGCGTAGGGTGGCGGTTTATATATCATTGGAAAGAGGAGAAAGAGAGCTTTAAAATTATGTGCATCTTTCCATAGTTTCTGCACTGCTCGGAGTCCCTTTAAAGAGGAACTCCAGTGAAAATAACATGATAAAAAAATGCTACATTTTTACAATTATTTATAAATTATTTCATCAGTGTTTGCCCATTGTAAACTTTTTCCTCTCCCTGATTTACATTCTGACATCTATCACATGGCGACATTTTTACTGCTGGCAGGTGATGTCTGTGGAAAGAGATGATGTAGCTTTGGTAGTTGGAAACAGATGTTATTTCCCACAATGCAGCAAGGCTCACAGACTGGAAACTGTCAGGACCAAGGTCCTGACATCACACTGTGGGAGGGGTTTCACCACAATACCAGCCATACAGAGCCCCCTGATGATCAGTTTGAGAAAAGGTAAAGATTTCTCATGGGAAAGGGGGTATCAGCTACTGATTGGGATGAAGTTCAATCCTTGGTCATAGTTTTTCTTTAGGCCCCTTGTCCTGTTTCTCAAACTAGACAGAAAACAAGCGCAGAAGAGGAGCAGTTGCCCAGAACAACCATACGGAAATGTTTTTTTATTTAACAAGTGAACCCTGATTGGTAGCTTCTAGCAACCACTCAATTTCTGCTCCAGGAATCTTGCATCTGGTTTGAAAAATCAGCCTAGTGTCTAGGGACAAGGTCCGGCTGAATTTTATTAGAAATACTGGTTGAAATATTACAGGAAATTTTGTACAGACTGTGATGCATACAAGGAATGCACACAAAGATCAATAAAGGTGAAACACACAGCATAACATCTAAATACCAGCTGCAAACTGTATTAACCCCTTCACATACAACCACTTATCCTATAAGCTAGGAATTTGTACCGCCAGTGAATAACTATTAATTTCTGTTGTCAGCAAATGTACAGATGTTGGTAATTAATTAACACTCTTTTCTGTGTACACTGGTTAACGCAGAGTGCCAGGAAAAACTTTATTTTAACCTTGGATAGAGGGAGACAGGTTGGAACTACTGGAGGGAAGAGTGCAGAAGGGAGGAATGGCTGGAACCATTGAAGAGGAAAGGACTGTTTGAACAAATAAGGAATGGCTGGAAGACTCAGTAGAAAGAAGAAGGGTAAGAAGCACTGAACAGAGTGAGGAAGGGTAAGCAGCACTGGACAGAGTGAGGAAGGGTAAGAAGTATTGGACAGAGTGAGGAAGGGTAAGCAGCATTGGATAGAGACTGGATAGAGTGAGGGAGGGTAAGAAGCACTGGATAGCGTGAGGAAAGGTAAGAAGCACTTAGGGCCATATTCTATTGCTGAACTCGCCAGCGCTAAGCACTGGCGAGTTCTTAACTTAGGCGATGGGGGCATCGCCTAATCTAATTAAACTTTAGACCCCCCCAGGCGGAAAAGAACTCGCTTGGGCGATATAATCGCCCAGCGAGTTCTTACCACGGAATCCAATTACCCTTATCATGTCTCCGGGAAGCGATGCTTCCCGGCAGACATGAGCGTTAGCTTAGACCTGCAAAAAGCAGGTCTAAACTAGCTAACGCACGTCGACGCCGCAGCATCTGGGGGTCTCCTTTAAAAAGGAGACCCCTAGAGCTCCCCGTCGGGTCGCCGCACAGTTTAGAAGCCCCCGTGCAGCTCTGCAAAGGCTCCCGGTCATATGTACCGCCGCCGATCACGTGCCGCCTCTCGCCACAAAATCCGTCACGTAATTACAGTGTATCTAACACTGTAATTACTGTCCGCATAGAAGGAGCCCGGGCAAAGCATCTTTGAATCTGCAGCCGGGCTCCCCATTGGTCCGCTGTCTGAGCCATTTTATTGGTTCAGACAGCAGACCAATGGGGAGCCCGGCTGCAGATTCAAAGATGCTTTGCCCGGGCTCCTTCTATGCGGACTAATTACAGTGTTAGATACACTGTAATTACGTGACGGATTTTGCGGCGAGAGACGGCGCGTGATCGGCGGCGGTACGTATGACGGGGAGCCTTTGCAGAGCTGCGCGGGGGCTTCTAAACTGTGCGGCGACCCGACGGGGAGCTCTGGGGGTCTCCTTATTAAAGGAGACCCCCAGATGCTGCAGCGGAAGATGTCGGCGATGTTCGGCAGGCGAGTGCGCATGTGTGGGGAGTCAGGCCGTGGTGCTGATGGACAGCACCACAGCGTAAACCTCACTCCCCATCGCTCGGTAAAAGGGAGCATCGCTCAGGCTTTCGCCTGAGTAATGCTCCCTAACGATCGGCCATCGCGCGAAGGATATGGGCAATAGGATTTGCCAGTAATCCTCGCGCGATGGCAAGGAGATTAGTAGCTCGCATCTGCAAGCTACTTATCACCTTGAATAGGATATGGCCCTTAGTGAGGAAAAGTAAGAAGCACTGGATAAAGTGAGGAAGGGTAAGAAACACTGGACAGATTGAGAGAGGGTAAGAAGCACTGGATAAAGTGAGAAAAGTAAGAAGCACTGAATAGAGTGAGGAAGGGTAAGAAGCACTGGATAGAGACTGGATAAAGTGATGGGGGGTAAGAAGCACTGGATAGCATGAGGAAAGGTAAGAAGCACTTAGTGAGGAAAAGTAAGAAGCACTGGACAGAGTAAGGAAGGGTAAGAAGCACTGAAAAGATTAAGGAAGGGTAACCAGCACTGGACAGAGTGAGGAAGGGTATGAAGCACTGGATAAAGTGAGGAAGCACGGCATAAAGTAATAAAAAAAAAGGGTAAGAAATGCTGGATAGAGTGAAAAAGGGTAAGATGGGCTGGATATAGTAAGAAAGGGTAAAAAGCACTGGATAGAGTGAGAAAGGGTAAAAAGCACTGTATAGAGTGAGAAAGGGTAAAAAACACTGGATAGAGTGAGAAAGGGTAAGTCACACTGGATAGAGTGAGGAAAGATAAGAAGCACTGGACAGTGAGAAATTGTAAGAAACACTGAACAGAGAGAGGAAGGGTAAGAAGCACTGGACAGAGTGAGGAAGAGTAAGAAGCACAGGACAGAGTGAGGAAGGGTAAGAAGCACTGGACAGAGTGAGAAAGGGTAAGAAGCACTGCATAAAGTAAGAAAGGGTGAGAAATGCTGGATAGAGTGAAAAAGGTGAAAAGCACTGGATAGAGTGAGAAAGGGTAAAAAGCACTAGATCATGTGAGAAAGGGTAAAAAGCACTGGATAGAGTGATAAAGGGTCAAAAGCACTGGATAGAGTGAGAAAGGGTAAAAAGCACTGGATTGAGTGAGGAAGGGTAAAAAGCACTGGATAGCGTGAGAAAGGGTAAAAAGCACTGGATAGAGTGAGAAAGGGTCAAAAGCACTGGATTGAGTGAGGAAGGGTAAAAAGCACTGGATAGAGTGAGAAAGGGTAAAAAGCACTGGATAGCGTGAGAAAGGGTAAAAAGCACTGGCTAGAGTGAGAAAGGGTAAGACGCACTGGATAGACTGAGGAAAGGTAAGAAGCACTGGACAGAGTGAGAAATTGTAAGAAATACTGGATAGGGTGAAGAAGGGTTAGAAGCACTGGATAGAGTGAGGAAGGGTAAGGAAGCACTGGATAGAGTAAGGAAGGATAAGAAGCACTGGATAGATTGAGAGAGGGTACGAAGCACTGGATAGAGTGAGGAAGGGTAAGGAAGCACTGGATAGAGTGAGGAAGGGTAAGAAGCACTGGATAGAGTGAGGAAGTGTAAGAAGCACTGGATAGAGTGAGGAAGGGTAAGAAGCACTGGATAGAGTAAGGAAGGGTAAGAAGCACTGGATAAAGTGAGGAAAGATAAGAAGCACTGGATAGAGTAAGGAAGGATAAGAAGCACTGGATAAAGTGAGGAAAGGTAAGAAGCACTGGATAGAGTGAGGAAAGGTAAGAAGCACTGGATAGAGTGTGAAAAGGTAAGAAGCACTGGACAGAGTGAGAAATTGTAAGAAATACTGTATAGGGTGAAGAAGGGTTAGAAGCACTGGATAGATTGAGAGAGGGTACGAAGCACTGGATAGAGTGAGGAAGGGTAAGAAGCACTGGATGGAGTAAGGAAGGATAAGAAGAACTGGATAAAGTGAGGAAAGATAAGAAGCACTGGATAGAGTGAGGAAAGGTAAGAAGCACTGAGTGAGGAAAAGTAAGAAGCACTGGATAGAGTATGAAAAGGTAAGAAGCCCTGGACAGAGTATGAAGAGGTAAGAAGCACTGGACAGAGTGAGACATGGTAAGAAATACTGGATAGAGTGAGGGAGGGTAAGAAGCACCGGATAGAGTGAGGAAAGGTAAGAAGCACTTAGTGAGGAAAAGTAAGAAGCACTGGATGGAGTGAGAAAAGGTAAGAAGCACTGGATAAAGTGAGGAAGAGTGAGAAATGCTGGATAGAGTGAAAAGGGTAAAAAGCACTGAATAGAGTCAGAAAGGGTAAAAAGTACTGGATAGAGTAAGAAAGGGTAAAAAGCACTGGATAGAGTGAGAAAGGGTAAAAAGCACTGGATAGAGTGAGAAAGGGTAAAAAGCACTGGATAGAGTGAGAAAGGGTAAAAAGCACTGGATAGAGTGAGAAAGGGTAAAAAGCAATGGATAGAGTGAGAAAGGGTAAAAAGCACTGGATAGAGTGAGAAAGGGTAAAAAGCAATGGATAGAGTGAGAAAGGGTAAGTCACACTGGATAGAGTTAGAAAGGGTAAAAAGCATGTCTTAAGCTGTCAGGTTCCATGCAACTCAACAGAGCCATACTGGGATGAAAAGGGGAAGGAAGTTTAATTAAATCTCCTATCTCTCTCCAAAAGTTCTGTATAACCGGGCACGACCACCACATATGCATGTATGAACCAAATGCGGTAAGACATCTCCAACAGTTCCCATTCCCGCCTTTAAATTTAGCCATCTTAGAGGGTGTGAAGTACCATCTCGTCATGAGTTTATAATTAACAAGTTAAAATGAGGTATAACCGGGGGTCCAAATTTCCTGGAATACTGCTCCCCAATCCAAGTTTTTGATATGATTTAGGTCTTGTTCCCAGCCTTTACAGAACTTAGGTAGAGGATCAGTTTGACAACTGTCAAGAAGAAAATATAAATTTGCTGTCATTCCCTTCCCCATCCTCGAATGAAGAAAACACTTTTCATAAATATTTATGGTTTTACTTATATTATCCTTATGTTTGGAAAGGTAGCTCCTGACCTGGAAGCTCCACAGCCCCTTATCCATTCTGACTATGTTATAGATCTCCCTCAATGTGGAATCTCTGTGGCCAACCAAGTCTAGGATTCTAACATCTCGAGGGAGCCCACTTTCCTTAACCTCCTTGCCGGTTTTCCCGACCTGAGCTCGGGGTAGAAAAAAGCAGCTGCTATCGGTGATCCCGAGCTCAGGTCGGGGTAGGCATTGCAGAGCTTTACCTGCAGTTGTGGAGTCCCGCACGCGATCTCGCTGCGCAGCGGGACTCCAGCCTCTCTCCCCGGCAGTGTGGGGTCTTTCCCTGGCCACCGGGATCCCCCATGTCCCCGCTATTCTTCCGGGGACCCGGCAGCCAGTTGGAGCAGCGCAGCCGTGGTGGTGGCAGCAGAGCGGTGGTGGCAGCGTGACGTCATCGGGGGCGGGGCTAACATTGAAAACGAACTTCTCTATATTAGAGAAATAGAGAAGTTCGTTTATATGTATATTAGCGCCATCTTGTGGGCAAAGAGAAAACTGCAGCCCAGGAAGGTAATTTTTTTTTAATTTTGCTGCAGATCTCCCTGCCAGAATGATTTTTTTCAGGTTTTAGGGTCTGAAAGAGTGAAAAAAAATTGCACCGCTTTTAGACCCTAAAATCTGGAAAGAATCAGACCGCCAAGGAGGTTAAACCACCCTGAGGTTAAGCCAGGTTGAAAATCTGGATTATTGCGTAGAGTGGTTAGTAATGATATTTTGTTGCTCTTTGACATAGATCTTATAGCTTCCATATGGGTTTTAATTGCAGGTGCTAATAATGGATGGCTGATAGAAGGGAGGAGTTTTACTACCGTGTGGGGGTGCCACGAATCCAGCATATCATAATTAAACAGACTTCTTTCATATGTTGTCCAGAATCTCTTCGGGTCGCATATCCTGAGATCTAAGATTCTTTGCAATTGAAAACATTGGGCATATCGTTTAATATTTGGTGCCCCCATTCCTCCCAATTTCTTGTGCCTGCTTATTATCTTATATGAAATTCTGCGGTTTGGTGTTCTCCATATGAAATTTTGAAATATATTGTTCCAGACATTATACCAATTCCTCTGGATGTTTATTGGCAGATTTTGTACTATAAATATTATTTTAGGAAGAATTTTCATTTTTATAAAGTTGATTTTCCCAATTATATTAAATTGGGCATTTTTCATTTTACTCAGTATCTTCTCACAATCTTTTTGCACTGGTGTATAATTATATTTAAATAGATCATTGAAATCACTACATAAATTGATACCGAGATATTTAATATGAGAATTGGTATAATGAATGCCATACCTTAGTTGTAGGGTACTCAATATTTCGACGGGACTTTTTATGTTTAATACCGTAGTTTTAGAATTATTTACTTTATAGTTCGAGTATTTGGAAAATTCAGTTATTATTTTATTTGCTGCTTCGAAAGAGGTCAGGGGATTGGTTAGTGTCAGAAGAAGGTCGTCCGCGTATGCTAGTAGTTTACTTTCATAGTTACCTATATGCCACCCAGATATCTCCATGTCAGAATGGATCATGCGTATTAACACTTCTATGCCTAAATTAAATATTAGGGGGGAGATTGGACAGCCCTGCCTCACGCCGTTCCCCAAAGGGAAGGAGTGTGTCAAGGTACCATTGATTTTTACTCTGGCTGTTTGGTTTAAATATAGATTTTTGATTCGTTTGATAAAGATGGGACCGATACCATAGTGTTCTAAAGTTGTGTAGATAAATGGTCTTGAAATACGGTCAAACGCCTTTTCAGCGTCAATGGCCACTAAGATGGCATCTTCATTACGAATTTTTGCGTTATATATAAAGTTTATTGCTGAAGAAATATTGTCCGATAGCCTGCCCGATTTTCTAAAACCCATCTGCTCCTTCCCCAGTAGCTGATCTAACACCCTTTCCAGTCTTAATGTTAGAATTTTTGAATATATTTTAACGTCAATATTAATTACCGAAATGGGACGATAGTTGCTACACTGTAGGGGATCTTTACCTTCTTTATGTATTAGGGTGATTGCGGCCTGATTTGATTCTCTAGAAAAGGTCTCACTTTCATCCAGATTATTAATCATTAAACAATAGTCCGGTGCCATCTCCTCTATGAATGCTTTATAGAACTCCGAGGTGAACCCGTCGGGACCCGGACTCTTACCGATTTTAAGCAAATTTACTGCCTCTTTAAACTCTATTTCTGTTACCGGGGCATCCAGCGTATCTTTGTTCTCGACTGTAATTTTTGGTAAATTTACTTGTGTGAGATACCTGTTCATATTATCAAATGGCATTTCCTGCATTATACTATATAGCTCTGCATAATATTTCCCAAATACTTGTCCTATTTCTTGCGTGCTGTAGCTTGATTGACCGAAATGATTCTGTATTTTTTCTATGAATTGGGCTGTTGTCTTTTTTTTTGATAGCTTGGCCATAAGTTTTCCTGGTTTGTTACAGTTTATGACAAAATCTTTTTTGAGTTTTTTATATTCTTTACTACATTTTTCATTTAATATTTTATTTATCCTATGCCTAATTGAATTAACTTTCAAAAAATTATCCTGCTCAGGATTTTCCTTATGTATGGCTTTCGCTGTTTTGAGTTCATCCATTAAATTATCTAGCTGCTTCGTTTTTTGTTTTCTAATTTTACTTGCTATTGCTATTAAGGATCCCCTTATAACGCATTTAAAGGAATCCCACATTATTTTCCCGGAATCTGACAGCTTAAGACATGCAAATAAACTAGTAACCCCTGCAGCAATTGTGGCCAGGAAACTTATAGCAAAATCCTGGAAGAACCCCGAAGCTCCCAGTATGGAAGAGTGGATATGGATGATGTCAGATTTTCTGCAAGGTGGCGAGGGCTGTGTGGAAGATGCTGGCACCAACAAACAAATGGAGGAATGGAAAATTGCATGGGAAAAAATAAGTAACATATAATATGAAGTTAAGTATTTGAAGTGGGAGGGATGAGGAGAAAGGAACCAAATAACCACTATATTACCAACTGAAATTGTAAGGATAAATGGATGGATGGATGAATGTGCAGTTGCATGGATATATGTTGAAGTATAGAAGGCTCTTATATGAATGTGTATGAAAGGTGAAATAAGAGTAATTGCTTTGCTTCTCAGTTTAGATATGTGACCTGTTTGTGCATGCGGCCTGTCCCCCCCCCCCCCCCCCTGGGCTCGGTCCGGCCCTGTTGGCTCATGCATGGAGGGCATGCACATAAAATAAGGGGGTAGTCGGAAAGGGATATTTAACCACTTAACATTAAGATGGGTAGGTGGAGGTTTTTTTTGTTGGTATTTGTATTTTGTTCTGTTTTTTCTCTTCCTTTCTTTCTTTCTTTTTTACTATAATTAATTTGATCTGAGCCACTGGGGAAATATTTGATATGTTGTGGTAATGATGGGGTGGGGGAAGGGGGGAGGAGAGGAAAGAAAATCAAACTATGATGCAGACCTGAGACCCACGTATGATGGCTTCACAGCTGTCACATGGTCATATCTGGGTCACATACCGGCTGAGTTTGAAGAAAAAAAGAATAAAAAAATAAAAAATAAAAAAATAAAAAGAAAGGGTAAAAAGCACTGGATAGCGCCAGAAAGGGTTAAAAGCACTGGACAGAGTGAGAAAGGATAAGCCACACTGGATAGACTGAGGAAATGTAAGAAGCACTGGAAAGAGTGAGAAATTGTAAGAAATACTGGATAGGGTGAAGAAGGGTTAGAAGCACTGGATAGATTGAGAGAGTGTAAGAAGCACTGGATAGAGTAAGGAAGGATAAGAAGTACTGGATAAAGTGAGGAAAGGTAAGAAGCATTGAGTGAGGAAAAGAAGGAAGCACCGAGTGAGGAAAAGTAAGAAGCACTGGATAGAGTATGAAAAGGTAAGAAGCACTGGATAGAGCGAGAAATGGTAAGAAATGCTGGATAGAGTGAGAAAAGGTAAGAAGCACCGGATAGAGTGAGAAATGGTAAGAAATGCTGGATAGAGTGAGAAAAGGTAAGAAGCACTGGATAGAGTGAGAAATGGTAAGAAATGCTGGATAGAGTGAGAAAAGGTAAGAAGCACTGGATAGAGACTGGATAGAGTGAGGGAGGGTAAGAAGCACTGGATAGAGTGAGGAAAGGTAAGAAGCACTTAGTGAGGAAAAGTAAGAAGCACTGGATGGAGTGAGAAAAGGTAAGAAGCACTGGGCAGAGTGAGGAATGATAAGAAATACTGGATAGAGTGAGGAAGGGTAAGAAGCACTGGATAGAGTGAGGAAGGGTAAAAATAAAATAGAGTAAGGACAGCTTAAAACAAATGGATAGGATAGGGGGGTTGGAATCACTGTAGGGTGTGAGAAAAAAAATAGAACCACTGAATAGAGTGAGGAGCAGTTAGAAGGACTGGAAAGTGTAAAAGAAATGGTAGAACCACAGAATAGAGCAAAAAGTACTTAAAACCACTGGGACAGGGTGAGATTTAGAACCAATGGATATGGTGAAGAAGGCTAGGACACGTTGTATAGAGTGAGGAACAGTTAAAACCACAGAAAAAGGAAGAACCACTGAATATAGTGAGGAGCAGTTAGTGTCACTGTACAGAGTGGGAAACAGGCTCACTGGATAGTGTAAGGAAATGGTAGAACCACTGAATCTAGTGAGGAGCCCTTAGAAACACCAGAGAATTATATTGGCCCAAAAATTGCTCCTAATAAATGTATCCATAACTCCAAAGTGTTTACAGATATCCCCCAACATCACTGGCCTCACTTCTAGCAATCCACATTAACAGATCATTTTCACTCAATTGATCTTGTTCCTTCAGTATCTTCATTTGAAGCTTCTAGAGCAATGCAATGCTTGCTAGTGCTTCCCGTGCCACTCTCCATAGCACAGAACACATTGCTCAGCCAAGACAGACAAGCAGTGTGTCTGTACAGCTCCTCTTCCTAGACTGCTGCCCAAAACAATCCCTAATGATCATTTTGGTGACAATAACTAGAAGAACTGTTTTTCCCAATTTCTAATTGAGAATCACTTCCAATTCCATCATGGCAGCTACCATACCTATTTAAGTGCTGGAGCTTGGTCACTTGTGGCCTAGGTCACTCGTGCCATTTAATTCCCAAGTGCCATTTATTACAAAGTGCTTCACAACTTACCAACAATTTACCAAGAATTCACCCAGGAATTCAAACAGGATTCAACAGCCACAGGACTCTGCTGGAAACTACTACTCTGCATCCACAACTGCCTCCAATGCTATTGCTAAAAATGCCACTGCTGGATATATGTTGCACAGCCAAGTAGACTCTGCTTCTTCATTTACACAGGTTTGCTTGCACTAACTGCATACTCATATAAAATGTTTAGTGGTTGGAAACTTCCTGGTTATAATCAGAGACCATTACTATGTTTACTGCACTTTTTCTCATGTTCTGCCTGTCTGCAAATATCTACAAGTTGCATTGCAATATGCATCCTCCCAGTGTACCACACTCCATATTCATTTCACCTGCTCTGCTTTCCTCACCTTACTCAGCTTCTCATGAACTGTTAGCTCTCCTGAAATCTCTCTCTCCCTCCAGCAGCTCAAAAACCTCACAAACATTTAAATCCCATTCACATTTGCTTACTCTCTCTCTCCTACTCTTACTTGCAGCTGGTGATATATCACCCAATCCTGGACCACAGCCTGCTGCCAGACAAGCATCCCCTGCTGACCTGCTTCATACACTTCACAGCCCTCTGTCCACAAATAACCTCAACACCCATCCTCGCTCCAACCTTATTTCCATCCATCCCACCCACAAACACATGCTCCCCCTACCTTGCGGTCTCTGGAATGCCAGATCCGTCCGCAATAAACTTACAGCAGTCCACGACCTCTTCCTCTCCAAATCCCTCACCATCCTCGCACTCACTGAGACATGGCTCACCCCCTCTGACTCTGCCGCAGAGGCTGCCCTCTCCTATGGTGGGCTTCACCTCAGTCACACCCCCAGACCAGACAACAGGACCGGGGGAGGGGTGGGTCTGCTCCTCTCCCCATCCAGCACCTTCCGTGTCCTCACCCCACCTACCTCCCTACAATTCACATCATTCGAGGCCCACACCATCCGCCTTTACCACCCCCTCCCTGCCATTGTTGCGGTCTTATACCTCAAGGCTCCACCCCACAATTTCTCGATGACCTTGCTTCCTGGCTCCCTCACATCCTCTCCTCTGACCTCCCCACCATCATCCTTGGGGATTTCAATATTCCCATTGATGAAGCCCAGAACTCCGCTGTGACCCGGCTACTCACCATTGCCAACTCACTTGGACTAGTACAACACACCAACGCCCCCACTCACACTGCACGTCACACTCTCGACCCTATTCACTAAATCCACCGCTATTGCAGACCTTGACATTGCACCCTTTCCACCCTCAGACCATCACCTTCTCACCTTCAACCTCCTCACGGAAGGCACCTCCAAACTACCCGCCCGCCCACCTGGTCGATGGCAGCGAGACCTACGCAAGCTCAACCCTAGCGTCCTTGCTGACCTCCTCCATGCCCTCTCCTCCACTCTCCCCACCCTAACCTGTCCTAATCTTGCTGCAGCTCAGTATCGCCAAACTCTCTCATCAGCCCTAGAGAAAGCTGCTCCACCAATATTTTGCCGCAACCGACCCCCTAACCCCCAGCCCAGGCGCACTACCCATACTCGCAACCTCCAGAGGGAAACACGCGCCACTGAACGGAAATGGAGAAAATCTAGACTTAACCAGGATTTCCTACAGTACAAGACCAACCTGCTGCAGTTCCACACTGCCCTTGCTCATGCGAAGCAGGAATACTTTACCAAGCTCATCGGAGCACAAGCTTCCAACCCCCGGCGTGTCTCTTTGCCACTTTCAACTCCCTGCTTAAACCCACCTCCCCCCCCCCCCCCACCCTCTGTTTCCTCCCTCTCTGCCACAGATTTAGCCACCCGCTTCACCAACAAAATTGTCTCTATCCGCCAGGAAATATCCAATCTCAAATCTTCACCTCCCACCCCCTCCCAACCAGCTCCTCCTCCACCCTATCCTCCCCTCACATTTTTCACTCCTACTACCACCGAGGAAGTCATCCACCTACTGCAGACTTCCCATACCACCACTTCCCCCCTTGACCCCATCCCTTCTGATTTACTCCAGCCTCACTTCACGGAATTGGCCCCAGTCCTCACTACCCTGTTCAACCTCTCCCTATCCACAGGCAGCACCTTCCCCTCAGACTTCAAGCAGGCCACTGTAATACCCCTGCTCAAGAAACCCTCCCTCGACCCCTCACTACCCTCCAACTACCGTCCTATCTCCCTCCTCCCCTTTGCCTCAAAACTCCTTGAGCGTCTGGTTCACAAACGCCTGACCCAGTTCCTCAATGCCAACTCACTGCTAGACCCACTGCAATCTGGATTTCGGCCTGGCCACTCAACCGAAACTGCTCTCACCAAAGTGGTCAATGACCTTGCCTTAGCTAAAGCTGAAGGTAAATACTCCATTCTCCTCCTTCTTGACCTTTCAGCAGCTTTTGACACAGTAGATCATCCCCTACTCCTCCAGTCCCTCCAGTCCATGGGCATTCACGATCTTGCCCTGTCCTGGCTTTCATCCTACCTCTCCAACCGCTCCTTCACGACCGCCTTCAATGAGTCCTCATCCACCCCCAACCACCTCTCGGTGGGAGTCCCCCAAGGTTCGGTCCTTGGCCCCCTACTGTTCACCCTATACACATCCTCCATTGGCAAGGTTATCTCCTCCATGGGTTTTATTTATCATCTGTATGCAGATGACACCCAGATCTACCTCCACACCCCTGACATATCCACCACTACCATGGACAAGGTCTCCTCCTGTCTATCAGCCATCGCCTCCTGGATGTCTGCTAGGTTCCTGAAACTAAACCTAGACAAAACGGAATTTATGATCTTCCCACCCCGGACATCCATAAACCTCCCAGATGCGCATGTCACTGTTACCCACACTACCATTCATCCTACCTCTCAAGCCCGCTGTCTGGGTGTCACCCTAGACTCCGCACTCTCCTTCACTCCCCACATCCAAAACCTCACAAAGTCCTGCAACTTCCACCTTCGTAACATCTGTAAGATTCGCCCTTTCCTGACCTCTGCCACCACCAAACTCCTCATCCATGCCCTCATAATTTCCCGCCTTGACTACTGCAATGCCCTGCTGTCTGGTCTCCCTATGACCCGAACAGCCCCATTGCAGTCCATCATGAATGCAGCAGCCAGAATTATCCACTGCTCCCATCGCTCCACCATGGCGGATCCCCTCCTTAAATCCCTCCACTGGCTTCCTATCCAGTCCAGAATCAGATTCAAGATACTGTGTCTGACCTACAAATCTGTGCACAAAACCTGTCCAACCTACATTTCCGATCTTACTCAGAGGTACACACCTAGCCGCTCACTCCGCTCTTCCAATGAACTTCGCCTAACCGCCCCCCGCATCACCCAGTCCCATGCACGCCTCCAGGACTTCTCAAGAGCTGCTCCAACACTATGGAACTCCCTACCTCCACCCATTAGGGCAGCCCCCTCCTTCAACATCTTCAAGAAAGCCCTCAAAACTCACCTTTTCACTCTGGCCTACTACCCCTCACAATTGCTCTAAACCCACAGCTGAACTCTGGTCTCCTACCTCTCGTGTCCCTACCTCTCCCTTTAGATTGTAAGCCTTTGGGCAGGGTCCTCCTCCTTTTGTGTCCAACCTGATCATGCACCTCCATTACTGTGAACCCATGCTAGGCATCTGAGTGAACCTAACTTGCCTAATCTCCATGCTCCATCCAGTGACTGACTAAGCATTACCTTGTACTCATACTGTGCTGCCTGATCTGATCTTTCTTGTATTCAGGTATTGTCATTTTGCTGTATGTCACCCCTAAATATTGTATGAATCCCTATTTATTGTCCAGCGCTGCGTAATACGTTGGCGCTTTATAAATACAATAAATAAATAAATAAGTGTGTACTTAGCTTTCCAATCACTGGGTAGAGTGAAAAAGGGTCAGAACAAAGAGTGAGAAAGACGTGAGACCATCATCAGGTTTTCTTTTCTACCTGGGATATTGCAAAGATTACCTTAGACTACGTGTCTCAAAACATGTCAGGTAGAGATGGAAGTGAGGGGAATTGCTCTGAAAGGGACAGAAACAGAAGCAAATCTACTTCTTTAGATCGTCAGTATGGAGTTGTGACTTCTATCAGGTTTATTAATATCTCAGCAAATGTAATATATCCGGTGCACAGGTCCTTAATGTATTAGTTCACCCAATTAAGGGGAAGGCTGGTCTCAACCACAATTCAATTAGCAAAATACAAAGTGACCGCCACTCAAGAAACTATAAAAATACAAAACTTTATTCTCAATATCAATTCTATTCACCAGCTATTTCCCTAAACCTCTTACCTCCCCCCCATAAAAAGCTGCATGGACTACTACAACAGGAGCGCTCCTGGACATACACCCCCATAAGCAGCCACACCACATGCATGCAATCTAGATCGGCCGATCTTCCAAGATCAAATGTCATATGAGACCTATGGGGCTGCGTTCAAGTGTCCGCGTCAATTGGGCTCGATAACTGTTCGTTTGGTACCTTAATCTTGATAAGATCACAATAGAGCGTTATATATTACTTCATAGTCTATTACTTTCACTGCTTCAATGGTAATCTTCACCTTAATAGTAAGCCAGCAGCTATAGGTTCAGCAACATAAGCTATTCAAGCCACCATGTAGCAGCCCAGTCACGCTGGCAAAAGATTCCTCTTCGTATGGCCATCGCGTGGTAACAAGACTATACCTTTTTTATGTATGAGGATATATATGCTCACGGTTTCCGTCGCGGCGTCCCGCGACACCAGGTACCCGGTTTAAGTTGCCCAAGATGCGGACATCAACCTTCCAGCATGTGTATTGTGCAGGAGCGTCCCGTCAGCCATCAGCAGCTAGCCACGCCCACATACGCGTTACGCCCACATCACGTGAGCTTCTTCAGTGTGATGACGCTCCACAGCGTCATCACACTGAAGAAGCTCACGTGATGTGGGCGTAACGCGTATGTGGGCGTGGCTAGCTGCTGATGGCTGACGGGACGCTCCTGCACAATACACATGCTGGAAGGTTGATGTCCGCATCTTGGGCAACTTAAACCGGGTACCTGGTGTCGCGGGACGCCGCGACGGAAACCGTGAGCATATATATCCTCATACATAAAAAAGGTATAGTCTTGTTACCACGCGATGGCCATACGAAGAGGAATCTTTTGCCAGCGTGACTGGGCTGCTACATGGTGGCTTGAATAGCTTATGTTGCTGAACCTATAGCTGCTGGCTTACTATTAAGGTGAAGATTACCATTGAAGCAGTGAAAGTAATAGACTATGAAGTAATATATAACGCTCTATTGTGATCTTATCAAGATTAAGGTACCAAACGAACAGTTATCGAGCCCAATTGACGCGGACACTTGAACGCAGCCCCATAGGTCTCATATGACATTTGATCTTGGAAGATCGGCCGATCTAGATTGCATGCATGTGGTGTGGCTGCTTATGGGGGTGTATGTCCAGGAGCGCTCCTGTTGTAGTAGTCCATGCAGCTTTTTATGGGGGGGAGGTAAGAGGTTTAGGGAAATAGCTGGTGAATAGAATTGATATTGAGAATAAAGTTTTGTATTTTTATAGTTTCTTGAGTGGCGGTCACTTTGTATTTTGCTTATTAATATCTCAGACCTGCTTTGGGAAATTACCGTATCTCATTTCCGGTCTACATAACAAATGATATTAACAGGAAGTGAATGGAAATCTCCAAAATGGGAACCCAGGCAGCAATAACACCTACGACTGATTCTAGCCATTCCTCTACTGTATAAAATAGAAAAAAAGATTGCCAATAGCTCATCTGTAACACATACCCGTGTTTCCCCGAAAATGCTAGGGCTTAATTTCAGGGGATGTCTTATATTTCTATGAACACACAAGCTTCTGCGCTGTGTATCCTCCTGGCTTCCCACTGTGCTGCCCCATCCTCTGCTGGAGCAACCTCTTGTGTGCCCCTGTGCCCCCCTTGTACCTTTAGTGTAGTCCTGGTGTCCTCCCTGTCCTTCTCCATTCCCTGTCCTACTGTGTTTTGTGTCCACCTATGTCCTCCGCTGTCCTCCTGGTGTCTACTGTGTCCTCAGATGTCCCCCTGCATCCTCTTCTTTCCCCCAGCTCCTTGCCACTGTGTCCCTGAGCTTCAGCCTATGGAGTAGAAGTACGTCAACATGTATTTCTACTGGAACCGATGGTCTCGCAGACTGGACCATGACTCCATTACTGGGCCAATCACTGCACTCTCTCATTAGCAGTGAGTGCAATGATTGACCCAATGATGGTGCCATGGTCCCACCCGAAAGACCATGAGCTCAGTAGTAACACAAATTGCCATACTTGCCATACTTTTTCCCCTTCCTGCAGCTAGGGCTTACTTATAAGGTAGGGCTTATATTTCAAGCAAGCTCGAAATTCCTGCTTGGGCTTACTTTCGGGGGATGTATTAATTATTTCGGGGAAACGGTATATCAAGGCATACATGCAACACATCAGACTGAATAACCACAAGAGTTTACGGGAAATCTGTAAAAAAAAAAGGGCATATGTTTACTCCTTTTGTGCAGATTGTTGGGCTTCAGAAGTAACACATATTGGATATGAATGAAAGTCTTAGCCATGTCCTCTTCACTCATGTGACCTGGAATCTGTTGTGGTGCAGAGGAGGTCATCATAGGGAGATAGGCCTGCATTTCCACAACCCAGAACTGCTAACAGAAACAGTGACCTCTGCAGCTCATTCTAGAAAGCATCCAGCACAGAAAGGTAAGTATACTTGCTGATAATGCATAACGCCATACAAGAGATGTTTTACATGTTGGTTTCAATAAAAAAAATGGCTCTAATAGAATTCAATTAAAACTTAGGAACATCTCCAATGACATTCAGTATAAACAATCATCAAACGCTGAATTGGAAAAAAGGGTCACAAGCAGGGCCCGATTTAGCATCAGGCACTGTAGGCACGAGCCTAAAGGCGCCTTATATGGGAGAGGCGGATTCTGTCCCCAAATGGCCACCTCCTCTTCTTTACCAATGCAGAGAAGGACGCTACTGCACTTCCTTCTCTGCAATACTATGTGGCCAGCCGCCGCTCTGCTCTGCTCCGCCCCCCCCCCCCCCCCCCCCCTGCACAGGACTGGGGAAGTAAGATTGAAGAAAAGAAGCTACCCTCACGGTGGCAGAGGGGAAGACTTGTCAGCCACTTCCGTGTTTGTTAGCAGCTTCCGTCCCTGAAGACTCAGCAAACAGGAGGCCGCCAAGACCGTAGCCTGGCTGGGACAAAGCCTCCCCCCAGAAGACATCAGCAGACAGTAATGGTAGCCTGTCTCCCCTCGTGCTCCACACCTCGCTGGGAACCCTGCCCCCACAGCCAGTCCCGGGAAGAAGTGTGAAGAGAAGACCGGCTGCTTCGTGAAAGCCTGTTCTGCAGTGCCCACCCACGTCACAGGAACACCGCCGAGCTCCAGGAGCAGTACAAGGAGGAGTGCAACCCCCTGCCCAGCCCAGCTGCAGTCCCGACAGGAGAGGTCACCGAGCAGCAGCACAGCCACAACTTAGGTGATCTCTCATCATCCTTCACTGCTCCCTCCACTCCTGTTCCTCATCCTCACCCTACACTGCTCTGTCCACCACATCATCCCCATCCTTCACTGCTCTGTCCACATCATCCTCATCCTTCTCCGCTCTGTCATCATTCTCATCCTCCTGCTTCACTGCTCTGTCCTCATCCTTCTCTGCTCTGTCCTTATCTTCCTGCTTAACTGCTCTGACCTCCTTATCCTTCTGCTTCACTGCTCTGTTCTCCTCATCATCCTTCTGCTTCACTGTTCTGTCCTCCTCATCCTTCTGTTACACTGCTCTGTTCTCCTCATTCTTCTGTTTCACTGCTCTGTCCTCCTCATCCTCCTGCTTCACTGCTCTGCCCTCATCCTCCTGCTTCACTTCTCTGTCCTCATCCTTCTATTTCACTTATCTGTCATCATCCTTTTACTTCACTGCTCTGTCCTCATCCTTCTACTTCACTGCTCTGTCCTCATCACCAGCTGGCTTTTGCTGCTCTGTCCTCCTCATCCACCAGCTTCACTTCTCTTTCTTCCTCATCTGCCAGATTCACAGCTGTGTCTTCCTCATCCGCCAGCTTCACTTTTCTGTCTTCCTCATCGCCAGGTTTACTGCTCTGTCCTCCTCATCTTTCTGCTACACTGCTCTGTCCTCCTTATCCTCCTGTTTTACTGTTTTGTCCTCATCCTCCCGCTTCACTGCTATGTCTTCCTCATCTATCCGTTTTACTTCTCTTCCTCATCATCCTGTTTCAACGCTCTATCCTCATCCTCCTATTTCACTGCTATGCACTCCTCATCTTTCACTTCTACACAGCTTTCTCCGCCTCATCCTCCTGCTTTATTGCTCTGTCATCACCATCCTTTCCTCCTCTTTCCTCCTCATCTGCCAGCTTCACTGTTCTGTCCTCCTCATGCTTTACAGCTCTGTCCTCATGTGCCAACTTTACTGTTCTCTCCTCCTCTTCTTCACTGTTGTGACATCCTCTTCCCCCAGCTTTACTGCTCTGTTTTCTTCATCCCTCAACTTCACTGAACTGTTCTTCTTCATCCACCAATTTCACTGCTCTGTCCCCCAGCTTCACTGCTCTGTCCACTTCGTCCCCAGCTTCACTGGTCTCTCCTCTTCCTCCGCCAGCTTCACTGCTCTATCCTTCCCGTCCCCCAGCTTCACTGCTCTATCCTCCTCGTCCCCCAGCTTCACTGCTCTATCCTCCTCGTTCCCAGCTTCACTGCTCTCTCCTCCTCCTCCCCCAGCTTCACTGCTCTATCCTCCTCGTCCCCCAGCTTCACTGCTCTATCCTCCTCGTCCCCCAGCTTCACTGCTCTCTCCTCCTCCTCCCCCAGCTTCACTGCTCTCTCCTCCTCCTCCCCCAGCTTCACTGCTCTATCCTCCTCGTCCCCCAGCTTCACTGCTCTATTTTCCTCGTCCCCCAGCTTCACTGCTCTATCCTCCTCGTCCCCCAGCTTCACTGCTCTGTCCTCCTCGTCCCCCAGCTTCACTGCTCTGTCCTCCTCGTCCCCCAGCTACACTGCTCTGTCCTCCTCGTTCCCCAGCTACACTGCTCTGTCCTCCTCGTCCCCCAGCTTCACGGCTCTGTCCTCCTCATCCCCCAGCTTCACTGCTCTGTCCTCCTCATCCCCCAGCTTCACTGCTCTGTCCTCCTCATCCCCCAGCTTCACTGCTCTGTCCTCCTCATCTCCCAGCTTCACTGCTCTGTCCTCCTTGTCCCCAACTTCACTGCTCTGTCCTCCTCGTCCCCCAGCTTCACTGCTCTGTCCTCCTCATCCCCCAGCTTCACTGCTCTATCCTTCTCGTCCCCCAGCTTCACTGCTCTGTCCTCCTCCTCGTCCCCCAGCTTCACTGCTCTGTCCTCCCCGTCCCCCAGCTCCACTGCTCTGTGCTCCTTGTCATCCAGCTTCACTGCTCTGTTCTCCTTATCCTCCTGCTTCACTGATCTGTCCTCCTCATCCTTCACTGCTCTTTCTTCTATTCTTGCCTTGCATCACTGACTTCATGATCTTACATTCTAATCCCTGCCTGGTATCACTGACCTCAGGAGCTTACACCCTAACCCTTGAAAACAAAATCTGAACTCTGATCCCTGTGTCATGTCACTTAATGTCCTTAGGATCTTACACTCTAATCACTGTCTTATGGCATCTTTAGTGACAAGGACAGTTAGTGACATGACACAGGGATTTGAGTTAAGAATATTTTTACTTGGTGGTGTGGCCTGTGTTGAGGGGCGGGATTTAGGGCGCCAGAACATCTGTGCCTACAGGCTCCCAAATTGTAAATCTGGCCCTGGTCACAAGATTGACATAAGTGGGAACAAGACAGCAGACACAGTGCTTGGGCGACGATTACTACAGCTTTGTACTGCATTGACCAGCACAGAGCTAGCAGTAACCGGTCAGATTAACATACAATTAAACATTTTTTTTTATTATTTTCAAAAGGGTCAAAGCAAGCTTTTAAATTTTGAGTTTCATAGTACTTTCCATACACTACCATAAGTGTTATTTTCTTGAAAATCCTTAGTTGTCATACATTATATTCATGTCTTCAGTGAGTTATTATGCATAAAATGGCATACAATTACTAACACTCACGCACGCGCACACACGCACGCGCACACACACACACACACACACAGCATTGTCCCTTTTAGATATGTTCAGCCTGAAGTAGAAGTAACAATGATATTGTAAACAAGACACATGAATTGAGCAGGACATGGAGCTCCAAGGAGGTTCCGCAGAACAGCAATCTTGTCCTTGAGAAGTGATGCAGACATGCAGCCTGGCCTGGATGAACTGTGTTTAACTTACAGTTATATAACTTTATCATGTATGGATGAACTCTAACTGCGACATTAACTATGTGAATGAATTAAACATTTAATCAAAATTCCAAAACTAGCCCTTTGGGCCAGAGGGTGAAGTAAGCATTTTGTCTCTAGAATCCTGCATTTTGAATGGGCATACAGGGGAGAATGTGGATTATTTCTGTTGATCTTTCCAGGTGTATGGATCATTGTTTCAATATGTATTATATATATATATATATATATATATATATATATATATATATATATATATATATATATATATATATATATATATATATATATATATATATATATATATTATATCTGTAATATGTACAGATCATCATTTCTGTCAATCTAGACATATGTATAGATGACCTCTGTACATTTATCCACATGTACAGATGAACATCTCTGCATATCTACGTATGTGTACAGATCATCATTTCTGTAGCTCTACCTACTTATATAAATCATTTCTGTAGATCTACCCTTGTATATATGCAGTAGATCAACATTTCTGTAGATCTATGAACATGAATATGTATGGTCACAGTCTGACAAATGCTGTAATGTTACATAGTGATTGAAGCCGAGACAAGTGCAGGTGCAATAAATAATGTATAATTATCCATTCAGGGATGATACAGCCAGGTAAGACTGTTAGAGGTGAGTTAAACAAGGATGCAGGATGTGTTTGTTACAGCTGATGTAATCATGGCAGTTTTTGCAGCAGCTTAAAATGTGGCAGTAAATGTTAAATAAGATGACTATGAATGGCCTCCTGCATATACTGAGATATGTGGATGTCACTGAATTAGAGAAGAGGAAGACACTAATAATACTGGCACAGTAATGACAGGGTGTAACAAGACACCCCAATTACAGCTCAAGGTCCCTGACATCACCTATCATGGATAGAAGGTATAGGTGTCAGACAGGTGAGCCTAACTCGGGATGCATAGTGATGGAATTAGACAGGTGCCCTGGCAGGTCAGAATCCTGGTGTCAGGAGCGAGTACAATGTCCTGAAATGGTGGTAGTCATTGCAAAGAAGCATGCAGCGTAGAGTGGGGGTAGGTGCTCCTTATGGCAACGTAAGATGGAGGTTGGTGCTTGTGTGGGCGGGATCGATCTGCGTTTCTATTAGGGCTGGTGAAAGTAAAAAGGAGCTCATCTCGCCGTACGGTCACTTAGCCCTCACGTCCGTCTATTCTGCCACCTACCTTCACCTTCCCTTCTTCTTCTTCTTCTTCTTCGCCTACCGCAGCGACTCCTCTGTCCTCTCCGACCGGAAGCACCCGGCCCAAAGCTCGCGAGATTTCTCAGCTCGACAGTATAGTTTTCCATGAACGCTGCGGGTGGGCTCGCGAGAATTGACCTGGTTTCCACGGCAACGGATGCAGCAGCTCTTCTCTCCTTGCATTCTGCTGCAGGGATGAGTGGGCAGGAGGCCTGGTTCTCACGAGCAGCACTGCTCTCTCCAGTCACCCACACATCCATCAGCAGCACTGCCATTGCAGCGAGGGGCCCCATTGTATTCCCATTAACCTACACGAACCACGTGTCAGGGGAATAAACAGCCTTTCACACTATATGCACATTCATACAAACAGCTTATAGCTATAGGAGCATTTCATACACTCTGGCAGTGTGTGAAGTATGTATACCACTGTAGCTGTGTTGTCATATTTTACTGATTACTTATTGAATATCTTCTGGTATTTGCTTATAAATAACTACCTCCACAAAACTTTAGCATTTGATAGTGGAAAGTGAGGACATTTCTGATTTTGTGGATTTTCTGAGGCTGGGGGCAGGAAATAGCTGGACTCTGATGGTTTAAAGCAGCCAGTATGTCATACCGGTCCTACGAAGGCCGAGATCCTCACACATTTTTGATACAGCTCAAATAAATTGATGGGTCTGAATCAGGTAATGTGTGATCCATCAGGTAGAACACATTCCTTCCTTTCTCAGTCCATCCTAAACACTGGCATGGATCTGGCCCTCCAGGCCTGGAGTTCGATACATGTGGTTTAAAGGGACCCTGAGCAGTGCATACAGATCAAAATCTGCACTTACCTGGGGCTTCTGCCAACCCCTACTTGGCAGCTAGCGAGGTCCCTTGGTGTCCTCCGTGGTCCTGCTAGTGGCTCAGTTAAGCTGGCGACTATGGCTAAAGTTGTGAGCTATTGCGTCTGCGTGGCCCATCCGCGCAACCAACTTTATCAGGAGCCCTTTAGCCATAAGCCTGCTATGCAGTTCAGTCTTTCAAGAATCGCGCTTGCACAGGAGGCTTACAGCTACGCGTGCGTGATCGAGCCAGGTGCGCCGACGGGCCGCGCAGGCGCAGTAGCTCACAGCTTCAGCTACAGTCGCCAGCTTAACGGAGCCGCCAGTACAACCATGAAGGGGACCCATAGGATGCCAAGGGACCTCGCAGGCTGTGGGGGCCAAGGGAAGCCCCAGGTAAGCACAGATTTTGATTTGTATGCACTGCTCAGGGTCACTTTAACTATTAATTGTGTCCGGAAAGAAATGCATGGCTAGAAAGTGCTGCCCAAATGTATTCAATCAGAATGTCAAACATAATTATAAAACACATTGATAAGCATGCAGCTGTACCTGATATTAACCTCATATATGGTACTAAATCATAATCCTTATACATCTTGTGTATTAGGATTGTTACGGTTAGGCATTGGGCGAAGCGGGTTAGACACTATGCCAACCATCAGTGTAAGCTAATTCATCAGCGCAGAGCAGAATCATTCACCAGGCAACTTAGGCAGGTGCCTAGTGAGTGGCAAGGAGCCCATCTGCCATGCTTCTCTGACTTCTCTCCATTTCAGCTTATCTAAAGGACCAAGGGGACCCAAATCCAGTACCTTGCCTAGAACCCCATTACATTTTAATCCATTCTTGCATCAGTGTTGAGGTTCCATTGGTCCCCACCCTAGCCACGCCATTCAGCACAGTGAACACTTAATGCTCTTAAACCTGAAAGCAGGGCCGGTTCTAGCTACAACTGGGCCCTGGGCAAAATGAATAGGGCTCCCCCTGGGCCCCTGACAACCACTCCCCCCAACACACACACACACACACACACACACACACACACACACACACACACACACACACACACACATAAGAAGCTGCCTGCCCAGACCCGCCTCTAATGCAATTGTGGTCCCTGGGGCCCTTGCAGGGTTTTCTGCAGCAGACCAACTCACCCATATGTGCCGCCGCGCTCCCCTATCAATCCATGCTCAGGGATGCCCCTTCTCAGTGACCAGAAGCATGTAACTCATGTAACATCCCATTGGATAGCTGCCGAAGCAGAGCACATCACTTAGGCAAGTGAGCTCACATTACTAGAAATCTCACATTACCTATGGGGACATTAATGTGTATTGCCCTGATGAAGGTACTCTGACGTTGCCCCAAAATGTTGGCATATGTGTTGTTTTTTTTTAATTATGTGATTGGATTTTTTTTTTAATTTAGCTATATAATTTATAAGGTGTGCATATCTTTTAATTACTTAAAATGTGTGGCATCATCCACACAAAAAGTCTATTGCACCCTGCACATTGATTAGGTGCCTAAGACTATAGACTGTCCTTATCTTAAAATGTAAAGTACATGTAAACCTATACAAATAAGAAGTACATTTTTCCCGGAGTAAAATGAAACATAAATCACTTTTCTCCTATGTTGCTGTCACTTACAGTAGGCAATAGAAATGTGACAGAACTGACAGGTTTTAGACCAGAAAAAAAAACATAAATCCAGGCATATCGCCTCTAGTTAGGATATTTAAATAATTCATTTAAGGAAAGGGAGGCGCTAAAGGGTGTGTGGCCAGAAAAATAGCAAAAATCAGTAACCCTTTGCACACTCGCATGCAAATGTTCTAACAAATGCATTCACAGATTCACTCATCCAGGCACCACTGCTATCCCTACAGCTAAGTTAAAAGCCGGGGTCTTAGTTCACAAAAGAGTGCATTCTCTTGCTTAGTCACCTACACTGAGCAGAAGTACCCAGGTAAACGTAGGTGTCCTAACTCTGGCCCTGAGTGAATCTGTGAATGCATTTGTTTGAACATTTGCATGCGAGTGTGTTACTGATTTTTGCTATTTTTCTGGCCGCACCCCCTTTAGCACCTCCCTTTCCTTAAATGAATTATTTAAATGTCCTAACTAGAGGCGATGTGCCTGGATATATGCATTTTTTCTTGTTACTGACCCCTGTGGCTAGTAATCTAATCCAGTGCACTCCCTCCTCCCCTGTATGTGTTTGTCAGCATGCACACAGCTTATGCTGGTGTATGTGCATGGTGCACATGGATACATTACGTTAGCTCCCTTGTGCGATTGGTATGATGTGCTATCTTTCCCAGGAGAGGACGTCAGGATGTATGCTCCTAATCCCTAGATAGGTTTGATGCAATGAATGTTTGCATGTCTGCACTATGCATGTTACAGGACCAGAGTTAGGACACCTACGTTTATTTGGGTACTTCTGCACAGTGTAGGTGACTAAGCAAGAGAATGCATTCCTCTGTGAACTAAGACCCCGGGTTTTAAATGATCTGTAGGGATAGCAGTGGTGCCTGGATGAGTGACTCTGTGAATGCATTTGTTTGAACATTTGCATGCGAGTGTGCTAAGGGTTACTGATTTTTGAGGTTTTAGACCAGCTTATCTCTTCATGGGGGATTCTCAGGGTTTTCTTTATTTTCAAAAGCACTTTATTTTCAAAGCAGTGAATGGCAGTTGCTCCGTCCAACTGCCAAAAAAAGTGCATGGTGAGCAGGGAGGCTGGCTAGCATATTTGTATAAATCTTTTTCAGAGAGTGTTCTCCTTATAAAGAATAAAGGCCATGCTGAGAATCCCCTATGGAGAGATGGACTAGCCCAAAACCAGTCAGTAATGTCACATTTCTACTACCTACTGTAAGTCACAGCAAAATAAGAGAGAAGTAATCTATGGCTCATTTTACAGTGGAAGAAATGTAATTATTATTTGTATGTGTTTACATTTATTTAAAATTTTACACTTTTTCACGATAGTGGTCCTTTAATGGACTAATGAGAGAGTGTAGTCATACAACAACGAAACAACAACAACAAAACATTTGTAAAACACTTTTCTCCCGTAGTACCTAAAGCGCATAAGCTTGTCTCAGATCGGTACATAGGGATGTGTACAAAGGAAAAATATTGTGACCATAAATGCCAGACTAAACTGAAAAGTAGCTTTTCAGTTTTGATTTAAACGTGTCCAGGGTTGGGTAGTTGACAAAAATTGAAAATCATGTTAGAGTCAGGGAGAGTTCACAGTACAACCATGGAAACCACCGTGGTTTTCCACTGACTGTTTTTTGTTTGCGAGCAGCTGTCGGCTATAGAAATCTCACGCAATCTCATGCTGCTCAGCTAAAAATCAGTTCTAATTTCCTCATATTTTAGATACCTGCAGAGTGCATGCTAGGTTCCCTTAAAGAGACACTGAAGCGAAAAAAAAATATGATATAATGAATTGGTTGTGTACTATGAATAATTACTAGAAGATTAGCAGCAAAGAAAATATTCTCATATTTTTATTTTCAGGTATATAGTGTGTTTTCTAACATTGCATCATTATCTAATATGTGCAGATTACACAACACTCTGCATTCAAAATTATTCTTTCAGAGCAGTCTGTGAACTAATGACCTCTCCTCTAGCAGATAAAAAGAAAACTGTTCACTTAACAGTTGAGATAATAAAAATCAGAAAACAGCCCTCTCCACGACTTTGAAAGAGATTAATGGCTTTTTTGCATAGAGATAACAACTGGAGTTTCTTAACTCTTCCTGTACTGGAAACAATTACACTGTTGTATCTGATCTTAATGTTTTATTTCTTAGCTGTGCTACACATACAAATCATAATATCATAATTTTTTTTCCGCTTCAGTGTCTCTTTAAAGTACACCTGAAGTGAGAAACATATAGAGGCTGCCATGTTTTTTCTTTTCCTTTTATAAAATACTAGTTGCCTGGCTGTCCTGTTGATCTTTGGCTGCAATAGTGTCTGAATCCCACACTGAAACAAACATGTGGCTGTTTATCAATATCAAATACAATATCAAATGCATCATATTTCAATGACAAGATCACAACAGCCAGGGCAGAGTGATTAGCTTTGTCGCTCTCAGCCTTTACCGAAAGGTCTTCCTGAGCTTATCAGCACCCTGCTGATTGGATACTTGTTGACAGAACCTCATAAAGCAGGCTCTTACCAGCCTAACAGTCTCCAAACCACACACCTGTAAACTTTGCCTAGACGCTTCAAATAAATTATTATCTGTGTTCCTCACACAGCTGTTCAGCTGGGATGCCAGTGGAACCTAGAGAAACCCACATTTCATATTACTTTATATTTCATGTATTTCTAACCATTAAAGAAATATCAAAGTTATACAATCTGTGCCAGCAGCATGTATGACTGTGGCAACAACTGTAAGAACGGAAACAGCATATACTTTTGCTGTGCAGTGTCTTTTTTATCATCTACCTTATAAAGGCTGTCTCCTTTACACACTAACAGGTCATTACCTGAGGGGATTCCTCTTATTGAGTGCAGCAGTGAATACTGTGAGGCTCCCCCACACCAGAGCGCATTATACAGTGCAAGACCTGCCTCAATAAGTTACAATGAAAAGCGAGAGACAACCGCTCTCGCTACTATTCTGGCTGGCCAATCATTTTCTCCCCCCTCTCCATCTGAAATTGAATTCTGTGGGGAAGCCTCACACAGTAGTATAAATCCACTGCTGCACTTAATAAGAGGAATCCACTCAGATAATGACCTGGCCCACTTTTCTGTCGCCGTCAGTGTGTAAAGGGGACAGCATCTATAAGGTAGATAAGTATACGCTGTGTCCGTTCTTACTGTTGTTGCCACATTCATTCATGCTGTTGGCACAGATTGTATAGCTTTGATAGTGTTCCTTTAAGAATATGCTAACCGACCCATCTTTACAGAAGTTATTAAGGTCAGTATGATGCACACACTGAGAATTTTTCACACAAATCACATACACAGCTGCTGAGCAAAACAAGTTATCAGTCATGCTCTACAGTTTGATACTCGTGTTTCATTTGTGTGAATACATAATGCCTTACTGAATGCACATATGCAGTCCATTTCTTGCTAGGATTTATGCCCATAGAGAAATCAGTTTCTGCCCAATTTTGTTCTTCCTAAAAGGAGGCTGGAGTTTTCCCCTCTGGCAAGGAAGGCATCAGTTCTTATGTCAGCCCTTCCCATCAGGATGAGGTCTTTAAGAGTATGGTACAAACAGATCTTTAGGTGCTTTGTTCATCATTTTGTCGAATTCCATCTTTCGACAGGCCAGCCGGACACTGGCCAAACCCCAATACTTTGGATCACTCAGGACAAAGACTTATTGAGCACAGCCAAACGGAAAAAGGAAAACAGATCGTAATAAAAGCACAGAGCATGAGATGTGGACGTACGGAGCAGGTAAAAACATACGTACCACCCAATATTGGTTATACAACTATAGTAGGCGATTATAAGGAATATTTTTGTGTATAGTTTATACTTACAATTTAATCGTTTCAATTTTGGCCGCTGTTTCCTGATTATTCTTATCCATGCTACAACTCTCTGGCCCTTATGGAATTCACTTTTTCTCCTGACTTTTCTCCTAGAGATACTGTCATACTCACGTGGCTCTGCTCTGTCCGCGGCGTCCTCCGTGTGTGGCTTCAGTCCCACACTGGCGTCCAGGGATCTCTGCGCGTGCGCGCGTTGCTGGCCGTGGTTTAGCGACGGCGGTCGGGGCGTGCGTACGTCCATGCGGAATGGCGTCAGGTCACGCGTACGCATGCGCGGGATCATGGCGGACATTTGTACGCATGCGCAGCATTCCGAGATTGCGCACCAAAGTGCGGCCCTGCCTCTATAAAAGGCGGTCCCTTCCCAGCGTTCAGCGCTGTTCGTTCTGACAGCTTGTTTGGTACTCAGCTGTTCGCTCTTGACCAAGCCTGATTCCTGTTTGATCTCCTGTTGTGACGCGGCCTGCTGACTATCCTGATTCTCCTGCCCTGACCCGGATTGCTATTGGACTCTGCTCTTGCCTGCCGCCTGCTCTGACCCGGATTGCTATTGGACTCTGCTCTTGCCTGCCGCCTGCCCTGACCCAGATTGCTATTGGACTCTGCTCTTGCCTGCCGCCTGCCCTGACCCGGATTGCTATTGGACTCTGCTCTTGCCTGCCGCCTGCCCTGACCCGGATTGCTATTGGACTCTGCTCTTGCCTGCCGCCTGCCCTGACCCGGATTGCTTACGGATTTACCTTTACTGGATTACTCTTGACCAAGCCTGATTCCTGTTTGATCTCCTGTTGTGACCCGGCCTGCTGACTATCCTGATTCTCCTGCCCTGACCCGGATTGCTATTGGACTCTGCTCTTGCCTGCCGCCTGCTCTGACCCGGATTGCTATTGGACTCTGCTCTTGCCTGCCGCCTGCCCTGACCCGGATTGCTATTGGACTCTGCTCTTGCCTGCCGCCTGCCCTGACCCGGATTGCTATTGGACTCTGCTCTTGCCTGCCGCCTGCTCTGACCCGGATTGCTATTGGACTCTGCTCTTGCCTGCCGCCTGCCCTGATCCGGATTGCTATTGGACTCTGCTCTTGCCTGCCGCCTGCCCTGACCCGGATTGCTTACGGATTTACCTTTACTGGATTACTCAAGTGTCACTGTTCTCCCAACCACCAGCCGAGACTATCCTAGTAGTGACCTGGTGAACACTAGGCAGCTAAGCCCAGCTTTCCCCTCTCCTAGGGGTTTGTTGGTGAAGGCCCGTGGGCGCTTAGATTCCATTACTGGGTAACGTCTCCTCCATCGGTGGAAGGGTCAACAGTGTCCGAAGACATAACAGATACATTTTTATCTTCTATTCAAAATAACTTTTTAGCACTCTGCAATTTAAAAAGTACCAAAAAGTAGGTGGAAAAGTACTATCAAAATTATTTTGAGTATTTTCTTGCTTGCTGGTGGCTTAAATGACATTTTATTGATAAGTTTGAAAATATCACCTAGGAGAAAACCCAGGCAAAGTTAATTGCATATGGGCCCCGGTCCTCAAAAAGAGCCACGTTACCGCATTTGTCTTATCTGTATAAATTGTTGATTGTTAGGTTGCAAATAACTGTTTTTTCTTCCTTTTAGGAATAGGTAGTCCAAGATCTTTTCACCTCGTTTCAATCTGGAGAGTCATGGCAGCAAATTACCAGATTTCCAGTGCAAAATTGATAACTTTTTTGTACCGGTTGTACATACAATCGAGACTGTATCATGTTTGGGCACTCCATCCAATCTTATACTCTTACTCTGCTCACAGTGCCTTCAGAACCCTCTAGTGCAGTGATGGCTAACCTTGGCACTCCAGCTGTGACAAGACTACAAATCCCATCATGCCTCTGCCTCCCCGAGTTATGCTTAGAGCTGTCAGAGTATTGCAATGCCGCATGGGACTTGTAGTTCCACCACAGCTGGATTGCCAAGGTTAGCCATCAATATTCTAGTGGATGAGACCTGAATGGCAACTGTGACATAGTAAAATGGGATTGGTGGGTGTTTGTCTAATCCAGTCAGACTTCAGTCAGAGCATCTGATCTGCAAATGCTTGTTCAGGGTCAATGGCTAAAAGTATTAGAGGCAAAAGATCAGCAGGACCGCCAGGCAATTTGCATTGTAGGAATAAATATGTCAGCCTCCATGTCCCTCTCACTTCAGGATTCCTTTAATGTATGGCAGAAAGGAAGCATGTTAATTAAGGTATTTAAGAATTTTGGCTTGGATTTCCAAATGATATGCGCTTATTTAGTATAGTAAGCTTTCTGACCCTGATAGCACTCTCCCTAATATAAATGACATAGTCGGCCTTTGACCTGAGCGACTGGAGAGGTCGCTCAGGGCGCCGGCTTCCAAGGGGGCGCCTATAGCTGGTTGCCTATACTGAGGGCACCTACACCTGATTTCCTATACTGGGGGCACCTATAGCTGGCTACGTTTACTGAGGGCACCAACACCTGGCTACCTATACTGGAGGCACCTACACCTGGCTACCTATACTGGAGGCATCTACACCTGGCTACCTATACTGGAGGCACCTACACCTGGCTACCTATGGGGACGCTATGGAGACCTTCAACTGACTTCCTATATTGGGGGCACCTATGTTTGTCAACCTATGTTGAGGGCACCTACACATGAGATCCTATACTGGGGGCACCTATACCTGGCTACCTACCTATACTGAGTCTGAGGGCATTTTTTTTTGGGGGGGGGGGCACTGCAACTATAATGCGTGGTGCAAATTGTCGGTGCTGTGCTATCATTCTAAATGGGGGGGGGGGGGGTAACTGTCCCACTGATTGTTTGTATTAATATTTCTGAAAGATTCTATTTTTCATTTTTAAGTGTATTCAGGATAATGGACTCTTTCCATCCATTCGTGGTTATTATTAGTATTTTTCTGTTAGACATATGTGATGTGTCATGGAGATCTGAGCATTTGGCGTGATGTGTCACAACGTCAAAAAGGTTGAGAACCACTGTCCTAGGAGATATCTCAGGAGAAAAAGTGAAATGCATATAGGCCTGTGTGTGTGTGTGTGTGTGTGTGTGCGCGCACATGGGAAGAGGATGAAGGGGGGCACAAAAATCAGGTTTCGCTCAGGGCGCTGTGAAACCTAAGGCCGGCCCTGATAAATGATTGCTATCAAGATCTGCAGGCCAATATGGCAGAGAAGAGTGGGCAGATGTGTTAACCACCCTGGCGTTCTATTGAGATCGCCAGGGCGGCTGCGGGAGGGTTTTTTTTAAATAAAAAAAAAACTATTTCATGCAGCCAACTGAAAGTTGGCTGCATGAAAGCCCACTAGAGGGCGCTCCTGAAGCGTAATTCCGATCGCCTCCGGCGATCAGAAATAACAAGGAAGGCTGCAATGAGCAGCCTTCCTTGTTTGACTTTCCTCGTCGCCATGGCGACGAGCGGAGTGACGTCATGGACGTCAGCCGACGTCCTGACGTCAGCCGCCTCCGATCCAGCTCTTAGCGCTGGCCGGAACTATTTGTTCCGGCTGCGCAGGGCTCGGGCGGCTGGGGGTACCCTCTTTCGCCGCTGCACGCGGCGGATCGCCGCTGCACGCGGCGGATCGCCGCTGCACGCGGCAGATCGCCGCGCTGCGGCGGTGATCAGGTAGCACACGCGGCTGGCAAAGTGCCGGCTGCGTGTGCTGCTTTTTATTTTATCAAAATCGGCCCAGCAGGGCCTGAGCGGCACCCTCTGGTGGTAATGGACGAGCTGAGCTCATCCATACCGCTAAGGTGGTTAATATCTAAGATATCATGCAACTGCGAACAAAGAAAACAAACATTATCTTACATACCTGGTACCCCACTCCTCACTCCTTACATAGCCAGGACCTTACGGCCAACAATATAGATTTCAGGGGCTAACGAGGCATACATGTAAAGAAAGCGCCAGGAAATTTGGGCGCAAGGTGAAGCCGAGAAATGGCTCACCCTGCTGTGATAAATTTCCCAGCAGCATGAATTACTACAATCCAGTACAGTGGGGGTAAGAAGCAATTTGGCTTCCAGCTATTGCTGGTAGCCGAATTACACTGTTTTTATAGTAATTTGGGCTCCATGTTTTGCTGACGCCCAAACTACTGATTGAGTGCCACTATAGCTGTAATACACATTACAGCCTATGGCAGCGCCCAAATCTCTGCGACTGCGCGGCACCCTTTTTACCTGACTCGCTAAGGAGAGGAGGGGAACACAATTCATTGTTGCTGGTCTTGCCCCAGAATTTTGCGTTTGAAAATATTAAACATATCCTGATTAGATTGCTGCAATACTGTTTTATTAAAAGAATTTGGCAAAACTCAAAATAATTTGAAAAGACCCAAAACATTCTGGGTACCCTTATCTGTGGTTCATCAATATATTTATGGTCCAAAACTTGGAAAATAAAATGTTCCAAATCGTGAGAAGTTGATTAAAATGTACTTTTTAGATAGAACAATTAACATATAGGCCCATATGCAATTAACTTTTTCTCCTGAGTTTTCTCCTAGGAGATAATTTTTCATCTTTTATTTAAAATAGCTTTCCAGCACTTTTCAACTAAAAAAGTACCAAAAAATAGGTGAAAAAGTACTATCAACATTATTTTGAGTATTTTATTGCTTTCTAGTGGCTTAAAAGGCATTTTATTGACAAGTTTAAAATTAACACCTGGGAGAAAACTCAGGTGAAAAAGTGAATTGCATATGGGCCATAGTCTCAAAAATAAACAAGATTGTTTTTGAGCATCCTTTGGTTACACTGGCATAGGATGCATCAGGTGGAGCATGAAATTTGGGTGCCCGTGGCTAATGGACCATTTTGGATGCCCTATAGGCGCTAATGCAAAAATCGGCTATTAGGTGCTCAACGCAGAAATTTGGGTGTGACATAATTATCATTTAAAAAATTATAACGTTATAGTTTTTAAAAAAAAAATTTTTTAGTTTTGAACATTAGAACATTATAGTCTTTTACATGTTTTTATGTTTTGTATTTACAAATTCTTCATTTTTGAAATCTAGTGTTTGGAAATAAATTTTGAACATTATAAGGTTAGAAAGGGTTAGGTGTCAAGAAGGGGGATTTAAGGTTAGGCATCAGGAAGGGGGGTTTTACAGTTAGGCATCAAGAAGAGGGAGTTTAGGGTTAGGCATCAAGAAGGAAGGTTTTAGAGTTAGGTGTCGGAAAGGGTTGTTTTAGGGTTAGGAGTCAAGAAGGGGGGTTTTAAGGTTAGGTATGAAAAAGGGGGATGTAAGGTTAGGTGTCAGGAAGGGGAGTTTTGGGGTTAAAGGCCAAGAAGGGTGATTTTATGGTTAGGCATCCGGAAGGGGGGTTTTAGGGTTAGGCATCAGGAAGGAGGACTTTAGGGTTTGGCGGCAAAAAGGGGGGGGGGGGGTTAGGGTTTGGCATCAAGAAGGGAAAATTTAGAGTTAGGTGTCAGGAAGGTGGGTTTTATGGTTAGGAGTCAAGAAATGGGGTTTTAGGGTTAGGCATTAAAAAGGGAGATTTAGGGTTAGGCGTCAGGAAGGGGGGTTTTAGAGTTAGGCATCAGGAAGGGAGGTTTTAGAGTTAGGCATCAAGAAGAGGGGTTTTAGGGTTAGGCGTTGGAGGGGGAAGGAATCTGTGTGGGAGTAGGGCTAGGTTAACTTGTAGTAAAATATCGTTAATATATACAGATATTTTTTTTTACGATAATTTACACTATTCACATTTTAAAAGTGAAGAATATCGTTAGACATGCCCCTGTTTCATGCAGGCGTATCGGGGGCCAGACGATTACGCAACACACTATATAGTGTATAATGGACAGAAATGGCTGTAATTTGCACATACAGAGATGTGGACTATTTTACTGTTATCATATTGCTTTATTTATTTGAAGCATTGGATAACTCACAGCTTGTGTTGTTTCTTACCAAGTGATAGCTTTACTGTTATTATCATTATGTTATAAAACTCAAAGGGTGTGTGGTCTGACTGTATTGTTATACAGAATGTCTGTAAGAGCTTTTGCATCAGGCATCAATAAATAAATAAAAAAATGAGAATGAAATATCGAGTAATGATTGAGTATTGTGTTGATCTCCGTCTCTTCCCACACATGCAGAATAGAAGACACTCTTTCCCAGACTTCACCCTGAATAGAGAAGGGCATCAAGTCATATTCACAGGACTCCCTCCCCAGCTTTCATTAGAAACAGATTAACAGATTTAAAGTGGCCTTTTTCAGGGACAGGGATTGGGTGGGGTGAAGTTAAACCTGAGCCGGAAAGATGTATTTAAGACTCCCACCCCTTCTTTATTTCAGCCCATGTTTGGATGACTGCTCAATCCTGTTACAGTAATCTGCTAGAAGGTGGGAGAAGAAAAGGGGAAGAAAAGGGGATCAGGCTTTTAATAAAGAAACCTAACTCTATTGTAATGGCACACAGTGCATTTTTCAGGCTAAATTGCAAATAAGTTCAGCTGAAGCCTCAGATAGATCTTTATTATTTTACCTTGTAGAGTCTATGCCAGTAGTAATAAAGTCATTTATAGGAATCAATGGATTGTTTGGCCAAACAAGGATTTGTAACAAATCGGACTGTTGTGTGGTAAGTGGGTTTTCGCTGGTGATCTTCAGAATACCCAAGCAGCTCGGGGTGACCAAAACTACTCAGAAAGTATATAGGGAACTAAAAGAGACAGAAAAGCCCTCCTACTAAAAAGTCAACACTCAGTGTAGTTTACCGTCTTAAAACAGAAGGTATTTGTAATATTTCAGCTTTAAGTGAGTGACTGTGGTCTTCCACAATGCATCACTACTGAATATGCAAATTATCTCGTTATGCCCCTGAAGCCAGGCTTACATCCAGAACTGCTGAATCTTGCATCAGCTAGCCAAGGTAACAGCTGTATCCATGAAGTAAAGATCATTCAGACCAATCCCTCAATTGGTTACCTCCATCTCTTTGGTCACCAGTTTGGCTTCACATCATGCTAAGGTGGTCATATCACATAACATGATATTATGGTGTGACAAGGGGAGCACTGCGAAGGAAATTGGGAAAGTGTTATGGTTCTGATTCCATAGACCTTTCTCCTGAGTTTTCTCACAGGAGATGTTTTGTCATTTTAGGCCTGATGCACCACATTTCTTTAGTATCTTATCTCATTCTTTAGGACTTTGCTGACAATTTTTTTTATTAACATTTAACCATCATGAGAAAAGTTCTGCTTTAGTTTGTGCAAAGTTATGTCCATAAATTAACACATATGCACACATCATGCAAGAATTACTGTCTTGAATGCCTGCCTTAAAGGAAAACTAAAGTGAACTAAAGAAAAAGTTTCACTTACCTGGGGCTTCTACCAGTCCACTGCAGCTGTCCTGTGCCCGCGCCGGTCCTCAACGAACATCCGCTCCCCCACCGCCGCTTAGTTTCAGTTTTGCCGAGTGGGAGTTTTGCGGGCCACTGCGCCTGCGCGGCCCTAGCGATGCGTATCCTTATTTGCGTTCCCGTCCGCAATAGTGTCCTGTGGCCGCGCAGGCACAGTGGCCCGCCGACTCCCAGTCGGCAAACCCGAAACTAAACCGCGGTGGGGGAACGAAGTATCGTTGAGCACGGCCCAGGCACAGGATGGCTGCAGGGTGCTGGTAGAAGCCCCTGGTAAGTGAAACTCTTTTTCCTTAGTTTGCTTTAGATACACTTTAAAGCATGAGGCCTGTTCACACTAAAGAGGCAAAATGCAAAAACAAACAGTAAAGGCATCCCATCTTATTAATAGGATGCGTTTACACTGTCAAACAGAACACAAACTCGCTCGTCCCAGAGACCAGGAAGTACAGTGCTTCCTGTTGGTTTGCAAAAGAACCAATTGGAGTACTTCTGCAACAGAGAAAATTCTCATTAGTTCACTTGGACCAATCAACGCAAGTGCAGTAACCAATGTGACAGATGGCAGCGCATCCTCTCAGGATGCAAGAGCGCATCCTGGGTGGATATGCTAACCATGCCGTTTTACACATATGTTGCGTTTGCGGTGTAGTGTGAACCTGGCCTAGCTGTGAGAAAAGAATTAAGCAAAAGACATATGCCTCAGTAGAGGAAAGCATCTGGGTTGTCCAGAGGCTTCCCCATCCTTCTTCACCCCACCGATCCGGCACTGGGACCCTCTGAACACATTTGACAAGAGTTGTCGAATATGTACGTTCATTCATGCTCCCAATCATGTACAAGCATTTCTCTCTCCACAGGAACGCCTGGTGTGCAGTCACATAGCTCCATATATCTACCATCCTAGGTCTGATAGAACATTTCGGAGCCATACAGAGCTGTGACGATAGAAGAGCAGCGATGGAGACGCTCATGTTTTGGATCCTACACCAGAACACTGATCTTGGTTTACCACTAGATGAATCTTCTTCTGCTGATTGCAGAGCAGGATCTTGCTAGCTTACTTGTTGAGATGCTGTTAGGAGCATCCATCCTCTCTGAGTTCTTCTTCTGCATTATACTGCTAATCATCCCTAATGATCTGTATCCTGACCTGATCCTAACTCTTTGACCTTACTAGCCTTGGTGTTATACATCATTACCAATACCGTCTGCCCACTTCACGGATCGCCCTTCTGCTGTTCTCATCTCTGGTGGGAGTAACACCAGGGATTGTCACCTGGCATCAACTAGTAGCGATGTAGCAGCTCATCAACCCTTTTGGGGTGCTCTGTTGATGACCCCAAGCCCTGGGGAAACCTCATGTCTCTCACTAATGCCGAGATCAACAGGTCCTTCACTGGGGAAAAGCCCAAAGCCCATACTGGGCATCAATGCTTTGTCTGAAGGGGGAGGATTTTCTACCCAGCCCCATGCATTTTGGTGACACCTTGCCTAGAAGCCCTGTAAGGGAAGCACAAGTAAAATCAAAGGTGGCATCCTGCTAACCTCAATGTAATTCTAAATTCAGATTTGAAAAATTACATTTCAAATTCTTCCTGAAACAGATTCTGCAGAACAGCACTATAGTGTATATAAGAAATGCTGAAAGATGAGGCCTCAGCTTGGTTCTTAAAAACTTTATGTGTTTCCCTTTCAAACCACAGACACAGGAGAGCAGTAAGCACCATTCATTATGAAACACAACAGTAACAGCTATTTTATTGCTCACATGCCTATTTCATCATGGCCTTCCTCCCCAGTGCTGTGTCATTCACCAGCTGCTCACCGGGTCCCATCCATCTTTTTGGTTTTGTTCAGTGTAAAAGGCTGGTGGGCAGACAGCAGAGAGACTGATGTTGATTTGCCTGGGCCACACCAACTGTCAGAGATATTTCACAATAAAACAAATGTCAACACACAGCATTGCCAAAGCGTGAATTATTCAATAAAACAATACTGGGTGCAACAGCAATAACTGCATGCCAACCAGTTTTCAGTTTATCATAGCCAATGTATTATTATTTCTTTATATAGCGCCAACATCTTCTGTAGTGCTGTACATAGTGCAAAACAATTATTGGGGAACATACATACATGAGAAGTTGGAGACAGTGTATGATCATGATATCCAGCAATACAAGTACAAATACAGTAGTTAATTTGTGCTTTGAGATATCACTAAGGGCTCGTTTCCATATAGCTCGCTTTCAGGCACGCTTATGGAAACGTGATCACAGGGACAGCAGACAGTGCATAGACTGCACTGTCTGCCATTTGCATTCATTCAGCAGTGAATGCTGCGCATGGTTGCCTGCATTTCGGGGAGCTTCAGCCCACGATCCCATTCAGTATAATGGATGGAATCGCAAGCCCCAGCCGGGAGTTACATGCAAAAAAGCCATGGGACTCTGCGCTGCATGGAAACGAGGCTTAAAATTGGCATACGTTCATGTTTTGCATTACAGCAGGCATGTCCAAAGTCTGGCCCGGTGGCAAATTGAGGCCCGCCGAGCCTTCTGTGGTGGCCTCCAAAGCTCTCTACAGTTGCTTATTCCAGGTGGCCTGCAGGGCCAACCTTGTATCGCCACTCTGCCTCCCCTTTGCTCGCCTGTAGATTATCAGCCACCACTGTGGCAGTAGCAGCCACTTATTCGCAGCCGCCACTGTGCCAGCAGCAGTAGCAGCCACTGATTAGCAGCTGTCACTGTGCCAGAAGCACTTTGCCTGCATGCTGAAAGGGACATGCTAACTGCACACGGTATATGGGTTATTATTTCCTGTGGAAATGTTTTATTTGACAAAATGTCACAGACATAGTGTAACTAACCGAAATCAGCAAAAACTGTGTTTAAATTTGCTAGTTTGGCTCCAGAGCACTCTCAAGAATGGCGATATGGCCCTTGGACTAAAAATTTTGATCACCCCTGCATTACAGCTAAATAAGAAAAGCTAGGAGGTTTCTGCCCTTGTGAGCTTACAGTATGTTCTATAATGTAACAGGAAGGAAACAATAGGGAAGGAGACACAGGAGTTAGCAGATGCCAGATGGAGCCGTGAGCCTCCAATATAGAGAGGAAAAAAGTGAAAGATCAGTTCTGATTGGTTGCTGTGGGTTACCATTTTTTTGCACATTGCTTTTTGTCATACTATAATTTTTTACAATATTTGTTTTACTGCATACTTTATGGACTCGCCTACAGAGATTTAATTTCAGTTTTCCATTTGCTCTTATTGTTATTAAAGCATAAAGCCTAAGTATTTGATGTAAGAAAATCTGTCTGTACAGTGCTGCTGTGGCCAACACAACAGTGCTTATATATATAAAACTGAATAAAACGAATTCAGTTTTGCATATCTTCATGTGATTCTCAATGTGATGGTTGAACCACACAGTCACCAGTTACCACACGGTTCAGTTACCCTTCTTCCAGCTGCAGGTGAGGTGGGGTGACTACTGCATGGTGGGTGGGCACTCCAAGAATTGTCTGAAGGATGGCTGCCTGGCTGCCACCAGCTCTGACATCCATGAACGGCACACTTTAACCACCAGCCCTGAATTCTCCCAGTTGTCTGTGAATAACCAGCAGTTCCATGGAAGCGGGTGATATATAGCATCAACCAATCATGTTATCCGGGCATTAACACATATGTACAAGCAGTGTGGGCCAGTGTGAAGTCCCAGCTGAGTAATGAAAGAGGAAACGTTAAAATAATGTAATTAATAAAATTGCTTATTTTTTTTAACAATATTTACTTATAAATTATTTAGTCAGTGTTTGTCCATTGTAAAATTTATAAAGGCGGCAATATCTTTAGTCCTGTCTGGTGCAGCTGAGGAATGTTTATTTCTGAGAATTCCGAAGCCAGTGAAAGTAATGCCTAGTCTCCCAGAATGCTTTGTGAGGAGAATTCCCCATAGCTAAACAGCCTAGGCTAAGCATCACTGGGAGGGCGAGGACCAATACACAGCAATATATAGATATAGGAAGTGTTTTCGATGCTGCGACCAGGAAAATGACGTGGAGTATCCTGAATAATTTACTGCATTTTTCTATATATTACTACAGTGCCTCTTTAATACTGGTGTGATTGTTCATATTCAGGATCTGTACATGTGAGAACCTCTGAGGGAATATTTCTTGATGCAGTGGAACATACAGCTGATTCTAATGCATTTTAATGTCATTATCTCTCCTGAGCAGAAAACAACTGCAGGGTTATTTATGTTACAGCATTGTCTGTGGTTTGCCTGCTTCCCATTCACCACTAGGAATCCTCAAATACATAACTGCTGTGCTGAGTAAACATTACTCAACCGTGGCTTTCACAAAGTTTGCAGAACAAAAAATAATCTTAAATGTGAGAAGGGACAGTTAAACCCTGGATGTACCCTCCCATCATGGGTTACACTTATCATAAATGAGACATTGCATAAATAAGAGGAAAAACAGTCTTCTACAGGACTGCATATAACATATATATCTCCACAATTAACACAGAATTTTCCACGTGACACATGAGTCATTGATAAGCTTCATAACTCAAATTGGTATTTTATGTTACATAGTTACATAGTTAATTTGGCTGAAAAAAGACATACGTCCATCGAGTTCAACCAGTACAAAGTACAACTCCAGCCCGTCCCCCACATACCCCTGTTGATCCAGAGGAAGGCGAAAAAAACCCCACCAGGCATGGTCCAATTAGCCCCAAATGGGAAAAATTCCTTCCTGACTCCAGATGGCAATCAGATAAGATCCCTGGATCAACATCATTAGGCATAACCTAGTAATTGTAGCCACGGATGTCTTTCAACGCAAGGAAAGCATCTAAGCCCCCTTTGAATGCAGGTATAGAGTTTGCCATAACGACTTCCTGTGGCAATGCATTCCACATCTTAACCACTCTTACTGTAAAGAACCCTTTCCTAAATAAATGGCTAAAACGTTTTTCCTCCATGCGCAGCTCATGTCCTCTAGTCCTTTGAGAAGGCCTAGGGACAAAAAGCTCATCCGCCAAGCTATTATATTGCCCTCTAATGTATTTATACATGTTAATTAGATCTCCTCTAAGGCGTCTTTTCTCTAGACTAAATAAACCCAGTTTATCTAACCTTTCTTGGTAAGCGAGACCTTCCATCCCACGTATCAATTTTGTAGCTCGTCTCTGCACCTGCTCTAAAACTGCAATATCTTTTTTGTAATGTGGTGCCCAGAACTGAATTCCATATTCCAGATGTGGCCTTACTAGAGAGTTTTCCCTTTTAATGCATCCCAAAATTTTGTTCGCTTTAGCTGCAGCGGCTTGGCATTGAGTACGATTATTTAACTTGTTGTCGATGAGTACTCCTAAGTCCTTCTCTAAGTTTGATGTTCCCAACTGTATCCCATTTATTTTGTATGGTGCTAGACCATTGGTACGACCAAAATGCATGACTTTACATTTGTCAACATTGAATTTCATCTGCCATGTATGTGCCCATATAGCCATCCTATCCAGATCCTGTTGCAATATGACACTATCTTCCTGAGAGTTGATGATTCTGCACAATTTTGTATCATCTGCAAAAATAGCAACATTGCTCACTACTGCATCTACTAGGTCATTAATAAATGAATTGAAGAGCACTGGACCCAGTACAGACCCCTGTGGGACCCCACTGCTAACAGTCTCCCATTTTGAGTACGATCCATTGACCACAACTCTTTGTTTTCTGTCCATTAGCCAGTTCCCTATCCATGCACACAAACTCTTCCCCAATGGCCATTTATTTACAGAACCTATAGTAGCAGAGGCGTAGCTAAGGGGGAACATCTGTCCCCGGGTGCTGCATCTGAGGGGCGCTGGATCAGACCGCACCATCCGTCTATGCCTCTTGGTCCCTGCAGCACTTTGAAAGAATAAGGTAGGGGTAGATCTTCTCCTCTGCTCTATCCTGCTCTCTGCCCACTACCCATCTACTCCCCACCTCCCTCCAGCCCTCCTCTCCTCATTATCAATAAAGTACCTACTTTCAGCGCACTTTTTTTTGCCCAGGATCCAATGCTCCACATATGTCATTTGGCCCCAAGGTTCATTATTGAGTTAGTTTAGTGTCCACATATTGCTAATAGTTTTGGCAACAAAATGTACCCACCCATAATAGGGAGTCCCTAGGTGTCTTCTATACAGTGTAGAAATGACCATAAACACAGTTCCCATCACTTCATCTGTAAACAGCAGAGGGATGGGGATGTTAATGACTGGAAATAATTAAAGGACACCTGAAGCGAAAATAAACGAATGAAATAAATGATTGTATCTATTTTCCTTCTCCTAAAAAGTACTTTTTAAGATATTCCACAGTTTTATTTTATGTTTAAATCTACTTTTTAAGTTTTAACTGTTTTATTGTTTTTGCTCAATGACACATTCATTGAAGTGTGCCAGAGCTAAAAATCTATAAACTATTGACTCTTTTTATCTTGTTCCTGCTCTCAGAATCCATTTTCTGCTAGAAAAGTGTTTTATAGTTGGAATTTTTTTTATCAGTAAGGGTCACACTGTAGTCACTTCCTGTCTGAGTCAGGACTGAGTCAGCCACTTACATATCTGATATTTAACTCTTTCAGGTAGAGAAAAAAGAAAAAAGGAACACAGCATAGCTATTTGTGTGCTAGGCACTGTACAGACACATGTCCATCTCATCATGTCACGTCACCTCGGGTATCCTTTAAACGATGCACCTAAACACACATTTTGAACAAACTGATTTAAAGAGAACCTAAGCTGTTGAAAAAAGTTAGATACCTACCTAAGTAGAGGGAAGCCTCTGGATAGGCCAAAGGTTTCCCATCTCTATTTTCGCCCACTATGGTTGTCCTGGCTATCAAAGGTTTGAAATCTGTACAGACATTTAGGGTCGGGCCACACTAGATGCGGTTGCAGAATGCAATCCGCGGCCCAGGCTTCGGTTTCTAAAACGAGAACACAAATGTATCCGTGCTGCCCTTTTGCAGCATAAGTTTCCAGGTCCGTTTGCATTAAAAAACGTGCCCCAAGCCCTATCCATGGGGTGGGGGCCAGCGGGCACACCTGGGTGCCCCCTTCCATGCTCCCCCTCCAGCTAGTTTCTTTTATAATCAATCCAACAGCGAGCGGCAAGCGGGGAACTCACTCACTTCCTTCTTCCACTGTTTGCCGCGTCACTTCCTGCAATGCTGCCCACTGAAGTACCGAGGGCGGCATTGCAGGAAGTGATGCGGCGATTGGTGGAACGCAAGGAAGTGAGTGAGTTCCACACTTGCCGCAAGCTGCTGGATTGATTTTAAAAGAAACTAGCTAGAGGGGGAGAGGGGAAGGGGGGACCCAGTTGTGGTAGGGGTGGTCTGACCCCCCTCCCCACCGCTGTCACCCCCTCCCCACCCACAGACAGGGCTGGCACACTGGAAACGTATCCGTTTCTGTGTCCAAAGCTGTCTGTGTAGAGGGAGATCCGTGAAAAACTGACAAATTATTATTATTTATATAGCGCCAACATCTTACACAGCGCTGTACAGAGTATATATTGTCTTGTTACTTAACTGGCCCTCAGAGGGGCTCACAATCTAATCCCTTCCATAGCCATATGTCTATGTATGTATCATAGTCTAGGGCCAATTTAGTGGGAAGCCAATTAACTTATCTGTATATTTTTGGGATGTGGGAGGAAACCCACATGGACACGGGGAGAACATACAAACTCCTGGCAGACATTGACCTGGCTGAGATTTAAACCAGGGACCCAGAATTGCAAGGAGGAGAGCGCTAACCCCTACACCAATGTGCAGCCTGCAAATCCAGACTCTCTGTTCAGTTTTTCAAACCGGATCCTCCGGATCGCCCAGAGATCCATTTTTGAAATGTGTGAAGACGGCCGCTATTTTTAACATTGGTATTTGTGGCTCTGGTTTTGGTCCGGGCCAAAAAACGGAGCCACAGATACGTTTTTAATGCAAGTGTGAACCAACCCTTATAATCAGGCCACATTGAGCTGAAACAAGCAGTTCTGCATTAAAGGGGCCCATACACTCAGCCGATTTTCTGGCCGACCGATCGATCCCGATCACAAATCGGTTGGCCAATCGACCGTTCGATGGCCGATTTCGATCGATTTCGATAGATTTCCATCGAACTGGCAGGGTGGAAAATTTAGGTCGATCTGATGAGATTGCTTATCAGTTTGCATTGGCCTTAATGGAAATCTGATGGCAAAAAAATGCCATCAGATCGAATTTCAATAGATTTCAAACTGATATCTATTGGAATTCTATCCTGGTAAAAAATGTTCTAAAAACACATCAGATAGATCATCAGATGCATTTCTTATCTATCTGCTGCCAATCTGACGAGTGTATGGGCACCTTTAGACTCTTCTGCCGACTTCTCCATCCAGCAGTTGCCAGCAGATCTCTGATATCTGGTCTTCTGAGCTATGCTACAGTCCCACACCAACTCACTCTATTATCCTGCAATGTGTCACTCATCTATTGTACACAGCTCCATTAAACTCATTAACACTACACCCCCCTGCTGGTCAGCTCTTTCTGCATTAGGCTGTAGATAATGTATTTCCATATGACCTTAGTCTGCCCTTTTTCATTACAATAAAACAATGCAATCATGGATGCAGTTCCTCATCTTTGAATTAAGTCTTCCTTGAAATTTTTATTTTATACGTTTGGCAGTAAATTGTCGGCTGCTGAACTGAGCGATTTTCTGATTAAGAAAAGAAAATTTGAATTCTTGTCGACAGCAACAAGTAATGCCCAGGGAAGACCAGGAATATTTGTCAACTTAAAGTAGCCTTTACCTGACAAACACGGTACTTCAGACATCTGCTGGGCAGCATCTTCTGTCTATGGAGAGGGGAGAGGGAGGATAAGCTGAAGCAAGCTTTGACAAGAAATGACAACAGGAAACAGTCAAGGGACACATGAACACAATCTGTTAAGATGCCCAAAACAATCATTAATAATCGCAATGTAGTGTGCAATATATATATATATTTTCACATTTGGTACTTATAAAAATGGAATTTGATTAGAACGAATGACTTATTACCAGTTTTGGGAACCTTTGTTAGTGTTAAAGAAAATCTGTAATGAAAAAAACTCCCCTAGGGGGTACTCACCTCGGGTGGGGGAAGCCCCCGTCCTCCTCGGTCCCACAGCAGTGGCGAAAATCCCCCTGGAGTGGCCGGGGTGTAAATATTTACCTTTTGGCTCCATTGCAGGCGCAGTATCCACTCTTTCCATGGAAATAGGCGAAAATAGCCGATCTCCGTCGGGCCGCTCTACTGCACAGGCACAAGTCTCCTGCGCAGTAGAGCGGACCCGACGGAGATCGGCTATTTCCGCCTATCTCCGTCAGAAGAGCCGCAACAGTGCCCCCGCTGGAACCAGAAAAGTTAAATATTGCACAGCGCAACAAATTGTCGCCTGTGCGTTCCGGGGGCTGCAGCGAGACCGCCGTGGGACACAGGAGGACGGGGGAAGCCTCGATAGGGTCCAGAGGCTTCCCCCTACTGAGGTGAGTACCCCCCAGGGGAACTTTATTTCAGTACAGGTTTTCTTTAAGCCTCACACACATACCAGGCATGTCACTTGTTGGGGATTGGTACCCGATCCCTCAGGCAACATGGCCATGGAGTCAAGGCTGACAGACATGTCTTTACCCTGCAGGCTAACTATGTGTTTTGTTCCTTTGCCAGGGGCGGAGCATCGCGGGAGCGAGGTCACATGGCAGGTGTGGTAAGTGGAGAGAACAATGCTCTGGGCCACTAGCAACCCGTCATTCACTGTACGCACACTGGATTCTCACAAGAGGTTGTAAATTAACGACTGCCACAACCGACTTTCCTCTTGTCTGTGTACGGGACTTTAGAAGTCACAGTCCCAACTTCTGTTACCCAGGTTTTAGTTGGGTCTAACCAAATTAGATTGTGAGCAACACAACAAGGAGAGTATTTGGTAATTTAAAATTAATGATAGTTCAATGAATATGTTGCTGTTAGGAGCATTTATATGTCAGGTAAATCTGCTTAATACAAGGAGAACAGTGTGGAAAACATTATAGTCAAATCAGGAAGTAGTCACAGAGTGGAAAGACCAATCTTTCCAATTCTTTCTGTTTTAAGAAAGCAAACTTTTGTTTTCCATAGCATTTTAGTAAGGGGGCTTTTAGGACCATTGTAGTCCCTTACAAACTCCAATGAGTTCTGGGTCACCATCACCTTGCTGGTTAGTCTGTACCTCTGGGTGTTTCAAGCCCTACTCCATAGAGCCAAACTAATCCATGCCATGCACTGATGAGGATCAACCAATCCGAAACAGTCTGTATGCATGTTGGATTATTATGGCTCTGTACAATTAACAAGCTGACACATCATTGCATTCCAGCAGTTCTGGAGGTGTGTTTAGCTTCTAAAGGCAACAATGGTTAATTTGCATATATTCAGCAGTGATACACTGGGAGACATCTCAAGCTCACTCCAACCTGAATTATCGCAAATTCTTTCTGTTTTAAGAAAGCAAACTTCTGGATCCTCAAGGGGAGACATTTCTCTTTCTACATTCTGATGTGTGCACTTAGCTTTAAACAGGGTAAAATGGCGATGCTAAAGGAGAAGTGACCAATCAAAGAGCAACATCAGTTAACCCTTTGCTGTTCTCTGGATACTGGTGCTGTACTCAGCTCAGCACTAGTGGTAGTCAAAGAGAGGTAAGCAATTCTGGCCTCCATGCAAATGTCACGCAGCTTGGAATTGGGTCAATAAGATTCACTGCATGAAATTGACATGCAAGCCTGCAGGGGCATAGCAATAGGGGGTGCAGAGGTAGCGACCGCATCGGGGCCCTTGGGTCAGAGGAGCCCCATAAGGCCCTCACTCAACTGCAGGTTTAGCTCTCTATTGGTCCTGTGCTCATAATAATTACTTCTATAGATACTATGAATAGTGGTAATCATTAACAAGCTGTTCCCCATCCCCTTCTTGCACCTCTGACACTGTAGTTGCCATTGGCAGGTTTTGGTGCGCCGTGTCAATTGCTATGTATAGAGTGCTTGGGGGGCCGCATTGTAAAACTTGCATCGGGACCCACAGCTCCTTAGCTAAGCCACTGCAAGCCTGAATTATTTGCACCTCATTGACCATCTCTATACACCAAAGTCTCTATTATCCAGAACTCAGGCAACCGGAAGACTCAACTAACCAGCATGCCTGATGGATAACCAGGACTATAACTTTGGGGGGTTTTGGAGGCATTTCAAATATTCACCAAGCCTCCAGCGATGTCTAGCTGCTTTTCTGCAGCTCCTAGCTGCTTTCTAGTGCCAGGCACGGAAGCCAACATGTCACCTGGCCTGATGCGGGTCATGTGACATGCCGACTTCCATGTACAGAGGATGCTGGAAAGCAGTTAGGAGCTGATAGAAGCAGCAGAACAGCTGCTAGATGTTGCAGGCGACACAGTAAGTATTTAGAGGGGAAGGTCTGTGCTTTTTTAGCTAGTTGTTCATGCAACCGGCAAGCTCATGTATCCGGTATCAGTTGGTCCCCGCCACTGGCGGATATCGGGGACTCCTTCTGTATATCATTCCTGTTGTAACTAAGCAGAGGGGAGGAAGGAGCTGCAAGACAGACAGACATCACTGTCACCTCTTGCCCGAAATTAACCTGATAGTACTAGCTGGATTTTCACTCAATCCACCCCATCTACCCTAATTGGTATTATTGTAATAAGTAAGTGGCAGCTATCTGTGAAATGAAGTTTTATTACAGAATTCACTATAACTAGCCCTGATAGGTCTCATCAGAGGCTCAGTAAGCATGACACTTGACAGCTAATTCTCTTACCCGGGATCTGAGAAGCATCATTACTCAAGTCCCCAGCGAGACCCCAACCTGACAGCAGCAGACAAGGACCTAGTAGGGGGCAGATGCAGAAGAAACGGGACAAAGCACAGCCACAGATTACATTTGTGTGTCATAAGACATGTGACAAGTTCTGTTCTTTTACTCCTACAGATCCAGGGCAAGTGCTGGTATAAATATATCCCTTGTATTTTTAGAAAACTAGGTTAGTGATTTTTGCCTGTGATGATCACTTGAATCTCATTTGTCTCCTTTGCTCTGAGATCTTTGTGTGTTTTTCCTGTACACAGGGTCGGACTGGGACACCAAGGGCCCACCAAGGAAGTTTCAGCCTGGGGCCCACCCCCCTCTCCTCCTCCTCCCTCCCCCCCCCCCCCCCCCCCCCATTTTGGGCTCACATACACATTTACTCTAGAAATGTTGCATGACTTTATGGTAGGGAATAGATTGTGAGCAATTCTGAGGACAGTCTCCAATAGGGATATGTCTAAATGCGAAACTAAATGGGTGTCACCACGCACTGGAACATCGGCGTGGTCATGATGAGTCATGGGCAGACTTAAAAAAAAAAATACAAAACACAAAATAAGTAGCGGCGTTATTCAGAGATTAGGTCCGACCAGATACATTGTAGATAAAATATTCAAGTAGTTACATGCCTCATGATAATTCATCAAGTAGTCAAATGGCAGCAGATACCCCCACAAAATGCAATCAGGTTGACGGCAGATACCCCCACACAATGCAATCAGGTTGGTGGCAGATACCCCCCACACAATGCAATCAGGTTGACGGCAGATACCCCCACAAAATGCAATCAGGTTGACGGCAGATACCCCCACAAAATGCAATCAGTTTGGCTGCAGATACCCCCACAAAATGCAATCAGTTTGGCTGCAGATACCCCCACACAATGCAATCAGGTTGGCTGCAGATACCCCCACACAATGCAATCAGGTTGGTGGCAAAGATACCCCCACACAATGCAATCAGGTTGGTGGCAGAGATACCCCCACACAATGCAAGTCCCCCCCAGCTTGGAAGGGGGGGCAGAGGGCACAGATCAGCGGGGAAGCCTCCCCCCCTCCCTCACCTAGGGCCCCCCCTTCCGCACACACCCCCCTCCTCGAGAAGTGCAGCCAGCAGCGAGCGGAGAATAGCTTACCAGCTTCAGATGATGCTATCTCCGATCCGCATGCCGCTGCTGCCCTGCTGGTCTCTGTCTCCTGTAGTGACGCTGTCCAATCACGCTCTAGCAGGAAGTACTGCGAGAGCGTGATTGGACAGCGTCACACACTACAGTCAGAGACCAGCAGGGCAGCGGCATGCGGACTCGGAGCGGAGATAGCATCATCTCTGTAGCTATTCTCCGCTCGCTGCTTGCTGCACTTCTGGAAGAGGGGGGTGCGCGGAAGGGGGGGCCCTAGGTGAGGGAGGGGGGGACGCTTCCCCCCCTCCCCACCGCTCTGTACCCAATTCCCCCCCTTCCAAGCTGTGCCCCCCTCCAGTGGCGTAGCTAGGGTGTTTGACACCCGGTGCGGATAATTTACCAACACCCCCCCCAAAAAGCAAAGCGTGCAGCGACAAAAAAAATGGGTGTGGACATGACATCACATGGGTGGGGGGGTAATTGTAATGTAACTGGAACAGTAAGGCAGTGGGCTAATATAGGTAGCCAGAATAGTTTCCCTCAGCATAGGTTAGATAGGTAGGTGCCCCCTTTATAGGTTAGTTAGGTAGGTGCCTCCAATATAGGTAGCCAGTATAGTTGCCACCAGTAAAGGCTAGCAAGGTAGATGCCCCCAATACAGGTTACATAGGTAGCTGCCCCCAGTATAGGTTACATTGGTAGGTGCCTCCAGTATAGGTTAGATAGGTAGCTGCCCCCAGTATAGGTTAGATAGCTAGCAGGGTGAGATGGCGGGCAGATAGCTAGCCGGGTGGGCAGATAGAAAAAAGGGGGAGGGGGAAGAAGTGGTGCGGTCATGGAAGAATTGGGTGTGGTCATGGACCAGAATGTAGGTGTAGTCATGGGTGGAGACAAATTTGCATGAATGGTGGGACATTAGATTAGGACAGTGGTGGCGAACCTTTTGAAGGCAGAGTGCCCAAACTGCAACCCAAAAGTCACTTATCTATTACAAAGTGGCAACAGCAATTTAAACTAAATAAAAACGTTTTAACTCATACATGAACATTATGGAAAATCCAAGTTGAAAATAAACTGTGAAGATAAACAATTTTATCCATCCAACTCCTGAAAAATGTATTTATTTTTATTTATTTTTTTTAGAACCTCCCAGTTTTATTTTCTGTTTTAAAAAGTAGCTTTTGTCTCATATGATGATGATTCAGCTTTTTCCATAGTCTCGCAGTTAGCAATCATGTGACCCTCAACAAGACAAATTCAGCAATCATGAGGTCCCCCATCAAGACAAAATCAGCAATCATGAGGCCCCTAACAAGACAAATTCAGCAATCATGAGGCCCCCAACAAGACAAATTCAGCAATCATGAGGCCCCCAACAAGACAAATTCAGTAACCATGAGGCCCCCAACAAGACAAATTCAGCAGTCATGAGGCACATAAATAAACAGCATTTCACATAAATAGGCAGAATGCCCACTTAATATGGTAGACACCTCTCACCTGGCTTCTGAATTCTCCTCTACTGGCTGCTGTGCCAGGCAATACTGTTTTTGGCTGGATTGGGGATGATGTGTGGGCTGAAAGGCCTGGCGGTGATGCTGTGGCTGGCCTGGCGGTGATGCTGGGCTGTACTTGGCTGGTTGAAGTAAATGTTGGCCTGACTGTTGGTGGTGATGCTATGGCCTTTTTGACAGTGATTCCGGGCTGGTTGGCTGGTGGTGATGCTGGGCTGGCCTGGATAGTTTAGGTAGTGACAGGTGCACCCTAGTTTAGGTAGCACCAGGAGCCTCCCAGCTTAGGTAGTGACAGGACCCCCAAGTTTAGGTAGCGACAGGAGCCCCCCAGTTTAGTTAGTGACAGATACCCCCCAGTTTAGGTAGTGACAGGAGCCCTTAGTGTTTGTAGTGACAGGTGCCCCCCAGTTAAGGTAGTAACAGGTGCCCCCCAGGGTATGTAGTGACAGGAGCCCCCAGTTTAGGTAGTGACAGGGCCCCCCAGTTCAGGAAGTGAAAGGTGCCCCCAGTTCAGGTATTGACAGGCGCCCCCCCAGTTCAGTTAGTGACAGGTACCCCCAGTTTAGGTATGACAGGAGCCCCCCAGTGTATGCAGTGACAGGGACCCCCCCCCCCCCAGTGTATGTAGTGACAGGAGCCCCTAGTTTAGGTAGTGACAGGGCCCCCCAGTATAGATAGACAGGTCTATAGGTGTCCCCAGTTTAAATAGCCAGATCTATAGGTGTCCTCAGTGGCAGCGGAGAGAGAAGAGAAGCGGTGGGGAAGGGAGGACGTTTCCCCCTCCCCCTTCCCTCACCTTGGGGCTCCCCCTCTCTCGCTCCCCCCTTTAGAATTAAGTGATGCGGCAGGCAGCGCCGCTGTGCCTGCCACTTCTTTTCTCTCTCCGCTGCCACCCCAGAGCGGGCGGGCCAGCCACGTCCGGGTAGCTAGGGGGGGGGGGGGCAGCAGCTAGCCAGGGGAGTGCGCATGCCCCATTTTGCCCTATGTAGGGACGCCCATGGCATGGTAGGCAGATAGGTAGCCGGGTAGGCAGTTATGTAGCCGGGTGGGAGGGTAGGCAGATAGGTAGCTGGGTGGGCAGTTAGGTAGCCGGGTGGGAGGGTAGGCAGAAGGGTAGCCGGGTGGGAGGGTAGGCAGTTAGGTAGCCAGGTGGGCAGATAGGTAGCTGGGTGGGCAGTTAGGTAGCCGGGTGGGCAGTTAGGTAGCCAGGTGGGAGGGTAGGCAGATAGGTAGCTGGGTGGGTAGATAGGTAGCTGGGTGGGTAGATAGGTAGCTGGGTGGGTAGATAGGTAGCCGGGTGGGTAGATAGGTAGCCGGGTGGGCAGATAGGTAGCCGGGTGGGAGGGTGGGCAGAAAGGTAGCTGGGTGGGTAGATAGGTAGCCGGGTGGGAGGGTAGGCAGTTAGGTAGCCGGGTGGGCAGATAGGTAGCTGGGTGGGTAGATAGGTATCCAGGTGGGCAGATAGGTAGCCGGGTGGGCAGATAGGTAGCTGGGTGGGAGGGTAGGCAGTTAGGTAGCCGGGTGGGCAATTAGGTAGCCGGGTGGGAGGGTAGGCAGATAGGTAGCTGGGTGGGTAGATAGGTAGCCGGGTGGGAGGGTAGGCAGTTAGGTAGCCGGGTGGGCAGTTAGGTAGCTGGGTGGGCAGTTAGGTAGCCGGGTGGGAGGGTAGGCAGAAGGGTAGCCGGGTGGGAGGGTAGGCAGTTAGGTAGCCGGGTGGGCAGTTAGGTAGTCGGGTGGGAGGGTAGGCAGATAGGTAGCTGGGTGGGTAGATAGGTAGCCGGGTGGGCAGCCAGTTAGGTAGCCGGGTGGGTAGATAGGTAGCCGGGTGGGAGGGGTAGGCAGTTAGGTAGCCGGGTGGGCAGTTAGGTAGCCGGGTGGGAGGGTAGGCAGAAGGGTAGCCGGGTGGGAGGGTAGGCAGTTAGGTAGCCGGGTGGGCAGTTAGGTAGCCGGGTGGGAGGGTAGGCAGTTAGGTAGCCGGGTGGGAGGGTAGGCAGAAGGGTAGCCGGGTGGGAGGGTAGGCAGTTAGGTAGCCGGGTGGGCAGTTAGGTAGCCGGGTGGGAGGGTAGGCAGTTAGGTAGCCGGGTGGGAGGGTAGGCAGAAGGGTAGCCGGGTGGGAGGGTAGGCAGTTAGGTAGCCGGGTGGGCAGTTAGGTAGCCGGGTGGGAGGGTAGGCAGTTAGGTAGCCGGGTGGGAGGGTAGGCAGAAGGGTAGCCGGGTGGGAATGTAGGCAGTTAGATAGCCGGGTGGGCAGTTAGGTAGCCGGGTGGGTAGCCAGTGGGGGCCCCGACTCCTATGCTCCCCCTCACCTGGGTGTCCCCCCTCCAATTACAAGCCGCGGGGATTGCAGCCCGACTGTTTTTTTGTTTGTTTTTTTTTCCCTTAAAAAAAACTATTTTCCCCGGGGGGGCCCCCTCCTATCCTCCCAATCCCTCACCTCGGAGGGCCCCCCTCCTGTTACGAGCGGCGGGTACAGCAAACTTCCGGCGACGAGGTAAAGCAGAAGATAGAGGTCCAGCTGCCTCCCAGTCGCTGTCTCCTTTGTAATTGCCGCGCACTAAACCAGGAAGCAGTGCGAGCGGCATAGAGGAGACAGCGTAGTCCGGGAGGTAGCTGGACCCCTATCTTCTGCTATACCTCGCCGGAACTTTGCTGTGCCCGCCGCTCGTAACAGGAGGGGGCCCCTCCGAAGTGAGGGAGGGGGAGGATAGGAGGGGGCCCCCCCGGGAAAAATAGTTTTTTTTAAGGGACATAAAACATCGGGACATCGGGCTGCCCTCCCCGCGGCTCTCCCCTCCAGCGCACCCCTAGGGGCCCCCAGGAGGAGGGGAAGTCGGGGCCCACCGATGGGATCGTCGGTGGTTCGGCGGCTCTGTCCGAGCCTGCCTGTACAGCAATGCACAATGTGGGGTCAGTAGAGTCCCCTGGGCTGAAATGCAATGTTTCAGACTCCATAACCCACCAGGATGTCCAATGCTGCCAGCTTTACAATGCAGCATTACTTAGTAGCTGCACACAGAGGTAAGTGGCAGCTGACGACTTAGCAGTAAAATACATGTTCTTCACTGAGAAATCGGAACAATGCAAAAATGGGTGCTAAAGTGACATTCCACTTGTGATAAAACCACAAAAATCCTTTCAGTATAATTCTATACATTGCTGAGTGCCCTCTCACACTGTGCATGTCCCTAACCCTTAACTTACCTCTTTATGTTAGCCCCTTCCTATACCCTAACCCTTAACTTACCTCTTTATGTTAGCCCCTTCCTATTCCCTAACCCCTAACTTCCCCCTTTATGTTAGCCCCTTCCTATCCCCTAACCCTTAACTTCCCTCTTTATGTTAATCCCTTCCTATTTAGTAACCCTTAAAGCGATATTGTCACCATAAAAATCGATCGCATAGTTCCCATTCATTGATCTAAGTCCCCGGTAGAAAGACCGACGGCTTCTTATAGTGACGGCTGGATAGTGTACTGGTTAAGGACTCTGCCTCTGACATGGGAGACCAGGGTTTGAATCTCAGCTCTGCCTGTTCAGTAAGCCAGCACCTATTTAGCAGGAGACCTTAGACATGTGTCCCTAACACTGCTACTGCCTATAGAGCGCGTCCTAGTGGCTGCAGTTCTGGCGCTTTGAGTCTGCCAGGAGAAAAGCGCTATATAAGTCTTTGTCTTTATCAGAAGCCGCCGTCTTTCTGATTAAAAAAAAAAAGTTTACCATCCTCCTTGTGATTCCTGGAAGGGAGAGTGCTCGCTTCCAGGACTAAAAAAAAACATTTCACTGTGGCCAAATAGTACATCTACATACATTTTTTAATGAAATAAACACACATTGTTACATTTAAAATTAACTGTTTACCTCCCACACCAAAAATTACCCCAAAAATGTTTTATGAAAAAAAAATTACAATTAAAAACAAAAACGTAAATAGTTACCTAATGGTCTGAACTTTTTTTTAATATGCATGTGAAGAGGGTATATTATGAACATTTTTTTTTTAAATGATAAGCTTATAAATAGTGATGGACGCAAATCTGAAACAATGCACCTTTATTTCCAAATAAAATATTGGCGTCATACATTGCGATAGGGACATAATTTAAATGGTGTAATAAGTAGGACAAATACCTCCCTGGCAGTAAGCCTGAGCTGAGCTCGGGCTAAGCCGCCGCGGAGGATTTCTCAGGCCCTGGTGGGCCGATTTGCATAATTTTTTTTGTTACACGCAGCTAGCACTTTGCTAGCTGCGTGTACAAACCGATCGCCGCCGCTCCGTGCCAATTTGCCGCTACCCACCACGCCGTCCCCCCAGGCCCCTTGCCCAGCCTGGCCAATCACCGCCAGGCAGCGCTAAGGGGTGGATCGGGACTCCCTCCGACGCCATGACGTGGCGACGGGGGAAGCCAAACAGGAAATCCCATTCTGAACTGGATTTCCTGTTTGCTCTGATCACCGGAGGCGATCGGAAGGGGAGGGGGGATGCCGCTGCACAGCGGCTATCATGTAGCTAGCGCTAGGCTAGCTACATGATTTAAAAAATTTTTTTTAAAAGTGCTGCAACGCCCCCTGGCGATTTTATTGTAACGCCAGGGGGGTTAATTATGGTAGCATGTATTATTTTAAGGCTATAATGGCCAAAAACTGAGAAATATGATTTTTTTACATTTTTTTCTTAATATTCCTGTGAAAATGCATTAAAAAAAATAATTGTTAGAAAAATGTACCACCCAAAGAAAACCTAATTGGTGGCAGAAAAAACAAGATATAGAATCAATTCATTGTGATAAAGTTATTGGCAAATGAATGGGAGGTGAAAATTGCTCTGATGCATAAGGTGAAAAATACCCGTGGGCTAAAATGGTTACCGTATATTCCGGCGTATAAGACGACTGGGTGTATAAGACGACCCCCCAACTTTTCCAGTTAAAATATAGAGTTTGGGATATACTCGCCGTATAAGACTACCCCTCTTCCAACGCACACCAAATAAAAATAAAAATAAAAAAATAATGTACTGGTGCTGTGTATGAACAGATACTGGTGCTGTACTGTATGTCTTACCCAGTATATAACAGTATATAGTCAATTGACTTGTTGCATTGGTCAACTCTCCTTAAGTAGACTGGTCAGCTCTCCTTGTCTACCTGTTTATCAGAGCGGTATGGAAGAATAGATTGTGCTCCCTCAGCAGGGAGATCTGAGAGGCGGTAACAGGATAGGGCGTATCACCCAGCATCAATGACGCCCGGCGTATAAGACGACCCCCAACTTTTCAGAAGATTTTCAAGGGTTAAAAAGTAGTCTTATACGCAGGAATATACAGTAACCCAAAGCTCCCGGGGCCTCTCACATGTAGCAGAATGGATCATTCACTGGCTGTTACGGTGGGTGGCGGATGCATCACTGTGCACTCTTCATCCATGCTATCTGCCTCTTCTCTATCAGGTCCGGTGTGTGTTTTGTGAAAACACGTGCCGGATAGAGAAGAGGCTCGAACGATGCAGCCACCGCCTGCCGGAACAGCCAGTGAGTGACTTATGCTGCTACACATACGGAACAAGGTCCTCCAGCACCCAAGGCTGAGACAACAAAGTGCGCCCCTCCATCCCTCCCACTCAAGCCATCACACACTGATTGCTACTAGAGTAAGAGGTGCCACAGGGCCCCACAACCCCCCCAACACCTTAATCTCTAGTTATCTGGCTTGCAGTCACTACCATGTATCCCCTTTTCTTATTTCTATTTGCTTCAAACACAATAGGGGAATGAAAGCTGAGTTGTGCGCCCCTTTCTACACTGCGCCTTGAGGCTGGAGCCTCTCTCGCCTCTGCCTTGACCCTGGGGCTCAGGGGCGTAGCAATAGGGGGTGCATAGGTTGCGACCGCATTGGGGCCCTTGGGCCAGAGGGGCCCTCCCTCAACTGCAGTATTAGCTCTATATTGGTCCTGTGCTCAGGGGGGGGGGGGGGGGGGGGGGCAATGAAAAACTTGCATCGGGCCCACAGCTTCTTAGCTACGCCACTGCTGGGGCTAACTGTCCCCACTCTGGCGCCTTCTTCAGGAAACATGCAGAATTCCACATTAGAATGAAAAACAATCAAATATCCATTTTTTTGCCTTGTATTTTCTTGGGATACCTTCAGTGCGAAACAAGCTTAGGCTGCACTTATGACTCATGAATTAATGATGGGAAGGCCCCATACTTACACATGATGTACTCATTCTGAATCTCAGGCAATCCTGCCAATAAAAATCTATTGTGACACCACTTGTTGGTTGTTATGGCAAATACATGTATTAGAGGAATTATCCCTAGGTGTGATTTATTTTAAAAGTTTACATTAGGAAGTATTTTAATCAGCCATTGTTCTATGTGGGTGTGGTTGTAATGAAACAATAATATTTATATACTGCATTGGGAAAATGTACTATTATTTTTGTAAGTTGTCACGGTTACATAGTGTTGTGCAATGCATGTATACATGTTTGAATTTGGTTATTGTCTGGGTGTGGATATCAGAACTCTGTGGGGGTCTGGGAAAACCTGTGATGATTAATGGCTCCTTCATAAACTCTCCTACTGAAGGATGCATGGAGAGGCCTGTGATAGATTTAATCTAGTGATCAATTTGTAAGTCTCTGGATGCTTGTGATCACATCTAACGTCTACTTCCTGTTTTAGCCTACACAGGAAACGGAAGTGATATGATTATATGAGTGCTACCGGCCAATCAGACAAACTGATCACCTAATCAAGTCACATGCTTCTCCAGAGCTTTCCTGTAGGAGAATTTATGTTGGAGAAATCGATGATTTCTAAAGATGAATGTCAACATAATAATCACATATCATAATGTGACTGCAATTACAAAGCAATGCTGCCTACAGTTCCACCTAGTATATTGTACTGTATTTTGTGGGGTCATGAAATAATATTAGAAACTGTATGAGATTTTCAAAGGTTTTAAAGACCAATGAATCCTACATGTAATTCAAAACTTTAAATGAGAACTCAGAGTCCAGATTTAGCCCAAAGCAGCGAGCTTTAGGAGTTGGAGTTATTGGAGTGTTTTCTACATTGATGGTAACTATAGGTGGGGATCAGAGGGAGAAGGTTGGAATATTACAATCTCTGTTTTGCTCATGAATGTAGAAACAGCTGATAGACAGTAAGGGACTCGAGATAATAGTTTATAGAGGTTGAGAGCTGAGAAATCCTGTAGATTTAAGTGTCATCAGGATAGAGGTGATACTGAAAACCAAAAGTGCTTATTAATTGTCCCAGGCCATGAATGTAAATGGAGTAGAGAAGAGGTCTACCTACAGAGCCTTGTGGTACACCGATAGACAGTGATTGAGGAGAAAAGTAAAAAGTGAAGTAGGAGACAGGGTAAGAATGTCCATAAAGGTGGGAGCAAATCCAAGGATGCACAGAATGCGCTAGGCCCTTGATCCCCGGTGACAAGAGGGTCTGGAGAAGCAGAGATTGATCAAAAGTAGAGGAATGGTTGAGGATAAATAGTATAGAAAATCGGCCTTTGGCTTTTGCAACTAGGAGGTCACATGCAACTTTAATGAGGACTGTTTATGTGGAATAATGCAAGCAGAAGCCAGACTGGTGTGGGTTCAACAAGAAGTGAGTAGAGAGGACATTACACAGTTCTGAATAGATGTGCCTTTCCAGCAGTTTGGAAGCCAAGTGAAGAATTGAGACTGTGCAATAGCTTAAGAGCAGTGTAGGGACCCAAAAAGTTTTTTTTTTAAAGATTGATTGCTTATTTAAATGATGAAGGTAAAATGCCATTAGAGGTGAAGAGGTTAAAAAGCGTTGTTCAATCTTTTTTGAGCAGAAGGTGTGAGACATGACAGTGGCTATAAAAAGGATACTAAACATTTTGGCTGGAAAGTACATTTTATGTGGATGAAAAGTGTCCTGTATGACACGCAGGCTACGTTCGCAGTGCAGGATGCTGCGTTACAATGCAGCCTTTACGCCGCACTGCAATGCACCAGCCATGTGACGTTCACATTGCAGTGGGACTTCCACATTGCAAGCCCACTGTGAACCTTTCCTTAATTTTTCACAGGACACGGCCACACGGCCGTGATCTACTCAGCAGGCGGTTGCAATCTACCGGTAGATTGCAATCGACCTATTGGGGACCCAGGCCTTAAAGGATGTATAGATCCATTCCATGGAGTGCTCTTGTGAAGAATAAATGAAATACTGAGAATCCCCCATGAAGAGATGAACTAGTCAAAATCCTGTCAGTTTCATCATATTTCTACTAAATGCTGTAAGTGACAGCAACATAGGAGAAACATAATTTATAGCTCATTTTACCCTGGAAGGAACATACTTCTTATTTGTGTGTTTACATGTGTTGTAAATCTTACAATTTTTTTTAAATTCAGATATTAGAACCAACCAAATAATCAAAACTGACCTCCTAGCTTAATTATTTGAGGCTGCTAAAGAGTAAGCGTTTACCATTTTCTGCAAAAAGCCTTTTCCTACACTGCATAACCATGTCACCAAGAACGTTTCTGTTCACTGCAGCGCACTGACAGTGGCAGAGAGCCTCTGACCAGATACATGGACCAGTATGCAGGGTCAGCTCATAATGTTTATGGGACTGGGACACTGGTTGAATCAGGCCTGGATTTATATCACAGGAGCATATAGGCACAGATATCCTGGCACCCTACATTTGGCAATCCAGGAACCCACAAAACCCCCACCAAACTGCACCACAAGTGTGCTGGCTGGCCCAGTTGTCACTTCTCCCTTACTTCCCTTGCCCATCATAGGCAGCTACATTAACCAGAGGTACCGATGGTATTAAGTATAGTGGTTTGCAAAAGTATTCGGCCCCCTTGAAGTTTTCCACATTTGTCATACAGTATTACTGCCACAAACCTGAATCAATGTTATTGGAATTCCATGTGAAAGACCAATACGAAGTGGTGTACATGTGAGAAGTGGAACGAAAATCATACATGATTCCAAACATTTTTTACAAATAAATAACTGCAAAGTGGGGTGTGCGTAATTATTCAGCCCCCTGAGTCAATACTTTGTAGAACCACCTTTTGCTACAATTACAGCTGCCAGTCTTTTAGGGTATGTCTCTACCAGCTTTGCACATCTAGAGACTGAAATCCGTGCCCATTCTTCTTTGCAAAACAGCTCCAGCTCAGTCAGATTAGATGGACAGCGTTTGTGAACAGCAGTTTTTAGATCTTGACACAGATTCTCGATTGGATTTAGATCTGAACTTTGACTGGGCCATTCTAACACATAGATATGTTTTGTTTTAAACAATTCCATTGTTGCCCTGGCTTTATGTTTAGGGTCGTTGTCCTGCTGGAAGGTGAACCTCCGCCCCAGTCTCAAGTCTTTTGCAAACTCCAAGAGGTTTTCTTCCAAGATTGCCCTGTATTTGGCTCCATCCATCTTCCCATCAACCACCCACCACCATATTTGACAGTGGGGATGGTGTGTTCAGAGTGATGTGCAGTGTTAGTTTTCCGCCACACATAGTGTTTTGCATTTTGGCCAAAAAGTTCCATTTTGGTCTCATATGACCAGAGCACCTTCTTCCACATGTTTGCGGTGTCTCCCACATGGCTTGTGGCAAACTGCAAACGGGATTTCTTATGCCTCTCTCTTAACAATGGCTTTCTTCTTGCCACTCTTCCATAAAGGCCAACTTTGTGCAGTGCACGACTAATAGTTGTCCTATGGACAGAGTCCCCCACCTGAGCTGTAGATCTCTGCAGCTCGTCCAGAGTCACCATGGGCCTCTTGACTGCATTTCTGATCAGCGCTCTCCTTGTTTGGCCTGTGAGTTTAGGTGAACGGCCTTGTCTTGGTAGGTTTACAGTTGTGCCATACCCCTTCCATTTCTGAATGATTGCTTGAACAGTGCTCCATGGGATGTTCAAGGCTTTGGAAATATTTTTGTAGCCTAAGCCTGCTTTAAATTTCCCAATAACTTTATCCCTGACCTGTCTGGTGTGTTCTTTGGACTTCATGGTGTTGTTGCTCCCAATATTCTCTTAGACAACCTCTGAGACCCTCACAGAGCAGCTGTATTTGTACTGACATTAGATTACACACAGGTGCACTCTATTTAGTCATTAGCACTCATCAGGCAATGTCTATGGGCAACTGACTGCACTCGGACGAAAGGGGGCTGAATAATTACGCACACCCCACTTTGCAGTTATTTGTAAAAAAAAATGTTTGGAATCATGTATGATTTTCGTTCCACTTCTCATGTGTACACTACTTTGTATTGGTCTTTCACGTGGAATTCCAATAAAATTGATTCATGTTTGTAGCAGTAACATGACAAAATGTGGAAAACTTCAAGGGGGCCGAATACTTTTGCAAACCACTGTAGTTAGTTTTGCCCCCAACTGAAGGGAGATCTCGTCAGTGGAATACTGAGAGCAGGGTGAGAAACCTCTCATTTACATTCTGCTTAGGACTCCGCATAGGGAAGGAGAGAGGGAGGCACTAGGGGAGGGGAATGAGCCGCCTTTCCATCATCAGGCGCCCATAGGCACGTGCCGTATGGTAAATCCAACCCTGGTCTGAATCAATTGCAGCAAATACACCTACTTAATTTGTGGTGATACCAAGGGCTGTTGGAGATTCACACACCTGGCTAGGGTCCCTCCTCTGCCTCCTCTTTGTCTGTATCCTGGGGACACTTCCTTTACATTCTTGATGCCATAATCTGGACCTATCAAGTTTCAGCAAAACAGCACCATAGGTGACTGCAGCCGTAGAGGCAAACAGCTGCTGAGGGTTCATGTTCATTCATTTCAGGCACTGTGATTGGCTCAGGAAACAGTGTTTCCCTTCATCAATCACCACCACGTAAATGCTGCCAGGAACTAGTGATGAGCGCACTTGCATGAGTGTGCACCCACCGTGGCAACACTGGATGCGTATACGTATCCAGATAGCCCAGAGCGGCTAATGGATTGCATGGATTCCATTGTGCTTCAATCGCATTTCTTCCTATTTCCACTACGATGATTTTGCCGCAATCCAAACACGGTCCATTGGATGTATGGTGCAACTGTGATACTTATTCATTTGATGTGTGGCCACAGGGGATGTTGCAATAATCAAAGGAAGGATTTTTTTAGGTGGCCTCAGTTGGGTACAGTCATAGGTTCAATGTTGAATAGCAGCAAGAAGATGTAAAGTTTGTCTCCAACATTCTGCATTTCTAGAATTACTGATCACTTTAGCATGGAATTTACACTGAAGGTCAGCTCTGCTTATATATTTTCCTAGTGCATGCTCTATTTCTGTTTCTCATAGTTGCCACAGGATTGCTTTAAAGAGAAACTGTAACCAAGAATTGAACTTTATCCCAATCAGTAGCTGATACCCCCTTTCCCATGAGAAATCTATTCCTTTTCTCAAACGGATCATCAGGGGGCTCTGTATGGCTGATTTTGTGGCGAAACCCCTCCCACAGTGTGATGTCAGCACCTCACAGCGCTGAGGTACAGACATCACACTGTGGGAGCCTTGTTGCATTGTGAAAAATAACAGCTGTTACCAACTGCCAAAAAAGCAAGCAGCATCTCCTTCACGTGACATCACCTGCCAGCAGTAAAAATGTCACCATGTGATAAATGTCAGAATATAAATCAGGGAGAGGAAAGATTTTACAATGAGCAAACACTAACTAAATCATTTATACATAATTATTGTAATAATGTAGCACTTTTTATTACATTATTTTCACTGGAGTTCCTCTTTAAAGGGTCCCTAAGCTTTTGTGAAAAATAAGTTTCATATACGCGCTACAAGAATTTTGGCAAACTGCGGCATGCTCACCTGCAACTATTTCTTTCAGTTGTACCTGACTCGTTTACATACAGGTGCATAACTAACCTGTAATACTAGAGTTTAACTTTAAATCATTCAGGAGCATGAAATTAACATTGCAAATATGCTTTAGCCCTTAACTTTGGGCTAGTGCACACCAAGAGCACTTCTGAGCATTTTTCAGATCGCCAGAGCTTTGCAAAGAGCTTGGCTACTGAAACCCCATGAGAGCCTTATTCCACTATCAATCGCAATCATAAGCGCTAAACGCTATCATTGCAATTGCTTTTTGTCACAATTTTTTTTACGCAATAGCAATTTTGCATACGCAATACATTTGCATTGCAAAATCACATCAAAAATCACTTCCAAACGAGATCGTGCTTTGGCCAAAATCAAATTGCGGTAGTGGAAAATACCTACCGCAATTCTTATTTTAATAGCAAAACCTAGCGATTCAAAAATCACTAGTGCTTTGCAGTTTAGCTGAATTACAGTGCAGTGGAAAGAGATCCTCAGGGCTGGAACCCACTAGAGCGTTTTTTTTAGCGTTTAGGGAGCGATTCAAAACGCTAGCAATTTCCCTAAACGCTCAGCTAATGTTAGTGGATGGGCCAAATTCCACTGGAGAAATTGCAATTACCAAAATCACAAACGCAGGACATGCAGCATTTTTTAGCGTTAGCATTTCTGCAATATAAAGTATATAAACGCTGGTGTAATCGCCCATGAATCACTCTACCGAGTGATTTGCTAACGTTTTTAAATTACTGCACACTGTAAATAAAATTTAAATTAATTGAAAGAACCAATCAGAATTAAAAATGCTAATCACAAATCGCTACACAATCGCTGGCAAAAAGCTTACACTTTTTAAAATCTCTACCAAAATTGCCAGAAAAAGCTCACGAAATCGCTTACAAAACGCTCATTAAAAACGCTGACAATTGCGATAGCGATTTGTAGTGGGTTCCAGGCCTTAGGGTGATTTTTCAAAAATCACAAATTCGCTGCATGTAGCATTATTTAGAGTAATTCAGCTTGACGGAATGAGCAAAAACGCTGATTTATTCAAAAATCGCTCTGAAAATCACTTCACTAAATCGCTATCGCAAAACGCTAAGCGCTACCGATTGCAATAGCAATTTTGGTGTGCACTAGCCCTTTCTTCTAGCTACATTATTCAGCCTGTGTGTTTGGCAGTACAAAGATTACAATTGAAATCTCTGTTTAATCTCAGGGCTGATATACTGTAAATGGTTCACCTTTCTTACTATGAAGTATGCTACAGTGATATTTTAAAACAATAAGTTTGAGCACCATCTTCTGGTCAAAAGTGCAACTGCAAAGTCTATGACGTGATATGTGAGGGATTCCAAAAGTGTAGCATCCGCTGAGAAAGTGTTACGTTTAACTGTTAGATTGCTGTTCTGCCACCTTTTTTTTTCTGGTAGTAGGTTTTTATGCTGTAAATAATCTTTTAGATCAAAGAAGAAAGAGTTCCATACACTTTAAGAACAATAATTCTTGAGATTATTATTTATATAGCGACATCTTCTGCAGCGATGTATAGAATATATTGTCTTGTCACTTAATTGTCCCTCAGAGGGACTAACAATCTTATCCCTACCATAGTCATATGTCTATGTATGTATCATGTAGTGTAGGTATCATAGTCTAGGTACAATTTGGGGGGAAGCTGCATGATTTGGGGATGTGGGAGGAAACCAGAGTGTCAGGAGGAGACCCACACAGACACAGGGAAAACATACAAACTCTGTACAGATAGTGCCCTGCCTGGCTGGGATTCGAAATAGGGACCCAGCTCAGCTTGCTGTCCAGGTTGATAAACAACCAAAAATAACATCAGTATATAGAATCTGAGGCTTGCAGAAGTGCCTGCTGCACATTTTGCCGCACCTGCATGAGAAAGAATCGCTGGGAAATTTGAGCGCCCAATTTCAGCAAGTAGAATATCTGTAAATTTACAGAAATTCTACATTTTTAAATTGGCAATTACAATAGTAAAATATCAGTAAATAAAACCGATATTTTACTACAATTAAACCTGACCCTATTCTCACACAGAACCCTCCCTCTACCTATGCCTAACCTTAATCACTCCCCTACCGATGCCTAACCTTAATCACTCCCCTACCGATGCCTGACCCTAAATTTTCCTCCCTGATGCCTAACCTTAATAACCCCCTTCCTCGCCTAATCTTAACCGTCCCTGACCGTCCCTGACCGCCCCTTCCCCTCACCCACTGCTGTTTGTAGAAGCATTTCTCATTGTGGTTGGTCCCTGCACCCACTATTTATTGGACTCCGACATTCTCCCAAATTTCTTATTTGTACCAATCTTTCCTATGGGCACCTATGGGGCGTCCAAATGTATGACGCTAACAGGCGCCCATATTTCCTACTTCCCCTGCTGCTTCCTCAGAGGCTCTGTACGGACAATACACATATGTAAGGACAACACATATGATAATACTCTGCCAATCAACCACTAAGGAAAACGTGGCATCGTCATGGACTTTCAATCAATGGTTGCCTTAATTGTTGTAGAAAGTATAAAGGATGGATCAAAATATAACAATCATTATTAATTGCACTTATAATAATACAGAAAATGACATGCTGAAATGACGGCAATGATCCTAAACTAACACCTAAAAACAATTAAAATAAATGAGGCTATAATAAAGATCTCTAAGGGAACAAACATTCAATGAACAATTCACAAGACGAATTACTCATATTGTTCAAAGTGCTTTAACAAGTATAAAACTGTGCTGTGAATACCTTTTTATAATTTGCCGGTGGTGTAAAGTCAACTCTTATAATACCTGGTAACCGGTTACCAGACCTCGATAAGCCCAAAAAGAGGGTTCAAGAAGGTGCACAAGGTGATCCTTGGGCCTTATGTGTATTGCGATTACTCACAACTTCATCAGAGGACTTCTTGGATTTCTCTGTATTATTATATGCGGAGTTAATAAGGATTATTATGCACAGCAGAAGTGTTCTCTACTACACAACCATTCCATCCCTCAAAGCTAACAAAGAAAGAAAATAAAAATAACAGACACATAGCCAGACACTTCAATTTAATCATTTTTTATGGGTTCCCATTTAAATTGGACCTAAACTCTTGCGCAGGACAAAAAGAAAACAGAATAGAAATGCACCCTGTATGTATGTAGAGAGTTTAGACTGTCTAATTCCCCATCATCTGTGACTAATCATGAGTTGTAATCTGATCCCTCAGGTGTGTCAGCTGACTGCCTCGGCAGAGCAGCTTATTTGTAAACACAGGATGTTAACCTTATGTTTTAACATGAAAGCAGGAAGTAGACACCGTGCAGATTTATTGAAGGATTTGTATCAGCTGTAAAAAATAAATGTTTTTCTTTAAAGGTTATTATGCTGTTGTGTATCTTTTAGAGCAAAGAGGAAGTTCTAAATTCAGGTCTGCTTTAATGGGAGCCTGATGTGAGATGGATATGGAGGCTGCCATATTTATATCCTTTTAAACAATACCAGTTGCCGGACAGTCCTGCAGATCATTCTGGCATCAGTAATGTCTGAATCACACACCTGAAACAAGCATGCAGCAAATCTTGTCAGATTTTAGTCAGAAACATCTGATCTGCATGCTTGTTCAGGGTCTGTGGCTAAAAGTATTGGAGGCAGAGGATCAGCAGGGCAGCCAGGGAACTAGTGTTGCTTAAAAGGAAATACAAATGGCAGTTTCCATATTCCTTTTCTTTAAGTTATGGAGGATGTTTTCTGCTTTCAGAAGGAAATACTGTACTTCTGATTTACTGGGATATGAAATCTTATGCCAATTAAAAAAATAACATTATTTATCAAAGGCTGTCACACTCCTTACACAATGGTTAACTAAAATGAATTTGAATAAAAAAAATAAATAAAAGTCAAAACAAATATACAAACATCATACGTAGTCTGCTTATTAACCTCTTTTTCCTCTCTTGTGCTCCGTTTGTCTACTGTGATCAATGAAATTCTCCATCTTGCATTTTAAATGAGATGACGCTGTAACAGCTTCCAGGTCAGCGCACTAAACTGTAATACCGCCCAATCGAGCCACAGCAAAACATGGACATTACCTTGCACATCAGTTGTCCTTTCCGTTATAACTGACAGCTGCTGGAAGGAATTGTTTTTAGAAGAAAATGGTGAGCTTCTGAGAGGAACTGATGGTGAGGTAAGTATGTAATATTAATTTGCAGGTGCATCATGTGTTTATTTTAAATAATTTTATTCAGTTCAGGTTCTCTTTAAGTTGACAAAAATGGCAGACAAAAACAGTAAACAGTTCCATTCCCAGAAGGATAAAGTTATTCTCCACTCGCCCTCCATCCAGAGGCGGCAGACAGAGGTCAGATGGGTGTCAGTGAATCACAATTGTCTTCTCCTGACAGGTGTAATTAGGAGCTCCTCTAAGGTCTCTGTTCTCTTGTTATGTCACAAACAGTACACTGTAATTATGGCCATGGAGTAGCCGCCATTGTTTGTGATGTTGCCGAATCCAGGAAAAAGTTTGAGTAACCCTTCAGAAAAAGCACACATTACCTCCTGGTGACTCAGTACGGGGCTCCCCCGATACTGATTTAGCCTACAAGATGACAAAGAAAAACAATGTGCACACCAATATAGTAATGTACAAATGACAAACTCAGGATCACAGCACTGTCTCATCTTCCGAACATCCCATTACTGTATGTCTATTTTGTAGTGTGTTATCTATACACCTTGAGGGGGTTGTTCCTCCACAATCCACAACAACAAAGGGATTCTTGGAATCTCTTCTCTGTCATATTCCATTTCCATGATTCATGGAGGCGATGTGTAATATGTGACCGGCAGAGTGGGAACACCAGCTGCAAAGGATCACAACTGCATCCAGGCCAAAGGTAATGCATCTGTGGCAGACTGCCACTATTGTATCCAGCCGGTATCATACCTACCTACCAACATAACAGGGTCTCCTCTTCCCTGCAGCTGTCATATGCTAGCTCCTAAACTTGCCTATTATTATTTATATAGTGCCGACATCTTACGCTGCGCTGTACAGCACAGCACATTGTCTTGTCCAGGTCACAGCACGTTCATGAGAGGACCTGAGCTCCAGGGTTTTGGATTAGTCCATCTCCTCATGGGGATTCTCAGTATTTCCTTTGTTCTTTACAAAAGGGCTCCACGGAAAGGATCTATACAAAGATGCTGGCCAGTCTCCCTACTCATCTGTTCATTATTTTGGCGAATTAACTGAGCATTTAGCAAATGCTTTTGAAAACAAAGAAAGCCGTAAGAAACCCCATGAGGAGTTTTACTAGTCCAAAACCTGTCAGATCTGTCAGTGTTTTACCATCTACCGTAAGATAACCAGCTGCCACGGGTTGCTCCACAACACGTTTAACCACTTGAGGACCGTGGGCTTTACCCCCCCTTAAGGACCAGGCACTTTTTTTCCATTCAGACCACTGCAGCTTTCACGGTTTATTGCTCGCTCATACAACCTACCACCTAAATTAATTTTGGCTCCTTTTCTTGTCACTAATAAAGCTTTCTTTTGGTGCTATTTGATTGCTGCTGCGATTTTTACTTTTTATTATATTCATCAAAAAAGACATGAATTTTGGCAAAAAAATGATTTTTTTTAACTTTCTGTGCTGACATTTTTCAAATAAAGTAAAATTTCTGTATACATGCAGCGCGAAAAATGCGGACAAACATGTTTTTGATTAAAAAAAAAACCATTCAGTGTATATTTATTGGTTTGGGTAAAAGTTATAGCGTTTACAAACTATGGTGCAAAAAGTGAATTTTCCCATTTTCAAGCATCTATGACTTTTCTGACCCCCTGTCATGTTTCATGAGGGGCTAGAATTCCAGGATAGTATAAATACCCCCCAAATGACCCCATTTTGGAAAGAAAACATCCCAAAGTATTCACTGAGAGGCATAGTGAGTTCATAGAAGATATTTTTTGTCACAAGTAAGCAGAAAATGACACTTTGTGACAAAAAAAAATGAAATCTGCCACGGACTCACCATGCCCCTCTCTGAATACCTTGAAGTGTCTACTTTCCAAAATGGGGTCATTTGTGGGGTGTGTTTACTGTCCTCGCATTTTGGGGGGTGCTAATTTGTAAGCACCCCTGTAAAGCCTAAAGGTGCTCATTGGACTTTGGGCCCCTTAGCGCAGTTAGGCTGCAAAAAAGTGCTACACATGTGGTATTGCCGTACTCCGTAGAAGTAGTATAATGTGTTTTGGGGTGTATTTTTACACATACCGATGCTGGGTGGGAGAAATATCTCTGTAAATGACAATTTTTTAAAAAAATTTTTACACACAATTGTCCATTTACAGAGGTCTTTCTCCCACTCAGCATGGGTATGTGTAAAAATACACCCCAAAACACATTATACTACTTATCCTGAGTACGGCGATACCACATGTGTGGCACTTTTTTGCACCCTAACTGCGCTAAGGGGCCCAAAGTCCAATGAGTACCTTTAGGATTTCACAGGTCATTTTGAGAAATTTAGTTTTAAAGACTACTCCTCACGGTTTAGGGCCCCTAAAATGCCAGGACAGTATAGGAACCCCACAAATGACCCCATTTTAGAAAGAAGACACCCCAAGGTATTCCGTTAGTAGTACGGTGAGTTCATAGAAGATTTTATTTTTTGTCATAAGTTAGCGGAAAATGACACTTTGTGAAAAAAAACAATTAAAATAAATTTCCGCTTTTTTTAACAATTTTAATTGTTTTTTTTCACAAAGTGTCATTTTCCGCTAACTTGTGACAAAAAATAAAATCTTCTATGAACTCAACATACTCCTAACGGAATACCTTTGGGTCTCTTCTTTCTAGAATGGGGTCATTTGTGGGGTTCCTATACTGCCCTGGCATTTTAGGGGCCCTAAACCGTGAGAAGTAGTCTTGAAACCAAATGTCGCAAAATGACCTGTGAAATCCTAAAGGTACTCATTGGACTTTGGGCCCCTTAGCGTACTTAGGGTGTAAAAAAGTGCCCACATGTGGTAACGCCGTACTCAGGAGAAGTAGTATAATGTGTTTTGGGGTGTATTTTTACACATACCCATGCTGGGTGGGATAAATATCTCTGTAAATGACAATTGTTTGATTTTTTTTACACACAATTGTCCATTTACAGAGATATTTCTCCCACCCAGCATGGGTATGTGTAAAAATACACCCCAAAACACATTATACTACTTCTCCTGAGTACGGCGATACCACATGTGTGACACTTTTTTGCAGCCTAGGTGCGCTAAGGGGCCCAACGTCCTATTCACAGGTCATTTTGAGGCATTTGTTTTCTAGACTACTCCTCACGGTTTAGGACCCCTAAAATGCCAGGGCAGTATAGGAACCCCACAAGTGACCCCATTTTAGAAAGAAGACACCCCAAGGTATTCTGTTAGGTGTATGGCGAGTTCATAGAAGATTTTATTTTTTGTCACAAGTTAGTGAAAAATGACACTTTGTGAAAAAAAAAAACAATAAAAATCAGTTTCCGCTAACTTTTGACAAAAAAATAAAATCTTCCATGAACTCGTCATACACCTAACAGAATACATTGGGGTGTCTTTTTTCTAAAATGGGGTCACTTGTGGGGTTCCTATACCGCCCTGGCATTTTACGGGCCCAAAACCGTGAGTAGTCTGGAAACCAAATGTCTCAAAATGACTGTTCAGGGGTATAAGCATCTGCAAATTTTGATGACAGGTGGTGTATGAGGGGGCGAATTTTGTGGAACCGGTCATAAGCAGGGTGGCCTTTTAGATGACAGGTTGTATTGGGCCTGATCTGATGGATAGGAGTGCTAGGGGGGTGACAGGAGGTGATTGATGGGTGTCTCAGGGGGTGGTTAGAGGGGAAAATAGATGCAATCAATGCACTGGGGAGGTGATCGGAAGGGGGTCTGAGGGGGATCTGAGGGTTTGGCCAAGTGATCAGGAGCCCACAAGGTGCAAATTAGGGCCTGATCTGATGGGTAGGTGTGCTAGGGGGTGACAGGAGGTGATTGATGGGTGTCTCAAGGTGTGATCAGAGGGGGAAATAGATGCAAGCAATGCACTGGCGAGGTGATCAGGGCTGGGGTCTGAGGGCGTTCTGAGGGTGTGGGCGGGTGATTGAGTGCCCTAGGGGCAGATAGGGGTCTAATCTGATAGGTAGCAGTGACAGGGGGTGATTGATGGGTAATTAGTGAGTGTTAAGGGCAGAGAACAGATGTAAACACTGCACTTGGGAGGTGATCTGACGTCGGATCTGCGGGCGATCTATTGGTGTGGGTGGGTGATCAAATTGCCCGCAAGGGGCAGGTTAGGGGCTGATTGATAGATGGCAGTGCCTGGGGGTGATTGATGGGTGGCAGTGACAGGGGGTAATTGATGGGTGATTGACAGGTGATCAGTGGGTTATTACAGGGAAGAACAGATGTAACTAATGCACTGGCGAATTGATAAGGGGGGGTCTGAGGGCAATCTGAGCGTGTAGGCGGGTGATTGGGTGCCCGCAAGGGGCAGATTAGGGTCTGATCTGATGGGTAACAGTGACAGGTGGTGATAGGGGGTGATTGATGGGTAACTAGTGGGTGTTTAGGGTAGAGAACAGATGTAAACACTGCACTTGGGAGGTGATCTGACGTTGGATCTGCGGGCGATCTATTGGTGTGGGTGGGTGATCAGATTGCCCGCAAGGGGCAGGTTAGGGGCTGATTGATGGGTGGCAGTGCCAGGGGGTGATTGATGGGTGGCAGTGACAGGGGGTGATTGATGGGTGATTGACAGGTGATCAGTGGGTTATTACAGGGAAGAACAGATGTAACTAATGCACTGGCGAATTGATAAGGGGGGGGGGGGGGTCTGAGGGCAATCTGAGCGTGTAGGCGGGTGATTGGGTGCCCGCAAGGGGCAGATTAGGGTCTGATCTGATGGGTAACAGTGACATGTGGTGATAGGGGGTGTTTGATGGGTAATTAGTGAGTGTTAAGGGTAGAGAACAGATGTAAACACTGCACTTGGGAGGTGATCTGACGTTGGATCTGCGGGCGATCTATTAGTGTGGGTGGGTGATCAGATTGCCCGCAAGGGGCAGGTTAGGGGCTGATTGATAGATGGCAGTGCCTGGGGGTGATTGATGGGTGGCAGTGACAGCGGGGTGATTGATGGGTGATTGACAGGTGATCAGTGGGTTATTACAGGGAAGAACAGATGTAACTAATGCACAGGCGAATTGATAAGGGGGGGGTCTGAGGGCAATCTGAGCGTGTAGGCGGGTGATTGGGTGCCCGCAAGGGGCAGATTAGGGTCTGATCTGATGGGTAACAGTGACAGGTGGTGATAGGGGGTGATTGATGGGTGATTGATGGGTAACTAGTGGGTGTTTAGGGTAGAGAACAGATGTAAACACTGCACTTGGGAGGTGATCTGACGACGGATCTGCGGGCGATCTATTGGTGTGGGTGGGTGATCAGATTGCCCGCAAGGGGCAGGTTAGGGGCTGATTGATGGGTGGCAGTGACAGGGGGTGATTGATGGGTGATTGACAGGTGATTGACAGGTGATTAGGGGGATAGAGGTATACAGTACACGGGGGGGGGGGGGTCTGGGGAGAATCTGAGGGGTGGGGGGTGATCAGGAGTCCCCAGGGGGCAGTTTAGGGTTAAAAAAAAATAGCGTCGACAGATAGTGACAGGGAGTGATTGATGGGTGATTAGGGGGGTGATTGGGTGCAAACAGGGGTCTGGGGGGTGGGCAGGGCGAACACGGTAAATCCAGCGCTGGAGACTTGGGCGCAGCAGCGCAGGAGACTTGGGCGCAGCCGGCGCCACCATAGGCCGTAATAGGAACTACGGCTATCGCAGGCACAGGGAGTAACTTCAGCGCCGTCAGAAGACGGACCTGAAGTTGCTTTTAAAACAATAATTCGGATTCCAGCGATTGCTGGAAGCCGAATTATTTCATTCCCCCACTATCCATGTCGGCCTGGAGGGGGAATAGTAATTAACACGGCCCGGACTTGTGCGGCAGCAGGATCAGCCATATACTGGCTGTGTCCTGCGCCCAAGTCTCCGGCGCCGTTCTCTCTCGTACGCGGGCAGGGGGGGGGGGGTCTGAGGGGTGCTGTGGGCGATCAGGGGGCAGGGGGGGGGGGGGAAGATCAGTGTGCTTGGGTGCAGACTAGGGTGGCTGCAGCCTGCCCTGGTGGTCCCTCCTCCCTCGGACACTGGGACCACCAGGGCAGGAGGCAGCCTGTATAATACACTTTGTAAACATTACAAAGTGTATTATACACTTTGTATGCGGCGATCGTCGGGTTAACATCCCGCCGGCGCTTCCGTTTGGCCGGCGGGATGTTGCGGCGGGTGAACGGAGTCAGGCGCCGGCGGAGGATCGCGTCACGGATGACGCGATCGCTCCGCCCATGCCCCTACAAGGACCGCCGCCTCTGTGGGTGAGCTGGTCCTTGCGGGCTCCACTTCCCGGCCGCCCCTGTGCGTTAGGCGGTCGGGAAGTGGTTAATAGGTTGTGTTTGAATTTATGTAAGTCTGGATTTTGTCTAATTGAGATTGCTAGCGTTTCCATTAATAAATTAAAGAGGATAGGGGATAATGGGCAACCTTGCCTGATTCTATTTGATATTCTAAAGGAGGATGATTGATATCCTGCTGCCAATACCTTCGCTGAGGGCTTGTTATATAACGACATAATGGCTGATTGTGTATTTCCCATAATCCCAAATTTTTTCAGAACGCTCCGGAGGAATCCCCAATGAACTCTGTCGAATCCCTTCTCTGCATCCAAAGCTAATAGCAGAGAAGGCATCCAACAGCGCTCTGCATATTGTTTGAGTAAAAGAATCCTCCTAGTGCCATCCGGGGCTTGCCTGCCAGGTGTGAACCCCACTTGATCAGGATTAATTAAAGGTAGGATTTTTTGGAGTCTGGAAAAGATAATTTGTGTGTCAATGTTTAGTAGGGATATTGGGCAATAATTGGCTGGAGAGACTGGGCTTTTCCCCGGCTCTGATAACAGTGTTATGTTTGCGTTCATGAGCTCCTCAGCTACCACTCCAGAAATCATTATATCATTAGAGTCTTTCTAGTTTGGGTATGCTTAGATTGCTTACATGCATGTAGTACTATTTGGAACCAGTCAGGACCTGGGGCCTTTTTTTTTTTTAAAGATTTTATGGCAAATTCTATCTTTGTTTGCGTAATCTGGGATTCAAGCACGGAGGGCGACTCAATGTGGCTTAAAAACTCTGTTATGGAGTTTTGAGTAGGTTGTACTGTGTTTGGGCTGTCCTTCAGATTATACAATTTTTCATAAAAGAAATTGAAAGTCTCGCAAATTTTAATAGGATGGGTGACTTTGGACTTATGTGGATTTGTTAAGAACTCTATCCTTTTTTTCTCCTGTCTCTGCTTCACTAGATTTGCAAGCATCTTACCAGCTCTATTCCCTCCAGAAATAAAAGGTATTAGAATGAAAAATCATGAAATAAAGCTAGGAATTTTCGCTGATGATGTTCTACTTTCTGTATCAGAACCAGAAAAGTTCCTACACCTTGTACAGTACACACTACAAAAGTTTGCAGAGGTTCCGTATAAATTTAATGAGACAAAATATCTCATGCTTGGCAAAGAACTCACAAATAATATGAAAAAGACTATTAGCTCAAAATTTCCTTTTCCTTGGACAACGTTTAGTATCCCTTATTTAGGCATTATTATGCCAATACACTCCAAAGACAGGTATAAATGTAATTATTTAGCTATGATCCAAAAAAATCAAAGTAGAACTGCAAAGATTATCCAAATTTTATCTCTCTTGGGCAGGTAGACTAGCCATATTTAAGATGGACACACTGCCAAAAACCTGAGCGTTTCTTGCCTTTTTCATGATTAGAGATGTCGCGAACCTCCGATTTTCGGTTCGCGAACCGGGTTCGCGAACTTCCGCAGAAGGTTCGGTTCGCGGAAAAATTCGCGAACCGCAATAGACTTCAATGGGGAGGCGAACTTTGAAAAATAGAAAAAATTATGCTGGCCACAAAAGTGATGGAAAAGATGTTTCAAGGGGTCTAACACCTGGAGGGGGGCATGGCGGAGTGGGATACATGACAAAAGTCCCGGTGAAAAATCTGGATGTGACGCAAAGCAGCGTTTTAAGGGCAGAAATCACATTGAATGCTAAATTGGAGGCATAAAGTGCTTTACAACATCTTGCATGTGTATACATCAAACAGGGAGTGTAATTAGAGTACTGCTTCACACTGACACACCAAACTCACTGTGTAACGCACCGCAAACAGCTGTTTGTGTAGTGACGGCCATGCTGGACTACTGCGCAACATGGCGTGATTGCTCTTCCTCACTCAGTGATGTCAGGTAATGTGTGACTTCCTTCTCAACTTTCCATGGCATTGTTAAAAAGCTTACGTTTTGTTTTTAATTTACATTTTCTACTTGCTGTGTACTTGTTCAGTACCGCTACAATGAGAATCCTGTGGAGGCGGGCAAGTCTGCCATTGTGACCCCGGGTAATGGCCGGGGAATGAGAGGTTTGAATCCGGTGTGGAGCCTGAGCAACGGCTACCACTACACATCCAAGGAGAGCAGCGGGCAGGCATGCACGCCCGCCCGCCCCGAGGTAGTGACCAAAAATAACAATACAGGAGGAGGACTTTCGAGGCCCTGCTGTGTATTTGAAATGAATGTACTTTAAATCCTTTAACGAGAACCAGTTATGGCGGGCAAAGATGACACCACATTCCTTTCACGAGAATCATATGGAGGCGGGCAAGTCTGTCATTTGTGACCCCGGGTAATGGCCTGGAAATGAGAGATGGAATCCGGTGTGGAGCCTGAGAAACGGCTACCACTACACATCCAAGGAGGGCAGCAGGTAGGCATGCACGCCCGCCCCGAGGTAGTGATCAAAAATAACAATACAGGAGGCGGACTTTCGAGGCCCTGCTGTGTATTTGAAATGAATTAACTTTAAATCCTTTAACGGGAATCCGTTATGGAGGGCAAGTCTGCCATTGTCACCGCGGGGAATGAAGGTTGGATTGCGGCCCGAAGTGGGAGCCTGCTGAGACCCATGCTGTAGCTGCCCTGACCGTGCTTTGCAGACCAGGCATCTGTGGTCAGATGGACCCTTGAGCCAGCGGAAGACAAACCAAGTCGAAAGCATTTGCCAAGAATGTTTTACGGAGGGCAAGTTTTTTTGCCCTTTTTTAAAATTTTTTGAAAATGATAGATGGTTGTATTTTTAAATTGTTTGATAGTTTAGATGGTTGTATTTTTAAATTGTTTGAAAGTTTAGATGGTTGTATTTTTAAATTGTTTAAAAGTGTATCCATTCTTCCTCCCCCCCAGCCACGAACAATACCATGGGAACGTGGAGCAGCAGAAGCCCCCTGTGACGGCTGCCACGGTTGTTCTCCGCTGCTTGTCTTTTGAGGGGTGCTTCTTTTCCTCAGGTGTTCTTGCCATAGCTGTTTGTGCCTTCTCTCCAGGTGCCTTCGTAAAGCACTTGTCCCTACGTGACAGTTGGCCTTTCCACGGCTCAATTTTTGCTGGCAGAGACAACAGATGGCTTTGCTCCGATCTGAGACACACACGTGAAAAAATTTCCAAACCGCTGAGGCCCCCTGGGGTGATGGCGCTACGGTGGCATCAGCAGCAGCTGACGTTGAAGGGCATGTGTGCTCCCTGGCCATAGCTGGCGATACATGGCACCGGACACTGCCCCCAGCTGTTTCTGAGGACGAGCTCCCTCTGCTTCTATCATGGAGTCGTCTCCTCCTACTCCTCTCTGACTCCTCCTCTGAACTGTCCCCCTGGTCATCTCCTCTACCGGGAACATATGTGCTATCCGTATAATCGTCATCATAATCCTCCTGGCCAGCTGCGCTTTCCTCAGACACCTCCTCAAGTGCACCAACTTCAGGTGGTCCACCATCATCCCCATCCACACACGTTACGTCCATACTATCGCCACCTAACTCAGACGTATGAGGTGGTGTACCTGCGCCTTCTTGTTGTTGTTGCAGTAGTGGCTGGGAATCAGTGATTTCACCACCACCACCAAATAACTCCTGCGAAGTGTCAAATGCAGCGGATGTGGTGCTTGTTGTAGCGCTGGTGGCTGCGGGAGATGAGGTGTTCTGTGTTAAATACTCAATCACCTCCTCACGATTTTGGGAAGTGATGGCACGTGCCTTCTTCTGAGCACTGTATTTTGGGGCAGGTCCGCATGAAATCACAGCAACACCACCTCGCACAGCCACAGACCTGCCGGTGCCTGGTGGCCTTCCTCTGGGTCTGCCTCTACCTCTTCCTCTACCTGGTTTGTCCATTTTGTCCATCTCGGGGGTATGCTAGCTATATGCAGTGAGGTGGGTTCTCACTCAACACAACAGGTAGTTAGATGCAGTGAGGTGGCCAGGTGGGTTCACACTCAACACAACAGGTAATTAGATGCAGTGAGATGGGTTCACTCAACAGTAAAGGTACTTAAGATGCAGTGAGGTGGGTTCTCACTCAACACAACAGGTAGTTAGATGCAGTGAGGTGGCCAGGTGGGTTCACACTCAACACAACAGGTAATTAGATGCAGTGAGATGGGTTCACTCAACAGTAAAGGTACTTAAGATGCAGTGAGGTGGGTTCTCACTCAACACAACAGGTAGTTAGATGCAGTGAGGTGGCCAGGTGGGTTCACACTCAACACAACAGGTAATTAGATGCAGTGAGCTGGGTTCACTCAACACAAGGCTAGGTATATGCAGTGATGAGGTGGGTTAAGTAAACACAACAGGTACTGGGTAGTTAGATGCAGTGAGCTGGGTTCACTCAACAGTAAAGGTACTTAAGATGCAGTGAGGTGGGTTCTCACTCAACACAACAGGTAGTTAGATGCAGTGAGGTGGCCAGGTGGGTTCACACTCAACACAACAGGTAGTTAGATGCAGTGAGCTGGGTTCACTCAACAGTAAAGGTACTTAAGATGCAGTGAGGTGGGTTCTCACTCAACACAACAGGTAGTTAGATGCAGTGAGGTGGCCAGGTGGGTTCACACTCAACACAACAGGTAATTAGATGCAGTGAGGTGGGTTCACTCAACACAAGGCTAGGTATATGCAGTGATGAGGTGGGTTAAGTAAACACAACAGGTACTGGGTAGTTAGATGCAGTGAGCTGGGTTCACTCAACAGTAAAGGTACTTAAGATGCAGTGAGGTGGGTTCTCACTCAACACAACAGGTAGTTAGATGCAGTGAGGTGGCCAGGTGGGTTCACACTCAACACAACAGGTAGTTAGATGCAGTGAGATGGGTTCACTCAACAGTAAAGGTACTTAAGATGCAGTGAGGTGGGTTCTCACTCAACACAACAGGTAGTTAGATGCAGTGAGGTGGCCAGGTGGGTTCACACTCAACACAACAGGTAGTTAGATGCAGTGAGCTGGGTTCACTCAACACCACGCTAGGTATATGCAGTGATGATGTGGGTTAAGTAAACACAACAGGTACTGGGTAGTTAGATGCAGTGAGCTGGGTTCACTGAACAGTATACAGTAAAGGTACTTAAGATGCAGTGAGGTGGGTTCTCACTCAACACAACAGGTAGTTAGACTTAGATGCAGTGAGCTGGGTTCACTCAACACAACGCTAGGTATATGCAGTGATGAGGTGGGTTAAGTAAACACAACAGGTACTGGGTAGTTAGATGCAGTGAGCTGGGTTCACTCAACAGTAAAGGTACTTAAGATGCAGTGAGGTGGGTTCACTCAACACAAACAGCAGGAAACAAAGCAAGCGCTCACCAATATGGGCCGCATCTGAATGACTCACCACCTCATATGCACCGCTTAAATAGCTCAAATACACACTCAGCAATCAGACAGATGCAAAACGTATGCAAAACTAAACTAAATACTTACCATGCAAAACAGGATAGCACAATGGGTGCTGCTAGCCTGGTAGTTACAGAACTGTGGATACAAAATATAGGTAAAAGGCTGCGCATCCCTGACCCAATACTGTACAATTGAATGGTTAATCGCTGTGGCGCACACCGCCCCCCCTGGACTAAAATGTACGCCCGCATCCAAACAATGCAATACTGGTCTATGGAGAAATTTTAGCTTCCATCATAGTTTTGCATGCAAAAATATAGATATACTGGACATCTGCACCAACGTTGAGGTAAATCTCCAGAGCAGATGTCCTAACACTAAACTGACCTAAGTTAAAAGCAAATATCTTTACCCTGGCAGCTGCTATGCTAAAATGTGTAACTTACATTCAATACAGACAGCAGGAAACAAAGCAAGCGCTCACCAATATGGGCCGCATCTGAATGACTCACCACCTCATATGCACCGCTTAAATAGCTCAAATACACACTCAGCAATCAGACAGATGCAAAACATATGCAAAACTAAACTAAATACTTACCATGCAAAACAGGATAGCACAATGGGTGCTGCTAGCCTGGTAGTTACAGAACTGTGGATACAAAATATAGGTAAAAGGCTGCGCATCCCTGACCCAATACTGTACAATTGAATAGTTAATCGCTGTGGCGCACACCGCCCCCCCTGGACTAAAATGTACGCCCGCATCCAAACAATGCAATACTGGTCTATGGAGAAATTTTAGCTTCCATCATAGTTTTGCATGCAAAAATATAGATATACTGGACATCTGCACCAACGTTGAGGTAAATCTCCAGAGCAGATGTCCTAACACTAAACTGACCTAAGTTAAAAGCAAATGTCTTTACCCTGGCAGCTGCTATGCTAAAATGTGTAACTTACATTCAATACAGACAGCAGGAAACAAAGCAAGCGCTCACCAATATGGGCCGCATCTGAATGACTCACCACCTCATATGCACCGCTTAAATAGCTCAAATACACACTCAGCAATCAGACAGATGCAAAACATATGCAAAACTAAACTAAATACTTACCATGCAAAACAGGATAGCACAATGGGTGCTGCTAGCCTGGTAGTTACAGAACTGTGGATACAAAATATAGGTAAAAGGCTGCGCATCCCTGACCCAATACTGTACAGTCGAATGGTTAATCGCTGTGGCGCACACCGCCCCCCCTGGACTAAAATGTACGCCCGCATCCAAACAATGCAATACTGGTCTATGGAGAAATTTTAGCTTCCATCATAGTTTTGCATGCAAAAATATAGATATACTGGACATCTGCACCAACGTTGAGGTAAATCTCCAGAGCAGATGTCCTAACACTAAACTGACCTAAGTTAAAAGCAAATGTATTTACCCTGGCAGCTGCTATGCTAAAATGTGTAACTTACATTCAATACAGACAGCAGGAAACAAAGCAAGCGCTCACCAATATGGGCTGCATCTGAATGACTCACCACCTCATATGCACCGCTTAAATAGCTCAAATACACACTCAGCAATCAGACAGATGCAAAACATATGCAAAACTAAACTAAATACTTACCATGCAAAACAGGATAGCACAATGGGTGCTGCTAGCCTGGTAGTTACAGAACTGTGGATACAAAATATAGGTAAAAGGCTGCGCATCCCTGACCCAATACTGTACAATTGAATGGTTAATCGCTGTGGCGCACACCGCCCCCCCTGGACTAAAATGTACGCCCGCATCCAAACAATGCACCACAGCGATTAACCATTCAATTGTACAGTACTGGGTCAGGGATGCGCAGCCTTTTACCTATATTTTGTATCCACAGTTCTGTAACTACCAGGCTAGCAGCACCCATTGTGCTATCCTGTTTTGCATGGTAAGTATTTAGTTTAGTTTTGCATATGTTTTGCATCTGTCTGATTGCTGAGTGTGTATTTGAGCTATTTAAGCGGTGCATATGAGGTGGTGAGTCATTCAGATGCGGCCCATATTGGTGAGCGCTTGCTTTGTTTCCTGCTGTCTGTATTGAATGTAAGTTACACATTTTAGCATAGCAGCTGCCAGGGTAAAGACATTTGCTTTTAACTTAGGTCAGTTTAGTGTTAGGACATCTGCTCTGGAGATTTACCTCAACGTTGGTGCAGATGTCCAGTATATCTATATTTTTGCATGCAAAACTATGATGGAAGCTAAAATTTCTCCATAGACCAGTATTGCATTGTTTGGATGCGGGCGTACATTTTAGTCCAATTGGGCGGTGTGCGCCACAGCGATTAACCATTCAATTGTACAGTATTGGGTCAGGGATGCGCAGCCTTTTACCTATATTTTGTATCCACAGTTCTGTAACTACCAGGCTAGCAGCACCCATTGTGCTATCCTGTTTTGCATGGTAAGTATTTAGTTTAGTTTTGCATATGTTTTGCATCTGTCTGATTGCTGAGTGTGTATTTGAGCTATTTAAGCGGTGCATATGAGGTGGTGAGTCATTCAGATGCGGCCCATATTGGTGAGCGCTTGCTTTGTTTCCTGCTGTCTGTATTGAATGTAAGTTACACATTTTAGCATAGCAGCTGCCAGGGTAAAGACATTTGCTTTTAACTTAGGTCAGTTTAGTGTTAGGACATCTGCTCTGGAGATTTACCTCAACGTTGGTGCAGATGTCCAGTATATCTATATTTTTGCATGCAAAACTATGATGGAAGCTAAAATTTCTCCATAGACCAGTATTGCATTGTTTGGATGCGGGCGTACATTTTAGTCCAGGGGGGGCGGTGTGCGCCACAGCGATTAACCATTCAATTGTACAGTATTGGGTCAGGGATGCGCAGCCTTTTACCTATATTTTGTATCCACAGTTCTGTAACTACCAGGCTAGCAGCACCCATTGTGCTATCCTGTTTTGCATGGTAAGTATTTAGTTTAGTTTTGCATATGTTTTGCATCTGTCTGATTGCTGAGTGTGTATTTGAGCTATTTAAGCGGTGCATATGAGGTGGTGAGTCATTCAGATGCGGCCCATATTGGTGAGCGCTTGCTTTGTTTCCTGCTGTCTGTATTGAATGTAAGTTACACATTTTAGCATAGCAGCTGCCAGGGTAAAGACATTTGCTTTTAACTTAGGTCAGTTTAGTGTTAGGACATCTGCTCTGGAGATTTACCTCAACGTTGGTGCAGATGTCCAGTATATCTATATTTTTGCATGCAAAACTATGATGGAAGCTAAAATTTCTCCATAGACCAGTATTGCATTGTTTGGATGCGGGCGTACATTTTAGTCCAGGGGGGGGCGGTGTGCGCCACAGCGATTAACCATTCAATTGTACAGTATTGGGTCAGGGATGCGCAGCCTTTTACCTATATTTTGTATCCACAGTTCTGTAACTACCAGGCTAGCAGCACCCATTGTGCTATCCTGTTTTGCATGGTAAGTATTTAGTTTAGTTTTGCATATGTTTTGCATCTGTCTGATTGCTGAGTGTGTATTTGAGCTATTTAAGCGGTGCATATGAGGTGGTGAGTCATTCAGATGCGGCCCATATTGGTGAGCGCTTGCTTTGTTTCCTGCTGTCTGTATTGAATGTAAGTTACACATTTTAGCATAGCAGCTGCCAGGGTAAAGACATTTGCTTTTAACTTAGGTCAGTTTAGTGTTAGGACATCTGCTCTGGAGATTTACCTCAACGTTGGTGCAGATGTCCAGTATATCTATATTTTTGCATGCAAAACTATGATGGAAGCTAAAATTTCTCCATAGACCAGTATTGCATTGTTTGGATGCGGGCGTACATTTTAGTCCAGGGGGGGCGGTGTGCGCCACAGCGATTAACCATTCAATTGTACAGTATTGGGTCAGGGATGCGCAGCCTTTTACCTATATTTTGTATCCACAGTTCTGTAACTACCAGGCTAGCAGCACCCATTGTGCTATCCTGTTTTGCATGGTAAGTATTTAGTTTAGTTTTGCATATGTTTTGCATCTGTCTGATTGCTGAGTGTGTATTTGAGCTATTTAAGCGGTGCATATGAGGTGGTGAGTCATTCAGATGCGGCCCATATTGGTGAGCGCTTGCTTTGTTTCCTGCTGTCTGTATTGAATGTAAGTTACACATTTTAGCATAGCAGCTGCCAGGGTAAAGACATTTGCTTTTAACTTAGGTCAGTTTAGTGTTAGGACATCTGCTCTGGAGATTTACCTCAACGTTGGTGCAGATGTCCAGTATATCTATATTTTTGCATGCAAAACTATGATGGAAGCTAAAATTTCTCCATAGACCAGTATTGCATTGTTTGGATGCGGGCGTACATTTTAGTCCAGGGGGGGCGGTGTGCGCCACAGCGATTAACCATTCAATTGTACAGTATTGGGTCAGGGATGCGCAGCCTTTTACCTATATTTTGTATCCACAGTTCTGTAACTACCAGGCTAGCAGCACCCATTGTGCTATCCTGTTTTGCATGGTAAGTATTTAGTTTAGTTTTGCATATGTTTTGCATCTGTCTGATTGCTGAGTGTGTATTTGAGCTATTTAAGCGGTGCATATGAGGTGGTGAGTCATTCAGATGCGGCCCATATTGGTGAGCGCTTGCTTTGTTTCCTGCTGTCTGTATTGAATGTAAGTTACACATTTTAGCATAGCAGCTGCCAGGGTAAAGACATTTGCTTTTAACTTAGGTCAGTTTAGTGTTAGGACATCTGCTCTGGAGATTTACCTCAACGTTGGTGCAGATGTCCAGTATATCTATATTTTTGCATGCAAAACTATGATGGAAGCTAAAATTTCTCCATAGACCAGTATTGCATTGTTTGGATGCGGGCGTACATTTTAGTCCAGGGGGGGCGGTGTGCGCCACAGCGATTAACCATTCAATTGTACAGTATTGGGTCAGGGATGCGCAGCCTTTTACCTATATTTTGTATCCACAGTTCTGTAACTACCAGGCTAGCAGCACCCATTGTGCTATCCTGTTTTGCATGGTAAGTATTTAGTTTAGTTTTGCATATGTTTTGCATCTGTCTGATTGCTGAGTGTGTATTTGAGCTATTTAAGCGGTGCATATGAGGTGGTGAGTCATTCAGATGCGGCCCATATTGGTGAGCGCTTGCTTTGTTTCCTGCTGTCTGTATTGAATGTAAGTTACACATTTTAGCATAGCAGCTGCCAGGGTAAAGACATTTGCTTTTAACTTAGGTCAGTTTAGTGTTAGGACATCTGCTCTGGAGATTTACCTCAACGTTGGTGCAGATGTCCAGTATATCTATATTTTTGCATGCAAAACTATGATGGAAGCTAAAATTTCTCCATAGACCAGTATTGCATTGTTTGGATGCGGGCGTACATTTTAGTCCAATTGGGCGGTGTGCGCCACAGCGATTAACCATTCAATTGTACAGTATTGGGTCAGGGATGCGCAGCCTTTTACCTATATTTTGTATCCACAGTTCTGTAACTACCAGGCTAGCAGCACCCATTGTGCTATCCTGTTTTGCATGGTAAGTATTTAGTTTAGTTTTGCATATGTTTTGCATCTGTCTGATTGCTGAGTGTGTATTTGAGCTATTTAAGCGGTGCATATGAGGTGGTGAGTCATTCAGATGCGGCCCATATTGGTGAGCGCTTGCTTTGTTTCCTGCTGTCTGTATTGAATGTAAGTTACACATTTTAGCATAGCAGCTGCCAGGGTAAAGACATTTGCTTTTAACTTAGGTCAGTTTAGTGTTAGGACATCTGCTCTGGAGATTTACCTCAACGTTGGTGCAGATGTCCAGTATATCTATATTTTTGCATGCAAAACTATGATGGAAGCTAAAATTTCTCCATAGACCAGTATTGCATTGTTTGGATGCGGGCGTACATTTTAGTCCAGGGGGGGCGGTGTGCGCCACAGCGATTAACCATTCAATTGTACAGTATTGGGTCAGGGATGCTCAGCCTTTTACCTATATTTTGTATCCACAGTTCTGTAACTACCAGGCTAGCAGCACCCATTGTGCTATCCTGTTTTGCATGGTAAGTATTTAGTTTAGTTTTGCATATGTTTTGCATCTGTCTGATTGCTGAGTGTGTATTTGAGCTATTTAAGCGGTGCATATGAGGTGGTGAGTCATTCAGATGCGGCCCATATTGGTGAGCGCTTGCTTTGTTTCCTGCTGTCTGTATTGAATGTAAGTTACACATTTTAGCATAGCAGCTGCCAGGGTAAAGACATTTGCTTTTAACTTAGGTCAGTTTAGTGTTAGGACATCTGCTCTGGAGATTTACCTCAACGTTGGTGCAGATGTCCAGTATATCTATATTTTTGCATGCAAAACTATGATGGAAGCTAAAATTTCTCCATAGACCAGTATTGCATTGTTTGGATGCGGGCGTACATTTTAGTCCAGGGGGGGCGGTGTGCGCCACAGCGATTAACCATTCAATTGTACAGTATTGGGTCAGGGATGCGCAGCCTTTTACCTATATTTTGTATCCACAGTTCTGTAACTACCAGGCTAGCAGCACCCATTGTGCTATCCTGTTTTGCATGGTAAGTATTTAGTTTAGTTTTGCATATGTTTTGCATCTGTCTGATTGCTGAGTGAGTATTTGAGCTATTTAAGCGGTGCATATGAGGTGGTGAGTCATTCAGATGCGGCCCATATTGGTGAGCGCTTGCTTTGTTTCCTGCTGTCTGTATTGAATGTAAGTTACACATTTTAGCATAGCAGCTGCCAGGGTAAAGACATTTGCTTTTAACTTAGGTCAGTTTAGTGTTAGGACATCTGCTCTGGAGATTTACCTCAACGTTGGTGCAGATGTCCAGTATATCTATATTTTTGCATGCAAAACTATGATGGAAGCTAAAATTTCTCCATAGACCAGTATTGCATTGTTTGGATGCGGGCGTACATTTTAGTCCAGGGGGGGCGGTGTGCGCCACAGCGATTAACCATTCAATTGTACAGTATTGGGTCAGGGATGCTCAGCCTTTTACCTATATTTTGTATCCACAGTTCTGTAACTACCAGGCTAGCAGCACCCATTGTGCTATCCTGTTTTGCATGGTAAGTATTTAGTTTAGTTTTGCATATGTTTTGCATCTGTCTGATTGCTGAGTGTGTATTTGAGCTATTTAAGCGGTGCATATGAGGTGGTGAGTCATTCAGATGTGGCCCATATTGGTGAGCGCTTGCTTTGTTTCCTGCTGTCTGTATTGAATGTAAGTTACACATTTTAGCATAGCAGCTGCCAGGGTAAAGACATTTGCTTTTAACTTAGGTCAGTTTAGTGTTAGGACATCTGCTCTGGAGATTTACCTCAACGTTGGTGCAGATGTCCAGTATATCTATATTTTTGCATGCAAAACTATGATGGAAGCTAAAATTTCTCCATAGACCAGTATTGCATTGTTTGGATGCGGGCGTACATTTTAGTCCAGGGGGGGCGGTGTGCGCCACAGCGATTAACCATTCAATTGTACAGTATTGGGTCAGGGATGCGCAGCCTTTTACCTATATTTTGTATCCACAGTTCTGTAACTACCAGGCTAGCAGCACCCATTGTGCTATCCTGTTTTGCATGGTAAGTATTTAGTTTAGTTTTGCATATGTTTTGCATCTGTCTGATTGCTGAGTGTGTACTTGAGCTATTTAAGCGGTGCATATGAGGTGGTGAGTCATTCAGATGCGGCCCATATTGGTGAGCGCTTGCTTTGTTTCCTGCTGTCTGTATTGAATGTAAGTTACACATTTTAGCATAGCAGCTGCCAGGGTAAAGACATTTGCTTTTAACTTAGGTCAGTTTAGTGTTAGGACATCTGCTCTGGAGATTTACCTCAACGTTGGTGCAGATGTCCAGTATATCTATATTTTTGCATGCAAAACTATGATGGAAGGTAAAATTTCTCCATAGACCAGTATTGCATTGTTTGGATGCGGGCGTACATTTTAGTCCAGGGGGGGCGGTGTGCGCCACAGCGATTAACCATTCAATTGTACAGTATTGGGTCAGGGATGCGCAGCCTTTTACCTATATTTTGTATCCACAGTTCTGTAGCTACCAGGCTAGCAGCACCCATTGTGCTATCCTGTTTTGCATGGTAAGTATTTAGTTTAGTTTTGCATATGTTTTGCATCTGTCTGATTGCTGAGTGTGTATTTGAGCTATTTAAGCGGTGCATATGAGGTGGTGAGTCATTCAGATGCGGCCCATATTGGTGAGCGCTTGCTTTGTTTCCTGCTGTCTGTATTGAATGTAAGTTACACATTTTAGCATAGCAGCTGCCAGGGTAAAGACATTTGCTTTTAACTTAGGTCAGTTTAGTGTTAGGACATCTGCTCTGGAGATTTACCTCAACGTTGGTGCAGATGTCCAGTATATCTATATTTTTGCATGCAAAACTATGATGGAAGCTAAAATTTCTCCATAGACCAGTATTGCATTGTTTGGATGCGGGCGTACATTTTAGTCCAGGGGGGGCGGTGTGCGCCACAGCGATTAACCATTCAATTGTACAGTATTGGGTCAGGGATGCGCAGCCTTTTACCTATATTTTGTATCCACAGTTCTGTAACTACCAGGCTAGCAGCACCCATTGTGCTATCCTGTTTTGCATGGTAAGTATTTAGTTTAGTTTTGCATATGTTTTGCATCTGTCTGATTGCTGAGTGTGTATTTGAGCTATTTAAGCGGTGCATATGAGGTGGTGTGTCATTCAGATGCGGCCCATATTGGTGAGCGCTTGCTTTGTTTCCTGCTGTCTGTATTGAATGTAAGTTACACATTTTAGCATAGCAGCTGCCAGGGTAAAGACATTTGCTTTTAACTTAGGTCAGTTTAGTGTTAGGACATCTGCTCTGGAGATTTACCTCAACGTTGGTGCAGATGTCCAGTATATCTATATTTTTGCATGCAAAACTATGATGGAAGCTAAAATTTCTCCATAGACCAGTATTGCATTGTTTGGATGCGGGCGTACATTTTAGTCCAGGGGGGGCGGTGTGCGCCACAGCGATTAACCATTCAATTGTACAGTATTGGGTCAGGGATGCGCAGCCTTTTACCTATATTTTGTATCCACAGTTCTGTAACTACCAGGCTAGCAGCACCCATTGTGCTATCCTGTTTTGCATGGTAAGTATTTAGTTTAGTTTTGCATATGTTATGCATCTGTCTGATTGCTGAGTGTGTATTTGAGCTATTTAAGCGGTGCATATGAGGTGGTGAGTCATTCAGATGCGGCCCATATTGGTGAGCGCTTGCTTTGTTTCCTGCTGTCTGTATTGAGTGTAAGTTACACATTTTAGCATAGCAGCTGCCAGGGTAAAGACATTTGCTTTTAACTTAGGTCAGTTTAGTGTTAGGACATCTGCTCTGGAGATTTACCTCAACGTTGGTGCAGATGTCCAGTATATCTATATTTTTGCATGCAAAACTATGATGGAAGCTAAAATTTCTCCATAGACCAGTATTGCATTGTTTGGATGCGGGCGTACATTTTAGTCCAGGGGGGGGCGGTGTGCGCCACAGCGATTAACCATTCAATTGTACAGTATTGGGTCAGGGATGCGCAGCCTTTTACCTATATTTTGTATCCACAGTTCTGTAACTACCAGGCTAGCAGCACCCATTGTGCTATCCTGTTTTGCATGGTAAGTATTTAGTTTAGTTTTGCATATGTTTTGCATCTGTCTGATTGCTGAGTGTGTATTTGAGCTATTTAAGCGGTGCATATGAGGTGGTGAGTCATTCAGATGCGGCCCATATTGGTGAGCGCTTGCTTTGTTTCCTGCTGTCTGTATTGAATGTAAGTTACACATTTTAGCATAGCAGCTGCCAGGGTAAAGACATTTGCTTTTAACTTAGGTCAGTTTAGTGTTAGGACATCTGCTCTGGAGATTTACCTCAACGTTGGTGCAGATGTCCAGTATATCTATATTTTTGCATGCAAAACTATGATGGAAGCTAAAATTTCTCCATAGACCAGTATTGCATTGTTTGGATGCGGGCGTACATTTTAGTCCAATTGGGCGGTGTGCGCCACAGCGATTAACCATTCAATTGTACAGTATTGGGTCAGGGATGCGCAGCCTTTTACCTATATTTTGTATCCACAGTTCTGTAACTACCAGGCTAGCAGCACCCATTGTGCTATCCTGTTTTGCATGGTAAGTATTTAGTTTAGTTTTGCATATGTTTTGCATCTGTCTGATTGCTGAGTGTGTATTTGAGCTATTTAAGCGGTGCATATGAGGTGGTGAGTCATTCAGATGCGGCCCATATTGGTGAGCGCTTGCTTTGTTTCCTGCTGTCTGTATTGAATGTAAGTTACACATTTTAGCATAGCAGCTGCCAGGGTAAAGACATTTGCTTTTAACTTAGGTCAGTTTAGTGTTAGGACATCTGCTCTGGAGATTTACCTCAACGTTGGTGCAGATGTCCAGTATATCTATATTTTTGCATGCAAAACTATGATGGAAGCTAAAATTTCTCCATAGACCAGTATTGCATTGTTTGGATGCGGGCGTACATTTTAGTCCAGGGGGGGGCGGTGTGCGCCACAGCGATTAACCATTCAATTGTACAGTATTGGGTCAGGGATGCGCAGCCTTTTACCTATATTTTGTATCCACAGTTCTGTAACTACCAGGCTAGCAGCACCCATTGTGCTATCCTGTTTTGCATGGTAAGTATTTAGTTTAGTTTTGCATATGTTTTGCATCTGTCTGATTGCTGAGTGAGTATTTGAGCTATTTAAGCGGTGCATATGAGGTGGTGAGTCATTCAGATGCGGCCCATATTGGTGAGCGCTTGCTTTGTTTCCTGCTGTCTGTATTGAATGTAAGTTACACATTTTAGCATAGCAGCTGCCAGGGTAAAGACATTTGCTTTTAACTTAGGTCAGTTTAGTGTTAGGACATCTGCTCTGGAGATTTACCTCAACGTTGGTGCAGATGTCCAGTATATCTATATTTTTGCATGCAAAACTATGATGGAAGGTAAAATTTCTCCATAGACCAGTATTGCATTGTTTGGATGCGGGCGTACATTTTAGTCCAGGGGGGGCGGTGTGCGCCACAGCGATTAACCATTCAATTGTACAGTATTGGGTCAGGGATGCGCAGCCTTTTACCTATATTTTGTATCCACAGTTCACTCAACACAAGGCTAGGTATATGCAGTGATGAGGTGGGTTAAGTAAACACAACAGGTACTGGGTAGTTAGATGCAGTGAGCTGGGTTCACTCAACAGTAAAGGTACTTAAGATGCAGTGAGGTGGGTTCTCACTCAACACAACAGGTAGTTAGATGCAGTGAGGTGGCCAGGTGGGTTCACACTCAACACAACAGGTAGTTAGATGCAGTGAGCTGGGTTCACTCAACACCACGCTAGGTATATGCAGTGATGATGTGGGTTAAGTAAACACAACAGGTACTGGGTAGTTAGATGCAGTGAGCTGGGTTCACTGAACAGTATACAGTAAAGGTACTTAAGATGCAGTGAGGTGGGTTCTCACTCAACACAACAGGTAGTTAGACTTAGATGCAGTGAGCTGGGTTCACTCAACACAACGCTAGGTATATGCAGTGATGAGGTGGGTTAAGTAAACACAACAGGTACTGGGTAGTTAGATGCCGTGAGCTAGGTTCACTCAACACAAAGCTAGGTATATGCAGTGATGAGGTGGGTTAAGTAAACACAACAGGTACTGGGGTATATGCAGTACTGGGTAGTACAATGTGCAGCTCCCTGTCACACACACAGGTAGTCAGTCACTGAATGTGCTGGGCTGCTGGCAGTGGCACACACACTATCAATTAGCAAGGCTGTGCATGCAACAAAAGTGTCAGAAAAAAAAAATGTACAGGTTGAGCTCTGAAAAGAGCTGTTGCTGGGTGCTTTAAAAGCAATATTAATCAGTCAGGAACAAGCAAAGCAGCCTAGAACCTAACTAATCTGTCCCTAAGAGAAAAAGTCTGCAGCAGCTGTCCCTTTCCTCTCTCTAGCAGGCACACGAGTGACTGTAATGGCCGCCGGAGGCTGCCTTATATAAGAGGGGGTGGGGCTCCAGGGCTTACTGTAGCCTGAATGGCTACAATGTGCCTGCTGACTGTGATGCAAAGGGTCAAAGTTGACCCTCATAGTGCATTATGGGGCGAATCGAACTTCCGGAAAAGTTCGCCTGGCGCAGGCGAACGCGAACGCCCAATGTTCGCCTGGAACCGTTCGCCGGCGAACTGTTCGGTACACCTCTATTCATGATTGCTAACTCAGTAAAGGACCAGCCTTTAAGGCGTTGCTATCATATAAATCCGGCATAGCGGGGTCTGAACCCTCTATAACAGTAATTATAGACTGACGGTATACCTTGAAATGAATCAGTATATGATTTTATATAAAAATTATATTTGCTTATCATACAGCGTATATACAAAATATGAACAGTTCCAAGTTGTGTTTCCTTCTAACAGTATTCCATCTCATTAAGGCTTTATAGTCAAGCGATCATCAATCTTCTAAGTACATTCAAAAAAAGAATATAACAGTTGTGTTATGTAGGATAAGATCAAATGTAGTCTCATCTGTATCAATACCCGTGTATCTAGTAGCTGTGTAAAACGTGTAGTAATCTTCTTAAAGAAATGGATTAAAAAATAGCTTCTAAAAAACTTCTTGCTAACATCTTAACAGAACTGAATGCTGAAAATTTAATAAAGTAAATCACCAGAATATTAAGCATATTACCCCTTCTCTGTCATCTCTTCAGCATCTAGAACCACGTGTGGGAAGGTAGCTTCTGCCTCATGTGTCTTCTCAGGAGATTGGAAGGCTAGTGCAAACTATGAGCTTTCAGCTCTTACTTTTATAGTGATTGGATGCAATATGGCTGCCTAATCTGGAATTTCCCTGAATCCCAGGTTCTGATTGGCTGAAACTTCCGTGCGTCAAACGCTATCTTTGTTTTGAATACTGTAAATAGTTGACATTTAAAATCACCATAACATTTTTGTTTATAAACTCCATAATTACCTTATCTTGTGAGAATTAACGTCATTTGGAGTGTTTACAAATTCTGATTAGGTCATTTCTGATGCAGTTAATTAAAAATGGAAGTCACCAGCCATCTTTTCTGCTGGTTGACTTATAAGATATAATTGCATATTAAAACTTAATAATGTTCTATCTAAATCATGTAAAACAACAAGCTGTATTATTAATATTAATTTTATAAGACTATGAAACCACCAGGTGGCATAATTGTCCTAAATACGGGATAATAGAGAAAACCTTGTAAAGTTGTTGACATTACAAAGGACACTCATAGTCAAAACAACTTTGTGGAACACAGCTAATATGTTTTGAAACTTTCACTGCAGAATCCAGCATTTAAATGTATTTCAAAGTATTAAATTATATTATATAGGGTTTAACAATAATTATTTATTTCTTTGGAAGGACTGTATTGATTATTAATATTTAGATTAATAATATTTATATGTAATAATTGAGAAAATGTGTATATATGATGCTGCAGTAATGTGAATTTTAAACCTGTTTCTTTTCAGTCTTCACACAGTACACTTATCTACAACCTTGACATTTGAAAAATGCACATAAACAAAAAATGTTTTCGTTTCTGTAACTAAAATAATCTTATAACTATCACAGCCTGGAATATGCTGAGATGTCTCAGAGCAATATTTTAAAGAAGTACTCTAACTTTACAGTTTACAATAAAAGTTTGCATAGAACATTACAACTTAAAACATACGCATATGACAGCTTTTCCTGCATAAATAAACCGCTAGAATTCTGACAACACTGCAAAAAATAATGTAACTATATTACACAATACGCATTCCTTTACCTAAAAAATTCTTCCTAGGGTTGAAACAGGTGATTTCTCAATTTATATGGTGAAAAAAAATGCAGGTTAGCTTATGATACATTAAGGACCCAAAAAATAAAGGTGGATTCGGGCTACCCTGTCTGCAAATGTACTACAATGCATGTATCTTAGACCAAACAAGATACTGGGGGTCTACCAGAGAAGATAATGGAAAAATATTGAGCAAGATATTTTGGGCTGCCCCCTAGAATGTTTTTATTAGCTAATTCAATAAAACCCCTCAAACTGAGCAACACTTATCCTACTATACAGAGTGCATGTCTGTCATGGAAGTATCGCTTGTCTTTACCTAAACAGAAGGTTAGTAATATAAAGCTGACCTTACCCCTCTGGGTCCTCGCCATTCTAAACAGTGAGCTGTATATCACACCTTGGGTAAAACAAGGAATACTGTACATATTATCAGTGACATCATGGAAAATAATCACTTTACAACTTTTAAGCAATTAAAAGAGGAGTTAAACATCCCAAACAATACCCACTTTCTTTACCTACAAATAAGAGTTAGTACTAAAGTACAAAATCTTAGCCCCAGAAGTGCAGATTCAAGTACGGCAAATCCTCTCATGTACCTAGAATATCAAAAAAATCATATCTAACTGGTACAATATATTAATCTCTCACAGGGGTGGTGATATAGGGCCCTTTGTGGAAGGTTGGTTGAAAGCACTGAATACAAATATTGTAATATCTGATATACAAGAGGCCACTAAAGTGGTGTCACAAGCTTCTAGATGTCTTACGCACCGGGAAACTCCGCAAAAAAAATCCTTAAGTGGTATCTTACTCCAGATAAATTAGCAAAGTTATCACCCTCAAATTCCCCTATGTGCTGGAGAGGTTGGATGAATGTGGGAACATTAGCACATATTTTATGGGAATGTCCCAAAGTTAAACAATATTGGCAATGTGCGTCTTTAATTCTACAAAAGGCCTTGTCACAACAAATAGTAATAACACTGCAATTGGCCATACTAAATATTGGTCTGAGGGGTTTTGGGTTATGCAATAAGTTTATCACTACACTTTTAGAGTGGTGCGTGTAATTTATTATGCAAATATTCAAAAACAGATGAAATAGCTTCGATGCCTCAATTAGCCACTTGTGGACCACAGGCTTACATCCCCGTAGTGATCAGGCCATTTTTCACAAATCAGTGCTGTGCAGCTTTGGCCATACAACTTGGCGCACAAATGAGTCTTACCTCCTTTTCTTGTCCTAGTTAACAGGACATTCTTTTGGAGGTCTCTGATCGCTGGTGCTTGATTAAAATAATAATACAAAAAAGCATTTTCCATCCCTCCCCCTCCCTGCCTCCCTCCTTCCCTGTCCAAAATTAACATAGGAAGGCGATCCGTGGGGCTTTCAATGCGAGCAGCTCTGAGGGACAGCCGAGTGTCTTGACGCCTATCAGCATTAGGCGGTCCTGGGGCTGCCCACCTTGCGACCGCCCATCGGCGTTAGGTGGTCGTGAGGTGGTTAATAAATAACATTCAATACAACTTCAGAATGGAATGGTACATCAGAAGCAGAGAACATGTGACACCTTTAGATGGAGACCTCTTTCCTTTATTCCTGCAGTAGAGATACACTCAGTCAATGTAAAAATGTTTACATTAACCCAGAAATATAAGCCATAATTAAGCTCAGATAGAACAGGCAATGAAGTATGGAAATGTAAGATAAGCCCACACAGGATTGTCAATTACTATTATATGGTATATTAATGATCTGGTCTTTACAGTTTTCAATGTTATTTTATTTATGCTCATTTTTTTTATATATTTTTATATATATTTTTATGCCTTGCTTCTGTTCTCATGCATTTGTTTCAAAGACATTAGCAAAGTATTGATTTTATAGCAATTATTAATAAGAAACGTGATAAGCTACAATGGAATTACTTTGCATGAACAAAGCTATGTGTAAAAGTTTAGCTATTTAGCAACAACAATGTTATATTGCGGATACTATATGCAATGCTCTACTTTGTTCTTTATTTGTATTTTTCACCAAATGTTTGAGGTTAAGGAAATTCTAACGCATATGTTGTAATTGTCTTCTAACAAGTACCAATAAAAAGTTAAATTTGGAAGAAAAAAAAAAAAGTATTTACTTATGTCATCTCCTTTTGCCAGAAAGATAAAACCTGTACTTATCCGTTCTGTAAGTTTATATTAGATTCAGTTATGCTCAACGTGGTCTCCTATATGTTGAATTATCCAGCAGTGTGGCATTATTTCAACATACATTTCTGAGACAATATCTATGCTGACAACTTGCTATTGTATAGATTGTCAATGACTGCCATCTAGTGGACATTATGTAGAATTTCAGCCTTTATCTCTATAACCCTGGGTTATAAAATCACAGCCTCAGCCCAAATGCATATCTTTCTTGTATGCCAATATATCAGTGGTAATGTAAAGAACATATGAGTGCAGCAGTCACTACACCACATATGAAATGCAGAAATGTAACTCCCACTCACATCTTACATGCAGCATCACATAACACATGGAGACAGTTGTGTCCCTATTACACAAGGTGTAGACACAGACACTGCCCCTTAATCATCCTTGCCAAGCGGGTCCAAAAACTGTTCCTCAAGTAGCAAGAAGAGACACCATAGTGCAGCCACTGCTCTCCCAAGTCATCGGTACTCAGTAGGCCTATCTGAAGCATGTGCCACTTCCTGGCCGGCGCCCTCCAACCCGGATATCCTACCCTGCACATGTGCAGTATGTCTGTCTGGGCACCTTGCAACCACCTCGCCGGCGACCCCATATGACATAAGCGCATCCGTGCATTCGCAAGGCACCTAAGTACCATACTGAGTATGAGCAGCATAGTATGTCCACTAACTGCCCAGTCCAGGAATAAGATTACCTGGATCGATACTGAAGAATGGAGGAAGCCATCGGGGGCATGGTAGGTGCTGTAGGCATCCGCACAACTTCCCATACACACATTAGGCGTCCTTTGAAGAGCTTGTACTGAACACTGCAGGGCTGTGGAGCAATTTTAGGTACCTGGAGTCAGAGGTTTCATAAACTGAGGAGTTGGATGAGTTTTGTAGCAACTCCACAGCCTGGAGCACAGTACAGTTACTCAGCTCTCTGCATTTCCAGCAACCGAAGTTCTTTATCAGTAATGATGGCACAAACAACAGATGAACATCTAGCTACTTTCAGCCCTGCGAGCTGCGAGAGTAATGCGCAGGCACTGGCCCAGCGGCACGTGCCTGTGTCCAGGAGTATTCTGCGCATGCGCACTACGTAGGGGAGTAGGCGGAAGATCAAGGACACGCTGCCAGGCCAGCGCACTACTGCCGCAGCTCGCCAGGCTGGAAGTAGCTAGATGGTGAACTGTTTGCGCCATCACTATTTATCAGCCCTGCATTTAGCACCTCATCTCCATGGCTCAGTGGTGTCTCCTAAAAAGTGACACGGCTGCAGCCCTAGACATGATACTGGATGCAGGGCTGATAGCAGTGGCGGCTCCAGGAATTTTTTTTAGGGGGTGCTAAGCAAGTGCTGGACCAATTTCCGGGGGAGCTGACGACGTGCGGCGTGTGGGTGGGGCTACAACCTGCGGCGCGCAAAGCACGCCGCGGCGAACAAATGGGCGTGGTCATGACCGGATGAGGGCGGGGCTAACTGTAATTTAAAGTGAACCCAGGGTGAGAGTGATATGGTGGCTGCCATATTTATTTCCTTTTAAACAATTCTAGTTGCCTGGCAGCCCTGCTGATCTATTGGCTGCAGTAGTGAACTGAATTACACCAGAAACAAGCATGCAGCTAATCTTGTCAGTTCTGACAATATTGTCAGAAACCCCTGACCTGCTGCATGCTTGTTCAGGGTCTATAGTTGAAAGAATTAGAGGCAGAGGACCAATACGGCAGCCAGGCAGCTGGTATTACTTAAAAGGAGATAAATATGTCAGCCTCAATATTATTCTCACCTCGGATTCCCTTTAAAAGTGCAACGCAAAGACAGAGGGCCCAAGTTTTGGTGACCCTTTCCCCAGAAAATTCACATAATTGTGCAGGTTTTTTCAAGAAAATACACGTAATGTGAGCAGATTTGAACAAAAAACACGTTCAATGACCCCAATATGCACAACCGTTATCAGATGTGACCCCAATATGCACAATCGTTATCAGATATGACCCCAATATGCACAACCGTTATCAGATATGACCCCAATATGCACAACCGTTATCAGATATGACCCCAATATGCACAACCGTTATCAGATATGACCCCAATATGCACAACCGTTATCAGATATGACCCCAATATGCACAACCGTTATCAGATATGACCCCAATATGCACAACCGTTATCAGATATGACCCCAATATGCACAATCCTTATCAGATATGACCCCAATATGTACAATTCTCAGCAGATCTGACCCCAATATGCACAATGCTCAGCAGATCTGACCCCAATATGCACAATGCTCAGCAGTTCTGACCACAATCAGCAGCACCACCTAGAAAAGCAAAGAAAACCCCATTTACTCACCTAGTCAGAAGACCTCCTGTTCCGACCTCCTCCTCTCCCGACCTCCTTGTGGCGCGCAGCTCAGCTCCCACGATCCTCTTCCTTCCTGCAGCAGCCTGCATTTCCCGGCGAGCAGGGCTACTGGAAAATGGCCGCCCGAAGCCCTGCACTGCAGACTCCAAGTCTGCAGAGCAGGGCTTCGGGCGGCCATCTTACCGTAGCCCTGCCTGCTGCTCCGGGCTGCCGCTGTGAACTGACTCGGCGTCTCTTAGACGCCTGAAGTCAGTTCACGCCAGGGGGTGCTTTGGGGGTGCTTGGACAAATGTAGGGGGTGCTTGAGCACCCCCAAGCACCCCCCTGGCGCCGCCACTGGCTGATATAGAACTTCCACAAGAATGCTGAGAGGTGATTAACCTCCTAGCTGTACTCAGTCCCCCAAGCTCAGCAACACTGCAGGTCAGGTCAGCAGCAGGGGGGCTGGTAGAGCTTCATAGGGTTTGGGGGTGGGGCTTCACTTAATTTGAGGGTGGGGCTTATCAACGACCAGGTGCAGGACTTAAAGAGGAACTGTTGCGAACATCTTAACATTTAAAACACATACAAATAAGAAGTACATTTCTTCCTGAGTAAAATGAGCCATAAATTACTTTTCTCCTATGTTGCTGTCACTTACAGTAAGTAGTAGAAATCTGATATTTCCGCCAGATTTTGGACTAGCCCATCTTCTCATACGGGTGTTCTCAGGGTTTTCTTAATTTTTAAAAGTACTTTGTGAATGGCAGTTGCTCTGTTCAACTGCCAAAATAGTGTGCAGCGAGCAGGGAGGCTGGCCAGCATCTTTGTATAAATCATTTTCAGGGAATGTCTTTATAAAGAATAAAGGTCATGCTGAGAATCCCCTATGAAGAGATGGACTAGCCCAAAACCTGTTGGTAATGTCAGTTTTCTACTACCTACTGTAAATTCCAGCAACATAGGAGAACAGTAATGTATGGCTCATTTTACTCTGGAAGAAATGTACTTCTTATTTGTATGCATTTTAAATTTTAAGGTTTTCGCAACCGTTCCTCTTTAACTACTCTACGACCGCCCCACGCCAATGGGCGTGGTCATGGCGGCAGCCCCAGGATCGCCTAACGCCAATTGGCGACAAGTCCTGGAGCCGGCTAATGCAGGAGATCGCGCTCAGGCTGCGCACGCATCTTCTGCTTGGGGGCGGAGCTCCGCCACGCCTTCAGTATCCGAGCGGCGATCGCCGCTCGGGAGACTGTTAGACGGCGTAATTAATACAAAATAAATATTTATTTAAAAAAAATTAAAAAATAAACAACTGTGGAGCGATCAGACCCCACCAACAGAGAGCTATGTTGGTGGGGGGAAATCACTCGTGTGCCGTGTTGTGCGGCCCTGCAGCTTGGCCTTAAAGCTACAGTTGCCAATTAAGTAAAAAATAGCCTGGTCTTTAGGGGGGTTTAACACTGCGGTCCTCAAGTGGTTAAACACACCAGAGCCCCCCCAAAAACAAAGTATTATTCCGCTCTGTGTGACGGCTTACTGAGCAGGCTGTCCCTGTGCATAGGCTATTTTAAAACTTGGTGGTGAGTTAAAAGCTGCCCCCTCCCCCCATGCAAGAAGTACCAATAGCCACTCCCCCCCCCACACACACACAATATTTTAATATACTACTACCATGTGCTGAACCCCCTTCACACACAAATACAGTGGGATGCGAAAGTTTGGGCAACCTTGTTAATCGTCATGATTTTCCTGTAAAAATCGTTGGTTGTTACGATGAAAAATGTCAGTTCAATATATTATATAGGAGACACACACAGAGATATATTAGAAGTGAAATGAAGTTTATTGGATTTACAGAAAGTGCACAATCATTTTTAAAAAAAAATTAGGCAGGTGCATTGATTCCAAAACCTTTAGAACTAATTATTGGAACTCAATGACCACTGACCTACATACACAGGTGAATCCAATTATGAGAAAGAGTATTCAAGGGGTTCAGTTGTAAGTTTCCCTCTTTTTTTAATTTTCTCTGAAGAGTAGCAACATGGGGGTCTCAAAACAACTCTCAAATGACCAGAAGACAAACATTGTTCACTATCATGGTTTAGAGGAAGGATACAGAAAGCTGTCTCAGAGATTTCCGCTGTTTCCACATTTAGGAGCATATTGGGGAAATGGAAGACCACAGGCTCAGTTCAAGTTAAAGCGGAATATAACCCTGCATTTCAACTTTGCTCTAAAATATTATTTACAGCATATTATATACAAAAAGCATTTTTTTTTACTAGACCAGCATTGGAAGGGTTAAACACAGAGGTTTAAAGGTCCTGGAGAGATATGCAGAAGTTCAGATAGATACATTCTATTTACATGTTACACACTCTTTGGCTGTCGTCCAAGCTCCTTCTCAGTGAGAGAGATGAGTCACATTCAACACTTAGATACATTATGTAAACAAAATGTATCTATTTCAGCTTCGGATGCGTCTGCAGAAATCTAAAGGAACTTTAAAGCCCTGTGTAACCCTTCCAATGCTGGTCTAGTAAAAAAAAAAATGCTGGTTGCATATAATATACTGTAAATAATGTTTTAGAGCAAAGTTGAAATGCAGGGTTATATTCCGCTTTAAGGCTCAAATTGGCAGACCAAGACAAAATCTCAGATAAACAGAAGCGACGAATGGTGAGAACAGTCAGAGTCAACCCACAGACCAGCACCAAAGACCTACAACATCATCATGCTGCAGATGGAGTCATTGTGCATCGTTCAACCATTCAGCACACTTTACACAAGGAGATGCTGTATGCAAGAGTGATGCAGAGGAAGCCTTTTCTCCGCCCAAAGCACAAACAGAGCCACTTGAGGTATGCTAAAGAACATTTGGACAAGCCAGCTTCATTTTGGAAAAAGGTGCTGTGGACTGATGAAACTAAAATTGAGTTATTTGGGCATAACAAGGGGCGTTGTGCATGGAGAAAAAACAACACAGCATTCCAAGAAAAACACCTGCTACCTACAGTGAAATATGGCGGTGGTTCGGTCATGCTGTGGGGCTGTTTGGCCAGTGTAGGGACTGGGAATCTTGTCAAAGTTGAGGGACGCATGGATTCCACTCAGCATCAGCAGATTATGGAGACCAATGTCCAGGAATCAGTGACAAAGCTGAATCTGTGCCGGGCTGGATATTTCAACAAGCCAACGACCCTAAAAACTGCTCAAAATCCACTAAGGCATTCATGCAGAGGAACAAGTACAATGTTCTGGAATGGTCATCTCAGTCCCCAGACCTGAATATAATTGAAAATCTGTTGTGTGAGTTAAAGAGAGCTGTCCATGCTCGGAAGCCATCAAACCTGAATGAACTAGAGAGGTTTTGTGAAAAGGAATGGTCCAAAATACCTTCAACAAGAATCCAGACTCTCATAGGAACCTACAGGAAGCATTTAGAGGCTGTAATATCTACAAAATGAGGATCTACTAAATATTGATTTCATTTCTTTTTTTGTGGTGCCAAACTTTATGCACCTACCTAATTTTGTTTAAACAATTATGGCGCACTTTATGCAAATCCAATAAACTTAATTTCAGTTCTCAAATATCACTGTGTGTGTCTCCTATATGATATATTAAACTGACATTTTTTATTGTAACAACCAACGATTTATACAGGAAAATCATGACGATTAATAAGGTTGCCCAAACTTTCGCATCCCACTGTATGCCTGCTTTATCTGGCAGAGATGACTCACTGTCCTCCTCAGTGTCCCGGGGTTATAAACCATATGCCTGCAGGCAGGCTTTCCTTGCATGTAGTGAGCTGTGCACAGGCTGTATTTGTAACATCTTGCACTGCATGGCCTCTGTCGGTTGGATGCAGATAGGGGGTGGAGTTACACATACACATACACTTTTGAAAACGCTAGCGGTTTGTGGTTAGCGGGAATTGCGCGATTCCCGCTTAGGTGTGAACAAGGCCTAACCCTTAACCACTTATCAGCGGAAATTTGGGAGTCCGAAGGCACCCATTAACCACTTGAGGACCACAGTGGTAAACCCCCCCTAAAGACCAGGCTATTTTTATCATAATTGGCCACTGCAGCTTTAAGGCCAAGCTGCAGGGCCGCACAACACAGCACACAAGAGCTCTCTGTTGGTGGGGTCTGATCGAACCCCCTCCCCCCCCCCCCGTGTTTATATTTTTTTAAATAAATATTTATGTTAATATTTTTGTATTTTTTTTGTATTATTTTTTTTAATCCCTACCACCCCCCAGCCAGTCAATAATGGCGATCGGCTGTCATAGGCTTCTGCCTAGGAGAGCCGATCGCTCTCATGTGCCCCAGCTGAACGCAGCGCTGTACATGTAAATAGACGGCGGTTTCACCGTCTAACAGTCTCCCAAGCGGCAATTGCTGCTCGAAGACTGAAGGCAGGGCGGAGCTCCGCCCCCCCAGCAGGAGATGCACGCGCGTTCTCCTGCAAACTGCTGCCCCAGGACTTTACGCCGATCGGCGTTAGGCGGTCCTGAGGCTGCCGCCGCAGCCACACCCATCAGTGTGATGCGGTCGGCAAGCAGTTAAAACAGCGGGCACTGAGGCTACCCGCTATGTGAATTGCAGCAATAAATAGCGGGCCCTTTGCGCCTGTTATTTATTATCACAATATGCATACCAGGTAGCTCCAGCACCCGCTATGGTGTTGGGCGCCTCCGAGCACCCAAAATTCCACTACTTTTAACAATCGTGGTGCCTCGGCTGCCCTTTTTCCTGTTTCACTTGACGTATCCACTAAAATACTAAATTGTCTGCTATCTTACCAGAAATTAGTACTGCCCAAGCATGTATTATGTATTCAGCAATGACCGTTTATACACTTGTGGTGTACAAGCCTTACAACACTCCATCCTCTTTGGGGCAAGTAGCGGGGAAGGCACAGTTTTTATGTGAACATTCCATATTCTCAGCTGTAGTTTTAATTCTGCAAGTGGAATAGAAGGCGGCAAATGAGAAAAGGTAGCTGCAAATGGGAAAGAACACATTGAAGAGGGGCACTGCTGCCCAAATAAGAAAAGCTGCTGTATATGGATGTTACACATGGAATGAGGGAAGGGGGCTGCATATGAAATGGCTGACACTGATGCTCCTGGAAGAAAAAGCACAACATACTTGCTGCTTACCTCAAGTTAGGGCATTAAAATTACTAATAAAGCAGGAGATAAAGGGGGTGTGGCCAGGGCCGGCCCTAGACTTTTTGCCGCCTGAGGCAAATTTTTAAAAAATTGCCACCGCCGCCGCCCCCCCCCCCCCCCCGTGGGGGGGCCGCCGAGCTGGAGGGGTAGCTGGCAGGACGGGGGTATTGGGCCTAGCGGCGGGGAGGGGGGTCGGACCCCCCCCTCCCTCGCCTGGGTCCCCCGTCCTCCGCTCCCCTCCAGCCTTAAATAGAAGCAGCCGCTATGTGATGTGTAAGAGGAACGGGCGGGGAGGACACTCACCTCTTCCCAGCGTGCGCTCCACTGACGTCACTTCCTGCAGCGTTGCAGGAAGTGACGTCAGTGGAGCGCACGCTGGAACGAGGAAGAGGTGAGTCCTCCCCGCCCGTTCCTCTTACACATAGCGGCTGCTTCTATTTAAGGCTGGAGGGGAGCGGAGGACGGGGGACCCAGGCGAGGGAGGGGGGGGGGGGGTCCGACCCCCCTCCCCGCCGCTGGCCCAATACCCTCGTTCCGGCCAGCTACCCCTCCAGCTCGGCGGCCAGCTCCCCGCACCCAGGTCGGGCTGCCCTCACCGCGGCTCTGGCTCCCCCCGCTATCACAGCCACATCATCTGGTGCCGCCTCTCCACTTCCTGCCGCCTGAGGAACCCGCCTCACCCCGCCTCATGGGCGGGCCGGCCCTGGGTGTGGCCAACAAAATAGCAACACCAGTTAACCCTTTGCACACTCGCATACAAATGCTTCCATGCAAATCAATCATCCAGTAACTAATGCTATTCCTACTGCAAGTTAAAAGCCGGGGTCTTCATTAGAAAACAATATGCATGTTACAGGGCCAGAGTTAGGGCACATATGAATTCTGGGGAACCTCTGCTTAGTAATGTGACCACACATGAGAAAGTATTCATTTGTAACTAAGATCCCGCATTTTAACTTAGCTGTAGGGATAGCATTGGTTTCTGGATAATTGATTTGCGTGAAAGCATGTGTATACATACGAGTGTGCAAAGGGTTAACTTATTTTGCTGCTCATGGAAGGGGAACAATACATAAAGATTCATCCTTGATGTCATTACTGTTCCTGACATGAGTAAAAGTGACAGCTTGTTCTCTGATCACCGGTTAGTGAGAGATCATTATGTTCAGCAAATGACAACAGTTGACTGTAACAATTTCTATAACCTTAGTCTGACTTTAACCCTAACATGCTTCCGTATGGTTCTGATCCAGTTCCATATAAAGCCTGAAGAAAAAGCTTGCAACAAACCATGTAGTTAGTCATTTGTCGTTTCCGGACCAGATGGCTCTTGCTGCTTTAAAGTGAACCTAAAGCCTGATAAAAAAAAATGAGATTAACTCACCTGGGGCTTCCCTCAGCCCCCTGCAGCCGATCGGTGCCCTCGCAGCTTCGCTCCGATGCCTCTGGACCCGCCGGCGACGACTTCCGGTTTCGCCGTCACCGGCCGACAGGCATGGGAACGCGAGTGATTGTTCGCGTTCCCAGCCTGTATATTGCGACCCGCAATAGCAGCATAGGGGGCGATATACAGGCGGGGAACGCGAACAATCACTCGCGTTCCCATGCCTGTCGGCCGGTGATGGCGAAACCGGAAGTCGTCGCCGGCGGGTCCAGAGGCATCGGAGCGGAGCTGCGAGGGCACCGATCGGATGCAGGGGGCTGAGGGAAGCCCCAGGTGAGTTAATCTCATTTTTTTTATCAGGCTTTAGGTTCACTTTAAGACCAGAGGAATCTATGCCCTTTTAAAGAGAATCTGTACTCTAATATTCTTACACTAAAAAGCATACCATTCTATTCATTATGTTCTCCTGTGCCCCTCTGTGCTATTTCTGCCACTCCCTGCTGCAATCCTGGCTTGTAATTAACAGTTTTAGGCAGTGTTTACAAACAAACTAACCAGCTTGTGATAGGCTCACATAAACACATAAACAGAGTGTGTGAGTCATACAGAGTGTGCAGGGGGCCTGCAGAGGGTGTGTATCGCTTCTATCCAATCACAAGCAGCCCTGCACATTCCACACATTCAAGCCTTAGCCCGACAGACACCACAGAGGAAAGGAGATAAGATTTATTACAGAGACAGTGCAATTAGGAAAGGCTGCAGTAAGCCAGAGCACATTAGAACAGGCATAGGAACTTATAGGATAGAAGAACTAAGGCTGAAAAATTTGTTATAGAGTCTCTTTAAGTGCTGTGATTGGCTTACAGCAATCACGGTGTCAGAAGCCAATGGAATTAGCACCTGCCCTATATATGGAAACTCTGCTGTCAGAGTGACAGCAGAGTCAGCAGATACAGTGATGCGGACATCGGCGAGAGTCGGTGGTGCGGCAGGGATAACAGCTCCCAAATGGCATAGATTTCAATTACCAAGGTCCGGAAGCGGATAAAGGTATTACCAGAAACAACGTTTGTTGTTTTGAGATCAGGATAGCGGCTCCATGACTAACACCAGAGTACAGTTCAATACTTTTATAATGTTTATAAAGTCAAATAAAAAGTTTCTTACTTCGTAAAGACAAATCTCAGAGGTCTGTTTCATCTTTTATTTATGACAACATTTTGAAAACATATAGACCTTTTGCATAGATGAACAAGAATAGCAGAAACACTGTGAAATGTTATTGTACAGTATGTTATGGCTTTGTGGTTGGATTATTATGGATACTGTGGGTTGTATTATACTTTTGCATGCCATTTACTCCGCAGTATCTGGTCTATAAAATACATGAAAGCAGAACTTTCCTTTCTGAAAAAAAGGAGATTTAAAGGTTAATCTGAAGTGAAATAATTATGGAGACCACCAACATTATTGCCTTTAAGAACATGCATATCGCCTGACTGTCAGACCTATCTTTGGCCTAAGTTGCTTCAGTCACACACAAAGAACACGCATGCAGCTAATGAAGCCATGCTTCACTCGAAACACCTGATCTGCACACTTGTGTCAGAAAATACATACAGATCATGAGATTGACAGTCAGTAAAGTAACACCTGTTAAAGGGAAGAAAGATGGCGCCTCCATCTGTCTCTAACTACAGCCTTAAGTAAGTTTGCTGTTAACAACATCAGAGTAATATATTGGAACAAATGGAATATACTGTATATTTTCCAGTTCCTATAAAGTCATTAAATAATTTGTGTACTTACTATTACTTATAAAACCTGGAATAGGGAGGCAGCGTAAAGGTAAAGAGATCCTCAATTACCGGTAAGTGCAGCATTACACTATATTTTACAACTTTGGAAAGAGTAGGAAGGCTTTCCAGATTTCATTCTATTGGAATGAATTCCCTTCCCTTCTTGTCACTTACAGCTGTCCTCAGAAGAAGAGTTGCAGTTAAAGCTTATGTCCACACTAATTTTTTCTTCCGTTTACCTCTACTCAAAAATACATTTTCCAACACCCTTCAACACCCCTTTCATACTAACATACAAGTGTACTGGGTAGCTTGTGCTGCTTAAAGGAAACCTTAACTGAGGAGGGATATGGATGTTTGCTTTTAAACAATTCCAGTTGCCAGGCAGCCCTGCTGATCTTGTTGGCTGCAGTAGTGGCTGAAACAAGCATATGCAGCTAATCCAGTCTGACTTCAGAGCACCTGATCTGCATGCTTGTTGAGGGGCTGTGGCTAAAAGTATTAGAGACACATGATCAGCAGGAGAGTCAGGCAACTGGTATTATTTTAAAAGGAAAAATCCATATCCTTCTCAGTTTAGGTTCCCTTTAACTTCAAATCACTTCATGCTGTCTGAACAATAACTAGCAGTAGAAGGAGGATGAGTATCAGGAAGGTAATGCTCCATCTTCCCATAACCTCACCCGACCACATTCTCTATATATCCTCCTTAATATAGCCCCTCCCTCAGGCAATGATAGGAAATGTAAGTGGCTCACATATCAATGCCCTTCCCCACAGGAAACAGCAGGAAGGCTAGTCAGTGACAGCATGCACCGCATCCCCTCCCAGAAGGCACTGCAAGAGGCTGGACTTATGCAATGATGTGGTAGCCTGATTCCAGAGGTCTCTGGGTATTGCGCCAGAAGAGAACCCTGATGAGATGGCCAGGAAACCGTTCTTGGCTATTCACTTAATATCTCACAGAAGAATTCTCTCCAATGGGAACACACCAATAAAAACCTGATAGAGTGTCTAGCTGCATTCCATCTAGAGAATTGCCAGAGGTATTCCTACCACCATTCCTTACGCCACTGTAATATATCTATGGCTAAAAATACAAATGTATTTTCTTGAAGTACCTGACATATTATATGTAAAGCAATATAAAACAGCACCCTTTTAATAATAATTATTATTTACATGTTTCCGGTTATTATTTGAGTAGGGCAGTCCTGCTAAAGATGTGTGAGAAATGTCTGATGAGGAGGACTAGCCTGCCAGTCATGTCTGTCACTGGACAAATCTACGGTTTCCTTGGAAGGAAAGAAAGCTGGGGAGTAGAAAACACGTATGTCCAAAAGATCCTGTGCTTCATCTTCTTCCATTCGGAGACACTTGGCCGATGCGTTTCATAATGACAATTCTATGGGTAGAAAAAAAGCAATAAGAGAAGAATCTTTGTTAGCAGTTTCCTCTTCTGTGCCAATTTAGTTTAAACCAAACCTGTTTACTAACAAGCCCGGGGCGTAACTAGAGGGGAGCAGCCCCTGGCCAAGAGCGGCTTTAAAGACAAACAAAGACAAACACTTATATCGCGCTTTTCTCCTGGCAGACTCAAAGCGCCAGAGCTGCAGCCACTAGGACACACTCTATAGGCAGTAGTAGTGTTAGGGAGACTTGCTTATGGTCTCCTGCTGAATAGCTGCTGGCTTACTGAACAGGCAGAGCCGAGATTCAAACCCAGGTCTCCCGTGTCAGAGGCAGAGCCCTTAACCATTACACTGGCCAGGCACTTTAGGGCCCCAACTACTTCCCTTCCTCCGACACAGGGGGACTGCACTTCAGATCAGATGTTTTGTGGCTGCACTTGTTATGGGTGTGAGGATCATGATGGCCACACTTGTTTTATGACGCTTTTGAGATGGTCCCTAAGGCCGTGAAGGGCACCAAGGGAAGGGGTGTGGACATTTGGAGGGCCTCATCAATAGTTTTGCTGAGGGGCCCCATGAATTGCGACTGTAATAAGCAACAAGTAAGTTTGGATGTAAATTACCATACTTTGCCATATAAGCAATGCTCTGCATACAGTGGGGGACATTTATTAAAGGGACACTTAAGTCAAACAAAAAAAAATGAGTTTTACTCACCTAGGGCTTCCAACAGCCCCCTGCAGCTGTCCGGTGCCCTCGCCGTCTCCCTCCAATCCTCCTGGCCCCGCCGGCAGCCACTTCCTGTTTCGGTGACAGGAGCTGACAGGCTGGGGACGCGAGTGATTCTTCGCGTTCCCAGACACATTAGCACCCTCTATGCTGCTATATGGTATATGATATATGCTATAGCAGCATAGATGGCGCTATTGTGGCCAGGAATGCGAAGAATCACTCGCGTCTCCAGCTTGTCAGCTCCTGTCACCGAAACAGGAAGTGGCTGCCGGCGGGGCCAGGAGGATCGGAGGGAGACGGCGAGGGCACCGGACAGCTGCAGGGGGCTATTGGAAGCCCCAGGTGAGTAAAACTCATTTTTTCTTTTTTGACTTAAGTGTCCCTTTAAGAGTGTCTGTGACAAAATATTAGTAGGTTTTTAGAAATCCGTACAGAACTGTCTCAGGCATCTTAAGAAGAAATCAGAGAGTTCAGATTCCTTCTAAAACTGTTGTATAATAGGAGGAGCTAGGAAGGTCTCTCAGACAGTGCAGTGTGTGAGGGAAATTGCTGTTGCTGAGGTAACCAACACACCTGCTGTATTGATAGCAGCAGGCTCTAAGGAGAATTTCAGCAGGGGGGAGGAGCACCACACAAATCATGTCTAGCCTGCACTCTGCAATCATGTCTAGCCTGCAATTCTACATCTGTAGAAATGCTATCAAGCACTTCTTACTCGGCAGCATTTTAGGGATGGATTTGCACTTTTCTCAACTGTAGTGCAGCTCTAGAAATCCACGCTAAATTGCCACTATTCCTAGGATTTAAAGAGAACCCGAGGTGGGTTTGAAGAATGTTATCTGCATACAGAGGCTCGATCTGCCTATACAGCCCAGCCTCTTTCGCTATCCCAAACCCCCCTAAGGTCCCCCTGCACTCTGCAATCCCTCATAAATCGCAGCCTCGCTGTCGACACACAGCGTGCGGGCTGTGTTTTTCTCTATAGTGTCAGTATGCTGCTCTCCCCGCCTCCTGCAGAACTCCAGTCCCCGCCTGCGTCCCTTCCCTCCCCGCTGATTGGAGGGAAGAGATGGGGGCAGGGACCGGAGCTATGCAGGAGGCAGGGGAGCAGCCGAGACTGACACTACAGATGTAAACACAGCTCCACACAGCTGCGGCTGTGATCTATGTCTGATTGCAGAGTGCGGGGGGACATTAGGGGGGTTTGGAATAGCAACAGAGGCTGGGCTGTATAGGCAGATCCAGCCTCTGTATGCAGATAACATTCTTCAAACACACCTCGGGTTCTCTTTAAGAAGGTTCTAATTATCATGCAGAACTATTCTCCCTGCCGGTTAGAACAGATTAAGATGAAAAAACTGTCGGCAATTCGTTGATAAATCTCCCCCAGTATGCCTAATAGTGTCTCCAGAATGAAGATACAATGCATCAAAATGACTGATGATGTGGAAGGATGCCCTTCATCTAAGCAGGGGTCTTCTGCTTCCCACAACATTAAAGTTGTGGATGCTAACTGGCTACTAGATTACATGGCAAACAAACATATGATGCACCTCTCCAGTGCATTCATTTATACTAAATGATGTCATCACAGCCAGAGGCAAGCTGAGGGCAGTGCTAAGTAGTGTGTAGTGTTTAGTACCACTGGTGTAACGTTATTGCTGGTTTAGAGTGCTGGGCCTGCTGTGTGACACTATTAATGTTACTATTTCACCATCCTGTGTTCATATATGTTCTGTCTTCAGTCAATGTTTTCTCCACATGCTTGTTCCAAAATCTAGTTTTGTCGCTTACAAAAATAAGTGACTTTTCCACGCAGTCCCGGCGGTGTTAATTACTATACCCCCTCCAGGCCGCCATGGATTCTGGGCAAGGACGTAATTTAGCTACAAGCCACTGCTGGAGGCCGGAATATGCTGTTTGTAAAGTAATTTGGGCTCCGTCTTGACAGCACCCAAAGAACTGTCTGAGCGCTGCTATAGTCGCAATTCATATTACGGCCTATGGGGGCGCCCAGATTTCAAGCGCTGTTTTGGGTTACGATGAAACATACAACACCTTTGTAGGGATCACCTTCTTCATTAGGTAACCCGCCTGAAAGTACTGAAAGACTATCAGATCTCAAGCCCATGTAATTAGTAAAGTGTATCAGATAAATCAGATAAATGTCATTACCTAATCTGTACAGTATATACCTAGAGAGCTTATTTATAAAATAGAAATCCACTTTCTTCTTGCATTGTACTGCTCTTGAAATGGACTAGGCTATATATAAAAAAAATGTCTCTTTGCAAAGTTGTGGCCCAGTGAAATGTGCAGTGATGCTCCTGTGCTGGTTACTGCACCCAATTGGTTAATTGCAGGCAAATCATGTGAGGAAATAAAAATCCTGATACCAGGCAATGCAGCATGAGAGCAGGAAATTATCCTCTGTAAAAGCAATTGTCATGATTATAATTCAATGGGGTTAAGCCTGAGTGGAAGGGACCAGAGCCAGATTAAGACCATACAGGGCCCCAAGCAGAGCAATACATTTAGGGGCCCCCTCCTCAGCCACCCTGCACTGCTTGGTCCTCTGCGCCGCCCCCCTCCCCTCCTTTATTGCAGCAGAATCCATCCTCCGCTAGACAGCTAAGGTTATGTCTGTACTGTGTGTTGACCCATTTGTGTCATCTAGTGGATCAGTTGCCGATCCCCAATGGGCAACTTCCATCGTAAGTGTGTACATGTCTAAAGCCTGGCTTGCTAAATATAAATGGCAGGGCTCATATTACTTCAAGGACTCACCTGACGAAGGTTTGGAAAGCCGAAACGCGTTGTGACGTCACTGACAGAGGACCATCAGGATGTTAGCCTGCTTTCCCTATTCCAGCTGGGACCGACCACTACTGGCCAAAGTGACAGTGACAGGACCCAACCTGAGGTCCACTAAAAGTTTTCACCCTTGAGATGTGTTTTAACTGTCACTTCTAGTAAGTGCAATGCTTTTATTGCGTGAATAAATCTCCTTTTTTTAACATACTACACAATTACATGCAGCAGAAGCAGGTGATCGAAAACCTGTGGGAGGTGGGGCTTCATTTGGGGGTAGGGCTTTGTTCAGGGGTGGGACTTAATCCAAGGGCATGGTGCCACCCAGTGCCAATGGCACTCCAATGGAACACCTTTGGTTTAAAACGGCCTTGGTTAAATCATTGTTTTATGGTGGCACATCCTGCTAAAATCATATTTTTTTGTATGTATGTATGTTTGTGGGTTTTTTTTTTTTTGGGGGGGGGGGGGGGGGGCTCAGCTGTGCAGGTTGTGATCTGTTCATCAAATTTCATTGAGTAATCATTTAAATTTCAGTTGCATTTTGTCAGATCAAGTTTATCATTGATCAAATTATCGATTTAGATCTCTATATTCATGACCACTGTCAAGTATTCTCTCTAACTGACATAATTCACAAAGCTTTTTCACCTGTTTTCACCTTATCTATGTTACTTTTTTAAGCTTCCAAAGAGCAAAAATATAATGGAATTAAGGTAACAAAAGTAATATTGAATTGAAGTTAATCAGGAATAACTTACTTTTAGTGTTTATTTTGTTTGTACAGTAAGTGTGCTGAAAGGTTATTTTTATCAGTTAACGGATAAATAACACAGTTATAAGAAGCATTGTGAATAGAGCCCAATGACAGTAAAACATGTTTATTCTATTAGAGTGGGGAAATGTTAGAACCTTTTTTTAGTTCTAAAAAACATTGGGGTTGATTCACTAAGAAAATAGCGCTAGTAGACTCCTGTTACTCCTGGACCACCAAAAAGACCACTCACCTACCGCCAATGAACAATGCAGAGGCTGTGGAGAGAGTTTCCAGCTTCAAATTTTTGGGAGTCACCATCGCTGAGAACCTGTCCTGGGCTGACAATGCTTTAGCTCTAACTGGCAAAGCACAACAACTGGAAGGAGGAGAGGAAAGCGCCGGCACTTGCTGTCATACACTTTATTGAGACAATGATAAAATTCATGCAGGAAATTCTTCCAGACAAAAAACGGAATAACACATACCGTGGGTTGATGCAACAGGTGCGGTGGGTGGGGTGCCTGACGGCCGTTTCGCGCAATATGCGCTTCTACGGAGGCTATACGGGGTGGTCTCATCACAGGCTGGCTTATAAGCCCATCCTAGGCCTGTGCGCGGCGATCCGCCGCCGAATATGCCACCTCCCCCAGGTCGTGACGTCACGCCTCCCCATTGGCCGCTCACCAAACAGGGGCGGCTGGAGGCAAGTGACGTCATACACATCCTGACTACGGTGGCTCGACAGGGGAACACTGTATTAGGTTTCCCAGGCAACCAGTGCAAGTCGAGCCAACAACGTAAGTCAGGAAGTGCTGCTGCCATCTTGTGGCCAAAATGGAAATTGCAGCCCCATAGCTACAAAGTGCGTAAATAGTGCAGAATCAATGCTGTTTATATGTAATGAGAGAAAAAAATAGTAGATGGAATATCACTCATCTTCACAATTTTTAAAACAGTGTTTTTAGTGTCCCTAGGCTCACTGAGCCGGCTAAAGTGAAAATTATGCAAAACTCATGTGATGCTCAAATTATTAACAGTGGTATTGTTCCATAATAAAAGGGTGGCTGGTTATATAAACCAGAACAAACGTGAGCACCACAAAAACTTGGTGCATCATATTGTGATCTACTGTGAAAAACAAATATGTAGTTGTTCGTGAACAAGCAGGATCAGTGGTTCCAGGACCATAATTGTTGCAGAAACGCTTAAAACCATTTGTGCTCATAGATGTGGTGGGGGACATATTGGAAACTTAAAAACAATGCGTGAGGGAGGGTGTAGATGTTGGTTCCTCTCCCTCACTGGAAAGGTATAGTAAGCTTCGAGGCAAAGGGCATTGGTACATATAATATTAAAACTGCTAAGGAGACATAAAAACGGGCCTATGTGTGTGGAATAGATCACACCTGCATGGCAGGAGCCATCCCTACACAATTTAGACACACTAAGGAGAAAGGTCAAAACATAAGGCCATAAACCAACCATCACAGCATACATAGGTCTAAGGGAAAGGGAGTTTTGCATAATTTTCACTTTAGCCGGCTCAGTGAGCCTAGGGACACTAAAAACACTGTTTTAAAAATTGTGAAGATGAGTGATATTCCATCTACTATTTTTTTCTCTCATTACATATAAACAGCATTGATTCTGCTCTATTTACGCACTTTGTAGCTATGGGGCTGCAATTTCCATTTTGGCCACAAGATGGCAGCAGCACTTCCTGACTTACGTTGTTGGCTCGACTTGCACTGGTTGCCTGGGAAACCTAATACAGTGTTCCCCTGTCGAGCCACCGTAGTCAGGATGTGTATGACGTCACTTGCCTCCAGCCGCCCCTGTTTGGTGAGCGGCCAATGGGGAGGCGTGACGTCACGACCTGGGGGAGGTGGCATATTCGGCGGCGGATCGCCGCGCACAGGCCTAGGATGGGCTTATAAGCCAGCCTGTGATGAGACCACCCCGTATAGCCTCCGTAGAAGCGCATATTGCGCGAAACGGCCGTCAGGCACCCCACCCACCGCACCTGTTGCATCAACCCACGGTATGTGTTATTCCGTTTTTTGTCTGGAAGAATTTCCTGCATGAATTTTATCATTGTCTCAATAAAGTGTATGACAGCAAGTGCCGGCGCTTTCCTCTCCTCCTTCCAGTCATGTTGTAACTTGGGCCTGAGCACGCTGAAGACACACTTTGTTTACACCTCCGTCTGGGGCTGCGCAGTGCTCCCTCTTCCCCCTCCTCCCCTTTCCTGGATGTGGAGCGACCTTTGCAGTGCCAGCAGCTTCTGTTTTCTTCTCTTACTGTCCCAACAAAGCACAACAACGCCTCTACTTTTTGAGAAAACTAAGGAGTGCTAACCTCCCACAGAAGCTGCTGGTTAATTTCTACAGATGCACTATAGAAAACGTTCTGAACAATTGCATGACGGCCTAGTACAACAGCTGCACGAAGGCTACTAGAGAAGCCCTGAAGCGAGTTGTTAAAACAGCAGAAGCCATTATCGGCACTGAGCTACCATCACTGGAACTCTTGTATAATACTCGCAGCGTGAGAAGGGCCAAAAACATTATCAAGGACAACACTCACCCTGGAAATGCCTTGTTTTTAGCTCCTATCAGGTAAACGTTTTAGATCAATCCGCACACACACAAACAGACTGAAAGACAGCTTTTTCCCATCCGCCATAAACTTGATGAACTCTGAATCCTCTCTGAAATAATTAACACTATGTACAAATTGTTTAAATATCTGTAATACCTGGCGACACTAGCGTGGTGACGGGGGTACGACCCGCACCAGGTGGGGTGACCCCAGCCACCCTAGAGGGGGTGCGCTGCATGGAGGGGAGAGCCGCAGCCATGTCCTCCCTTCTCCCAGGGCTGGCCTCCGTGCTCCCCCCTCCAGACTTCATAGAGCAATGCGCAGGGGAGCCTGTACTAAACGACTCACCTCCCTGCGTTCCCATCGCCGCTCAGTCGCCGCTGGTCCTCTGCTCGCTCTCTGCATACGCTGATACACACACTGCTTCCGGCTAAACAGTGAGGTGAGGTTAGGTCACTTGCCCGGAGGTTTGCCTCACCGTGGCGCAAGTGTCTAGTATAATATACTTTGCATGCAAACCATATTGGAAGCTAAAGCTCCTCCTAGTTTAATAAATGTTAGCACTTGTCTTGGATGCAGGGCATGCATTTTTCAGTCTAGAAGAGGCGGTGTATGCCTGTGCGATTAACCATTCAATTGCAGCATGTGTTTAGGGACGCGCAGCCTTTCCCCCCCACCTTTTCTTAACTTTGTAACTATGTAACTGTCAGGTTAGCTGCTCCCAGCCCCTCCTCCTGAGTTTCCTGTTTGCATAATAAGTAGTAGCAGATTTGCATATGATTTGCATCTGAATTGAATGCAAAGTGTGTAGAAAATCTATTTAGGTGCTGCACACTGAGCTGGTGGTCATTTCGGATGCAGCCTTAGTGGTATGCGCTGGCGTTCTCCTCGCTGTTCAACCAAATGTAAGTTACACATTTTTTTTGCTTAGCTGCTCCCAAGGTTTTAAATTTAGGTTAGGTCACTTGCCCGGAGGTTTGCCTCACCGTGGCGCAAGTGTCTAGTATAATATACTTTGCATGCAAACCATATTGGAAGCTAAAGTTCCTCCTAGTTTAATAAATGTTAGCACTTGTCTTGGATGCAGGGCATGCATTTTTCAGTCTAGAAGAGGCGGTGTATGCCTGTGCGATTAACCATTCAATTGCAGCATGTGTTTAGGGACGCGCAGCCTTTCCCCCCACCATTTCTTAACCTTGAATAATGGACTGGTGCTGGCGACTAGGAATGGAGGATCGTAGGAGGACGGCGTGGGACATGACAGCTGCAGGGGGCCGGTAGAAGCCCCAGGTAAGTGTTAGTTGTTGGTTTTTTTGTATGATCCACAGAACCCCTTTAAATAGCGCAAGTATCAGGAGTTTACTGGCGCCATTTTTCTTAGTGAATGAACCCCATTTTGCCTTACTCCCTGTTGTCGTATCAGAAATAGCAGAGGAATCTCTATCTACAACGGACACAAATAGCAAAAAGTTATTTTGTCTCTCTCAAAAGCAAAAACAATGGTATGGCCGGTGGTTCAGATAAATTTCTAATTTGGTTTACAAATTTTAATAAAGGACCTACCTTACCCTACTCTTTTGTACTGTACTTGTGTACTCGCCATACATCTGCCTTGTGTTGCAATAACTTCAAAATTCGAGTACAATGAGGGTTGTATAGAAAGTAATGTCCATTTGCCATTTTCTCCAAAAGTACAAAACCCAAATGTGATGCTTTTACGTTACCAGATAGAGTAAGCATAATGCATGCCTTGACTTGGATACAGTTGATCATTAAGTCTTTCTTAGGCTGCAAGAGTACTGTGGCATCAATGGCTTAGTCCTCCAATGGTTCTCTTCCTTCTTCGCTAGCAGAACACAAAGGGTAGCCTTGGGGCTTTTTTAGTCCAACCCTGTACCACTAAAATATGGTCTGATACTGTCCCCTTTGTTGTTCATTATATACATGCTACCACTCGAAAAAATTATCCAAAAACACGTTTGGACATACCACTGCTATGCTGCTGATACCCAGCTATATTTATCGTTCTTACCCTACATGACAGACTGCATTCTAAAAAATAAACACACGCTTAGCTGAGCTTCAAGAGTGGACAAATGACAACTAGCTTAAACTAAATGCTGACAAAACTGAGGTTCTTGTCATTGGAGGTCAGTGCCTAGCAGCAAAGCACCTCCAGCACAACTGAGGGTAGGGAACTCACACCTTATTAGCTCCAACACTGTGCGCAGATTGGGTGTACTGATTGATAGGGAATTAATCTTCAGGAATCAAAGTTCAGATGTTGTGAAACATGCAAAAAATATCATTCAGAGGATATTCCAATACTAGTCATCACATCACGGCTAGAACACTGCAATGCACTTTAAGCAGGCCTAAGTAAATACCTACACTGCTCAGAGCTTGTACAGAATGATGCTGCAAGGATGATAACAAGCCAACCCCACCATCGACACACAACACCAATGCTTTGCTCACTCCACTGGCTACCCATAAAATGGCATGCTAACATTCAAATATCTACATGATCTGGGCCCTGGATACCTGAAGGATTTGTTGCAACTTTGTCACACCTCCCACGACCTTATATCAACAAAATTGAATAACTTGATGTCATGCTGCCCCTACCCTTTGAAATGCCTTGCAACACACAATCAAGACATCTCCAAATGAACTGAAAATCCATCTGTTTATTCTGGCATTTATGATCACATAACTTTTTTCTCTGTAATACATCACAAACCGCAACTATGTACTGATGTAAGACAAGCTTATAGGCTCTGGGTCCTGCAGGAGAAAAGCATTTCACAAACGTGTGTTGCTGTTGTTGCTGTTGGATATAAACCAGAAACAAAGTCATTTGACTTCTTGACCAAAGATGACTGTATGAACGGTTTAAACATTTTCACCCATCTTTGCACATTACTCTCATCAGTTGTCTCCCCGCCACACACATTCATGAGCATTTTGCAGCAGCAGTACATCTGTCTTTGGACAAAAACTTGATAGCTATTCTGTTTCTGCTTCATATCCAAGGTTCTGCAGTGCCTAGACATACACAAATAAAGTATACATGGACTAAGAGTTACTCTATCTAGTGGTATAACAGCATCGCAGTTGGGTTAATAGTTTCTGAGAAAATGGCAAAAAATGCCTTACTTTCAGCCAAACTGTCATATTGCTCACACCAAGTTACCTGGGGCTGATGGCACTGTGCGGCTGTTAGTTGCCTTCACCATCAAAGAATTCTTCGGTTTTATTGAGATCCTGAAGTATCTCCTGGATGCAGCTATTCAGATCTAAGGCTGGTTCCTGTGGCAGTACCTGGAAACCCAATGGCTGTTCTGCAGAATCACTGTGTTGGAAGGATGCCAATGGAGATGGTGTGTCTTCCATAGGCACATCTTCACTATTTTGCTTGCATATATTCTCTGTACTTGCAGTATCATCAGAAAAAGAATCTTCATCATTCTCTGAGTCACACATTATTACAGTAACTTCAGAATCTGATGTATCAGAACTACCAGCAGTTATACTTTCAACTGGTAGCTGGACCTCATGATGAGCAGAGGTACATGATCTCTGATCTGTATCCTCATCAGTGTCGGAATCAGGGGCGGTGTGGCGTCTGATACGTGACACGGCCTCTCTCAGGTCTTTGGCAAAGTAATTTGGCTTTCTGGTGTACGCTCTAACTTGGGGTTTTATTGAAGGTGCTTGAACAACCAGATGGCTAACTCTTTTAGTAGTCTGTGGAATGATTGGATGATCGGGCACATGAGATGTAGCATGGCAGGCAGATGGTGTGGATTCTTTTTCACATTTACTCCTCTTTTCTGGACTCCGATTCACAGGTATGGGCTGCTCATTGTTTCTGAAATGTGTTCCCTTACTGTTGTGTACAGACATACAATTATCTTTAATGGGACATTGGTTGTCTTTAGCCTTTGACATACAGTTATCTTCCTCTAGCCTTTTAGTGGCATGCAGTTCCACAATATTATCTCTACAGATTTCTTCCGTGACCATGGGTTCAAAATCGTCCTGGTGCTTCTCAGTCATTGATAATTCAAGAGTCGTGGAGTCACTGCCTTGGCTCTCATCTAAGATAATGTCCTTCGGAAGGTAAGTGTTTAATTTTTGTGTTGCTGAGGTCTGATTATATAAGTGTAATTCTTGTACACAGCCATGATCCAATTCAGTTGTTTTTGGTAGCATTTCTGAAATAAGCGTCTCAGTGGCAGATGATTCAGGCATGTTGACCTCGGTTTCTTCTGTGTGAGAAGCTGACAGAGTTTGTTTTGAGCCAAAGTTTTTAGTGTTCACAGTAATGTTACAGTCCATTGACTTTTGAGTATTAGTGTGAACATCACAATCCCCGGATAGCTCTGTGACCTCTTGAATACATGGGAGTCCCTTACAATTTCTCAACTTATGTTCACTTCTACTGTTATTTGCAAAAAGATTTTCCTGAAGTGAATGGTACTCATTATCATATTTTGGCACTGACACGTTTGCTTTGCAAGAATCTTGAGCTTCATTGATGGATTCTAAATCACTCATAGAAATACCCAAGATACGAACTGCTCGTTCCTTGAGGCTTGGAGCCACTCTTTCTGTGAAGAGCTCATTAGACTGGTAATTATCTGAATGGTTTCTTGGAGCTACTCTTTCTGTGAAGAGCTCATTAGACTGGTAATTATCTGAATGGTTCCTTTCCTTTAAGTTTTTCACTGTTGAATCTGAAGCATTCCTTGGAGGAGGTGACCAACTAGGTGTTATCTCATTATTGGAGGCACCTGGAGAATGCTCTTTACCAGGTAAAATCTCTTCTTTAGATGTCCTATCATATATGATTGTAACTTGCTCCATAACTGGTGGAAATATATACTCTGCCCTAACTAGCACACAAGTTGCATCTATGACAAAGAAGCCATCATTCTCTTTGGAAGACAAAGGCTGTTTTTCTGCAACGTCCTTTGCGGTACGTTTTTTCTTACCCATCTTACTGCTGTGTGTAATAGAAGGCTCAGAAATATTGTATTTCCTCTCTAGCTTCAGGTTATCTTCATCCTTCCACCGATAACGATCACGGCCCCTGCCTGGCAGAGTATTGACTTTTCCAGGTTCTCGCCCCTTGGGTAACCCAAGATCTTGTTTGGATATGCTTTTATGTTTTATTGGGTCACGATGAGTTATGTCCTCGTACTTAAATGTTTTCATATAGTCTTTGTTCAAAGGAAGAGTATGACTCTGCCAACCATAGTCAGTTTTATAGGCTGCAGAATTTGAGTGAACTCTAAGCTTTGGCTCTTTACTAGAATTAACTCTTAGTGATCTTCTCTGTTCAATCTCTGTATCATGGTTTCTGGATTCTTGGGTTGAGTAGTTTCCTCTTGACATTTTATCAATAGGCTGAAATATTCCACTTGTATAACTGAAACCTAACTCTCGTGGCAGTTTCATTCCATGCAGAGGAATCGGTGGACGTTCATCAAATGAATGCATTTGCTTCTGACCATTATTTGCAGTAGTCTTATTTTTGAGTACTTCACTTCTGTCCTCCACTGCTTTGCCACTTACTCTTGGTAATGTGTGATGAGTAAATGGACCTCCTGGTTGAGGATTGGCAACTGTGCCATACATCATGCCATGAGTCTGATCATATTTAGATTTCTGGTCTGTAGGTATACTCGGGGCAACTGGAGAATTCCTTCCTTCCACAACTTCATATATATGATCTAGATAGTCATCAGAATTAGATGCTGCCCATGTCCTGAATGCCGGGGGAAGTTTTCGGTCCTGCATTACATTGTGATATGTGTTGCTATGTTTGGGCTTCTTGTCTGCTTTTCCCCGGTTCTCTCTCACGTTGGTGTCTGGTAAATTTATTTTGGCAGTTCTTTGGTGATCTACGCTATACCTTGGCATTTTTTCTCTACTTTCTTGGAAATCCTCTCTTTTGTTTAGTACAACTGATTCAGTAGTTACTTTATGGTAGGGTCCCTGAATGTGAATTAATTTATCTTTGCTAACAGAGAGGGTCCGATGCGGATAATCATAAGATGGTGGTGGAACATATGGTGGAGGTCCTTTTCTCTTCCTCACTTGCATCACATTTTCTTTTAATATTTGCTGTTTGGGGACCACATAGTTCACATAATTTTGCTCAGCCTGGGACTTACTGGCTTTCTCTTGTGAGGTCTCTGAACTGACTACAGTAGTGGTTGTAGATTTGGAATGTTTCACAAGCTTGGACCACCAACTTTTTTTCTCCTGACTTGTTGCCTCACTGGGTATTATCACTGATTTTGTGTTCTCTAATGAAGGTAGATCAAGTTTATTTATTTGGGATAACATCTGATTCTGCAGTGCCTTTGGTGGATAAGGTAAAGGTTCCCATTCACCTGATTTTAGTACTTTCCCCTTATTCTCCAGGGTATACTCAGGCTGCCATTCTCCATAGAGAGTATCCACTTTTAGAAGCTTTCCTTTGTAGTTGTGTTTACGGGAAGGTGAATGGTTCCCCATTTCAGCATCTCCAGGCGACTTGTGTCTTCTTCTTTCGTACCCTGAAGCTTTTCTTGTAGTTGTATCCCAGTCATGCTGAAATCTGTCTCTTAACCTGGAATCACCAATATGTTCCAATCTCACCATAGAGGCCGCCCTACTTCCTGGTGGTAGGAATGGTTCCCAGTTTGTAGAGTCTTGCAGAACCGTAGAGTGTTGCAGTCTGGAGGATGGCCATTGTCTGTATGGAGACTGGTCTCTCATCGGACCTTTGTTATCATACCTTGAAAACAGTCATTGAATATATTAAATTATTTAGGTGGAACTCAAAAACTCATTACAGAAACATTTATTTACATGATTCATTTTTCAGGTGCATTAGTGCAGAAAATATGTGTATTCATCTATGAGAATTTGTTTTGTTGTTACTTTTCAAAAATCATCATCAGCAGAAGTTGTACAGTATTCCGAGCTGTCTGCATAATCAACTATATGGTTTTCTTTCAGGAAAGTTGGCAGAATTTATGTTGATAGGGACTAGAAGAAGAAGACCCATCAAAAACAGCACCACTCAGGAACTCAAGATATCATCACGCATAGCCCTAAGTATCAACCAGGAAGGGGGTTCCGGACTGCTGATGCGGCGGAAGCCCATCGGTTAATTGCTAGCCCATTACACATTTAAGCAGCCGAGCGAGGACACATGATACAGAGGCTGTGCTGCTGAACAGACGTTTGTTAGGTAAGAACCTTTTGCATTTTTGTTTCTATTTTTGATCTCACGAGGCTAACTATATTATAGTCTACTTAGAACGCTTTTTTACTTAGACACTACGTTAGACCACTAGCTAGGATGCATTCTGTATGTACAATGCTTGTTTCATTTATTTCATTTATATTGGGAATACAGACTATTATAGGTACTGTATATTCTACCAGCTATGTGTCACTATGCAATTAGTTCTATTATACGTATCTGTTTTTCTGATGGCTGTCATTATATTATACTGTTTCGCTATATAAATTTGGGGGTATAATTTTTGGGGAAACATTTATTTATAACAAATAACTCTGATCTAAGTCTACAGGTATTGTACGTATACACATTATGAGTACCTATAGCTGTTTATCATGGTTGGTACCGCTACTTTTGACACTCTAATATACAAAGACTTTTGTTCAACTACTGTCTGTTCATTGGTCCTTAGTCCTTTGTCCTCTGATCTTATTTTCCCCAGCTGTTCTCCTTTGATTGCCTGATGAAGCAGGACTTTTCCCGTGAAACGTGTTGCATGCTGGAGATCTAAATAAATGGTATTTTTGTAATAAAAATAACGAATCCTTGTCTGTTTACGTTAGAGGGAGGTAAGTCCACTAACTTCCCCCTTTTAAACTGTTTTTAGCTGGTTTCACTCTACTTTGGCACCTCTGTTCAAAAGTTTTGCATTTAGCACCACTCAAGAGTATAGTTTCAAAAGCATGTATACAATAGTCTTCATTATACAGATTAAATATAAGACACCTTTAGTAGCACAAAATTAAAAAACATTAAAACAGACCATGTTGTCCTAAATCACTTTGCTGCTACCTATCAGAGGCGTCTGAGCCATTAGGCAGCTATAAATTCTTGACTAGAGCGACAGGAGGAGGGAAGGGCGCTGCTGCACTGAGTAGTGAGAGAAGAAATGCCTCTTAGCTAACTCAGGTATCAGTTTACACAGCAGCAGCAGCAGCGCCTGACTCGACTCCTGATTCACTGACTGATTCATTCATTTCCTTCAGCTCAATGATTCAAAGAACCACAGTAATGAATGAGTCAGTGAGAGAAGGCACTCATCCTAGTCAGGGATCCGAGTACAGTATCAGCTCCTGAGTCCTGAGATTCATTCAGTCCCTCTCCCTCTGCTACTGGTAACTGCATGGAAGTAGAGACTGTGTAGCAGGCAGGCATTGACTTGTGTCTGCTGTATTCAGGTTTGTTGTTGTAAGGCAATGTGAAATTCTAGGCTAGCTGATAAAAGTGCAATTAGAGGGCAGGCAACCTGGTAAATATACACAGCATGATGCAGAGGAGAGTCCTTGGGAAAAAAAATCTGTCTGGTCTCTCCCCATTGTTAAAATGACTGCATGTGCAGATAAGGTGTTAAAGTGGATCTGAGATGAACTTTTACTCATTGCATAATTGTGTTCCTTACATATAGTTTATAGGGCATTCCTCAAGCCAAATACTTGTTTTGTTTTGTTTTAATACCCTAATTTCCTATAAACTAAACAAGCCACACCCACAGCTTCTCCAGAGTGCCTTGGCGCTTGCAAGGGATTGTGGGATTTCAGTCTGGGCAGGTGAAAAAGGTGTTACTAGCTATAGATTTCAGAGGCAGAGTTTTCACAATCTGAGAGCTGCAGTGCAGATACAGATCAGTTGCCTGTGTAATGGAGGAGATAAGAGTGGAGTTTTCACAGAATATGCAGATTAGCATGCCTAGATACAGATAAGCTTGCCTGTGTGTGTAATTGTGTAATAGTGACAAGCAGAAAACATGTCTGCTCCCATTGTATCACAGGAAAAAATATTAATATACTGTTGAAGCTGTTTGAAGATAGATTTGCTGTGTAAACTATCTAAACTTTAGATAAGATATATAGACAAGTCACTTGTTATATTTAGTTTTTCATCTCGGATCCGCTTTAAACAGGTTGATCTCTTGAGTGGTGCTGTTTTTGATGGGTTTTCTTCTTCTAGTCCCGAACGTATGGTTTTGGGCCCTAGCACACTCAAACTGTAGGTGTTGCGGACATTCTCTCTAGAATTGATGTAGATTTACCTTCCAGGAATAGTGCCATATTTCCCTCTGACATCGGCAGGTCTCCTGGTAATGTCAGAGACTGGTCTGTGTGCCTGTCGCTCTCTGCCTGGTAGAGTGCTGTATTTCAGAGGCGTGTCTGGCACTCTTCTGTAATTAGAGCTGTACACCCAGGAGCCATCTATGTCCATCCATCTGCGACTATCCATCCTGGCAAAATCAAACAGAATATAGATCGTATAGAGGAGAAATACAGCAGAGAATGGCATGGTCCTATAATGCTAACAATTATATAAAAGGACCACTTAACCGTAAAATATTTAAAATTTAAAATACATGTAAACACATGCAAATAAGAAGTAGGTTTCTTCCAGAGTAAAATGAAACATAAATTACTTTTTTCCTATGTTGCTGTCACTTACAGTAGGTAGTAATCATCTGACAGACCTGACAGGATTTGGACTAGTCCATTTATCTCTTCATAGGGGATTTTCAGCATGACCTTTATTTTTATTTTTTTTTATAAATACCACCCTTTATAAATACCCTCCTTGAAAAGGATGTATACAAAGATGCTGGCCGGCCTCCCTGCTCGCTGCACACTACTGTATTTTGGCAGTTAGACAGAGCAACTGCTATTCACTAAGTGCTTCTGAAAAGAAAGAAAATCCTGAGAACACCCCCCCCCCCCCATTAGGAGACGAGCTAGTCCAAAACCTGTCAGATTTTTACTATGTGCTGTAAGTGACAGCAACATAGGAGAAAAGTAATTAATGGCACATTTTACTCTGGAAGAATCGTACTTCTTCTTTGTATATGTTTACATGTATTTTAAATGTTATGATTTTTGCAACAGTGTTCCTTAAGGCTGGTTTCACACCAGGACGTTGCATTTTAGGGGACGTTATGGTCGCATAACGTGCCCCTAACGCAATGCCTGGTGGTGCAGGAGAGGACGTTAGAGTGAGCCGCCTAACGCGGCTCTATCCGCATAAGGTCTCCCAGAGTGGAGAACACAAAGAATTGCAAGTGCAGGGTAATCCTGTCAGCAAACTTAGGCGCAGCAAGTGTACTTATACCTGCAGTCCCAGATATAGGGCTGAACCAAACAAACTATCTCCTCTGCCTCAGAAAGAGACTTAAGTTTCACATAATAATGCAAGTGGGGTGTAGCTTGCGGGTGGTGGTCCTAGGCGCTGGGAGAGATTTGGACCCCGCCGGTACTGTTACCTGCATTTGAATGCTTAGATCAATTAACAGGTAATGCAGCTCTTAAGTCACATAGTAGTGGTTAGGAGGGGACATAGAGACTGGCTGCACACGCCACCTCTGCTGCCACGTAATTTGCATTATTATGTAAAGCATAACAGAATCATAAACAAGAGGCCACAAGGCCAGTTTTCTGGAAAGGAAATAAATCTAACCTTGAGACACAACAGAGTTTCTTTATGCTCTAATAGGGGTACAGACCATACACCAACAGCATTTTTCTTTTTTGACCTCTAGATGTCCTGTTTTTATGACCATATACTACATTGTAGAAAAGCTGAGTGACATTGAGGACACCATGAGGATCACTATGGAATACCCAGATAAGTCTCTGCTCCTACTTACTATCAAAACATACCCATTCAATAGTTTTTTAAAAGGACAACTATCAAAATTAACTAAAATTCTAAATGCCAGATATATTTCCAGTAATTACGTACTAGCAAATAGCAATACTGGCTATTAGCTCTGTAGGTACGTGAGGTTTACAGAATGACAGTTTCTTCAATAGTTGTCCTTTAACCTCCCTGCCGTTCTAAAAATTAGCTGCGCACGGCAGGGAGGGTGTTTTTTCGCATTTTTTTTTTAGCATGTAGCTAGCCTAGCGCTAGCTACATGCTTCCCCCCCTCCCTGCGGCGTCCACCCGTATGCGCTGATCGCCGCCGGCACATATGCCCATCCGGAAATCCCGTTCTGAACGGGATTTCCATGAGGGCTTCCCCCGTCGCCATGGCGACGGGCGCGATGACGTCACCGACGTCGTGACGTCAGAGGGAGTCCCGATCCACCCCTCAGCGCTGCCTGGCACTGATTGGCCAGGCAGCGCACGGGTCGGGGGGGGGCACCCTTTTTTTTTTTTAAAAAAAAGAGGGGTTAAGAGGGTTTTTTTTAAAAAAAAGAAGGGTTAAAAGAGCCTGAAAGGACCTCATCAATCCATGCCATGCACTTGTGAGGACCAGAAGGTCCAAAACAGGCTGTATGGATGCTGGATTGATGTGTAAAATATATAAGCTATAGCCTCACTATACACCAGCGGTTCTGGATGTGTGCCTGGCTTTCAAGGGCATAAAGAGATAATTTGCCTATTCAGGAGTGATGCATCATGGGAAACCACAGTTGCTCTCTTAAAATATACCTGAAGTGAGAGGGATATGGAGGCTGTCATATCCATTTCCTTTAAAACAAAGCCAGGTGCCTGGCACTTCTGCTGCCCTTTTTGGCTGCAGTTGTGTCTGAATCGTACACCTGGAACAAGCATGTGGCTAATCCAGTCAGACTTCAGTCAGAAACATCTAATCTGCATGTTTGTTCAGGGTCTATGGCTAAAAGTATTAGAGGCATTGGATCAGCAAGACAGCCAGGTAATGTCCATTGTTTAAAAGGATGTAAATATGTCAGCCTTCATATTCTATTCACTTCAGATGTGCTTTAAAGCTGAAGTAGGGCAAATACCTTCTGTTTTAAAAAGGCAAAATTATACATCAGGATCACTGGTGCAGACAGTAGAACATCAGCAGCAGAATATGGATGTTACGGTTGGCTAGCTCGGTTACCATCATGGGACTGTGTATAGAAGCTTTTCACTACATAGGTACTGATCAATGTTTGTAGTGCTCACACATACAGAGCATACAGAGCCCACACACAGTTTTATTGAATTCTTATACAGGACTGAGTTCCATTAAAAAGGGATGGGTGGTAATATTAACACAAATGAAATGAGCACTGCTTATTAGCATACAAAGGGAGGCCCCAATACCAGAACAATTGATCTGCCAATGAAACTGTAATTGTTTAGATCTGGTTTGTACTGATTGTTGCAACTCCTTAATGCTGCTTGGTACACACAATGCAATTTTCTGATAGATTTATGGTCAGATCAACTATTTCCAACATGTCCGATCTGATTTAAAAAGTATTTTTTCATAGACATGAACAGAAAATTGGAAATCATTTTGGACATGTTGGAAATAATCAATCTGACAGTAAATCTGTCAGAAAATTGCATTGTGTGTATTAGATTTCCAAGACAATATTTCAACCTGTGAAAACCCAGGAAGTGTATAAATAGTATGTTTTTTATAAAGTGTCTTTACACTCCTCATAACAGTTGCCTGGCAGTCCTATGGATTTCTTTGGCTGCAGTAGTGTGAATCACACACCTGAAACAAGCATGTGGCTAATCCAGTTATTCTTTGATTGGCATGCTTGTTCATGGTCTGTGGGGCTAAAGGTGTCGAAGGCAGAAGACCAACAAGACAACATTGTTTAGTTGGAAATAAATATGCCAGCCTCCATATCCCTCTTGGTTCAGGTGTGCTTTAATAGCCTTTGCAACTAACAAGTAAATAAAACACATTGTGGGTACCAGTGGCGTAGCAATAGGGGTTGCAGAGGTTGCAACTGCATCTGTGCCCTTGGGCTAGAGGGGCCCCAAGAGGCCCTCCTTCAACCACAGTATTAGCTCTCTATTGGTCTGGGGCTGGTAATAATTACTTCTATAAATACTATAAATAGTGGTAATTATTAACAAGCTGCTCCCTATCCCCCTTCTTGCTCCTCTGACACTGTAGTTGTCCTTGGTAGGTTTTGGTGCACCGTATCAATTGTTATGTAAAGAATACTTGGGGGGGGAGGACATGTAAAACTTGCACTGGGGCCCATAGCTCCCTAGCTACGCCACTGGTAGGCACTACTTATAAGCAGATAGTAGTCTTTATTTCTTATGAACAAAAAGTGCATCAGTATACCACTTACAGATACAGGCTAATATTCTACCATGAACATAAGTGCATAGCCAATCAAAGCAAACTATCACCGCTTAAAATACACATAACAAGAATATTGAGAAAAGTGTCTAAAATCATAAGAACATCAAGTGTTCACTCACCTCAGCTACAGCCGACCTATTCTGCAGCCCCTGCCAGTCATCTGCACTCAGATTATATTTGTATTGCTATAGCCTCCTCCAGGCTAAGGAATCTTAATAATTCCTGGTCATATGTAGAGACAAACAAGCTAAGCATGTCTTCATTACTTCCATCAGTGCAACAGAGACTCCCCCAGGTACACTAATGAGGGACACCGCATAAAAATAGCTTACCAGTCACACTGAGTAACATCAGCTCTTATCTGACACCATCATTAATATTGAGTAAACCATCATGTAAGAAGAATGAAAGGACAACAGAAGTGAGAGGGGATATGGAGGCTGCCATATGTATTTCCTTTTGAGCAATGCCAGTTGCCTCCCTATTCTGCTGATCCTCTGCCTCTATTACTTTAACCACTTGCCGACCGCACGCTTATACCGTGCGTCGACAAAGTGGCAGCTGCAGGACCAGCGACGCAGTTCTGTGTCGCCAGCTGCAGGCTGATTAATCAGGAAGCTCGCTCGAGCGGCTGCTTCCTGTCAATTCACGGCGGGGGGCTCCGTGAATAGCCTGCGGGCCGCCGATGGCGGCTCGCAGGCTAAATGTAAACACAAGCGGAAATAATCCGCTTTGTTTACATTGTACGGCGCTGCTGCGCAGCAGCGCCGTAAGGCAGATCGGCGATCCCGGCCAATCAGCGGCCGGGGATCGCCGCCATGTGACAGGGGACGTCCTGTCACTGGCTGCACAGGACGGATAGCGTCCTGTGCAGCCCGGATAACCGGGGGGGAAAGGTAGGAGAGGGAGGGGGAGAATGTCGCCGCGGACAGGGGCTTTGAGGTGCCCCCCCCCGCAACATGCCTGCAGGCAGAAGCGATCAGATCCCCCCTGCACATCATCCCCATAGGGGGGAAAAAAGGGGGGCGATCTGATCGCTCAGCGTGCACCCTGATCTGTGCTGGGGGCTGCAGAGCCCACCCAGCACAGATCACAACAAACAGCGCTGGTCCTTAAGGGGGGGTAAAGGGTGGGTCCTCAAGTGGTTAAGGCTGCTTTGACAGTAAGATGTTACACGTTAGTGCAGCCTGTAACGCAGCTCACCGCACAGCAATGAAAAATCAATGGGCTGTTCACAGTGCCCACATTGCGTTATATTGCAACACAGCACGTTTAAATAAAGTGCTGCATGCTGTGCGTTCTACGCGGCTAAGCCGTGTTAGACTGAGTTAATTAATATTCACTGCACTGTGATGTGCAGTGTTTACTTTCCAGGAGCGGCCGCTCTGTGCGGCGATTGGCTGGCAGGACCACGTGATGCGGATCACGTGGTCTCCGCATCCCAGAGCACAAAAAAGGCGCACCAAAAGCTGCATGACGCAGCTCTAGGTAGCGCCCTGCTCCAACACCACCAGGCGTTGCATTAGGGGCACGTTATGTGACCTATAACGTCCCCTAAAACGCAACGTCCTGGTGGGAAAGCAGCCTTAGCCATAGACCTTGAACACGCAGATCAGGTGTTTCTGACATTATTGTCAGATCTGATGAGATTAGCTGCATGCTTGTTTATGGTGAGACATTACTGCAGCCAAATAGACCAGCAGGGCTGCCATTCAACTCCTATTGTTTAAAAGTAAATAAATACGGCAGCCTCCATATTCTTCTCACTTCAGTTGTCCCTGAGGCCCCTTTCACACCGGCGCGTTGCAATATTCTGGTTTGCCACAGGGTAATACCAAGCCAATGAAAGTCTATGGGGCATGACATATTTGCCGCATGGCAACTCTGGAGAAACAGCGCGTTGGTAGGCAACGACAACGTGCACCAAACCGGAAGTCATGTAAGTCTATGGCGATGCAGATTTTTTTTTAAACGGTTTTTGTGGTCACGTTGCAACGCACCTGCGTGGAACTGTATTTTTTCAATACACTTCCACAAAATTCATTTTTCAGCCACAGGAAGTGAGCACTAGCCTCACTTCCTGGGGGATTACCGTGTTGCCGTGTGATCATCTGATTACACCACACTGCTAACGCTGCCCTGCGGTGTGAAACCGGCCTTAAAGAGACACTGAAGCGGAAAAAAATATATGATATAATGAATTGGTTGTGTAGTACAGATAATTACTAGAACATTAGTAGCAAAGAAACCATTCTCATATTTTTATTTTCAGTTATATAGTTTTCTTATAACATTGCATCATTCTCTTATATTTGCAGTTTACACACTACTCAGCATTCTAAATGATTTTACAGAGCAGGCCAGTGAATTTTTGAACTGTTCTCTGCAGGAAAAAAAAACAATACAGCGCCAGACACTTGAGATAATAAGCTTCAGAAGACAGAGCTCTCTGCGACTTTGAAAGTCGTGGAGCTCAATGGCTTTTTTTTGCATAGATAACGACTGGAGTTTCTTAACTCTTCCTATACTGGAAACAATTACACTGATGTATTTGATCTTAATGTTTTATTTCTTAGCTGTACTACACATACAAATCATGATATCATAATTTTGTGTTCGCTTCAGTGTCTCTTTAAATAATGCAGCCCTATTCAGTGCCTCATTCATCTAACCAAAAGGCATTATCCCTCCTATCTGTGCCTTAGGGTACATACACACATCAGACTAAAATGAAAGATCACAGACCAATCTTACCACCCTTCATGTAGTATGAGAGCCATACTCTACACAGTCTTTTCTATGGAGCTGAACTCAACATCAGAAAAAAATCTTTGCAAGATGCTGCACACACAGATGCTGTACAGACACAAAAGATCAGTATCTGCAAAAGATCTGTTCCTGCCAAAAATCCATTTCTGCAAATTGCAATGATAGTCTATGAGATCTGCAGATCATCATACACACATGATTTAACTGACATTCATCTGCAGATCAGATCCACCAGGATGGATTTTCAGGTCTGCAGATCTGCAGATGAATGTCAGTTAAATCATGTGTGTATGATGATCTGCAGATCTCATAGACTATCATTGCAATTTGCAGGAATGGATTTTTGGCAGGAACAGTTCTTTTGCAGATACTGATCTTTTGTGTCTGTACAGCATCTGTGTGTGCAGCATCTTGCAATGATTTTTTTCTGATGTGGAGTTCAGCTCCATAGAAAAGACTGTGTAGAGTATGGCTCTCATACTACATGAAGGGTGGTAAGATTGGTCTGTGATCTTTCATTTTCCAAAGACTATGGTCTGATGTCTGTATGTGGCCTTACTCATTCCACAGCTAATAGCATTAAGTATATCCTTTCACCATAACTCTAAACGTCTAACCTCAGTCTTTACATTATACCTATCACTAATCTATGTCCTGAATTATTGGTGACATTGAACTCTGACAATACTTGCTAGATTTTGTTTTTAATCATTTAAGGACGACCCTAATTGAAATCTGCACTGTTTTGATTCTGCTGTGGCAGGGCGTAGAATTCGACTCACCGACTCCGCACGTACTCACCGCTCCCCCCGATCACATTGCCATCTCCCCACCGCGGCTCACTCGCCCTGCCGTCTCTATGATGGCAGAGCCCTGTGAGCCGGTCAGGAGCCGATAAGTTTACAAGGACAAGACATGTCAGAAATGGCCCTGAGTCTACACCTGAGTGGGTCCAGGTAAGACAGAGGTGCCATGAAACTGCTGGTAAGGGGCGGGGGTGTTGATAGCTGCCCTAGGGCAGTAAAAAGTACAAATCCAGCGCCCTCACATGCTGCGAAGATGTATTACACATGCCCAGGAAGGATTACCGATAGGAAAACAATGAGCCTTAGTTTAGAGATGGACCAGGTAAATAAATGTGTACACTCACCTGCGCACTCCCTTCTTCCTCTTACTAAATACAGCCCCAATAGTGATCTCCAATTAGCAGCGCACTTCACACGATTCTGTGGCTCACTTGGTTGATGCTCAGCAAAGGATGCTTCTTTTTTTGTATAAAATGCTCTGAGCTGAACAAATAGGGATTTAGCAGCACAAGAGGTGCCCATAGTCAGCAGATTTCAGCTGCCCTGTCCTCCTAGCACAACAGAGAAAACAACTCCCCAGCACATACAATAGAACAGGAGAGAAGCCAGGCCTGGCGTCTGCATGCTGACCAAAGTCCCAGCACTTCCTCTGCATGGCAGTCCCAGCGCTTCCTCTGCATGGCAGTTCCAGCTTACACACATCACTTGTCCTGGTTGGGGAATATTTGAGTTTATGTCTTGGCTAGAAAGTAACAAGCTTGAGGTGCACATCTGGCCACAGACATAAAGAGATCATATCCATGCCTCAGCCCAGCATCCTTACAGAGAGGTACAGTCAGGTTCATAGAAGAATCAGCATATTCACATACAAGGCAGTCCTCCTCCTGGATGTGAGATTATTGCTTTGTAAATGTGCTGCTTACTTATGAAAGATGGGATTTGCCCCTTAATTTTATCTATTCTCTGAAGCTTACATTATGCCTAGGTTCACAGTGGTCAGCTGCATAATGCACACATTATAATGTGTGTGAACTGCAGTGGAGACTGGGCATAGACTTTATTGCAAAGCCTGCATGCAGTGACTTAGGATAATGTGATCAGTTACAACGCAGTACTGTGAACAGGCCCATAGAATTATATGGGCAGTGTGCAACGCAACTGAGCACTGTGAACCAGCCCTCAGCCTTATCAGGCCTGACCGCTTTTGTCCTACAAGCACCGGATCCAGGCTAGCAACACAGAACGTGACTCAAGCCTGGTACGCACATCCAATTTTGATAGGCCAATTTTACCACTTCCATGTAGTGTGACAGCTTACCTTCACATTCTATTCATAGTTCAAAATATGTGGATCTTCATACTGTAGGGAGGTGGTAAAATTGGTCAGTGATTGGCAAATCAAAATTGCATGTGTGTTTGTACTCTTACTTAGGGTGTGTACACACATCCAGTTTTGATTGGCCAATTTTACTATATCCATGTAGCATGAGAGCTTACCAACCATCTTTTCGTAATTCAAATTCTGCTGGTCCTCAAGCTACATAGAAGTAGTAAAACTGGCCAATCCTAGGGCAAGCAAAATTTGGGCTGAAGATAATTGAACATAGGCCATGCGTGATCTCTGGCAGTGGGGAAGGCAGGACACACAGCACAGGGACTTGTGTGTTCATAGAAATATAAGAGATCCCCTGAAAATAAGCCCCAGCACATCATTTGAAGCAAACATTGAAGAGACTCTGTAGTCTCAAAAAAAAAAAACCAAAAACAGTTTTTATTTCAGATTGCTCTTTAGTATTAATGTGCCACCTAAAACGCAGCATACCCGCGGCTGAATACTCACTACAACCCCCTGAAATCCCTGGGCAAAAATCCACGACTTTCTTGGTTGTGGATTTTGCTGCCCTAAGGAGGCAGAGCTTTGGGCTGTTACTCTGCCTCCATTCGTGTCCATCAGCGTGGAATGCCGCCTCTTCCCGCCCCTCTCAGTGAAAGAAGTCTGAGAGGGGCAGGGAGAGGCGGCGATCAGCGTTGATGGACGTGAGTAGAGGCAGAGCAACAACCCAAAGCTCTGCCTCTACACAGAAGTGCTGCACAAATATTCCCCGGGGGATTCCAGGGGGTTATAGTGAGTATTCAGGCGCGAGTATGCAGCGTTTTAGGTGGCACATTAATACTATAGAGCAAACAAATAAAAACTGTTTTTTATTTTTTGAGATTTCAGAGTCTATTCAGACACTCTTATTTTCAGGAATACCCGGTATTTACCACCCTCTCCTACATGTTCTTCCTTCCAGTCCTCGTAACAGGAAAGGGAATAGGATTAGCTGCTACGAGAGAATCAGAGAAGGTACTGCAGTCAGCCACACCTCAGGGAACATTGTGAAACCAGCTTTTATAAAGGTGTGTATACCTCAATAGGGTTGGGATACCAGGAGTTCCGATATATGACAGAACTATTTCACAAGTATGACTGATTGGCAGCTTTATGTGAACAGAGCTGGGATTCACTGCTAAGAAACAATACGGTAACCCTCTGATGAAAGACATTTGAGCCTGAAAGAAAGGCATTAATCGCAGAACATAAAACTGACATACTCTAAAGGGAAATCCCATTTTGTAATAAAACTGCCATGAATATAGATTTTTGCTGCATACATCTATTTGTTATTTTATGCTATTAAATGATCTTGGCCATTTCACCCGGCATCCTGTGACACTCCTATCTTCAAAAACAAAAAAAACACGTTTTGGTCAAAATGAACCAAAACGCTGACTTGAGAAAAAAAAAAAAAGGTACTGCTGTCTGTGTCTCCAGCAAGATTGTTATTATTGATTTGTATAGCACCAGCATCTTCAATGCTATAAAACAGAATATAAACACAGTTACTGTTAACAAGACAAGACAAAGCTTGATTACAGCTTTTGCAGTGAACAAATCAATACCAGTTTATAACATAATGGTGGAAGATATGCACATACATTACACAGCATAAAGAGACAAAACGGGGAAAAGAGCCCTGGCCAATTAGCCTTACATCCCAAAGGGTTAAGGGATAGGACCATAGTCTGTGTATACGATGGTAAGATTGTGGTCAATGGTCAAAGTGTCCTTAGAGAGAGAATATGCTTACCTGAAGAGGTGTGTTTTCAGGTTTCATCTAAAAAGGGTAAGTGTGGGCAAATGGCGGATGTGCTGAGGGAGAGTGTTCCTGGGAGGCAAGAGGATTAAGAGAAGTCTTGTATGCAGGAGTGAGAAGAGGTAACCAGAGAGGAGGACAGGAGAATACTGTAAGTAGAGTGGAGATTGTGTGTAGGGTGGTATCTGGAAATAAGTTTATTTAGATAAGAAGGAGCTAGGTTGTAAAGTGATTTATAGGTGAGTGTCAGGATTCTGAATTGTATCCTTTGTGTAACTGGCAGCCAGTGAAGATCCTGACAGAGTGGGATGGGGCTGGAGAGGTGAATGAGTCGTGCAGCAGAGTTCATGATGGACTGCAGCGGAATCAAACGGTTAGCGGGTAGGCCGCAGAACAGAGCATTGCAGTAGTCTAGATGTGAGATAATAAGAGCACGCACCAGAAGTTTGGTAGTGTCCCATGTTAGAAAAGAGCAGATGCGAGCGATGCCTTTTAGGTGGAGGCGACAAGGGTATAGTTTGTCAATGTATGGTTTGGATGAGAGTAATGTCCAGTATTACACCTAGGGAGCCCGCCTGGCGGACAGAGATTAGGATGTCAGGAAGGGGCGTTGAATTGTGGGATGGAAGAATAACTATTTCAGTCTTGTCCATGTTAAGTTTTAGAAAACAGGAGGACACAAAGGTGGAGATAGCATTGATAGTGTCAGGAACATGAGCTGTTACGGTAGCCAAGACAGGAACTGAAAGGTAGATTTGGGAACCGGCAGCGTATAGGTGATATTGGAAACCAAAGGAACTGATTAGCTGACCAAGACCATTAAAGTGAAGACTGAGAAAAGGAGAGGTCTGAGGATTAAAGCGGTATCGTCACCATAAAAATCAAATTTCAACAGCAACTGGTCTGAGTGTATTAACCACTTCACCACTGAGGGGGTTTACCCCCTGACCACCAGAGCAATTTTCACCTTTCAGCGCTCCTTCCATTCATTTGTCTATAACTTTATCATTACTTATCACAATTAAACGATCTATATCTTGTTTTTTCCACCACCAATTAGGCTTTCTTTAGGTGGGACATTATGCCAAGAATTATTTTATTCTGGGATGTGGGAAAAAAATTAATTATTTTTCAGTTTTCGGCCATTATAGTTTTTAAATAATGCATGCTACTGTAATTAAAACCCATGAAATGTATTTGCCCTTTTGTCCCGGTTATAAAACCATTTAAATTATGTCCCTATCACAATGTTTGGCGCCAATATTTTATTTGGAAATAAAGGTGCATTTTTTTCAGTTTTGCGTCCATCCCTAATTACAAGCCCATAGTTTATAAAGTAACAGTGTTGTACCCTCCTGACATAAATATTTAAAAAGTTGAGTCCCTAGGGTAACTATTTATGTATTTTTTTTATTGTACATTTTTAATTTTTTTTTTTATTACAAAAAAAAAATATTTGGGAGTGTGGGAGGTAATGAGTTAATTTTTTTGTGTTAAAGTAATTTATTTGTATGTGAAAAATGTGTAGGGTGTAGTTTTACTATTTGGCCACAAGATGGCCACAGTAACTTTTTGTTTTAATGCGACCTCCAAGCGTCCTTCCGGAAGCTTGGAGGAAGTACTTGGAGGCTGGGTAAGTTTGTATCTTTTCACAATGATCGCGGCAGCGGATCATTGCGGGGCTTAGATCAACGAACGGGAATGGATTTTCCCGTTCATTGATCTCCGGGCGAGCGGGCGGCGGCGTGTTTACTATCGGCGGGCGGCGTGTTCACGAGCGGGAGCGCGGGCAGCGGCGGGAGCGCGGAAAGTACGGATTTCTCCGTCCCTGGGGGTTAAAGGATGGAAAAAGGGACGGAGAAATCCGTACGGGCGGGGGTAAAGTGGTTAAGTGATAAAGATGCTAAGCCTGCATTCAAAACTTTTTCTGCTGTTATGATTTGGAGTTATCACATACTTAAGGAACACTGGCCCTTTAGTAGTCGTGCCAAAGAATTGCATGCTGGGGGTTCTTTTTATCTATAATCTATTCCTCCTCTTCGCTTTATTTCCCTGCCAGCTTCTTATCTGAAACCTAATCCCCTACTCACTTGTGTTTACAAGCAAGGCTGAGGCGACTCAGCGATTGGAGGAGACAAGAAAAAAAGTAAAGGGCAGAAATGACATCACAAGTTAGCCTTAACTGTGGGCAAAAGACATGGCCCCCACCAGGAACAGAATTCTCGTAATTTACTATACAACATTCACTGAAATCAAAACGTGGACAGTACAATACATGTGTTATGTAAGTAGATCAAGTATTTATCTACTTTTATATGTGTTTTTTTCCCTGGCATAGTATGGCTGATCCTAGTGCTTTAAGCCTTGGGGAACTCCAAAAGTTAGGGGTCGTGGAGAGGAGGTACTGCCGGAGGCAGCGACACTGAAGGCCCTATCTGCGAGATAAGAGGAAAGCCATGAGAGAGCAAGCGCAAGACCCGGAATACCCATGGATGAGAGGATTTGGAAGAGAGAAAGGTCTACTGTATCGAAAGCGGAAGAGAAATCCAGGAAGATCAGCATATGTGATTCTAACGCTCTTGATTGTAACAATGCAATCAGTTGCATTGCAATTGAAGAGGTGTGAACCATTCATAGATTTTCTATTAGTGTGGCAGTAACTGTAGTAGCAGTAGAGTGTTGTACTGTGTTAGCCATCAGTAAAAGCCTGCCAATGGGCAGGCACATTTTAAAACCTACAAACACTGTTTCTGGCCACAAAAGTGGTGAAAAAGTTGTTTCAAGGGGTCTAACACCTGGACAGGGGCATGATAGAGGGGGATCGATGCCAAAAGTCTCACCAAAAATTATGGAGTTAACGCAAAGTCGGGTTTTAATCCCTAAAGGTTTCTTTATAGAAGGATCGATTTAAATCAAGTGAAGCCACGATTTAAATCAAGTGAAGTGTCGTTGCCTGAACTAAAATTACCTTTTTTCATCAAACAAAGCACACAGTGTCTATGATCTGCTTTTTGTATTGCTTTTTATATGTCTGTACCACAAATTCTTCTGCTGCTTTACAAATAATTTTTCTACCTTTTTGAAGAAGAAAAATAATTTTTTGTGAATATAATAAAGTGTGAAACAAAAAATTTTGCAAACAGATCGCTATTTTGTGGCTTCACTTGATTTAAATCGATCCTCCTATAAAGAAACCTGGTACTATTTGAGCACAGTGGTGTGCTCAAGTGTGGATCGTTACACTAACAAGAGTTCCTTTTTCTGTTACCTAGGACTCATTCACAACCATATTGAAACATTTAATCCCTAAAGGGCAGGAATCACATTATGCACAGCTCTCGGTGTCAATGTACTATGGAGTGTCACAAATCGAGAAATGCAATAGTACTATCAAAATACTATGATAAAATAATGCTTTGGAGTGGTTGGTTCTCTGCCTGCAACTTAATGAGGCATCAGCAGTAGTGTGGACATAGCTCTGGGTGTCAGTGGGCTGTTGAGTGTCACACACACAAAAAACACAGGTCACCGATGTGTTTGAAGTGCTTTCACAGCAAGTGAGGAACAAGAACACAGGCCTAACTAATGCTTTCCTTACCTATCTGTAGCATGTCTGTCCCTGCTCTCACTAATAGTCAGCAGCCAGCAATATGGCCACTGCAACGGCTTTCTGATAGTCGGGTGGGGGTCCAGGGAGGGGTGCTAGCTGATTGGCTGCCATGTGTATGCTGACTGTGAGGTAAGGGGTCAAAGTTTAACTCAATGATGATGTATAGGGGGCGAATCGAACACGCCAAATGTTTGCTATTCACCGTGAATGCAAACAGCCGATGTTCACAGAATACTGCTCGCCAGCAAACAGTTCGGGCCATCTCTAAGATAGGGTGCATTTCTCTATATTTTTCTTCTGTCCTGTGCAAGCTCCACTTTAAAAACTCAGTGGGGTCTGGTAATAAAGCTAGTATATTAGCCATCTGGGAAGATTTTTTTTTTTTTTTTTCAGTAAGCCCAATTTGTTGTGCACAATCACCAATTGGTTAAGTTTTCATCCAGCCCGATTATGATTCAATGTGACTAAAATGTATGAAGTAAAACTTGGAATGGACCTGAACACTTCCACAGGACAGAAGAAAAACAGAGAAATGCACCATGTATGTATGTATGTATGTATGTATGTATGTATGTATGTATGTATGTATGTATGTAGAGAGTATAGCCTATTTAATACGCCCTTATTTCTGTCTAATCACAAGTTGTAGTTTGATCTGTCTCCTGTGTCACATGACTGCCACAGCAGATAAGCGCATTTAAATGCACAGGCTGTTAACAATATGTCTGCTTCCATGAATCAGGAAGTAGAAACAGTGCACATTTATTGTAGGATTTGTATCAACTGTAACAAAGAAATTATTTTTGTTAAAAGTTTATCATGTTGTTGTGTATCTCTTAGAGCAGAGGGGACGTTCTAAGGTCAGGTCCGCTTTAACCAATGCAATTGTTAATTAATGCCATCTTTGTAGGATTAATTATTGTAATTGAAGAAGCATTAGTAAATCAAGGCAAATGATGCCCATAATGAGGTTTGAAGGTCTAGTACTAAATTTAAAAAAAAAAAATCCAGGCCTGGATTTACCTCACAGGAGCCTATAGGCACAGATGTCCTGGTACCTTAGACTTCACCCTCCATGGACCTACAAAGCCCAGCTGCCACCTCTCCCTTACTTGCCCGTCAATGGTAGCTACAGGTGCCCCTTAGTATTGGGTAGCCAGAGGTACTCTCAGTATTAAGTAGCTAGAAGTATCCCAAGTATTAGGTAGCTAGAGGTGCCCCTGACTGAAGGGAGATCTCATCAGTGGAATGCCGAGAGCAGGGTGAGTAATCTCTCATTGGCACTCTGCATAGGTAAGGCAGGAAGGATGCACTCGGGGAGGGGAGTGAGACACCTTTCCACCATCAGGCGCCTGTAGGCAGGTGCCTACAGTGCCTTATGGTAAATCTGGCCCTGGAAAAGTCATTAACATTTTATATGAAATGCGTGAAACGAGACACAGTCAGCTGTATGATACATTTTGCAGAAGACTATGTACCTACACCACAAGACTAGGTCCTGGTAATAAAGAAGTATTCCAATCCTTTTTCTGAAGTAAATGACAATAGTCTTAGCACAGTGCTTGTTCAATCACTCACCTCTAACAAATCCTTATCTTCTGCTCTGACAGTGATTCTGGGCAGCAGTCTGTCTTCTCATACATCTCACATTGCTACGAAACCCAGAACCAAATGTAACACGTACACCAAAGTATCTATTTTGCTTGCCTGGTTACCCGTGTTTGATAAAGTTACTCTAAATGTAACAGGAGACATTATTATTTGATTACTGGCAGATGTTTTGAGTAATCAAACATTCACAGTGTATTTGCATCTGTAGTGTTTGGTTAGTAGGAACCATTTATACAGACACCAGCTTCCACCTACATAAAATTATATAGTGAATTTGGCAGTATCCTGTGACATGCACTCAGAAAAAAACCACCTCACATGGCAACCATTTAGATCCATTTATTGCTGTATTACTATAACTGTGTTACAGTTCTAACCAGAGTACCAACAACTACTCATAGTGACAGAAAAGTAAACAGTCGCTTTATTAAAAAGAAAAAAATAACTCCTTTCAGTCTTTTCAATAAATTAGGCCAACCTGTACACAGACAAATATTGTCTTATCACTTCCAATTTTTAATTTGAAATGAACAATTAGGTACCGTAATTATTAAAGTCAATCTGAGGTAAGAGGGATATGGAATTTGACATTTATTTCCTTTTAAACAATGCAAGTTGCCTGGCTGTCCTGCTGATCCTCTCTGCCTCTAAAGGTGCTCATAGGTCACAATGTATGGGCAGACTGACCAAGTGACAGATCTCTCTCTGATCGGATGGCCGATTCATGATGAAGTTCAGCATGAAATTTCTCGGGAATCGGCCGTGTTACGCCACATCTGCCGCCCTTCCCCCAAATGTAAAAGGTGCCTTCCCCAGTGCCGTATACTTTACCTGTCCGTGCCCCCCCCCCCCGCATGTGTGACGTCACACATGCACCAGCAACCATGTGGGGCATGTGTTTGCAGATTGCGGACAGGAAAAGGTAAAGTATAATGCACCGGGAGGCCACATTTGACATCACGGCAGACAGCACTGGAGGTTCCATCACGTCCCTGCAGATATAGCACTTGATCGAGCATGTCGGCCCTCCATCTTGCAGTATGTCCAATTGATACATGTGACAAATTTCAGTCCAAAATTGGTCGCATTGTTGATCGGGCTTGCTTTTGGCGGCACCGTTTTTCATCCGATCTGATTATAATTTAAGTTGGATGGTCAGTCGGCTGCCAAGTCACTTGATCTATAGCCACCTTATTACTTTTAAAGAGAACCGGAACTGAAAAATTAAAAAAGTCAAAAGAAACAAACACACGTCATTATTACCTCCTGTGTAGTCTACTCATCGATAGCTTTCTCCTCTCCTGCGTCCTGTTTGTCCACTGTGATTATTGGAATTCTCTGTCCTCCATTTTGAAAATGGCCATTACCCCATACCAGCATCCTGGTCAGCACACTGTTAAACTGTAATAATGCCCACTTGAGCCATAGGGAAACATGGACATTACCTTGCACATTCAGTTGTAACTGACAGCAGCTGATGTATAACTGACAGCAACTGGTATATTTCAGTTCTGACAAAATATTATCAGAACTGGAAGGGATCACTGTAAGAAGAAAATGGTGAGCTTCTGAGAGGAACTGACAGAGAAGTAAGTATGTACTATTAATTTGAAGCTACATCCTGTGTTTATTTTAAATAATTGTACTCAGTTCAGGTTCCCTTTAACCATAGACCCTAAACAAGCATGCAGATCAGGTTCTCTGACTGGATTAGCTGCAGACTTGTTTCAGGTGTGTGATTCAAGCACTATTGACCAGGAAAAAAAAAAAAAAAAAAAGAGCAGGAGGCCAGGCAACTGGTACTGTTTAACCACTTCACCCCCAAGGGTTTTTACCCTAACGAACCAGAGCAATTTTCACCTGTCAGCGCTACTCCCTTTCATTCACTAATAACTTTATCACTACTTGTCACAACAAAATGATCTATACCTTGTTTTTTTCACCACCAATTAGGCTTTCTTTGGGTGGTAAATTATGCTAAGATTTAGTTTATTCTAAATGCATTTTTACAGGAACAATAATGAAAAAATGTATTATTTCTCAGTTTTCGACAACCATTATAGTTTTAAAATAAAACGTGCTACTGTGAAAAAACCCACATATTTTATTTGCCCATTTGTCCTGGTTATTATAACATTTAAATTATGCCCCTAGTTCAGTGTATGGCGACAATATTTTATTTGGATATAAAAGTGCATTTTTTTCAGTTTTGAACCTGTGGCCAATTAAAACCTCATATATGCAAATATAACAGTAATATACCCTCATGCTGTACATAGTAGAAAAGTGGAGTCCCTAACAAATGTATTATTTTTATAAAATGCTGTCTTTTTTTAACAAGTGTTTTTATTTAGGTAACGGGGGGGGGGGGGGGGGGGGGGGGTCAGGGAGGAAGGTATTTTTTTTTTTATTTGATAATCGTAAAATGTAGTGTGAAATGCGTATTTTTTTTATTTTTGCCTTTTTTTAACCACTAGATGTCCTCACACTGTCTCTGTGAGACAGAAGGTTTTGTAAGTGCAAATCTCATTGGCTTTTCGTTGAAGCCATGATCTTTGCTTACGGGCACTCATTGGTTCAGGGAAGGCTTTTTCCTTTTCCCCAATCACTGCCCTGCGGGTCCCCATGGTAAGCGTTGCAGGCCAACGATCGCAAATGGTAGCAGAAGCGAGGGGGGGTGGGGGCGTTTCAAAACGTCCGGTGGACCTTTAACAGGGACCAACATGACGTTTTAAAAAACAGTGGGTGGGTGGGCAGTCGTTAAAAGGAAATAAATAAGAGCCTCCATATGTCTCTCACCTCAGATTCCTTTTAACCATTGAAGGTTGCCAATGTTTGCCTTTCTGGAACCCAAAGAAAAGTGATGCCCCTGTGTAATAATTCTCTTTCCAGTGTAAAAGGGAGAACAATAGGAACAATCAAGGTGACAGCCAAGACGTGGCTAAAAAGAGAGAGACAATCGCTCATAATCATTTAGGGTAAAAATCTATTATCTGTACTGACTAAATGACTGGTATAAATTATCACTATTGTCTGGTGCCTCCCATCTATCCACTCCATACAACATAACAGGCTGTAGCTAAACAGGTCTCCATACAACTGGTTCTAAAAGCTGTCACCTGAAATAACCATTACTGATAGTTCTGGGTGCAAATTACTGCACTTGCCTGTTTGTAACTTTTGCCATGGTGACTAGTTACTAAATGCTGCCATGGCTGGTTTTCTGCAAAGGCAGCTGCCGAAGGAGCGCTGGGCATGAATGGTAAGGAGTTGAAAAAGTAGAAATGTAGAGTTGCACATGGAAGAGGCTGCACATGGAAAGGGGATGTGGCTGATCATAGAGTGAGCTATTGGACAGGGGAGGAGGCTGCACATGGAAGAAAAGGACATCTGCTCATGGAAGAGGGAGTTCGCTGCACATGGAAGAGAGCTGTTGCACAGGGGAGGATGCTGCACATGGGAGAGAGCTGTTGCACAGGGGAGGAGGCTGCACATGGGAGAGAGCTGTTGCACAGGGGAGGAGGCTGCACATGTGAGAGAGCTGTTGCACAGGGGAGGAGGCTGCACATGGGAGAGAGCTGTTGCACAGGGGAGGAGGCTGCACATGGGAGAGAGCTGTAGCACAGGGGAGGAGGCTGCACATGGGAGAGAGCTGTAGCACAGGGGAGGAGGCTGCACATGAAGGAGAGCTGTTGCATAGGGGAGGGGGCTGCACATGGGAGAGAGCTGTAGCACAGGGGAGGGGGCTGCACATGGGAGAGAGCTGTTGAACAGGGGAAGAGGCTGCACATGGAAGAGAACTGTTGCATAGGGGAGGATGCTGCACATGGGAGAGAGCTGTTGCACAGGGGAGGAGGCTGCACATGGAAGAGAGCTGTTGCACAGGGGAGGAGGCTGCACATGGAAGAGAGCTGTTGCACAGGGGAGGAGGCTGCACATGGTATAGAGCTGTTGCACAGGGGAGGAGGCTGCACATGAAAGAGCTGTTGCACAGGGGAGGGGGCTGCACATGGAATAGAGCTGTTGCACAGGGGAGGATGCTGCACATGGGAGAGAGCTGTTGCATAGGGGAGGGGGCTGCACATGGGAGGAGGCTGCACATGGAAGAGAGCTGTTGCACAGGGGAGGGGGCTGCACATGGAAGAAAGCTGTTGCACAGGGGAGGGGGCTGCACATGGGAGAGAGCTGTTGCACAAGGGAGGATGCTGCACATGGAAGAGAGCTGTAGCACAGGGGAGGAGGCTGCTCATCTAAGAGAGCTGGAGCACAGGTGAGGGGGCTGCACATGGGAGAGAGCTGTTGCATAGGAGAGGGGGCTGCACAAGGAAGAGAGCTGTTAAATAGGGGAGGGGGCTGCACATGGGAGAGAGCTGTTGCATAGGAGAGGGGGCTGCACAAGGAAGAGAGCTGTTTAATAGGGGAGGGGGCTGCACATGGGAGAGCTGTAGCACAGGGGAGTGGACTGCACATGGGAGAGAGCTGTAGCACAGGGGAGGGGACTGCACATGGGAGAGAGCTGTAGCACAGGGGAGGGTACTGCACATGGGAGAGAGCTGTAGCACAGGGGAGGAGGCTGCACACGGAAGAGAGCTGTTGCACAGGGGAGGATGCTGCACATGGAAGAGAGCTGTTGCACAGGGGAGGATGCTGCACATGGAAGAGAGCTGTTGCACAGGGGAGGAGGCTGCACATTGAAGAAAGTGGGATTGCGCATACAAGGACTGTATAAGAAAGGAGTGGGATTCTGCATATGTGGGGTGAGGGGGGTGAGTTGGGAGTGTTGGTGGAAGGGGTGGAAAATGGATCAGAGACGTTGGCCTAAGGTAGCAAAAAGTATACATTCAAGCTGAGACTAGTAGGCAGAAATCAGCCTGCATTAGACAAAACAGAGTCACTCCTCCTTCAGTCACTTGGCAGCTGGACATATGATGTTGACACGTTATGCAGATATTATATCCTTCTGCGAAGCTGCAGCAGCAGTCGTCCACATGACATGAGGCTTAACATAAAAGTACAATTACTCACGAAAACAAAATTCCATGCAAAATACACCAGCTATGAAAAACTGAATTTTATTAATGGTATACAATTCTCTGGTTCTAAATGCCAGTTTGAAAACATGAAGGACACATGAAAAACACTGGAAATATATAAAATTAAGTTCCAAATCATGGACGTGTAGCTGCCCTGCAGAGGCAGCCGCAACACAAAACACATACTAAAGTGGCATGTGGAACTGATGTCCAAGTGCAAGCATAAACAGCCTTGTGTAGACATGGGAATATGTCCCAGTGCAAGACTTCTCACACACAGTAAACTAGTCATGGAAGCCAAAGAGTGCGTGAGCCACTATGTGTTCCGAACTCTAACTCTGGGCACCGCGGTTCTAACTCTCCAGGCCGAGTACGCCCTCTAAGCCTTGGACACTGTAAAACAATAACGGGATAATATAAAACAACTCATTACCAAAGCGTGTGCATGTAGTAAAAATAAATCCCAGAAAGACTCCAGTTAGTCATCAAGACTGTATCCTTCTGTCATCAGACTGCAAAATCCTCACTAATTAAAAAATGGCTGGCTGGTCAGTCTAGTAATGCCCCATAGTATTGCTTAATGGTAAATACTGCTGCATCATAGCAAGTCTTTCAGTCGTGTGTTGCTGGTGATCAGTCTAGTCCTTACATCTCCAGATGAACAGTGGAATGGTCTATTGCTCAGTGGAGAATAGATTTGAAGAAGTACGGGGATCTTTGTGCATCTCTACATTGCAGCACTGAAGTGGTGTAGCAAACTTATAGTAGTCAGGGACTTCTCGCACCTGAAATGGTGACAGAGATAGATGGCATGATAGAGGCACGAACAACACAGTACAGCATGCTTATATTCCAATGGTTTCAGCTAAACCTTACCTCCAGCCGTCAGCACCAGACACTGCAGGATGTCCGATAGAGAAACTATTCCTTTTGCCACCTGGTTTTTATCCACTACAACAAGCCTGTGCACCTAGAAGGGAAAATCAAAAACACATGAATCCCCAAATGTTAAACATCCATCTTTATCACCAAGAAAACCAACAGATCTGTGTTGCAACTAATCTAAATTCCAAAGCACATGCTAGATGGTTCTCAACCAAGGAAGATGGTCGTGACCATGAGAATGTAGTGTACAGAGACCTTCATGTGTCAGATTATCTCACCCGAGAGTAGGCTGAGGATACTGTTCTGCGTCTTACCACTTCTGCACAGTGCTGCTCTGTTGTCCCTCTGCCCTCTTACATAGCAACAGAACAGGTCGCTGGCCTCTGGGATGGCAAAACATCTGTGCAGAACTCAGCCCCGAACTGTTGACTACTCTCCCCCTATTCCATCATGGAGCAGCACTGTAATGGCGACATCTTCCTCCAGGTCCCGATCACATGGTGTGACATGTGACCCTGACCCAAAGGAGGATGTCAGCATTACAGTGCTGCTCAGTGGTAAAAGAGGAGACCGCTCTGTAATGCTGACATCCTTCCTTCCAGTCCTGTGATTGTATGTCATGTGATTGGGACCTGGAGGAGGATGTTGGCATTATAGTGCCATGGTAGAGGAGAACCGATCCCGCAAGAGGAGAGCGAATCTTGCATCCTGAATCGCTCCCTGCACTGCTCTGTACTATGCTGAGGGAGACAAAAAAAAAAAGAAAAAAAAAAAAAGAAGTGGCACTATAGCAAACATTATTTAAACAACAACAACAACAAAAAAACAGGTAAAAGGTTAAGAATAAAAATAGTTGTAACACCTAAATGAAAGTCAAATTAGATTGTGACATACCTTTTCTTAGCTAGAACCATGGCCTTATCAATGCAGTGGTGCAGGTGTAGAGTAATAGCAACATGCTATCATTTATTTACATAGACAGGAGATGTCACAGCTGCCTCCCAACTGTCTCTCTATCAACTGATCAGAATATATCAGATTTTAAAATAGTAAAAGCTAGGTACACACACCGGAGAAAACTCAAGCAGCTATAAAGAACCATTGCAGTCAAAAATCTAGCATTTGCATGGGAGCTCTTGGATATTGCCTAAAGATCTGGCCGGAGGATGTAAAGTCAGTGCTGGCCAGGTTTAGAGCCAGTCCTACAAAAATACTTTTGGATCGGTTGGGGCTCTTTCACAATACAATGTGCATAGTGGAGTTTTCTGCACATAATGTGCATTTTGGGCATGCCTTTTCCCCGCCACTATCATTGATATAAACACCCTCATCAAAACAAAAATGAAGCATATTGCGCTTCTAAAAATGCAACACAGTAAATTTACCAGCCTTTTCCTGCCCATAGTGTAAAAAAACCCGTACCAGGTACCTGAACCAAGTAAAGTTTTTTAAAATACTAGGTGACCTAAGCCCATTTAAAAACAGGCTCTATGTCTGTGTGGAATCCCCATCCCCTCTCCTCCACTCCCCTTCCCTTCCACCTCCCCTCTCCGCCGCAGTGTCACCGCGCATGCGCGCACCCGCCCGCTGACCCGCCGCAAACCGGGCCTCCTGCTGACCCGCCGCTCGCTCGGCTCCCTGGTCCCACACTATCCCTGTGTAGCGTTGTCAGTGCTGCGCAGTGCGCACAACGCTACACAGGGACAGCGCACGGACACAGGGGTTTTATTATAGAGGATACACAATGTAGCTGCAAATTAATATTACATACTTACCTCGCCATCAGTTCCTCTCAGAAGCTCACCATTTTCTTCCAACAATGCCTTCCAGTTCCGACAACACCTAGTCATACTTGTCTCTCTGGAAACGGAAAGCCTTAGGACCTATTTCCTCTACATTGGCCAGTCATAACTGAAAGGACAACTGATGTGCAAGGTAATGCCCATGTTTCTCATTGGCTCAAGTGGGCAATATTACAGGTGAACAAAGTGAAGACCCAGAAGCTGTTACGGGGTCATTGTCATTTTTAAAACAAAGGACGGAGAATTCCATCGATCACAGTGGACAAACAGGACACGGGAGAGGCAAAGGATCGATGAGTAGACTACGCAGGAGGCAAGTATGACGGGTATGTTTAATTTAACTTTTTTCAGTTTAGGTTTGCTTTAATAAAAAACCACCCATGATTGGTTATCTATGGCTGTGACCGTACCTTATTCAACTGTCTTTTAAATACAGAAAGGATAAAACAATGTTCACGTGTAGACAATTCCACTAAGGCTGTCATTTCTTCCGCCAGTGAAATTTCCTTTCACGTGCATTGTTGTGTGCTCTAATCTAAATCAAACCCAAATAACTTTGTTAAAAAATAATATGTCTATATTTTCTGTGCTCCACTGTCTTCAGGTTCTCAGAAACTTGGGTGATGCCAAAACTGTAAAGGAAAATGCCTTGCAGTAATAAACCACGGCCATAATTACTGCTACCTTTACTCCCTTTGTATCTAGATACCACAAGAACATAACTTCTTCCTACACCAATCAATAACATTCTACATTGCAAAACCTTTACTAGGCACCACTACACATTAACGGCATATTTTACTTAACTATGTTAGCTAAACACAGCTGTAAAGTTATTAACAATGGGTGATGACCATAAATCAAATCTCTTAGTGTGTCATTAACTTATTGTACAAAATGTCAGTCTACTAATCTATGAAAGACTGAAACTAGTGCACATATAAACTGATCCCGGTCCAGGCTCACAAAAACCATAGAACTCAATGTTCCCTGTTGTAAAAAGGCATATTATGAATCATTTCCCATTCTTCTAATATTAAGTCAGGCCCCATTCACACTTAAAAGCACAAAACGCCAATGATTACCGCCGGCGTTCACAAGGAAAAAAAAACACTGGACACTGCAGCGATTTTCCCGTGATCGCGTTTAGCGCTTCTATGGCACTGAAACGCGATCGCCGGGAAATCACCTGAAATTGGTGCAGGCTACGCTTTTGCCGATTTGCGTTAATCGCCGGCGATTAACGCAAATCGCCCAAGTAAGAACAGGCCCATAGGGTTTTAGTACACTAGCGCTTTCAAAAGTGCTAGCATTTAAGCATTTTGCCAAAATTGCTGGCAAAAAGCTCTAGTGTGAATGGGGCCTCAACCATGTCACACCTGCGAACAGTTAGCATAGATTGTGGGGGAGGCAGTGTGGGATTTTGTGGCTGGATAAAAAAAAAAAAATTCTGAGATTGTTAGTGCTTGCAACTTCTAAACTGACACCAGTGGTGTCTGACTGAACAAGCCAATCTCCTCTACTGGACACATATTGTATGAATATTTGGCACTGAGGGGACCCAGTGGGAAATTTCATAGACCAACATCCACCATGTGTTCACAGCAGATTTGTAAGAAATACAGGGTGCAAGAAAAAGGTGACCAAGGGTGAAACACAAACTATAATTGCACACTACGGCCCTCACCCACGGCCTTCGGGCACAGCGCTTGCACAAATTTACTAAGCCTCGGTCAGTGGTGTGGACAGTGTTTCCCGCTGTGTCCCTTATTGCTTACAAATTAGTAGTCGTGACCATTTTGCTGTGAGCAGGAAGCAGCCTTGGATGCCCTCAACTGCATTAACACCGAAAATGTAAGGTGCCCATACATCCCAGATTAGAGAGATTCCCAATAGATTTCAGCATAAAATCTCACAGGATTCTGCCTCATTAAGCAGCCTCTGCCCCCGGTGCCCGTGCATTCGGAATTTCACCTACTCCAGCTGCGGTGACTGCCGGTCTCATTCGCTGTCTCCTCAGAGTGCTGCCATCACACACGTGCCAACAAAACACGTTTAGGTTTTGGGGGAAAGCGGCCGGGGGTCCATCATGTTAGTCATGATATCACGCATTGGTTTCGGCTCACAACCGATCGACCACATTGACCCAAGATTTTACAGCATGCTCAAACGATACATTCGACTGATTTCAGCTCGAAATTGGTCAAATAGTCACTCAGGCATGCTTGATGCGGCACCAATTTTCATCCGATTCCATAGATTCAACTGGATGGTCAATCGGGCCATGAAATTCCTAGATGTATGGCCAACTTAACCCTGTATCCCTAAAAACATGCACACAGCATCCTGCAATACAGACAGTGAAAAAAAGCCAAGAAAGTTGTTAAAATAGAAGATTTTAGCTAAAAAAATGAATTCAATTTGCAAGCTTTTCACAGCAAGCCAGTCACCTCAACATGGTTCCCTCGTTCAAACTGGTCTCTACTTTAAGATTGCACTGGATGCAGTGAAAATAAACTATTAGGCTTAAGAGTGCTGTAGTCACTGTGGAAACCAGCAGCTGAGCAGCTTTAGTCCACAGAGGGGGAGGATCACTGAATAAAAGAATAACAATAAATGTGAGGGGTGTACCGGTAATTATTTTTCTTCAATTTTTTTAGAAGAGGGTCCAGCATATCACTGTATTGATTGAAGATCACTGCTATGCTATCATAGCTCAACTTTACCTAAAAAGCTATTTGTTGCCACATAATAAAAAACACACTTAATTTAAAAAGTAACCTAACATGTTGGTGGAGTTTTATTTATTATTTTACCTCTGCGTCAACAAGCCGGTTGATGATGGTTTCAAGAGTTTCGTGTGGATAGCATTTCAGGACACCTTCAAAGTAATGAGAGCGATGCCCCAGAGCCTTTGTCACAGTTATATCCAGATTATTGTAGGTCTTCTCAGCTGCCAGATTCTAGGAATCAAAAAGAAAGGAAATGCGATTGCCCACATTCCTCAATGGCTGGAACCAGGGACTGCCGTGGACAGATACTTACAATGACATCAAACTTGGAATAGATGTCCACCACACGTCCTGCAGATACAAGCACAGGTACCAGTGAAAGGCAGCCATGACAGGAGAACATAACATGTTAATGTATCGGCTCACCCTCATCTTAGCTAAACATATGCAGAACATTTTGGGGACATGCAAATCTCACCAAAGGGAATACTTATTATTACTTATCTGCCAACTAATTAACACAGCTTCCTACAAGCTAATTTGAATATATTGTCTTTCATTTGCTAGCAAAGCTTTCATTTCCTGGGTGTACTATAGATAAAAAATGTGAAGTGAGAGAAGGAAGTGTCTGCCGAGAAGGTCATGCAGGCTAAAACTCCATGTTGGAAACTGGCTACAGAAGAAAGAGGAGTGGGATGTGTCAGGCTGTAGAGAGAGAAGATGCATCTGTTAAGCTACATACACACGGGCTACAACGGTCGCCCCAACCACGTGGCACGCGCGTGTTGCGGCGACAGGTCGCCCGTGTGTATGGCAAGCGCGCCCCGAACTGTCGCTACTCAGAGCGGTCACCGCCGCAACTGACGCTAGTCCGCGTGTGTATGCGGACTAGCGACAGCAACCCATAGGCAATACACGGAGCTTCCGACAGGGGGGGAGGAACGTCGGTGACAGCTTCCGTCACATCACTAACCCCTCTTCCGCCGTGTATATGCAGAGGGACCTGGCGACGAGCTGTCGCGCACACGCTCCTGTGTGCTACCGACCAGCTACATTTGTAGCTCGTGTGTACCCACCATAAAAGAAGGGGTGGAGATTAGGACACTGAGGATTCTTTGTCATGAAAGGAAAGGAAGAAAAAAAAAAAGTCGCTGTGAGGGAATGGGGAAATACTATGGCTGTTGGTGAATAAAATATGTGACTCTAGGAGAGGAAAAGCAGAGTTAGTACCTGATAACGATGTTTTCAACAATCCTTCAGGGCAAAGGTGAGACGTAGCTCCTCCCAGGAACAGGAACAGACAGCACTTCCCCTATAAAAAAGTCACATGATTAGTCCACCCTCAGTGCGTTTAGCCAAGTACCCGACAGGTGAACATTCCACTACCCATAACCGTGCAACTATCAGACACAGACAATTAACACCCGGGTGGGATCGTTGCCCTGAAGGATTGTTGAAAACATCGTTATCAGGTACTAACTCTGCTTTTTCCCCACAATCCTTCAGGGCAAAGGTGAGACGATTAACAAGTAATACAACCTCAGGGTGGGACCAATGCTTGGAGAACGTTTCTACCAACCGCCTGGTCGTGTGCAGACATTGCATCAATTCGGTAATGACAGATGAACGTAGAAAAGCTTGACCACGTTGCTGCTTTACATATTTGCTCAGGCGAAGCCCCTGCATTATTAGCCCAAGAAGCTGCCCTAGCTCTAGAAAAGTGAGCTTTAAATGAAGCAGGAGCCTCACTTCCCATAACTCTGAAAGCTTCTATAATAGCTAACCTAATCCAATTAGCTATAGTAAATTTAGAAGCTATCTGACCTACAGTTTTCCCTGAAATAAAACAGATAAGGAATCGGTCTTCCAGACATCTGCAGCTCTGTTCAAGTATTCCAGAACACATCTTCTAACATCTAATGAGTGAAAAATCCTCTCTTTTCCACAACTTGGATTCACAGAGGGTAGGCAAAATAATATCCTGCGACCTGTGAAACCTAGACATAACTTTTGGACAAAACTTTGGATCCGTCTGTAATACTAACCTATCCTGAAAATAAGGACTTTTCATAGACAAGGCCTGTAGCTCACTAACCCTTCTGGCTGTAGTGATGGCTACTAAAAATACCATCTTTAATGTAAGAAATTTAAAAGAACTGTCCCCTAGCGGCTCAAAAGGACCTTTGGACAGCCCCTCTAATACTAACGATAAATCCCAAGGAGAAACGTATGGCTTGTAAACTGGCAGTTTCCTAGATAGAGCCTTCCGAAATCTCAGTATTGGAGAGGAAGACAAGGGGATACCTGAAAAAGCAGATAAGGTAGCAATCTGCACCTTAATCGTACTCACAAATATTTTTATCCCAACCGTCCTGGAGAAACCAGGACTGCTGGGACTGACAAGCTATCAAACTTAGAGCCAGATAACCAAAGATGGAAAGTCTTCCAGTATTTCAGATAGATCCTCCTAGTAACTTCCTTACAGCTAGTAACAAATGTAGAGGCTGCCTTCTCAGATACTCCCAACTTTTTGAGTAAGGCTAATTTAAGATCCAGACTAACAGATTCAATCTTCCTGGATGCGGATGCCACAGGTTCCCTTGTAGCAGTAGATCCGGCCTGCAAGGAAGTCTCCAAGGGTCTTCTGATGCTAACCTGAGAGCTGAAAACCAGCTCCTTCTCGGTCACCAAGGTGCTATCAAAATCATCCAATTTTGACAACCTCTCCATTTGCTGATGACCGCGGGAATCAAATTGAGAGGAAGAAATGCATACAGAAGTGGAAAGTTCTACTCTTGAATGAATGCATTCACCCCCCTGCTTTGATCTCTTGGATTGAGAGAGAAAAAAGTCTGAATCTGGGTATTGTCTTCTGTTGCAAACAGATCGATTGACGGTGTTCCCCATCGTTTTATGATGTCTGCGAACACACCTCCTTGTTTAGAGACCATTCTGATGACAGAATCCTGCTTCTGTTCAGTTTGTCTGCATGTATATTGAGTGTTCCCTTGAGATGAACAGCTCTCAAGGATGACACATTCTTTTTTGCCCAAGACAAGATGTCCTCCGCTTCCTCCTGCAACAACAGGAATCGCGTGCCTCTGTTTGTTGATAAACGCTACTGCCGTAACGTTGTTCGACTGGATCAGAACATTGGACTGCAACAGTATCGATTGCAACTGAAATAAAGCCAGCCTTACTACTGTTAATTCCTTTCAATTGGATAACCTTTGAGACTGATTTTGTCCATTTCCCCTGAAAGGCTCTGTGAGCTATATGAGCTCCTCAGCCCCAGGCGCTTGCATCCGTAGTTATTACGTTGTCTACAGGCCCCTTCCAAGGCCTGCCCTTCATAAGGTAGGATTCCTCCAACCACCGTTGCAGAGACACACAGTTTGAGGGATTTTGACTTTGAAATCTAATGTTTGTGGACGACCGTCCCAATTTTCTAGGAGGAACCTCTGTATCTTCCTGATATGCGCTAATGCCCAGGAAACTGCCACCATCGTGGATGACATTAACCCAAACACCGACAAAATCGTTCTTAGGGAAACTTTGTCTTCCCCTTGTAATGATTTCACTGCCAAACTTATCTTCAGAATCTTCTTGGGAGGAAGGAAAATCATCTGTTTTACTGAATCCACTAGCATGCCAAGAAACTGAGTTCTCTGACTTGGAATTAGAGAGGACTTCTCCAGGTTGATGATCCAACCTAGGGATCGGAGATGTTCCGATACCAGATTCAAATGGATTTTCAGCTGTTTTGCTGAACTTCCTAGAATAAGCAAGTCGTCTAAATACGGAATGATTAAAATCGATTGTTCCCTTAACGGAATTATTTCTTCTCCCAGAATTTTTGTGAACATTCTTGGGGCAGAAGTGATCCCAAATAGGAGGCAAACAAACTGGTAGTGTTCTACCATCCCATTTATTCTCACTGCAAAACTTAAGAATTTTTGTGATTTTTGGTGAATCGGCATATGCCAATATGCATCTCTTAGATCCAGAGATGCCATAAAGGCCTCTGGAAACAATAACTCCCTTACTGATTCCATCCGAAAATTTTTCATAAACCGACTCAGGTTTGTTAGGTGCAGAATCAGGCACAGGATGAATTCCATTACCTTGTACAGCTCCACGGAATATGTTGGCGCTTTATAAATCAATAATAATAATAATAATTCTGTCTTAGCATGTTCTGCAATATGCTCAAAATCTCTGGAACCAGAGTGGGATCTCTTAGGGCCTTTGAGATCACAAATCTTGATGGTGGAGGAAGGGCAAACTATTTGGAAACCAAACATTATTGTCTGGCGAATAAATGGATTTTTTGACACTTTTGCCCACCTAAGAGAAAGTGTCTTAGCCTTCCCCCCACCGCCTGACACGAGTCATTGGGATTCTGACTGGGACTCTAGAGCTTTAGACTTAAAGCCCCCTTTCCTGGACTTGTCAAAAGTCCACCTCCTGCCTTTACTTTGATCCTTAGAGGCATCCTTTTGATCACTCCTTGGCTTACGAAAAATATTGCTACCACAGTCTTCTGTTTCTTAAGCAAAACTTTATTTTTATTCAATGTTTTTTCCAAAGCTGAATCCAGTTCTGGACCAAACAACAATTCACCTGAAAAAGGGACACCACACAGCCTGTTTTTGGATGAGATATTACCATCCCATATTTTAAGCCACAAGGCTCTAATAGAAACAGAGCAATGGACCTGGCAGTAAACCTAATTGCTTCAGCAGAAGCATCTGATAAATATGCAGCAGTTTAAATGAAAATAGCAATAGAATTAAACAATTGCAAAACAGGTGCACCAGCCAGTATGTTAGCTTTGAGCTGATTAATCCACAGCTCCAAAGTTGTGGCCACACATGTAGAGGTAAAAGCCGGCCTAAACATAGCCGCACTAGCCTCCCAAGACCTTTTCAAATAAACATCCACCTTTTAATTAAGTGGATCCTTCAGCTTTGTATAATTGATTATGAATAAACAAAACAGCTACCACATCCTCAATACAGAATTTAAACTTGTAAACAGATTCAGATTCTATTTCTCTAGTGTCTGAAACTATCAACTTCAGTCACAGATACTCCAGATACAGCAACCTGAGAAGTGGATGGATTAGCATTCAATAATGAGGACTTAATTGATTCCAATGAAGCATTAATCACCTCTCTAAAGGATTCAATGTATCCTGAACAGAGTGACCCGGCTCCTCCCCTACAACCCTCTGTATGCACAACTGACAGTTTTTGCATAGGGCAACATAAAAATTGCACAAAGGGCATGTTTTATCATTAGGAGGATGCCTATGCTTATCTGCAGCAGCAGCAGATTTAGCAGAAGCCTTAGTATTGGCATAAACAACAACACAACAAGGCATGTAACTCTGCTCACACATATAGCACAATCAGCCCAGAAAGAGAAACCATTATCTCACCTTTTGGGCGGCCTGGTTGCTCTCAATCCTCTCAGCGTCTGACATGCTTCCAGCTGACACATCCAGCGCAGGACAAACTCTCTCTGAGCAACAGTGCTACAGGCCCGCGCAGCTTCCCCTTGAAACATACCTGGCCTGCCGCGAATGGATGAGTGGCGGCCCGGAAGCTGCAGAGAGAGTAATGAGCCGGCACTACAAATTGTTACTTTCGGCATACCCGCCGGAAAGTACGCATCCGGACGCGGCCAAGCGTCCTAATGGCCGCAATGCGCTCCACGCTGCACATGGCCGCCGGCTTACCTCCGTCCTGCTCACTCCGCCGCAAGGCCGCCAAGGGGAACCCACGCCTTCCACTCTTGCTCTCCCTGGAAGCGGGAGAGAAAGGTAGGCAAACCCCAGGAAAGCTCCAGCCTGGGGCGCATGGCCAGACTGCCTCAGTACCACAGTCTCAGCCACCCAGAGAGATCCACCTGCAGCCCAGCACACAGGCTTCACCCAAGGGGGAGATGCCGACCTGCCTGGACGCAGGAACAAACAGCACTGAGGGTGGACTAACCATGTGACTTTTTTATAGGGGAAGTGCTGTCTGTTCCTGTTCCTGGGAGGAGCTACGTCTCACCTTTGCCCTGAAGGATTGTGGGGAAAACCTGGCTTTGGACAGCGATGCAGTTGCAGGAGAGAATGCAAGCATGGCATAAAGGAAATGATGAGGTGTGGTTGTGGAGTGGGGTACAGCAAGACATGCCTTTAGAAAAATGGGACATTTGTTTTGCCACATGCATATGCACAAGGGTAAACCGGCCTCAACTTTATGTACTAAAACAAAGAACTGCAAAGTGTCCGAGGTAACCATGTACTAAAGGACAGAATTTTTTGTAAACCCATTTTACTGCACCTCAAAATGGCATAACAATGAGCCTTCAACTCAGTAATGCAAAGAACATGTACGCATTAATACACACAAAACTAAAACTGCACCGTATCTATCACACACCCCACATTACTGAAAACCCTAGTAGCTCTGAATCTCTGTAGACAGCTGAGGAAAGGATGGCACCATAGAAATGAACTTAAATCCCCACAAAGTAATCAACAGCATCTGACATTACTTTTACTGTGTAGAAATACTGCAAGGAGGAAACTAGGGCGGAGATGGGCGCTGAAACTTTGTCATACTTCTTCCTGCATTTCCTGACAAGCAGGAAATCATATATTTTGGGACACAACCAGCCACTGAGCTGTGTGACAAAAGAAACAGCAAAAACAATGCAGCTACAAGCCGTGAGCTGATACACATGGAAGTGCGTTCAAGTCCCCAGTATCCAGCACCGGCAGGAATCGCCTGATGCATGTGCTTGCTGGTTGCTTGAGAAACTGGCTAAAAAGCACAAACCTCACCCTGCAAATACTTAGAGCCTCCAGCAATGTCTGGCAGTCTCCCTACATCTCTTTGTCAGCTCCTAACAGCTTTCTGGCATGCTACATGGACGCAAGTTGGCAAGTCACATGACCCGATACAGTCTGCTTCCGTGCACCATGCCAGAAAGCGGATAGGAGCACCCAGGGAGGTATGGGGAGACTGCCAGACATTGCTGGAGGCCCAGTAAGTATTTAAAATGCTTCCAAACCCCCGCAAACACCCCCACACTATAGTCCCCATTAGTTGAGATCTCCGGTTGCCTGAATACCAGATAACGGGGACTTTGCTGTATATACAATACAATAACATTTGTAAAGCGCTTTTCTCCCATAGGACTCAAAGCGCATAGTTGTGTCTCCGATTATTACAGGGTTGCAGGCTGGGTTGTGTTACAGAGGAGATAGTCCGATGTTCATGAATGCCAGACTGAAGAGGTAGGTTTTCAGTTTAGACTTAAATGCTTCCAGGGATGGAGCGGTCCTGATTGGGTGTGGCAGGGAGTTCCAAAGTGTAGGGGCAGCATGACAAAAGGCTCTGTCTCCAAATGTTTTGAGGTGGACTCTGAGGGTGACCAAAGTGTTACGTCCTTTTGATCTAAGATTGTGTGTGTGTGTGTGTGTGTGTGTGTGTGTGTGTGTGTGTGTGTGTGTGTGTGTGTGTGTGGGGGGGGGGGGGGGGGTGATGTAGTTGCAACAAGTCCTTCAGGTATCCAGGGCCCACATTGTGCAAGGATTTGAATGTCAGTAAGCCAATCTTAAACAGAATTCTCCATTTTATCGGTAGCCAGTGGAGTGAGCACAGGGTTGTTGTTATGTGGCAATGGCGGGGTTGGCTTGTCAACAGCCTTGCGGCAGCATTCTGTCCTAATTGCAGGCGGCGTAAGTCTTTCTTATGCAGGCCTGTGTAGAGCTCTGCCTCTGACACAGGAGACCTGGGTTCGAATCTCGGCTCTGCCTGTTCAGTAAGCCAGCACCTATTCAGTAGGAGACCTTGGGCAAGACTCCCTAACACTGCTACTGCCTATAGAGCGCGTCCTAGTGGCTGCTGCTCTGGCGCTTTGAGTCCGCCAGGAGAAAAGCGCGATATAAATGTTCTGTGTTTGTTTGTTTGTTTGTGTTAGTCTAACCTTGATGTGACGAAGGCATGAACTAGGGTTGGAAGATCCTCTGAAGGAATTAGGTGTTTAATCCTTGCAATATTCCTTAGATGAAAAGAGGAATGTTTCACAACAGCTGAGATTTGATTCCTGAAGCTTAATTTCCCATCAATCAGTACTCCCAGGCTGCGCACACAGTCTGAGTTGTTCAGGTCTGAGCTCCCTATCCTTAGCGGTGTTGGTTGAGACTGGGGCTGCTTTGCTGTTGAGCCCTGGCCCTCGATAACAAGAACCTCAGTTTTGTCAGCATTAAGTTTTAGCCAATAATTATTCATCCACTCCTGAAGCTCAGTTAAGCATGTGTTTATTTGTGGAGTAGGGTCTGTGATGCCAGGTTTGAATGACAAATATAGCTGGGTGTCATCAGCATAGCAATGATATGTCAGGCCATTGGGTGAATAGCATGCAGAAAGCAATCTACTACTAAATAAGTGCATGGTCAGGCCCCAACTCTGGCGATAAATATAACCTACTCCCCAACCCTTATATCCCAAGCTACAGCCATATGCTTGCTCAGCTTCCACCAAAGAGGTAGTCAGTACACAACACTGTGCATGCAGCTCCCATACAGCTGATTGGCACTATCATTGGCCTACAACGCAGAGGTAACAGTTAAAAAGGGTGCCCACTATTGTCTGGGGCGTGATATGGTAATTATGGGGTGGGGGCTTGGGTCAATATTGGTAAATTTACCAATATTCTACAGGTCCGTACACACGCCGGACTGGAGGCAACGACGGGTATGATCCGCCCGGCGGATCACTCAGAAACAGCCGTATCAGTCCGCCGACAGTGCGTACACACGCCGGACTGTTGTTGGCACGCCCACCCAGCGGGAGGCAACGACGGACCCGTCGTTGCCTCCAGTCCGGCGTGTGTACGGACCTTACAACTCACTATTTCCTGCACCCTTTATTACATGTACGCAATGCAGCTGCTGCTTTGGAAGTACAATCACATAAGTTAGAAGCTTTTCTTTAATAAGTTAATCATAAAAAGGTGTTTATATACCACATTCAATGTTGCAGCTCTGTTTTGTATTTGATCAAGATGATAAAACAATAATAAAAAAAAAAATCAAGATTGATATATTTGACAAAAAAATAAATAAATAATAATTACCAGCATCATCAACAATAGGTAAAGCAGAAACACGGCGCTGAACGAAAATGCCCAGAGCCACATAGACAGGAGTGTTTGGGTGAACCATAGCAATATTATCATAGGTTCCAATATTCAATTCCTTTAGTGTTTGGGTCACAAAAGCTGGTTTGTCTTGTTCATTCATCTGTAGAAAAGACCAGAAAGAATCTTTGTTTTATCTCCATTATTCATACAATGATGGTATATTATGTAACTTTACTGAGCACATTCATAGATCAAATCTGCTCTGAAGAGGGTCATAACAAAATGTCCCCACTACAAGCTCTATTTGGTCAGAAGTACAGATGATCAATGATACACTAGTTTAACTTGTGTGCAAATTGTATACAAACGTGAACTGGGTCAATCAAATGCAGTCTCTGCTCACTTGGACTGGTCCAATCCCAAGCGACACACGTTTTGCATGCAAGCTCGAACAGTTAGCATCTCACTGACCATCTATAGTCAAATTTCTGAACTATGGTTATAATCCAGTGAGAACAAACAAACTTCATAGAGACCGTTGGGGTACTATGTTAAAGGAGGTAAATGCTAGAAGAAAGAAAGAGCTATGTGAAGCTTTAATGTGTTAATTTAAGGAAATGCTCTGCATGACTGGATATTTGACGTTATTATAGTGAAAATGCACTGCATTTCTCCTTCAGTACAATCAACACGCCCCATCCCACCAACATTTTCTAGGCAGGAATCTAGGCTGGATTTCTTCCTCAGAAGGACCCCATCTCCCTACAGTCTCTGGCAGGATTTCAGAGAGGACCCAGCAACTCAGGTCTTCATTTCTCCTTCAGGATGACTCCCTCCAGTACCTCTGGCAGGAATCCAGATGAGAACCTAGCGTGGTGTTCTCTAGAGTCTCGGAATGGATTCTAGATGAGAACCTAGGAAAATGTCCCCCAGAGTCTCTGGGAGGAATCCAGGTCATAACTTAGTATGATGTCCCACAGTCTCTGTCCGGATTCCAGGTGGAAACCTAGTAAGATGACTCTCAGATTCTCCGTGAGGATTCCAAGTGGGAACCTAGTGTGATGTTCCCCAGAGACTGAGGGGAATACAGGTCATAACTTAGTATGATGCCCACAGATTCTCTGTCAGGATTGCAGGTAGAAATCTAGTAAGATGTCCCCAGATTCTCTGTCAGGATTTCTGGTGGGAAGTTAGTATGATGTTTGTCTCTGGCAGAAATTCAGGCGGGAACCTGAATGTCCCCCAGAATCTTTGGCAGGAATCAAGATGGAAAACCAGGATCTCCTGCCTGCATTTCTCCTTCAGTATGATGGCTGCCAGAGTCTCTTGCAGGATCCAAGGTTGAAGGCTAGGCAACTTGGACAGGTGTTGGGCAGAAGAGAAGGGAGTGAAATAACTCGGTAAAAAGAAACTCACAAATAGTTTGAGGAACTTCAGAATGCGCTTGTGTGTTAATATATACAACGTGTTTCCTGAGTCTGGGGAAATAACTGGCAAACGATGAATGCGGTTCTTAATCAGCGAGGAGACAGCATCATATAGGCTGCAGAGAAAAAATAAAATGACTAGCTATGAAGTTATAGGTTACTTGATGAACAGAAGGTGGGAAATATTGAAAATGACCAGTACACACCTGGCACTGGGGGATATGCTGACCAAAGGCTTGAAAGAGTCTTGTAAATACACTTCTAAATGGAAAAAAAAATTGAAGAATGCTTAGTTCTGAAACAAATATTCCTAACGTTGTTAACAGAACGCTTATTCAGCCTATTGTAAGGATACGTAGTGATGGAAAGTTTCAGTACCATGTATATTCAGGACACCTCACCTCTCCAAGTCTCTATTTTGTGCTCCTCCAACTCATAAATCTGCACCTGATAAAGAGAGTCAAGAAACCATTTTATAAGTTATCAGTAGTAAAGTTAAACATAAATTACTCCTGCTAATCACACACAGGACTGGATCAATAAGAAGCCTGAGAGCTCTCTATCCGTTACTTTATCTGCTATACAAGTCTCAGACTTGCCTGGCTAATCTCTGGAGCTATACAACTAGGATCACTAGTTCAAGCATTATATATCCACATGTACAAAAGGGGACAGAAAAATAGCAGAGCTTTGATAAACATTGTTTCAACAGCAACTGAGACCTTCACTAAAAACAAATATTTTAATAACTCATATCTTACTTATTATTTGAGATTGTTTTTGTTGGCATAGGTGCTACATGAGCTAGCAAGGGTAATACCTAGGTATGGTAGGGATTTAAAGTATGAAGATACCTGGTATATTTTTAGGCTCATATTGCATTGAGTTTTAAACTTGCCATTCACTGACAGACTCTCGACGTGCCCAAAAGATAGAACCCTCTCGGATCGATATCTGATCACAGCGGGATCTATTGCTGCCACATACTTAACATTGATTTTTAATAGCTTTCTGCATGAAATGTATTAAGAATGAATAGTATTGTCCCTCTCCCATGTGCCCTGCCCCTCCCCCCACTCCTCACCCTAGGGGCCGTATAGAGTATTAGTGCAGTGGAGTGAAGTCACACCTATCTGGCAGTGAGTGTGCTCCCATGATCGCCCAGTGCCCATACTCCATGACCCGGCAGCACGTTCATGCTTACGCTGGTTCACGGAATATGGCCACCAGGAAATGATGTACAATGAAATGAGAGTGCGCCGGCCGGGTAGAGGATTGCGACTTTGCTTTGCTAGCACTCTGCAAAGACAACTGGGGGAGCAGTATTAGGCCCGGTTCACATTAGCGGTGGCCGTCCGGAATCGCCGTGCCGGAGCCGGACCGCTTGCAGAACGGACGGAACGGACGCACGGCAATAGCAATGAAAGCCTATGCGTCCGTTCACATGCGTCCGTTCTGCCGGACCGGAGCCGGACCGGATCCGGACTCCGGCGTCCGTTCCAACATGCGCTATTTTTTGGTCCGGCTCCTCCGGCAGCCGTATCCGGGGCGGAGCCGGACTGCACCATCCGGCCAATGGAAACCAATGAGAACCGGAGAGCGCACAACACACTGGCTACAAAAACCGGACGTTCTACCCCACTTCCTATGCATTTTGGATGGGGACCACATGGGCCCAGCGTTCAGGTGGGGCAGCAGCGATTTCATGCTGGAGCTCTAGGCAGCAACATGTCTGATTAGTCTGATAACGAGGAGGCGAACAACAGAGAATTCCCAGGTATACGAGTAAAAAATGCCTGGATCCATGGTCCCAACTGCAGTCTCTGTATCCACGGATGGTCTCCACACGTCCACCTGTCTCCAACAATGACCCCAGACCCTTCTGCTGACCTCCCAGACCCCAGGTAATAACAGGTTGTTATCTCCTTAAGAAACCGGATCCGGACCGCAACCGTGTTCACACCGCACGGAAACCGGATGCAAACGGACCGGATCCGGACCGGATCCGGATAGGAACCGTACGGATCAGGTCCGGTCCGGATACGGTGCGGTCCGGACATCCGGTGCGGTTTTGACAAAACCGCAAGTGTGAACGGGGCCTTAGGCCCGGTTCACATTAGCGGTGGCCGTCCGGAATCGCCGTGCCGGAGCCGGACCGCTTGCAGAACGGACGGAACGGACGCACGGCAATAGCAATGAAAGCCTATGCGTCCGTTCACATGCGTCCGTTCTGCCGGACCGGAGCCGGACCGGATCCGGACTCCGGCGTCCGTTCCAACATGCGCTATTTTTTGGTCCGGCTCCTCCGGCAGCCGTATCCGGGGCGGAGCCGGACTGCACCATCCGGCCAATGGAAACCAATGAGAACCGGAGAGCGCACAACACACTGGCTACAAAAACCGGACGTTCTACCCCACTTCCTATGCATTTTGGATGGGGACCACATGGGCCCAGCGTTCAGGTGGGGCAGCAGCGATTTCATGCTGGAGCTCTAGGCAGCAACATGTCTGATTAGTCTGATAACGAGGAGGCGAACAACAGAGAATTCCCAGGTATACGAGTAAAAAATGCCTGGATCCATGGTCCCAACTGCAGTCTCTGTATCCACGGATGGTCTCCACACGTCCACCTGTCTCCAACAATGACCCCAGACCCTTCTGCTGACCTCCCAGACCCCAGGTAATAACAGGTTGTTATCTCCTTAAGAAACCGGATCCGGACCGCAACCGTGTTCACACCGCACGGAAACCGGATGCAAACGGACCGGATCCGGACAGGAACCGTACGGATCAGGTCCGGTCCGGATACGGTGCGGTCCGGACATCCGGTGCGGTTTTGACAAAACCGCAAGTGTGAACGGGGCCTAAGCAGGGAGGACATCTAGTGTTTTTCTCTGTGCATGAGTTGCTCCGTGCTACTACGCAGGTGTGGGCCATCTGTGTGCATGTGCTTGTCCACGGGTGTGAGTGCAGCTGTGAAGAAGAAGTGAGTCCCATCGAGAAGCGATGGGCTGCCAGGAGGATAGGCTGCCCTCCACTGAGGTAAGTATCTAACCATAGCATTTTTTTAATTACAGGTTTACTTTAAGCATCAATAACACTATGCATGTGAAATAACAGAACAACATGTAATGTATCCTCCTAAGTTGTAACTACCCCCCCATCACTGCATAAGGATTCTTAAGTCAGCCATCAGTCCCATACAAGGACAGTGGCCAGGCAATGCAAGTTGGAGTTTGATGGTACCCTACTGGGAGTTGGTAGGGATGTGTCAGTAATGCCACCTATGCTGCTCAGTAGTTATTGTACAAGACAGATGTCATCCTTATAGCAGTGCTAGCTGGGTGGCATCTTGGGAAAAGGTTATTAACTTTTTTTCCCTATTGGTCTTGGTTTCTTGTCATTATTGTACATTTGCCCTAAATAGACTTGTCATTTTCATATAAGTATTTGTGCTATGTATGTTACACCTGAAACAGACTCTATAAAGTACCACAAAAGATGATGGCATTACACAAGACAAATGAGACAATGAGCTGCAGCCACTAGGGCACGTTCAGTAGGTAGTAGCAGTGTTAGGGAGCATAGCCCAAGGACTCTTTACTGAATAGGTGGTGGCTTACTAAACAGAAGAGCCAAGATCCGAACCATTACACTATCTAGCCACTGTCGTCTGTGCCAGAGCCCTCAACCATGACACTACCCAGCCACTCTACACAGATCAACAAAAGAGACAACAAACATAAGATCTATCATAAGATTACATACTTATTGCCCAGACAATGCTGTACTTATACTATCCTGTGCTTGCTGACCTGGGTACCTATATGAGAACAGCACATGGAAGTGCAGAGAGATGAATATCCCTCTACATGTATGTGAAATCTGATGTGTATGTGGTCCACGCTCCCGCTGGCGTCACCAGGAGTGTACTGCGCAGGCTCAGACCGTACAGGGCCTGCGCAATACACTCCTGGTGATGTCAGCAGGAGCGAGGACACGACCACGCAGGCACAGTGGTTTTCCGACTTTAAAGTCAGAAATTCCAGAAGTGAACCGGAGACGGGGACCGGAGCATCGGTGAGTGGCTGCACTGGCACAGGATGTCTGCTGGGGAACATTATAAGCCCTGGGTAAGTTCAACTCTTTTCCCCCTACAGTACTAATTTAAAATAAAGGAACAGGAAAAAAAATCAGGAAAAAAACATACAAAAAAGCATGAATGATCAATGCCTCTTACTACAAAATATCAAACAAGCAATACTTAAGCAAATTTGTCAAACAAAGAAAAATGAATGGAGTATCAAATGTAAAGACAAGAGGCCAAACAGTTTTGCTGATCATTGCTGATGACTTGAAATAGGGTAATAAAAAGGTAGCTGAACATTCTCATATGATTTATTAGCTTTTGTAGTGGCAATGGGGGCAACAGAAGATGATGAATGTAAAGCAAATTGTTCTGACTTTTAATTTCAATCTGAATACAAACTACAACAAAATTTGCATCAAGTAAAACAGAAAATAGCATCTCATCAGTTATATCTAGTGAAAACCTCCAGAAAACTGTAAATACATGGATGGATGATCCAACATATCGATCTCTAAATAACCACAGAAACATACCAGAGAAGATTTATAGTATCGATGGAGGATATTGATGAAGTCTGTAATGGTAAGCATGCCTGTAATGAGAAGGAAAACAATGAGAAAAGAAAGTATTTTGCAATTCTGAATAAGCCATTTTGGGGCATCAGAGCAGCTTACCTACAAAACTTTGCTTCTTGCTGTCCCATAGAGGCGCAGCTCTTACCCCATTACTAACCAAGGCAAAGAAGGCCTTCTTAACCTACAAGTCATATAAACATTAGTGGCAGATTCACAAGGCAGTGACACTCAGGCTGGTTTCACACTGCAACCAGCGGGAAAAGAGCATTGTAGTGCAATGAACACATCGCACCACAACACTAAAAACAGCCTTCGGGGATTACCGTGGCAATGCGCGGTAATCTCCCTTCTGGCTGCAGGCCAAACAGGAAGTGAGACTCTCTAGCGCTTACTTCCTGTGGCCAAAATTAGAACTGCACAGAAGTGTATTGAAAAAATACGGATCCGCACCACAAATTTTTTTAAAAATACTGCATCGCCATAGACTTAATGGCTTCCAGTCGTCACACATCGGCCAACGATGCTCTGTTGCCAATGCGTCAACTTTGCGACTTTTGGAGGATCACACCGTGCCAGGTATGAAATGATCCATAGACTTACATTTGCTTAGCGGCAAAACGGTAACGCACTGCGCTAGTGTGAAATGAGCCTCTGAAGTCAGACAAGTGCCTGCTGCTATCAGCTCACCTGCAGAGATGTATCAAACACAACAAGTTTTGAGCTGATGGGGATGAGATCATAACATCTGTGATTCTTCATAAATCTGGTGTAAACGCCACTGTCTGACTCTAGGGAGGAAAGGGGAGACCACAGAGGAATGTGAACAATGTAATGATACAGCTGATGAAATTATTAGGTGCATGCAAACTGCAAAAGTGTTTTCACCGTCTACTGGGGATCCACATCTTCTTTCAGTATTGGGTTCAATCACAACAGATACCTGAAATATACAAGGATAAAAAAAATCAGGATTCAACAGAAAATGAAAATGTTTCTGTAGCCAGGAGAATTATGAAAGTTGCAGGGAAAAGAAACAAGCTATTGCCAACCTAATACCTCCCCAAAAGCTACAACATACCCCTGCAATGGCTTGTAGTGCAGTGTTTTCTCCTCCTCCTCTCCCCAGAAAACAGTATATTTTATTCTGCTAGATAAGAACTGATCAGACATAATTGTACGGGATTAACTGGTGCACTGTCACCAAAACATCCTTTTGGGCAACAAAGGTCTATAATGGTCTCCGCCCATAATCAACTTTCTGCTCAGTCGAATACTATGGCTGAGCAAAACGGGGGATACAGTTGGCGCTGGAGGGGGAGGATTGTGCTGTGACAGCACCAGATAAAACAGTGTAAAAATTATATTATTCACAACCCAGTTGGTACTTTAAAAAACGATCTTTTTTTTTTTTTTTTTTTTTTAATAGTTCAAAACTGATTTTTTCATAGAATTCAGGCCATTCGTATCGACGGGTCATTCTCAAGTCAGGGACTACCTGTACTGTGTTTTCCTTACTTTGCAGGGCATTCACAGCTACAATTACCAGATCAGGGACAATAAGCTGATCCAATCAGAGAGAGGACTTGTATCCTTGTAGCTTTCCTCTCCTCTGGACTATGGTACAGTGAGGATCAAGAGATTAACCAGCCGGGCATGTCTTTTTTCAAAGTAGATAACCTTTCAACCTAGATAACTAGGTAAACATGTTTGAAACCCCAATCCACAGTATTCAAAACTAGTAAAAAAAAATCCTGAAACTGAACTTTATGTAAACATTTTTTTGTATTATCTGTGGACTATTTATGCATCTATGATCTCTACTTCTGTCTGTTCTCTACTCTGTACAGCACCATGGAGGCTTTTGGCACTATATAAATAACAAATGGTAATTTAGCAATCCATTATGAAGGATTGCAAAATACCACACTAGCACAATAGTCTTATTGTTCCTCCCACTGCTAAAGGCAGAAAGTTTTCCTCCTTTCTCTATAAAACAGGCTACTTAGATGTAGCTGAGCAGCATGTCTATACACAGATCATTCCTAAAGTTGCGATTTGGAGCAATCATCAACATATGCCCTGCTGGGCCATAGTTTATGGTCTGCTTGTATAGGCCTTAAAGGGTACCTAATCGGGCCTTGATGACGGTGCATCTGTCAAAATTACGGTATTTTCCTTTCCTGTTGCCTCCATGGCAGTACAACAGCTGTGTTAACTCCGCCCCTCAACCCCATAGGACGATGTTTTCTATATAACCCCAAGCATGCTGCGGCTCCATATTCTATTAACTCTAGTCCTCCCGAAGGACAGTTCTTGGGAGGGTCTGTTGTACTGCCATGGAGGCAGCAGGAAAGGAAAATTAGTTAGGTAGGTATTACATTTTCCTGTATTCCTATTGCCTCCATGTCAGTACAACAGCTGGGTATTAACTATCCACACAGCCAATAAACGGGAGGGCACCAACATCATATGCTTCATTATTTATTTACATCAAAAGCAAGCTCTAATACAGCTTTTCCATAATTTGCTTTATTGAGGGCTGACAAGTCAAATTTGTAGTGTTCCACAAATGTATTTGTAGAGGACCAGTTTGCTGATCTACATATAGCTTCGGGAGATACACCTGCCAAACATGCCCAGGAAGCCGAAATTCTTCTTGTGGAATGCACTGTAATATCATCTGGTGGAGACAGACCAGCAGCCCTATAAGCTCTAACTATCACTTTCTTGAGCCAAGAAGCAACCGTCCCCATGGAGGATACACACGTCGCACAGAGAGGGGGAAAAAGGACAGAAGTAAAGCAAATTTCCCCACCAGACAACTCAGCGCTCCATCACCCAGCCATGAGCTTCCTAGTGTGGACACCCGGAAAGCAGGTAACCGGGCACACTGTTGGGGGAGCATTTTAACATCCCATCTCAGTGTCTTCTGTCAGGAAAAGGGTAAAACCTAACGGGTGAAGGTAGGGGATAAAAAAAATTAAAGAAGGATTAAAAAACAAACGTCCTGAGGGAGGACGAAAAAGAATATGGGGCCGCAGCATACTTGGGGTTATATAGAAAACATTGTCCTATGGGGTTGAGGGGCGGAGCCAACCCAGCTGTTGTACTGACATGGAGGCAATAGGAAAAATGTAGTTCGATGAAACCTAGCCTAGAAGCCACTGTATATGCACGTTTATAAAAATGATGAATTTGGCGCAGGATGGACTGTAGATATGCCTGTGTCCCACAAGGAATTATTGAGATGTGACTGCTTACTGGTGAGACCCTGTCTTCCAGGGTGACTGGTTGTACAAAACTAAAAATACAAAGAGTAGTCAAGCAGAAGATGTCCCATTGCTAGCAGGAAAGCAGCAGAACAATAGTGGTTGTCCGCTTAGTGCACCGACATGGCGTGTCGCCATAAAATGTCATAGAATGCCTGTACCAATGCTAAAATTAGCAATTGTATGGGAATTGACAGCCAGACATAACCTGCTCCTACTTGCCTGGAATTTTATGAAGCATGTCAAATTAGAGTGGTGGTCTAAAATTCAATTTGCCATTTTTTTCCTGTAGGAACTGGATGCAGCAGGGTGTGAACTACAACTTTGATCAGAGTTAATGCGATTCAGAAAGCTAGAAATGACCTGATAGTAAGTAACAAGGAAGTCTGGCTATTCCCAAGTAAGTTACACAGCACATTCAGTGACAGATGGTTACAAGGTACAAAATGCTCTCTAAGCTGATGGTAGGGTGTTGTCTCCTATATTATCAGCTTCTTCCTGCCACAGTCACCGCTGCTGACACCACATAACTCCTGTGCCGAGAGCTGGATGCACAGCTGCTCTGGACTCCCATAGAGCTGCGGCCATCACCTGCCAGAGTGGCCCGGCCTCCTCAGAGCTGTCAGTCACTGTCTGTCACCTCTCTGGGGAGACCGGTGCCAGGTGATGGACTAGAAGGCACTGCATTATCTGGACCTGTGTAGCCACACAGGAACGTGCTCTGCCAGCCCAGATCTCAAACTATTGAAAGGATCCCACAAAACACCCCCGGCATAAATACTCTCAGATACGTCTGCAGTGCTTATCGTTCCCTCTGAATAAACAACGTAAATCCAACCCATTCTCACCGGCTCCATTACGGCCTCTTCATCAGTAATTACACTGCGCGCTGCTTCCGCCCTCCCTTGTCAGACGAATTTCCGCCCAATCTTTACATCACTTCCGGAGGCGGTTTCTTCATTTCCTTAGCAGCGCTTGGTGTGTTTAGTCTTTGTACTAGGAGGAAATCTCAGTCTCCATATACATAGCACCGTCTCTCCCAGGTCTACAGCGAATTCCTTTGTTTTATCAACCATACATATCTGCAAAAAATAGTCAACTGCAGGAAAAACATTACAAAACCAAGGAATAAAATAATTAGGTTCTCACCCTTATTGAGTGAAGAAAGTGAAATAAAGTGTGTAATAAGAATAATTAATAGTGAATAAGAAAGTGGAATGCAGTGCCGTTTTGTCTCACACTGCTGTCTTTGATAAGCTAGCCATGCACAGGCTGATTCTGGCTCTGTATGCCAGTCCATAGGATTGTTGTGATAGATTCCTACCCTACACAGCAAATGTAATATAGGCAGATCAGTGGTAACTATCAGTCTTTTATATGTATGTCTAATGCCTGGTACACAAAGCAATTTCCTGTCAAAAGATCAACGGGTTCGACTCTGAATCGATAATTTCATACTTGTCCAATCACCTCCTGATCTAGCACATGATCAATTTTCTGATCCATACTGCACAAAATCAATACAGTTCTCGAATGGGAGCTGATCAGACATGTTGGAAGTTATCGATTCCACACATCAATCTGCCGTTAAAATTGCTTCATGTGTACCAGGCATTAAGGTGTCCATTATTGGTGCGATATTTAGCACATCATATTTTTAATAAGTTTATTCTGTTTGAAAGAAAATATTGCATTATAAGGACATCTGTAACCACAGTGGAGAGTTTTACTCACCTAAGACTAGGGAAGGCTCTGGATACCGTATCGTATGCCTGGTACACACCATGCAATTTCCCATCAGATAGATAGATAGATCCAATAGATTATTTCCGACAGGTCCCATCGATTTTGTATAGAAGTGATAGGAAAATCAATCAGAAAAACAATCAGAGATTAGATCGGACCTGTTGGAAATAATCTATTGGACCCATCTATCTGATTGGAAATTGCATAGTCAGTAGCAAGCAGGCATTAGAGCCAACCCGGTCCTCTGTGCATCCCAACATTCCACCGCCAGGCCTCCGTTCAATATCTCCCACCGGCTGTATCTTTGGGGCTCCGAGTACTTCCTAAGACGAGAGGCTCCGCAGTGCGTTCACAGAACCACTCGTCTTCAGAAGTACTTGGGGACCCGAGTACTGTATGGGCTGGTACACACCAGAGCGGTTCTGGAGCGTTTTTAATAACGCTAACAATTTGAAAACTGCTTGGGTAATGTATTTCAATGGGCTGGTGCACACCAGAGTGGTTCGTTTTTTCCACAAACGCAAACTCGGGTGCTGCAGCATTTTTTAGATTTCTGAGGCGTTTCTGCCTCAATGTTAAGTATAGGAAAGTGGAAAATCGCTCTGAAAAACGCTAGATCAGAGCGGTTTTCCAAGCGTTTTTGTTACAGAAGCTGTTCAGTAACAAATTTAGGGCCCATTCACACCTGAGCGGGAATCGCGCGATTCCCGCTCAAGGCAAACTGCTAGCGGTTTTTGTAGAAACCGCTACACATTGTAGCAAATGGCAGTGTTCTTACTGCCGTGTTTGCGGTTAGCGTTAACCGCAAACGCTCTGCATGCAGCGGTTTGCCGACGATTACCATTTCGCGTTTGGCGATTGTGCTAATCACGATCGCTCCAAAACCGCCGCAGTGTCCAGTGATTTTTTCGCGTTAATCGTGGAAAAATCACTCCCGCATTTGCGGTTTTAGATGTGAACGGGCCCTAAGGGCCCTTTTCCACTAGCAGCCGCTAGCGTTCACGCTGAACCGCAATTCCGCCGATTTCCCGACGTTTGCGGCCGCGATTTTGCTATGCTATGCACTGCATAGCAAAATCGCGGCAAATATCGCTCCGCCGCACGTTCGTGTTCCCGTCAAAAACGAATTGCGGTAGTGGAAATGACCTACCGCGATTCCTATGTTAAAAAGCAAACCGTAGCGATTGTAAAATCGCTAGCGGTTTGCGACTTTACGATTCAGCCAGCGCTGGTGGAAAAGGGCCCTTACTGTAACAATATATGAAACCTGCTACACAAAAACGCTCCAAAAAACGCTAGGCATGTTTAGAAATCCTCTCATGCCTAGAATCGCTCTGAAAATCTGCTTCAAAAACCTCTAGCGTTTTGCGGATCTGCTAGAGGTTTTTGGTGTGCACTGGCCCTACTTCAGCAGCATACCGAGGAGACCTTTGACATCTTCCTTGACATCTTGTGATCGTATCTATGAAAAAAAATGCCAATCAATCTATTGAGCCCACAAGCTTTTTTTTTTTGTGTTTACATAAAAAACAATTTGAATAATCTGATCAGAAATATGATTGTGATTTAAATTGTATTGTTAAAGGACAACTTGAAGAGTGCATTCATACATCAGAATAATTATGCATGTCAAGTCAACTCAATGCCCATACAATTCTATGGGCCTGTTCAAAGTACGGTATTGTAACCAATTGCCTTATTCTAACACGCTGCATGCAGGCTTTGAATGAACTTGCATGGTATATAATGCACACAGTATCCTTTGCAGTTCACAAACATTATGCTCCCTGCACACTGCAAATCCGTTATCCGATTCCGTTTCCGATTCCGATTTTTCCTGAATACATTCAACAGAAAAACGGATCAAAAAACGCAGCATGCAGTTAAGATTAAAAATCTGAATCGGAATCGGATGTAAAAACAGATTAAAAAGCGGAATCGGAATCTGAAATGCATGCAGTGTGCAAGAGGCCTAATGCGTGTGTTATGTAACATGCACAGCGTGAATCCTGCCTAAGGGATCCAATGTTTTGCTTTTTAACCAGAGAAATCAGCCAATATGCCATACATTTATGATTGTTTTTTTAATGAAAATTTAAAGAAAAAAAAAGCTTCAAATAAAGCATTCAGGTTATACATTTTTCTGTGCCAGTGCACACCTAAAAGCGCTAACGTAATTGCAAACGCCCAACATTTTTTAAGTGATTTTTCGAAGTGATTCTAGCCATTTGCCTAGCAATTTCCTAGGTATGCCTAGCGAATTTTGGAGCGTTTTGGTGTAGTATTTTTTTTCTTTTTTGTACAGTAAAGCTGCAAGTGTGCAGCTTTTGTAAAAAAAAAAAAAAAAAACGCTCAGAAAATCGCTCTGTTCTAGTGCTTTTAAGAGCGATTTTTCTTTTTCCTATACTTAACATTGAGGCTGAATCGCCTCAGAAATGCTGCAGGACCCACGTTTGCATTTAGAAAAAAAAATCACATTGCTCTGGTGTGATCCATCCCATTCAAATACATAATGCCATAGTGCCAAGTGGCTAATGCTAGCGTATGAAAAGCGCTCAGAAGCGCTCTAGGTGTGCACCAGCCCTCTATCTGATTTCTCAACTCATACAATCAGATTTTTATATATATAAAAAAAAAATCGATAGTTTTTTCTTCATCAAAAACAATTTCTTAATTAAAGGGTACCCGAAGTGAAATGTCACATGATGAGATAGCCATGTGTATGTACAGTACCTATCACACTAATAACTATGCTGTGTTCCTTTTTTTCTTTCTCTGCCTGAAAGAGTTAAATATCAGGTATGTAAGTGGCTGACTCAGTCCTGACTCAGACAGGAAGTGACTACATTGTGACCCACACTGATAAGAAATTACCCTTAGGGCCCTTTTCCACCTGCAGTCGCTAGCGTTCACGCTGAACGCTAGCGATTGCTGAATCGCAAAACCGGCGATTCCCCGACGTTCGCGGCCGCGATTTTGCTATGCTATGCACTGCATAGCAAAATCGCGGCAAATATCGCTCCGCCGCGCGTTCGCGTTCCCGTCAAAAGCGAATCGCGGTAGTGGAAATGACCTACCGCGATTCCTATGTTAAAAAGCAAACCGTAGCGATTGTAAAATCGCTAGCGATTTGCGTTTTTGCGATTCAGCCAGCGCAAACGCGCTGGTGGAAAAGGGCCCTTATTATCTCTTTCTTGCTCTCAGAAGCCATTTTCTGCTAGGAAAGCGTTTTATAGTTGGAATTTCTTATCAGTGAGGTTCACAATGTAGTCACTTCCTGTCTGAGTCAAGACTGAGTCAGCCACTTACATACCTGATATGTAACTCTTTCAGGCAGAGAAAGAAAAAAAGGACCACAGCATAGTTATTTGTGTGCTTGGCACTGTACATACACATGTCTAGCTCATCATGTCACGTCACGACACGACACTTCGGGTATCCTTTAAAAGAGAGAAAAGATCTATATCCCAATGATAAGCCAAACCAATATGAATATTAAAAGAAAAAATGCAAAAAATGTATTCAGGGACATATCCCAACGATTAGGCTAGGTTCCCAGCTGTTACGGGAACGCGGTATATAGTCAATGAAAAGTATGCTTCACTGTTACTGTTAACATGCACACTGCATGGTGTGTATAAGATACCGCATAAAGCGCACGTTACAATGTGTATGATGAACAGCAATGGACATTGTGGCCCATATGCAATTCACTTTTTCTCTTGAGTTGTCTCATAGGTGAAATTTTCACACTTTGTCAATAAATTGCTTTTTAAAGTGTACCAGAGACTATGAAATAGTAAGAAGCGATACTTACCCGGGGCTTCCTCCAGCCCCATAAACACGTGCGTGTCCCATGCCCTCCTTTCGCAGTCTGCCGTTCAGCCGCTATCATCCCTGGTAATAGGCTCAGTCGTGTCAGTCCAGGCGTGCTGCACATGCACAGGAGGTCTGCACATGTGCAGAAGACCCAGACTGGACCCGACTGAGCCTATTACCGGGGCTGATTGCGGCTGAACGGCAGACCGCGGGAGGACGGCATGGGACTCACGTGTTTATGGGGCTGGAGGAAGCCCCGTGTAAGTATCGTTTCTTACTATTTCATAGTCTCTGGTACACTTTAAGCCACCAGCAACCAAGAAAATATTTGCCATGCCATTGCCATATTTTTATATACTGACTTATATATCATTTTAATGACTGATCAATAAAGAGCTATTTTTGTGGTGCCAGCCTTGCTTGCTTGCCAAGAAAATAATTCAAATCATTTTGACAGTACTTTTTCCTCTACTTTTTGGTACCTTTTTAACCACCTGAGCGGTCTGGACGAGCTCAGCTCGTCCAACACCGCCAGAGGTCGCCGCTCAGGCCCTGCTGGGCCGATTTTTATCAAATAAAAAGCAGCACACGCAGCCGGCACTTTGCCAGCCGCGTGTGCTGCCTGATCGCCGCCGCTCTGCGGCGATTCGCCGCGAGCAGCGGCGAAAGAGGGCCCCCCTAGCCGCCTGAGCCCTGCGCAGCCGGAACAAAAAGTTCCGGCCAGCGCTAAGGGCTGGATCGGAGGCGGCTGACGTCAGGACGTCGGCTGACGTCGATGACGTCACTCCGCTCGTCGCTATGGCGACGATATAAGCAAAACAAGGAAGGCCGCTCATTGCGGCCTTCCTTGTTTATTATGGGCGCCGGAGGCGATCGGAAGATCGCCTCCGGAGCGCCCTCTAGTGGGCTTTCATGCAGCCAACTTTCAGTTGGCTGCATGAAATAGTTTTTTTTTTATTTAAAAAAAACCCTCCCGCAGCCACCCTGGCGATTTAATCAGAACGCCAGGGTGGTTAATTGCAGTGCTGAAAAGTTATTTTAAACAGAAGATTCAAAATTTTCTCCTAGGACTAGGAGAAAAAGAGAACATTATAGCATAAACCTTAAAGAGACTCTGTAACAAAAAAAAAAATCCCCTGGGGGGTACTCAGCTCGGGAGGTGGAAGCCTCAGGGTCCCAATCCCTGTAGCTGCAGGCAGTCCAGCGCTGGCTCCCTCAAAGCGTCCTGGAATCCTCCCCCGACAAGCCCAGATTTATTTACCTTCCCTGGCTCCAGCGGGGACGCTGTTGCAGCTCTCAGCACACAGAGCTCCGTTGGGTCCACTCTACTACGCAGGCACAGGCGACTTGCGCCTGCGCAGTAGAGCAGACCGACAGCGATCGGCTATTTCCACCTATCTCCGAGCGGAGAGCCGACACTGCGCCTGCGCTGGAGCCGAGAAGGTAAATATTTACACCCCCGCTATTCGGAGGGGCACAGCGAGACCGCCATGGCGTGGGGAGGACGGGGGAAGCCTCGATCGGATCCGGAGGCTTCCCCCACCCAAGGAGAGTACCCCCCAGGGGAACTTTTTTTTAGTTACAGGCTTTCTTTAATACAAAGCCTGCATGCAAGGAGTTAAAATAATGTGATCCATTACAATGCAGAGGTGTGAACAGGCCTATTGAATGGTATGAGCAGTGAGTTGACATTCAGAATTAGTCTACAATGCACCCTGAAGAAATATATTGGATGTTCTAGTGGACCACACCACCTATCTCCAATCAATTCAAATATGGTCCATGCTTTATGTAATAAAGTTTTATTAAGGGATTCCTTAGTAAAATTTTAGTAAATGGAGTGCAGACTCCCATACTTGAATGGGTACAAACATTTTTTCCACAACATTGGATATGCCATGAAACACAGTGAAGTGGAGAAAGCAAAGGGCAACGATTTTGCCAAGAACTGGAATTCCCTCCAAAGCTGATAGACAATACAAAAACTGGACTGAGGCGTCCTCTGTTCTCTCACGGTTGTTTTTACTTTCTCCCTAGTTACTTTATTTCAGGGACAATTAAACAGTAAATTAGGTCACTGGCCCACCTTCTATTGGGAGTCAAAATCAGCTCCCAACAGCATGGCAGCATTGTGTCAAATGAGCACAGGGGTCTTAGTTTTCTTAGTGGAGACTTATGGTTTTTACCCGCAACTACTATCCATCCAACACTTGCTATGATGAGGCTTAAAACATTCGGTATGTCCCAATGCCTGTTTGACATTTCTTCATTATTATGGTCAAGCATACAGATTACCTTAGTGGGACCCTGAGCAGTGCATAGAAATGAAAATCTGCACTTACTTGGGCCTCCTACAGCCCCCTGCGCCGTTCTCAGAAGCATAGCCAAACACGAGGAGATTACAGCTGCCCAGAACACCCCCCCTAAAGGTGCGTACACACATGCGACTATAGTCGTTTGTAACGATCGTTCCCCGATCTTTACCAACGACGATCGTTACAAAAAACGAACCAACGACTATTAAGGCAAACGACGAACGAGGCAAATCGCTACAAAACAAAGTTCTGTCTTGGCGGATTTTTACCACCGACGATCGTTAGCAAAAGTGGTACATCGTTGGAAACGATCGTTCGTACCAGGCTGGACATGCGCATTTCACTTTTTCTCCAAGGAACTTTACAATTTTATGCGCAGGCGCATTAAGTGCTTTTACGTGGTGTAACGTTCGTTCTAACGATGTGATTGTTACACACTTTTTACAACTAACTTTACTTCGGTCGTTCTTTCGTCAATTAAAAGATCGTTCGTCGTTGACAACGAACGATCGTTGTCGCATGTGTGTACGTAGCATTAGACCAGGGCCGGGCACCGTGTCTGGGGACAAGTCGAGACACCAGAATATCTGCAGGTATCCTGCAGCTCACAGCACTGCCCCCATTCTTTCCCTGCTACAGTTGACTTGGAATGGAGCAGCAGCATGTGTACAGAGCATGGAGCAGCTCTGGGGAACTTAACATAGTCAGGTATGAGCACAGCCCTGAGCCTCTGCTGGGTGAATGCTTCACTTTCCCCTTCATTGCCAAGGTCGGTTGACCTGAGGAAGCCTCAGTTAAGTGCAGATTTTCATTTCTATGCACTGCTCAGGGTTTCTTTAATGCAAGATTTTCAGATTATGTTCCTCATATGACTACATATCTGAGAATGGCTATGTTTTGTTTGTTTCTTCTTATAGGTTATACTGTTTTATGTCCCTTGCATGGGATATGTCCAATTTTTACCACTACTACATTGAATATGTATATAACCCTCCTGGCGGTCTATTAGAATCCGCCAGGGGGCAGCGCAGCACTGTTTTTTTGAAAAAAAAATGTTTTTATATCATGTAGCGAGCCGATAGCCGCTATACAGCGGCATACCCCCTGCCCGTTTCGATCGCCTCCTGCGATCTTTGATCAGGAAATCCCATTCAAAGAACAAGTTTTCCTAAAGGGCTTCCCCTGGCGACGGCGACAGGATGACGTCATGGACGTCGTGACATCTAAGGGAGTCCCGATCCACCCCTCAGCGCTGCCTGGCACTGATTGGCCAGGCAGAAAACGGCAGCAGGGCCTGAGAAATCCTCCTTTTGCAGATCACTGGTCTAGACGTAGTAGGGTTGCAAGACGGGAGACTTATCACACAAAAAAAAAAAAAATCAATATCCAGGCCCAACTGCAACTTACAAAAAAAGTCTCCCAAAAGCATGTGGGAAAATGGATTGTGGTCTGATGAGATCATGGCTGAACCGTTTGGCCACAATTGCAAAAGGTGTGTTTGGCACAAAAACTCTTTGCCTCACCAAAGGATCACCATACTGGGGCTTTAAGGGGAACTGAAGTAAGAGGTATACGGAGGCTGCCATATTTATTTCCTTTAATCAATACCAGTTGCCTGGCAGCCCGGCTGGTCTATTTCTCTGCAGTAGTATCTGAATAACACCAGAAACAAGCATGCAGCTAGTCTTGTCAGATCTGACTTTAAAGTCTGAAACGCCTGATCTGCTGCATGCTTGTTCAGGGGCTACGGCTAATAGTATTAGAGGCAGAGGATCAGCAGGGCTGCCAGGCAACTGGTATTGCTTAAAAGGAAATAGACATGGCAGCCTCCATATACCTCTCTCTACAGTCACGATGGAGTGATTTACTAACAGTTCCAATACCAGTCACTTTTGGCCCAAAACATTTGGTGTCTGCTAGAAAGCTGGAGATAAAGAGAAATTTCACCTTTCAACTTGACAGTAACCCCAAGCGTACATCCAATTTAACTAAAGAATGGCCTAGGGCCCGTTTCCACTTCGGCGATTTCGTCAGCGATTCTGCAGTTTCCCCGCACATGATTCGCACGGGGAAACTCTGCCATAGGGGATGACGGGGCCGCGGCGGAATCGCTTGCGGGAGCGTTTCGGCCTGGAACCCCCCGCAGAATTCGCGGCGGAGGCTGCGAATCCCATGCACGGCTCATGGGATTCGCCTGCGATCCTGCCCACTCGCTCAGTGCCGACGAGACGCACGCCGCACTAGTGGAAACGAGCCCTTAAACAGATCCGTTTTTCAATATACTAACTAGTGATTGGCTGATATGCTATTAAATGATTATTGGATAACCTCAATGGTCAGGTATATAAATAGGAGCAAGTCTGTATCAGTAAGGGTACAGACTAGCTTGAAAACTGAACACTGTTCCAAAACGTCACTGTGATGTTACCCTTAATAAATAAAAGCGCATATATACATCAAATGGTGCTGGCATTTCTTCTCTTTGGCTTAAACAGAAGGAAATTCAAATTTTGGAATGGCTCAGCCAGAGCCAATAGCTTGGAGAACTGAAGTGAGAAAAATACGGAGGCTGCCATATTTATTTCCTTTTAAAGAGAACCCGAGGTGGGATTTAATTATGTTACTGGGGCACAGAGGCTGGTTGTGCACACTAAGACCAGCCTCCGTTGCCCCATGGTGTGCCTCCAAGACCCCCCTGCGCGCCGCTATACCCCCGCAGTGCTGACGACACGCAGCGTGTCGCCAGCACAATGTTTACCTAAGCACTGTCTGTCAGCGCCGCTCCCCCGCATCGGCGCTACCCGCCAGTGTCCCTTCCCTCCCGCTGATAGGAGGGAAGTGACACTTCCTGGATAGCGTTAAAAGAAAATAAATCTGGCAGCCTCCATATCCCTCTCACTACAGTTGTCCTTCAATTAAATAGAACATTTGTGGGGGGACTCAAAGAGGCCTGTGGGCAAAAGACTCCCTCACAATATGACAGATTTGCAGCACTTTTTCAAGTCAAGATGTGCATTGCTGACTCCTACCTAAGAAGAGGAATGCTGTTCAAAGGGAGTTTGAAGCGAGGAAAATAAAGTCAGATACCTCAGTATGGGGAAGCCTTTGGATAGACCAGAGGCTTCCCCAATCTTCTTTTGCCAAGAGCCTTAAAAAAAAAAAATAATTAGACAAATGCCAAGTATGGTGCTTGTGGCAACGCTTCCCTCAGTGTAATTGCGCAGTCACAAAGCCCAGATGCAAAGTGCGGACTGCACAGAGGCACAAGAGCCGCTCGTGCATTAACAGCTCAATGCAGTCATGAACACCTGCGCAGTGCGGCCACAATCCTACACATAACGGAGTGCGGCTGCTAAGAGAGTCATTGAGGATCGGGAAAGCCTCTGGAGCATCCAAAGGATTCCCTCTACAGTATCTCACTTTTTTCCAGCTTCAGATTGCTTAAAGTAAACCTGTAAGGATAAAAACTGAAGTCTGACTGGATTATCTGCATGCTTCAGTCAGAGCACCTGACCTGCATGCTTGTTCAGGGTCTATAGTTAAAAGTAATAGAAGCAGAGCATCAGCTGGACAGCCAGGCAATCTGCATTCTTTAAAAGAAAATATGTCAGCCTCCATATCCCTCTCACGTAGAGTTCCCTTCTGAAGGTGGGAAGTTTTGAAAATAGTTATATACAGGCAGCTACATTTATTGCGTGTTGGCTGCTCTCCTGCACCGACCAGGCGCTTACTAGTAGTGCTAGACTATTATTATTGATTTACTGTATATAGCGCCAGCATCTTCCATGGCGCTCTACAATAGCATACAGGTTATAACAATACAAAGTATACAACAGTTGATACAAGACAAGAGGGTATAACCGCTAAAGCAGTGAACAAATGAACTACGTATTTTACACAGGGGTGGGAGGTATGTACACCCATTACACAGCATTGTGAGATAAACGGGAAGAGAGCCCTGGCCAAAAGGCCTTACAGTCTAAACGTTTAAGGTATAGGACTGTAGGTAAAGGGAAGCGGTGTGTGGAGTGGTAGAAATGGTGGTTAGTGGGCAGGGTCCTAGGTAGGAGAGTATGCTTGCCAGAAGAGGTGAGTTTTCAGATTGCGCCTAAAAATAGTAAGTGTGGATGAGTGGCGGATGTGTTGAGGGAGAGTGTTCCAGAGGAGGAGAGAGGATCAAGAGAAGTCTTGTAAGCGGGAAGAGGTGATCAGGGAAGAAGACAGAAGATCGTTAGCAGAGTGGAGATTGCAGGTAGGATGGTATCTGGAAATAAGTTGATTAAGATAGGTGGCTCCCCCCACCCAACAGGTATGGCTAAGATTGGAACATTCAGTAAAATGTAGATACTTCTATAAGCTCTTTTTTCTTTCTGTCCTATCCTGGCTTAGATGCTAGGTATTACTTACCTCTTGTGGCCTCTTCTTTTTATAATACAGCACCCATTGAGATGAATGCTCCATGTTACTTATATGTCATCCATGTAGGTTCTTAAAGTGCGATTATACTCCCAAAGCTAAGATTTGAAAGCATTCCCTGTGTGTAAAATCATGTATTTTCAACGCAGAGAGCAGTAGAACCTCTCATCTTTGGTCATCCGCAAAGGCAAAAATCTCCGTGCTTGTGTCTTCACTCTGCGCCCCCCCCCCCCTCCTTTTTTTCTTTGGCTCGACCTCAGCTTTAACCACTTCAGGACCACAGTGCTAAACCCCCTAAAGACCAGGCTATTATTTGTTTAAATGGCCACTAAAGCTTTAAAGCTGAACTGTAGATAGAAAATAAACACATTGTTTCACTTACCTGGGGCTTCCCCAAGCTCCCAGCAGCCGTCCTGTCCCGCGCCGCCTCTCGTCAAGCCTCCGTTCTCCCGCCACCAGCTACTTTCGGTTTTGCCGCCGGGCCACTGTGCCTGTGCGGCTCTGGCCACGCGTATCCTTTCTTCGCCTTCCCCGTTATTGCAGAGGGGAACGCGAAGAAAGGATACGCTTGACAGGGCTGCGCTGGCCTCGACTTGCAAGTCAAGGTACTGGACGGAGCGGCGGCGGGAGGACGGAGGCTCGGGCAGGACAGCTGCTGGGGGCTTGGGGAAGCCCCAGGTAAGTGAAACAATGCGTTTATTTTCTATCTACAGTTCCACTTCAAGGCCAAACTGCAGGGACGCACAACACAGCACACTAGCGACCCCCCCCCCCTTTTCCCCCCACCAACAGAGCTCTCTGTTGGTGGGGTCTGATCGCTCCCCCGTGTTTATTTTTGTTTGTATAAATATTTATATGTTTGTTATTTTTCACTATTATTTTTTTGAAAACCCCTCCCTCCCCCCAGCCAGCCAATCATGGCGATCAGCTCTCATAGGCTTTACCTTATGAGAGCCGATCGCTCTCTTGTGCCTCAGGGGGACAGACGTGTCACACAGCTGTCCCCAGTACAGCGCTGCTAATCGCAGTGCTGTACATGTAAATAGACGGCGGTTTCGCCGTCTTTACAGTCTCCTGAGCCGCAATCGCCGCTCGGAGACTGAAGTCGGGGCGGAGCTCTGCCCCTCAAGCAGGAGATGCGCGCACCCTCCGCAATCTCATGCAAATCCCAGCCCCAGGACTTGACGCCAAACAGTTTACAGAAGCAAATTAGTGGACCAAATATCTTTCCCATAGCCCAAATGTGCTGGTCAGCTACAGTACTGCTCATTTCCTCTCCTCTCTGAATTCAGCTGCTTGCCTGGCTAGCCAGGTGTAAGCATGTCACACGCAAAGTAGGGAGAGAAACAGATGGTGACTACATTGCTCATCCTCACTGCTTTACACTACAAATTATGACCCTAATTGAATTCACTTTTTCCCTAACTTTACTCACAGATGAGGTTTAACACTCATCTATAAAATACCTTTTCAGCTGCCAGAAAGCAACGCAACACGTTTCTGTTTGAATAGTGTTATGGCAGTTTCAGCATTTAAAGCAGAGAGGACACGAGATGCATATGGAGGATGGCACATGTATTTCCTTTTAAACAATGCAAATTGCCTGGCTGTCCGGCTGATACACACTTCTAATCCTTTTAGCCACAGACCTTGAATAAGCATGCAGATCATATGTTTGGATCATTGAGAAAAAGAAACAAGTTTCATCAGGCACTGCAGTTGATTTGTATCCATTTAGGAATCAAAGGTGATGTGGATCACAATATGTGAAACAACATGCAAAACGGACATTAGGCTACTGTTTTTTTGCCCTGCACCCACCACCACCCTCTGATATGGTAGGACTTCTATCTTATGCAAAAATATTGACTGTCATCTTAGCACAAGTTGTCTGCTTATGACTTATGCACCTACCCATGAACACAAGGAATTCACATATTGTGATCCACATCACATTTTGAATCCTAAATAAATACAAATCAATTGCATTTATAAGAACAAGTTCTGGAGGATGTAAATAGAAAAAAATTATAAAAGGACCCACATATGAGAACTTGCTAGGTTAAGAATCCTAATGGGGGAGAAATCTCAATAAAATTTCCCCAACACCTGTGGCCACATTTACTGCACCTCATTACTGAAATGTGTGACACTTGAAGAATGGTCAGTAAGGTTTACCCAGGCATTATTATGTATTCATATAGTGTTGACATCTTCTGCAGTGCTTTGTACAATGTAAATAGTCATGGCACTGTCTCCAACTCTAATCCCTACCATAGTCAGTCATTGTCTTATTTTCTTATGGGGAAGGGGGGGGGGGGGGGGGGGGACGACGACAACTAAAGGCTCGTACACACGCCGTACTAAAGGCAACGACTGGTCCGTCGTCACCTCCCGCTGGGCGGGTTTTCAGCAGACAGTACAGCGTGTGTACAGTCTGTCGGCGGACTGTACACACGCTGTACTGTCTGCTGAAAACCCGCCCAGCGGGAGGTGACGACGGACCCGTCGTTGCCTTTAATTCTGAGTGTGTACGAGCCTTAACCTGTAGGTTTTTCAGATGAGGGAGGAAACAAGAGTCCCTGGAGGAAACCAACATAAACAGATCATACAAACTCCATGCAGATAATGTCCTACCCCAGACTTGAACCAAGGACCGTAGGTCAGTAAGGTGATAATGCTATCTACTACACCACATGGTTTTGATATACTCAGAATGACCCAGTTTGAATTGGAGTTTTGTTAGTTGTCTGAAGTGCAGAATAGAAGGGCTCTGCAGAGATTTCTTTCAGAGACTCATACTGGTATAATGGGCTGTAGTTATTTAAATATGTGCATTTATCTTCTAGTCCTGGATTGTAGGTAGGTACCAGAAGTATACAGGTTTATTTATTTTTTCTTAATATTGCAAGAGCTTTGAAAAATAAAAAATGGACTTTATTAATTCCACCACCACTGCTTCTCTTTCTCCCATAGAACTCCTTATGTAGCAAGCTCCTATCTTCAGGTCTTTTTTTTCCTCCCCTCCCTCTTCTTAGTCTGTTCTAAAAATAAAGAGAACCTGAAGTGTGAGGGATATGGAAGCTGGCATTTTTAATTTTAAACAATACAAATTGCCTGGCTGTCCTGCTGATCCTCTGCTTCTAATACTTTAAGCCATACCCCTGAACAAGCACGCACATTAGCCATTTTTGACAAAAATCTGACAAGATTCGCTGCATGCTTGTTTCAGGTGTGTGATTCAGACACTGCTGCAGTACGAAAGATCAGCAGAATGCCAGGTAACTGGCAGCCTCCATATAACTCTCACTTCAGATTGCCTTTTAGTGTGAGGGCAGATTAGATACACTTTCTGATGCTCCAGGGCAAAAATCCTGTAACGTACCACTCAAAGACAAACATTAACAACTCAACATATTTAAAATGCATTTTATTTGTCCTTTAAAAACAAACCAAAAGAAGCAATTAAGCTTTTCTTACTTGCCTCTTTCACATAAATTATATACATTTCAAAATTATATTCAATACAAAACATGCCACGTACAAGTTTTTATTTTCATTTTTTTTAAAAAAGGAATAATTTTAGGTTTTTTCTACGAAGGACAAATCTTCTGTACAGAATCCTCACCGCACAAATTACAGCTCCCTATGGAATCTCATCAATACAAAAAAGAAAAAGTGGAAATGGCGAAACAATAAGGAATATAATGAAAAAAAAAAGACATTTGCAAGCAGAGACCAAATGAAAACCAAGACACAGCAAATTAAAGGTGTTTATACAAGCAGGAAAAAAAATCAAGTATTTCAAGCTGGGGGTCTGGATTATATTTGTATAAAAAAAAATTAAAATAAAAACGGTATAGGGTTTATCTAAAATCTACATTACTGTATGTCAATCTAGAATATTCTAATTACACATGTGACAGGGATGTACTGTTCCTCCCACTGCCGAGCTCGAAACGCAAAATAATTATTTAAAAGCAGGAAAGAGAAAAAAAAAAAAAAGAAAGGGAACATTTAATTTCAAATTTTCAGGCTTTCATAGTGTCCAGTGGTTTTTTTTATTTTAATAATATGGTGCCAGACTATGCACAACATTTTTTTTAGACTTTTTTCTTTCTATTGTTTTATTTACAACTTACCCTTATTATTATTTTTTTTACATGTTTGCAGCTTTTAAACAGTTGTGGAAGCAGCTTGTGTTAAAAAGCAACAGCACTTAATCTCGCATATTCACACTAGCTTTGATTTTAAATGCCCTTGGCTGCTTATCGCCACCTATTTTCCTCCGTGCACTCTAAACATAATAATCACCATGTCTGCTGTGGGGGAAGGTACAGCCACAGTAACTTGTAAAAAAAAGTGGGGAAAAACAAATATCCTCTGCTATGATACATAAAAGCAACTGCATCTGAAGCCATAATGTACACGTGGAAAAATATGGAAGCCAGAAGATTATTACCTAGTTTAAAATGACTTGAGTCTTATGGATATATCTTACTCGTGCTCGATCTGTACTCTGCACTCTAAGATTATGAAACGATCTAAGCACGTAGTATTCGCCAAGATCTAGGACACCATGCCAGTCATAGAAAATGACCCTGTACTTCCCCTTATACAAGGCAGTAATACATAAATATAATTACAAGTACAAATAAATAACTCCCTTCACCTAGTCCCACCCCAAGCACTGTGCTAGAAAAACAATATATAAATCAGGATTTTGAATGACATGATGAGAAAGGAACAGCAGCTTCAGAATAATGCAAGTGACGACAATGCATAACGTGTGTTTGGGATGAAGCAGTACACTTCTAAAACCGGATTTAAAAGAAAGCCAGTCTCGCCAAGATATTCGCTCAACTGATGTGTCGTACCTGACCGAGAGGCTTCAAAGAAATACTGTGTCAGGGAGAATGATCAAGAGCGCATAAAATAGAATAAACCGAGAGATCGCTACAGTCACACACATACACACTCCACCTGCCATTTAAAAAAAGGTTTACCTTAGCCCATTACAAATCAGGATTTCTTACTACACTTCATGTTCCAGGTATTGAAAAGGGTGAGGTTTCAGGCACAGAATAGGGGAAAGAATGGGTTGCCAAGGACAGACTACAAGCAGGCAGTTAGCAGAAAATCACGATCATTAGTGCACTCCAATCTGCTCAGAGCCAAGTGTATAGGCTAAGAGGCAGATGACAAAGCTTCAACAGGGAGGAGGGGGGGAAATCAGCTGAGCTCAAACAAGACCCTCCAGGATGGGTGGCCTGAATCTCCATTGTTACACAAGTCCCATCGTACGCACTGTGTCCATGTTTATGAGGTGCTCTCTATTATAGATTGCCGTGGGAGTGTCACACATACACATCAGTATCCAACAGGCAGATGAGGTAGGTGCTGGCCAGGTGCCTCTGGGATTGGGTAGCTGTGACAGGTAACAGTCAATGGACTGTCTCTTGCGCTCAACGAAAGCAACTCCTGTGCTCTTTTTCTGCAGTCTTATGTGCTCTCTTTTGCGCTGAGGGTCCTGTAGATTTAGGATTGTCAAACTGCTTTGTTAACTAATGACTTTATTATTTTCCATATTATCTTTTTTTTTTTTTTGCATTCTCACTTATTGGAGAGTTAGAGCGTTTGTAAAATCAGATAAAAAACAAAAACAAAAAAATTAGAGAGAAAAATTCCTTCCTCTCAAGAGTATTTGTTATGTGGAGGAAGAAAGGTATGCTACACCAACATATGCCCAGCTATTCAGTGCTTGGGGAATGTTCTCTGCACAATAGCTCTCTTTTACAGTTTCTTCCATCCACTGTAGTAAAGGCCGTTAGACAGGATGCAAAGATCCTTCAACGTAGCTACACTTCCCGTATATCAGAGAGACGCAGAAAGCTTGGGAACGGTTTCAGCATCCTGAGGAAGGCTTCAGTAGCTAGTGTGGCAAAGCGATGGTAGAGACACACAAGTAATAGTACTCTCTCCAAGGCTTTACATTGAAGGGCACATAGGAGGCAGCTAAACGTCACTGTTCTCAATTCATCCATTTCCGGCAGTTCCATGCTCCACAGTGACATGGGATCTTGTGCTGATCATCTTCAAAGTCAAACTGGTAGTCATAGGTGAGCTGCAGAGAACAAAAAAGGATATGTGAACATTTAACTTAACATATCTTCCATAATGCTGTACATAGTACAAAAAAAAATATTGGGGAACAAATACACGAGAAGTTCTAAACTTTGAAACTTACTATCAGGACATCCAGCACCACAAATACATAAATAGCTGTTGTGGCTTGAGATGTCCCCAATATTGGTAAACATTCATATGATCAATTACAGGAGACTAAGAAACAATAGGAGGAGGGTGTTGAGTTGGAGACATTAGGGAAGGAGACGTATAGGGTAGCAGATGAGGCAGTGAGCCTCAACAGCGACTACAGCAAAAAACAGCGTGTTGAAAGTGCGTCTGAAAGTTTCCAGGCTCGGATCATAGCGGACAGGCTGTGGGAGAGAGTTCCAAAGAAGAGGCGATGCTTGTGAGAAGTCCTGGATATGATGAGAGGAGGTGACCAAGCTAGAGGACAAAAGGGTCTCCTGGGAGGAGTGAAGGCTTTCGGGTGGGAGGATATACGGAGATGAATGACAAAATGTATAGTGGTGACAACCTATGAAGAGCTTTGAATGATAGGGTGAAGAGCTTAGACTGGATCTTTTAGGTAATTGGTAGCCAATGGAGAAATTAGCAGAGAGGGGCTGCCTCAGGGGAGTGGGAGGAGAGCTGGATGAGATGGGCAGTAGAGTTCAGTAGGGACTGGAGAGGTGCTAGTCTGTTTTTTGGGAGACCACAGAGTGCGGTGTTACAGTAAAGACAGGATATGATTACAGCAAAGTGAATGCACTCCACAAGAAAAAATAAACCAAAAACTAAATTTTTTGTTTTTACCTCCTCTCCTTTTGGTATCCTTCTGCTAGAAATGATGATAATTTTGTCTTCTTTGTCAAACGTGACTACCTCAGCAACACAGTTTGGTGCACATGAATGGTTGATGTATCTGCAATAGAAGCGTGAAACAAAACCATTTAACATTTTTATTTATGCCCATTTCAAACTTTCCCAAAATATGAAAAATGCAACACACACGGAAAGTACTTGGAGATAAGTCAACATTTTATACCAAAATCTTGGGCTAATTTTTTTTTTTGCAGGTACGAGAGATGCGGGACTTCACTGCAGTCACATGACAGTAGGCCTGCTGCTGGAGCCAGGGGAGGTAACTATACTTACTAGCAGGCTTCCAACACCTGCTCTGCTACACATAACCACTTCAAAAGAGCACTCTGCATAGGGGGACTAAGCAGATAAAGAGAAACCCCAAATGATGTGCTACACATGAAGCAGAAGCAAACGTATCAAGCTCATCTACTCAATATTACGATAGGTGTTATTGCAACCCTGGAAGAGTCACTGCTCATCATAACCTTAGCAGTAGAAATAATAAAAAGACAGCTTTACATAAAAAATGTATGACACAGCTACAAAAATACAGTGTGGATGTAAATTAAGCTGTGCTCCTGGCTGAGTTTTGGTGAGGTTCATTTTTGAGTCAGTCTAGCTGCCTTTAGCTGAACAGTGCTGTGCAACTGGCGGCCCGTGGGCCGCATCCGGCCCGCCAGGCCTTCTGCTGCGGCCCCCCTGCCCCATGCTGTGGCAGCGTTAGCCTCTAAGTCCCCAGAGCTGAGGGGACTTTAAAAAAAAAAAAAACTTTTCCCCTGCATGCCTCGGCTGCTGTAAAGTTAATGTACAGCCCCCCTCCCCTCGTTCCCCCCATGATGCCGCCTCTAACTCACATCAGATCGGCAGCGGGCAGGAGATCGGAACCAGCAAGACCAGCGCATGGCAGCCGCACAGGGGACTTTAAATGCTGGACGTGACCGTCACTTCCTGCATTTAAATTCACCGCGCGGCTGCTTTGCGCTGGTCTGGCTGGTTCCGATCTCGCCGACGATCTGAAGTGAGTTAGAGGCGGCAGCACAGGGGGAAGGAGGGGGGAATATTTACATTTAAGCAGCGGCAGCACGGGGGAGAACAAGGGGGAGGGGCGTGTAGATATTTACATTGTGCTGCCAATCTGACGGCATTTTGTGGGTAAATCTGCTGCCATTCTTAATGCATTCTGTGTGTAAATCTGCAGCCATTCTGACAGCATTTTGTGTATAAATCTGCAGCCATTCTGAATGCATTTTGTGGGTATATCTGCTGCCATTTCTGAATGCATTTTGTGGGTAAATCTGCTGCCATTTCTGAATGCATTTTGTGGGTAAATCTGCTGCCATTTCTGAATGCATTTTGTGGGTAAATCTGCTGCCATTTCTGAATGCATTTTGTGGGTAAATCTGCTGCCATTTCTGAATGCATTTTGTGGGTAAATCTGCTGCCATTTCTGAATGCATTTTGTGGGTAAATCTGCTGCCATTTCTGAATGCATTTTGTGGGTAAATCTGCTGCCATTCTGAATGCATTTTGTGCGTAAATCTGCAGTCAATCTGATAGCATTTTGTGGGGAAACTGCTGCTAGATTTTTTTTTCTCCTGGAAACGAGGGGCGGGGAGGGGGGGGGGGGTCTGCTGGCCCTCCACCATGTGGTCTGGAAAAAAAACGGCCCCTCCATGCCCGCAAAGTTGGACAGCACTGTTCTAGAATATCAGATTATTTTCCTTACCCTAAACTCACACAAAATTTCCCTGGCCCAAAACACCACCCAACCAACCAACCCCCCTCCCTTCCATGCCTATTAGTATTCCCCTCCCTGAACCCAGCAATGGTCATTACTCCCACCCTACACCTGCTAAATAGGTTTCCCTCTCCTACCCAAACATATCCTAGTGCCTAACCTAAAAGAGCCCCAACACAAGACTTAACTCTCCAAAATGCATCCAGGAGAGGTACAAAGATGCATCCGAGCGGACGTGTAATACTGAAAAGACCCTGCACCCAAATTACACAGCTAAAACTGGCCAAACACCCTTCAATTCAATTTTCTTTCCAACCAGCAAAAGCTGATCAATATTTCCCGCTTTATCGAATCATTTCAAAAATCAAACGGACCTGAAAAAATTCAAATTTTATATGTATTTGATTTCTCCAACACATCTGAATAGATGTTAATTGAAAAATTCAGGAAAAAAACACAATCATTTTTTTCTCAATAGAATAGTTTTCTTCTATACAATTGATCATTCTTAATTGGAAAAAAAAAAGGGATCGATTGATTTGGCTGAATTGCGTATGGCCATTAGGTAGGGACCACACTTTTCTTTCAGTTTTCTGCCAGTGTTTTTCTGCACACCAAGTGTGTTTCTATGCAGAAAAACGTGCACATTTTTTCACAGCAGCTAATGTAATTGATACAGAAAACTGACAAAATGTGCAGAATCCTGATGAAAAAAAACCCATTAAGTGTGAACTAGCCCATTGATTAAAATGAGTTCTCAGTTTTTCCGTGCAGAAAATGCTTCCGAAAACAGTCAAGTGTGTTCCCTGCCTAAAGCGTGTTACCTCATCACAGGCTGCTGGACACCACTGGGCAAGTGTGGTACCACTCTGTACATCTCAACACAGCGCTCAGAATTCCACCAACTTTACTGTAGTACCTCATACATGAACACAAGCCTAAAAACGGTGTTGTGCAAAGCCAAACCCATATTACACAAACTAAAAATTAGCAGGAGCCTGCCAGAGTCCGAATCCATTCAACACAGACAAGCTTCCTCAGTCTGGGTCTTTTAAGTTCTCTACATGTCTAGTTCTAGCTCAAAGCTCTGGGACATCCCGATCTCTTGTGCTATACAAGTCGATAGTTTTCATGGGGAGATCTTGGTAGTTCCTCTATTGACCCATCAATTTGAAAGGCAGTCTCAGTGACTTTGTAAGATGGCACGAGGAAAGGTTAGTATGAAAATCAGTACCTGCAAGACAGATGCAGGCACCCATAGGCGGTCTCTTAAGGATCTGTGCCTGCACAGCTTCAGTCATAGATAACCAAAGACAGAGGTTTACTTAACTTAAAAGTCAGCATATTTAAGAAAATGTGGAATTAAAATAAGTTACCTGGCAGGCCCTCCAGTGAGCGTAGCATCAATGACATGCTCATTATTAATTCGAAACATGTAGATGCCTCGGTTCTGGGAAGAGGTAAAATAAAATGCATGGTCATAAAAGGAAAGCTGAACATCTGATATCATTAGTACTAAAGATATTTTTAAAGAGGATCTGTAACTTAAAAAAAGCCCACTGGGGGATACTTACCTTGGGAGGGAAAAAGCCTCTGGATCCTAACGAAGGCTTCCCCCGTCCGCCTCTGTCCCTCCAGTAGCCTGCCCAGGTCCCCCAAAGTGCGGCGACATAAATATTTACTTGCCATTATCCTGCGCAGGCGCACTAGCCACTCTTCCTTCGAGTTAAGGCAGAGATAGCCGAACCCGATCGATCCGCTCTCCTGCGCAGGCGCTAGTGCTTTTGCGTCTGCGCAGTAGAGCGGATAATCTAGATTGCCTGCAGCTACAAGGATCCCGAGGTAAGTACACCCTAGAGCAGAGTTCCCAACCCTGTCCTCAAGGCCCACCAACAGTACATGTTTTGCAGAAAACCACAAACATGCACAGGTGAGGTAATGAGTGTTTCAGTAGAGCTGATGAACTACCTTTTTTTTTTTTTATTACAGAGTCAGTTCTGTAGCTTAATTTCTATACATATTCAAAAAATAAAATCAAAGACATCCATGAAATTTCAGGAACATTTGTTTTCCATTATTACCACCTCCTAGGTGCTCTTATGCCCAGCATCCTCCCCACTGCTCCCCAGCCTCCTCACACTGCTGATCCTAACACTGCTCCCCAGCCTCCTCACACTGCTGATCCTAACACTGCTCCCCAGCCTCCTCACACTGCTGATCCTCACACGCGCTCCCCAGCCTCCTCACACTGCTGATCCTCACACTGCGCTCCCCAGCCTCCTCACACTGCGCTCCCCACCCTCCTCACACTGCTCTCCCCAGCCTCCTCACACCGCGCTTCCCAGCCTCCTCACACTGCGCTCCCTCCCCAGCCTCCTCACACTGCTGATCCTCACATCGCTCCCCAGCCTCCTCACACTGCGCTCCCCAGCCTCCTCACACTGCGCTCCCCAGCCTCCTCACACTGCGCTCCCCAGCCTCCTCACACTGCGCTCCTCACACTGCTCCCCAGCCTCCTCACACTGCTGATCCTCACACTGCTCCCAGCCTCCTCACACTGCTGATCCTAACACTGCTCCCCAGCCTCCTCACACTGCTGATCCTCACACTGCTCCCAGCCTCCTCACACTGCTGATCCTAACACTGCTCCCCAGCCTCCTCACACTACGCTCCCCAGCCTCCTCACACTGCTGATCCTAACACTGCTTCCCCAGCCTCCTCACACTGCTGATCCTCACACGCGCTCCCCAGCCTCCTCACACTGCTGATCCTCACACTGCGCTCCCCAGCCTTCTCACACTGCGCTCCCCACCCTCCTCACACCGCGCTTCCCAGCCTCCTCACACTGCGCTCCCTCCCCAGCCTCCTCACACTGCTGATCCTCACATTGCTCCCCAGCCTCCTCACACTGCGCTCCCCAGCCTCCTCACACTGCGCTCCCCAGCCTCCTCACACTGCGCTTCCTAGCCTCCTCACACTGCGCTCCCCAGCCTCCTCACACTGCTAATCCTCACCCTGCTCCCCAATCTCCTCCCCGGTAGCTGATGCACCACTTGTAAACAGACCGACTGCACAGCTCTCACTGGCTTAAACACACTGTAAGTAAACACCAGTGAAGATGCCGGGAAGAGCTCCTATGTGACTGTCACCTTCCATTTGTTCCCTTGTCCCAGAAATAAGAACAGGATCTAAGAAGTAATAGTAATAAAAATAACTTTTTTCACCTTGGGGATGGGGGAAGATGTAATGCCACTGGCTGGAGATCAATAGATTTAGTATATACACTTAGTACATGTTACCAGTCTGTGATAAATACGCTACACTGCACAGAGACTGGGCACCTCTGCACACCAACGGCCCTTTCGGGAGCTCCATAGGACAAGCATTGATTAGCATGTCTCTCCCAGGGACGGGAGTGTGATGTGGAGCATGCACAGTCAAGTCGCCCATGCCCAGAAACACCACGACTGGCCGAGTCTGACCAGTCTACTGGTAAGGCTTCTAAGAGAACGGAGGGGCAGGGTACGGCAGCAAGGGTCTACAGGCAGCTCATGGGGCTGGAGGAAACCTCAGGTAAGTATAAATTGGCCCACACACGCCAACTCAGGTTCCCTTTAGTGCTTAAGGAGTTCACCACTAAAGGTGGAATATCACTTTAAGTGCAAACCCTTTCTTTGTTTTGACAAAGTGGAATATTTACTTTTAGGCCCATTTCACACTGGGGCATTGCCTCGCTCTCTGTCGCGCCCCCTCCCGTCACAGTGCCCATTAGTTTCTATGAGACTGGCCATACTACCTGCGGTGCAATGGAAGTACTTTGGATGACACAGACTCTGCAGTGTGTTGCTGAGCAATATGAGTTTAGATTGTAGTGGTGTGGCATGCATGTGCCAATCACATTTCCGTGATGTATTTCCTGTCTAGCAGTCACTGAGTGGGGGCAGAGCTTCGCAAATCCCTAAGTTGCACAATTACAGAGATATACCCAATGTGCTCATTACTACAGAATTCCCATAAATCTTACCTGTTCTTCATAGATCTTCTCACGGCGGTTTGCCACTTCATTCCTTATGATAGTGCCAATGTATTCTATTACCATGGTGTGCTTCTCCAGATCTTTGGCAGCATAAAGGCCTAATCCTTGGATCCTCGAGCGGGCCAAATACACGTTGTTCTTCCACTCAGTCTTTAACCTGCGATACTGGGAGGACTTTGAATGCACAAACTGCTTGCTGTATGGTGTATTAGTCTCCCCTGTGAAGGTGCTCTGGTACGCTTTGGACATACTAGTGCTGTTCAGAGTGTGCGGCCTGCAGAATACACCATGTCAGTAACATTTCCATGTCATGCCATAAAAGCAAGCTAGATAAACAATTCTATTCCTAGAGAAGGATACATGCAGTGTTCATTAAATGCAGCACATGTGCAGTTTGTTACAGTTTGGGCAGATTTCTGAACTGGGAAATTCAACTGGTTTCTGCAGTCTTAAAACAGTTATTTACAACTAAAAATAAATAAATATAGAGCTGTCGCAAGAAAAACGCTCTTAAACTTTGTCATGTAACCTATCTATGGCCCTTCAAACTTCACCTTCGCCTTCGCCTTAGGGGGCGTAGATAAATATACCTCGCCACGATCGCCACTGTGCACGATGCCGTGCACACATTCTCATCGCAGCCCGTTAGAACACTGATCAGTAAATTGGATCAAAGTGCCTGTCATAAGTGATCAGTAGCATCAGTGAGATGTCGGGGGTCACTGACAAAATGAAAGTAAAAGCATACACACAACTTCCTTCGTACTTCCTGTAGTGGGAAGGGTTAGATAACAAAAGTCCTAATGCTTTCCTATCCTACCCTAAACAAAAAGTACTTTGAATGCTCCCCCTTGTTGAGGTACTTCCAATAACCAGACAGGAAGTGAGTACCGGTCTTCTCATTCGATAAAGTAGAATAAAAACATGGGAAACCTTCCTTTCTCTATCCAAAGGATTTTGCTGGTGATGCTATTTACAAAAGACAACTGATTTGGTTACAGCTGCTCTTCTGTCCATTATTATAGAGTATGTTAGCCCAGGACAATCCAGAAAGCGTTTGAACATTCAGATGAACACATGGCTTACCGTTTATAATGAGTCATGATCTTCGGCTCAGACCTGGCACAGCCAGTTGGGTTGATCATAAGAGGCAGCTCCATTAAAGGATGTCTGCCATATCGGAAGAGATAGTTCTGACAGTTCTCCACTCCAGGCAACTGTATAGAAGATGCAGAGATTCATCATTTATTATACTAGATTATCAAACACAACAGTAGATTAAGCTATTGCAGCATCATCACTGGCAGGGTTTGCTCTCTTCTACTAAATATGTTAGATTCTTCTCTGTGTTTCTCACATCTCTCCACATGCAGTGATTCAGCATGGGACGCTCCTGTCTGTGGCACAGCACATCGCTGTGCTGGGAATTGCCTTCTACTGGCTTGAAATGTTCTGTCTCGCTCTCTCACTCACTTGCATTAGAAGGAATAGGGAATGCTAGTGCAAGGGACAAGCAGGCAGACTGCTGCGAGATGGGAGGAAGCAAATCTGAGGCTAAGTTCACAGTGGGACATGGCGGTGTGATATTATGGGGGTATCCTCTTGCTTTTATTACAAAAGACAGTGTACAAAAAAAGCTTATCGTGACACACCAGTGCAAGCCACTGGGTAACCATAGGTCCCCTAAGTCCATCAAATAACCTGCTAAAAATTCTTAGCGAAAAGTATCACCCAAAGAAAGCCCAATTTGTGGCAAAAAATAAATAAAAAAAGGTATAGATCATTTTGGTGTGAGACGTAGTAATAATGTTATTGGCAAATGAATGGGAGGAACGCTGAAATGTAAAAAAAAAATTGCTCTGGTCCATAAGGGGAAAACCCCTTAGTGGTGACGTGGTTAAAGGATACATGAGGTGTCTGCAGATTTACTTACCTGGGGCTTCTTCAAGTCCCTAGAAGCCTATGTGTCCCTCACCGCAGCTCTCCTGAGGTCCCCCCTCTGTATCGGCCACTAATGCGCGGTGACCCCAGGAAAATGGCTAAGAGCGGAGCTACGGCGAGGGACATGGGTTTCTAGGGGCTGAAGGAAGCCCCAGGTATGTAAATCTGCAAGCATTTAGTTCACCTCATATATCCTTTAACTGCAGCCTGTGCAGCTAGGATAGACAGGGTACTTTAAAATGATATCATTAATGGCCAACTGAAAAAGGTTTGGTGGCCCTTGGCTACGCTTTCCGGCTAAGAAGTATAGCAGGAGAACAGAGAGAACAGCGGCAATAATGTATTATAACCTGTAAAACAAGATTTGTGTGTGGTTCAGGCACCAATAAACAGAACTTACAGACTCTGCAATACGCAGCACTGCATGTAGCGTCAGTCCAAACATCTCTTCCCCTTTCAGGTACTCCGGGAAAAGGCGCAGCATTCCAGTTTCTCTCCTCATCCGTGCAACAGGTTCAGCAACGCGATTCCAGAGAGCTATGCAATACAGACAATACTACAATCAATCATGTGCTGCAGATGCACAAGGATGGGACAGTACTAACTCCTGCACTGGATTCACGGAGCAGAACCCACACTAAATAAAACATTACAGTAACTGGTACGTGAAACACCCCAGAACACAAGCGATTCTGCAATCCAGGCCTGCATTTAATTAGTACCTACTATCAAGTTGCAAAACTCTTAAAGGGAAGGTTCACGGTACTAAAAAAAAAATAAACTGCACTCACCTGGGGCTTCTTCCAGCTCCTGGCAGTCGATCGGTGTCCTCGGCGAAGCTCCTCTCCCTCTGGGCGTCCAGCGGTGGAGAAGCCGACCTCGCCAGGTCGGCTTCCGTGCGATCCACGGCGGGGGTCACGTGGTGTAGAGACGTCATCGGGTCTCTACTGCGCAGGCGCAGAACTACTGCGACTGCGCAGTAGCGACCAGATGACGTCACGTACATCATGTGACCGCGCCGTGGAAAGCACATGACGCCGACCCGGAAGCCGACCTGGCGAGGTCGGCTTCTTCAGCACTGGACGCCCGGAGGGAGAGGAGCTTCGCCGAGGGCACCGCTGCCAGGAGCTGGAAGAAGCCACAGGTGAGTGCAGTTTATTTTTTTTTTAGATGCGCGGATCTTCCCTTTAAGGTGCCCATACATCAGACGATGTATGGGCAGATTGGTCAAGAGACAGATCTCTCGCTGATCTGAACGGTATGATCACTTCTGGATTTTATGGTCTAAAAGAGGTGCAATTTTTTTTACAAGCTTTTAGACCCTACCACAGGGAACGAGAGCCTCGGATGACCAGAAGAATGGCTGCCAGCGTTTGGATCCCAGGGGAGGAGAGTTAAAAACGCCGGCGGCTACCCCAAGTCAGGCTCAGGTTTAGCTGCGGATTTCCGGCCCGAGCCAGACTTACCGCTAAGGAAGTTAATCATTAGGTTTCTTCCCATTCAATTCCCTGCAGATGAGTCCAATCTGCAGGGAATCAAATGGGAAAATTGATTCTCTACTGACCATTCAAGGTAGCATGGTTTTCTCTGAATCTGTCAAGCAATCTCTTATCTCTCTGAAGCCTACACATGCTGGACTGCACTGAGCAGAGAATCAGTTCCACAAGGTCACTTAAAGATCTGGCATGCTGGACACCGACACACGCATTTTTTCCATCCTTACCCCGCCCACTAGAAGCAGCTCCATGTGCTGCACGGTCATCCCTCCTCCCCTCTAGACGGCAGCAGCGTACACTGTTCAGCTGTAGCCAAGGGACAGATCTGTATGAGCTCCTGAGTATTAGCTCAATACCTCAAGCTGTTGTAAACACTGCTGCTATTACAGATAATTATATTTAATAACAGCGCTTACTTTGTGTTCCTAATTTAGCCTGTCATTTGTCTTAGGGCCAGAGCCCAGTGCCACAGACAGCTACTCAGCAGGTAGTGAAGGCACAGTAAGGAGGCTGAGCAGAGAGGCAGAGTGCTTCTGCCCGGCAAGGATTTATATTGCTGGCTGTAAGAGCAGTTCATAATTGTACTGCTCTCAGGATAAACATTAAAGTGGACCTGCACAGGACAGAGAAAATGCACTCTGAATGTATTTGAGAGTTTAGCATTATTCCCCCCCTTCTGTGATCAATCACAAGTGTAATTTGATCTATCAGCTGTGACAGCTCAGGAATCTCTGCTGCCTCAGCAGAGCAGCTAACTTGTAAACACAGGAGGTTAACCGTATGTCTGCTTCCATGAAAGCAGGAAGTAGACACTACAGATTTTCTATCAGCTGTAACAAAAATGTTTTTTTCTTTAAAGGTTATTATGCTGTTGGTCATCTTTTACAGCCAAGAGGAGATCAGGTCCGCTTTAAACTGAAATTTTAACGTGGCGAGTTTAATACCACTTTAGGCCTGGGACTCACTTGCAGCTTTTTTTTTTGTCAGCGTTTTGGCCAACATTTGTGTTTTGAAAAAAGTTCCCTTATTAACTTGAATTGTGACAAAATCAGCGCAAAACAGTTTTGCTGTGTTTCTCATTCAGGTGCATGAGGAGGTGTTTTTCAGAATGCAAACGCTGGCCAAAACGCTGCAAGTGGGCCCTAGGCCTTAACCTCCCTGGCGTTCAATTTCCGCAAAATTTCTGTGCAAAAAGTGATCCAATTTTCATAACTTTTTTTCCTGTAACTTGCCAAAATGTGTCAAGCAAGGGTCTAGTATACAGTGCAGGAGAGTATTGACGTGTATATCCGTCAATACCACTAGGGAAGTTAAACAGGAAATGCTCAAAAATCAATAATCCTGCTTCTGCGAAGGGCAAACACAAAACAGCTATAAAACTACACAAAGAGCCTTTAAACACCCTCTCATTTGGTGGTTCTCTGTTTATCTAAAAAACATTTGCATAGCTATTCCAAGAACTAGTACAGCTGAAAGACAAACCAAGTTACACCAGATATAGTTTCACATTGTTACTTGAATTTTACTTGTTATATAATAAATATACCATAAACCGCTCCAACTAAAAGGAGCATTCTCCTACATTCCTGATTCCGCTCTGCACAAGCGTATAATGAGGGACAATGGGCAAAGCTCAGACCACCTTATGGTACATCCCAGAACATCACATACGTATAAGACAGCAAGGATACTATAAGCAGTGTAGTGCCCTCTTCCTGTACAGACCAATGCTCCAAGCATACCAAAATAAGACGGAAAGAGCAGCAGCAATTAAACACATCCAGTAGCTCATCAGTTTGGGTATGATTTGTGAACGTGGGTGGACAGATGATGAAATCATTCAAGTCAGTGTACTTACCCTGCGGAGAAGAATCTGTCATGATGACGTCCTCATAGCCGTATTCAATGACCTGTACAGAGAATTCTGGTTGACCATTGTTGTCACACACTCTGCAGCGATAAGAACATCGGCGATGGCTATGTCGCATGCTCCAGTAAATGCGTGTTGCCTCATATCCCACAGGGTACAGGGCAGTCACACTGTGGAAGTCCTGCATTTGATGGGGCAAAAGTTGGCCAATAGCGTGGAAAACAAGTCCACCAACTCTGAACATATGGATACGGTCACCACGCTGAATGATGCTTGCAATCTGACTGACTTCATCTCGCTCAATATACACCCGTCGGAAGACTGCGAAGTTGCTCAGTTCTTGCTCGCAAGGCCCCTTTAACTTGTGCATTGGACAAAGCATGGTCTTGTCCTTAAAAAACATGCACTTGGCACGGATGGCGCAGGCAAAATGATAGACATTTGGACAGCGTATTCGATTGCAGCTGTTTGTGGCACCCGTTTTCTGGCACAGGCAACACTTTGTAAGCAATCCACGATGCAGTGCCACTTCCACATTGATAAGTGCACCACCTTGTGTCTCGTAAACCTCAGTAGACCATAGAGCACAATTAAGGTGCACCCACAGGTCAAGATCTAGGTTTAAAAGCCGCGCAGATCCATCAGTAGCTCCGTCCCCTTCCTCGTGGCAGAAGCAGCATTTTCGCAGATCTGGAGGTAAAGTGTCAGGTTTTAGGGTGGTACCAAGTCTTTCTATCACCTCACATACCTCCTTCTCACAATGGCGTGTACCAATTTTTTGGAAGGTGATTAAGATATGTAATCTTTTCCATCTGACCCCTTTCCATTTCTTTATCTTTGGACGTGGTTCCTCTATGGTTTCTTCCAAGGAACGGGCCCTTTGCTTAATTTTTAATATGTCCATTGCTTCTTCATTGTTTGGTGATGGAGGAGCAGGAGGAGGTGGTGGGGGAGGGGGAGGTGGGGTTGGTGCAGGGGGTGGAACTGGCTCTGGTTCTGCAGCAGGAGGTTCCACTGGACTTGTAGGCGATGAAACAAATGGAGAAGGTGGTGGGGATGTCTCTTCAGGCAACACAGGAAGTTGACGGACATCCAGGTTGGAAACATTATTAACATAGCAATGATTTACAGGCTTCTCTACAGTAGTCTCTTCCTAGAAGAAGAAAAAAAGTAGTTGTTTAAGGGGATTGTACCATCCAACCCCCGCAAAAATAGATATGCCAAACATAGTTCTCCAAAAATATATGCAAATCCCCCTTTTTTTTAATATACAAAATAGGTCCCTATTGGCCCCCATTTTTTTTTTCCTTTTCACCTGGTTTGGGTGCTTTCGCCTCACTGCATTAACTGTGCATTGCTAGCGGGATTTTGGGAAATGTATTTATTTTTTTAACAAGCTTATGCATGCATGCAAATAGCAGGAAGCTCCCATTTTGGATAAGGATACTATGACCAGAAGGTAATTGAGTCCCTCCTCCCAGACCAGAAGGTAATTGAGTTTACACAGTGATATAGGCATGTTGTCTAGGCGATGTTTGCTGTAGGAGGGACAGTAACTTGTGGATGTAGGGAGGGAAAATTAACATGGCGTACCTTTTAGCATCACTAAGAAACAGCAAACTTGGAAACCAGCAGAAGTTTTTCTCCTAAATATGACAGTGACCTCTAAAGACTACAGGATAGGTAAGCTAAATAAGTAATTTATTATTGGATGATTTAAAAAAAGGGGAATGAGCGGCACATGCATGAAGTTTCAGCGGGCTGAGGAGTGGCGCAAATAATGGAATCGGCGTCATCTGGGGCGAGTAGATCCACCCAGGGTTGGGGGTCACCGGCTGACGTACAAACCTGATTACTAGCTGAGGCGGTGGTTATCGGCTGCCTCAGCTGATTTAAGTCAGCCGTGTGTACGGGCCTTTAGTAAGGACAAAGGAAACCGTGCCCTGTTGATGTAGGATTATGCAAATTCTAAATGCAAATGTATGCAGCTTAAAAAAAAAAAAAGGAACCACTGAAATTTCACCTTGGTGTGGTTCGACTGGTCCATTTTCAAGCTGAATTAATTTGCATACAAAATTTACATAATCCTGCATAAACTCGGAACCATATCCATCTCATTGACCATCCCTACTTATCGCCCAATGCTTTGCCATAGGGACATTTTTGATACTGTCTCTTAAGATTCCCCCATACTGCTATGGTGGCTGTGTAGCACACATTTTACTATGAAAAGATTAGAAGGACCAATAGGCATCCCACTGTGTAGCAATACAACAGCAAATGGCTAAAAATACTATAACATGCACATTAATTGTATTTTCACCTCTTAATTCACTATTTGTTTCATTTTTCAATACAAGTTAAACTAAATCAACTTCATCCTAAATCTAAAGTTAACAAGATACTTATAATAAAAAAGCCACAACTGACTTGTGTCAAAAGCGTAGCAATATCCAGGTCGCTCTTGAGTGTGTAACCAGGTAATACAGCATCAAGTTGCTTCAACCAGTCAGTGCTGTTCTCCAGCTTTGCAGGCGGTGATTTATCCTTCTCAGTAGATTCAGCTGCAAAAGAGGAAAAAATACAAACAATTGTACACATGTATTTTAAATGTTACCGTTTTTGTCCTATAAATGATATGAAACATAACAGGAAACGGGAAGCTAGTAAAATGCACTTTAATAGAACTTATTTGGAGAAATAAATGAATTAACTACCGCAAAGCTTTAACCGGGCTGTGGAGTCGGAGCAATTTTGGGTACCTGGAGTCGGAGTCGGTTGTTTAAAAAACTGAGGAGTCAGAGTAAGATGATTTTTGAACAAAATCCACAGATCTGGTAAGTATTAGACAAAGGAGTTGGAGTTGAGGAGGCGGAGCCATTTTGGGTGCCTGGAGTCGTAGTCGGTGGTTTCATAAACTGTGTAGTGTGATAATTTTTGTACCGACTCCACAGCCCTGCGCTTTAAGGTCTGGGACCCAGTTAGATTTTGCAGCACTTGCCAGCATTCAGCAAAGCACTGCAATAATGAAACCTTATGGAGGTGGTCCTACTCGCAGCATTGGCTACAGTTGCCAAATTGTGATGCCTCAGGAAATCGGGGTGAAGTTGCTGCATTTTTACGATGTGGCAAATCGCAGGCACTTTACAATTTCCCGCTACCCAACAGAGTTTAGCTTTTTGTAGCTGCACTTCTCTTTTGAATTCACAGACACAGAATATTTATATCACGCTTTTCTCCTGGCGGACTCAAAGCACCAGAGCTCCAGCCACTAGGACGCGGTCTATAGGCAGTAGCAATGTTATGGTGGCCGTACATGGTACAATAAAAAACGTTTTTCAGATCTTGCCACAGATTCTCGATTGGATTTAGATCTGGACTTTGACTGGGCCATTCTAACGCATGGATATGTTTTGTTTTAAACCATTTCATTGTTGCCAAGGCTTTATGTTTAGGGTTGCTGTCCTGTGGAAAAATTCAAGGGGGCCGAATACTTTTGCAAACCACTGTAGGTAAATATTTATGTCGTCACTGTTCGGGGGGTCGCAACATTGGATTGTCGGGGCAGAGGGCGACAGGGGAAACCTCATTAGGATCCAAAGACTTCCCCCCCCTCCCAAGGTGTGTGTGTGGTCCAAAGGCTTCCCCCCTCCCAAGGTGTGTGTGTGTGTGTGTGTGTGTGTGTGTGTGTGTAGGTGTGTGTGTGGTCCAAAGGCTTCCCCCCTCCCAAGGTGTGTGTGTGTGTGTGTGTGTGGTCCAAAGGCTTCCCCCCTCCCAAGGTGTGTGTGTGTGTGTGTGTGTGTGTGTGTGTGTGTGTGTGTGTGTGTGTGTGTGTGTGTGTAGGTAGGTGTGTGTGTGGTCCAAAGGCTTCCCCCCTCCCAAGGTGTGTGTGTGTGTGTGTGTGTGTGTGTGTGTGTGTGTGTGTGTGTGTGTGTGTGGTCCAAAGGCTTCCGTCCTCCCAAGGTGTGTAGGTGTGTGTGTAGGTGTGTGTGTAGGTGTAGGTGTGGTCCAAAGGCTTCCCCCCTCCCAAGGTGTGTGTGTGTGTGTGTGTGTGTGTGTGTGTGTGTGTGTGCGTGTGTTCCAAAGGCTTCCCCCCTCCCAAGGTGTGTGTGTAAGTGTGTGTGTGTAGGTAGGTAGGTAGGTAGGTAGGTGCGTGTGTGTAGGTGCGTGTGTGTAGGGTGGAGACTTTACCGTATTGTGTAAGTGTAATGCAATTTACTTTGAAGGCCATCTTTAACGTCTGCTTACCTTCAGTGGAAGAATCACTGGGCTTCTTAACCTCTACATTAGTTTTCAGACCACTGTCTGGGAAAAGCACTTCGTAGGAGTTTGGTAGCTTGATACTGAGCAGACCAGCAACAGCTGCCACCACACTATTCAAATTCTAGAGATGAAACACACAAAAGCTCAAAATACAATCGGGAAAAAGCAAACTACATTTTCACCAGATAGACATTGCTTATTGTAAGTATTTACTTCGATAAAAATCCTTCAATCTGTTAAATATTGATTTTATGACCAGAATTCCTTTCATGACCTTGGTAGACCAATTACACACCTTTGCGGCTGCTGTGGACACTGTCAGCATGACGGAGACTTCCCTGCCTTTGCCTTTATCCCACAATACAGGTCCTTCTGCTGCAGTCAGTATCTTATCGGAGCACTCAGGTGGAGTAGATAAAGCATCCGCAGGCTTCACATCTGGAAACACTGTTGTATAAAAACATTAAATGAAAAAAAAAAAAAGTCGTAAAAAAAGGAAAATGCAAATTTAGAAGTACAATTTATTCAAATAAAAAATAACTACTATTTCTCTGTGGCAAAAGCGAATGAGGAACTAACCAGGTATGGCACAGCGAGGAATAAGTGGTATGACCGGGGATAAGGCTCTGTCTTCCTCCTCCTCTTTCACGTCACATAAAGAAGGGAACCGTTGTGTGTCCTCGCCAAGAATGCTTTCTGGGGAGGAAGCTGGAACAATGCTGTCAGGAGAATCACTTTCTTCATCACTCTCCATCCTGAGGAAACAAACCAATAAGAATTCTCTAATCTTGCATCGTGTCATGCACATCACAACCATTTACATGCAAAGTCAGCAGAGTGCATCAGGCAGGTTCTCTCACCTGACATCCTCACTCTGGTTGTGAGGGGGAGTGGGAAGAGCAGCCAGGAGGTCCAAGTTGCGCTCCTCTGAACCTACAAAACAAGCAGTAACAGTTAGATTTCTTATGACAGAGGTGACCTAATCCTGCACAGACATGTAGCAACAAGCAACAGTAAATGGAGATGTACCTAAGCACAATACAAGGACTCTACACTTAACTGTAAGAAACCACAATAAATGCATATACACAGGCATAACATTAAAATGGCAAAGACTTTCATATACTGACATTAAAGGACCATTATTGCAAAAAAAAAAAAAAAAAAAATAATTGCAAAATTGAACCACTTCACCCCCAAGGGTTTTTACCCTAACGGACCAGAGCAATTTTCATCTGTTAAAGGGAACCTTAACTGACTATACGCGTTGCCGCATTCCGCACGTGTAGATATGTGGCAACGTGTATCTTTGTACGCGTTGCGGTCCGCAACAGCGCTAATTGCAGTAGAGAATGCATCCAATAATACGCATGGCGGCAGGCCGACTGGTGAGTCGTCAAAAACAAAACTAAGTGACAGCGGGGGACTGGAGGATTCCAGAACGGCTCCGAGGGCACAGGACTGTTGCAGGGGGCTGGTAATAGCCCCAGGTAAGTGAAACTCTTTACCCCCCGTTCAGTTAAGGTTTCCTTTAATGCTCTTCCCTTTCATTTGCCAATTACTTTTTCAATACTTATCACAACAAAATGATCTATACCTTGTTTTTTTCCCCACAGATTAGGCTTTTTGGGGGTGATATTTATGTTCTGTAATTACCGTATTTTTCGGACCATAAGACGCACCTAGGTTTAGAGGACAAAATCCAGGGGAAAAAAAATATACTAAACCTGGTGCATCCATGGAGCAGTGGTGTCTTATGGAGCTTTACATAGGTTAGTTAAGTGTCAATTGCAAAGTGCAGCTACTGTTAGTAGCAATAGGCAATGCAATCGTCTGGATAGTTGGCCCTGATATTTATCAATGAAGCTTAGTCCCATTCCAGCATAACATAGTGGCACCAAGCCACAGGATTTCACTGAAAGTACATTAAAGCCCAAGTATGCAGAACAGCCTACATTGTCAATCTGCAGTTGCAGAGCATTATAACAAGCACAGGTGCACAGTTCCAACTGCTGAGGCCTGTGACCTAGCTGGAACACTATGCAGAAATGGATGTAGCGAGACAGTGTGACACTCACCACCCTCAGGGCCAGATGAACTTGTAGTGGAGTGATCCCATCCCTGCAGACCTATGCGTGGTGGTGGTAGTGGGCTACCGTCTATGAGAAGCTGTTTAGCTGCATCTGTGTGAACGCTGTCTCGCTACATCCATTTCTGCATAGTGTTCCAGCTAGGTCACAGGACACTTGCCGCTAAAACAGGAAGTGTGGCTACACGTTCGTCCCAGCAAAGACTCTCACAAGCCACATGCGTCCCAGCTCTCACGGACCACTCGCCGCTCAGACCAGGAAGTAAGGCTACTCATGGGAAGTGGGTCCGTGTAGAGCTCCGCCCACTGAACGAGGAAGTCTCTCCAGGCTGCCGCTTGATCGCCAGGTATGTCCCCGGTCCTATGATCCTTCCTCCGCCCCAGAAACACGCTGTCAAGCCAGCAGGTTGCGGCGTTACCTGGCTACTGCTGACCCTGATGCTGTCTGCCCAGCCCAATCAGAAACCAGCATGGAGCCGGGAGCCAATCCGATATGCAACTCCTCCCACTCCAGTCTACCGCTCCACCAGCATAGGTTTTGAAGGCTCTTTAGGCGGCACATGCAGGCGTCCATCCAGCCAATCATATTCCTCCAAACACGAAGGCAGATTTACAATGAATGCAGCGGGAGCTGAGCCCGGGGGAAAAGTGGAATCTATGCAGTAAATAGCACGGAGAACTCAGGTCGCCGGCCAAAGATGAATGAATTGTCGCTGGACATGTAAGAGCTTTTGTTGGTGGGACATCTGGCACACCTTCGGACCATAAGACGCACAGACTTCCCCCCCCACACACACACACACACTTTTGGGGGAGAAAAAGTGCGTCTTGTAGTCCGAAAAATACGGTACTTTACTTTATATGCATTTTAACCACTTAACGACCAGCTAACGCCCATAGGCATCAGCAGGTCTTAAGTGGGTTACCATGGAAACGGCCAGCGGCCTTTCCACGTCAGTTCACGGAGGGTGTCTCCGTGAACAGCCGGAGAGCCGCCGATCACGGCTCCCCGGCAAAATGTAAACACGCGGGGAAGAAATCCCCGCTGTTTACATCATACGGCGCTGCTGCAGCGCCGTAAGGCAGATCGGCGATCCCCGGCATCTGATAGGCGGAAGCCTATCCTTCAATGCGCAGGATGGAAGTCCGTCCTGCGCATCACGTAGGAAGAGGGAGTTAAGCAGCGTGAGGGCGGAAATGGCTGCGGAGGGTGGCTTTGAGGAGCCCCCCCCCGCAAAACGCAGATGGCCGGCGGCGATCAGACCCCCCCCCCCCGGCAGGACATCCCCCTAGTGGGGAAAAAAGGGGGGCAGTCTGATCGCCCTGCCTATTACCCGATCTGTGCTGCGGGCTGAAAAGCCCACGCAGCACAGATCTGCCAAAACTCGGCCGGTCCTTAATTTAAAGGGGAAAAACAAAGAAAAAAAAATGAAAAAATACACAATTTCTCCAATTACATCCCCTATAGTTTTAAAATAAACAATGCCACCATACATAAAACCCACACATTTTATCTCCCTATGTTAAGTAGAACATTGGGAACAAGGCACAAAAAAATGTTTTCAAAAAGACCTTATAGTTTTTGAGAAAATCGATTTTAAAAACGATGTTTTAAAACGTCCATTGGGCCATTAACAGGGATAAATTGGACGTTTTAATACTACTGGTGGTCTTGAAGTGGTTAAAATACCTAGGTATAAGTAGTATATTTCTCCCAGAGTAAAATGCACTACAAATTACTTTTATTCTAGGTTTGTCGCTCACAGTAAGTAGTAACAATCTGACAGGTTTTGAAGTAGTCCACTTCCTCATGGGGGATTCTCAATACAGTATTTTCTTTATTATTAACAAAGGCACTCCCTGTAAAATATACAAAGATGCCAGCCATCCTCCTTACTCGTTTGCACACTATTTGCACACTGGGCTGAGCAACTGCAGTTCAAAAAGTGATTTTGTAAATAAAGAAAACCCCGAGAATGCCTCATAAGGAGATAACTAGTCGAAAAACCTGTCAGATTTGTTTATAAGCCAATAAAAAAAAAATTCTACTGGATTTTACTCTGGAACAAATGTACATTTATACATATGCATAAACATGCATTTTAAATCTTAATTTTTTGTGATAGTGGTCCTTTTAAATGTGAACATTATCAGCCAACACCACTTTCAGAACGTTATATAACATTTGGGATTAGTACTTGAAATATGCGGTATGGTAACTTTGGAATAAAGAGCACCTTTTTTGACATCAGTTTCTGCACTGGCTTCAGCCTCCTTCTTGGCTTCACTTAGCTCCTCAGCGGCCGTCACACCATTCACCATTTTCTGCTGCACAGACGGCGGTGGAGTCGGAGGCAGAGAAGACGGTGGCGTAGGGGGATTGCTCAGGTTGTTCTTTAAGAAATAAAGCAAAGCATTTTCAGTGAACAAGAATCAGGATTTTGAAAGATATCTAAAGCAAACCTGAAGCAAAAAAACAAACAAACAAAAAAAAAAAACATGATATAATGAATTGTATGTGTACAACAGCTAAGAAATAGGACATTGATAGCAACGAAGAGTCTTGTGTTTTACAGTACAGAAAGAAAAAATAATCTTCAGTTATCTATGCAAAAGATCTTCACTGAGCTATTCGACCCAGTGGTTGAATACAGTCCTATTTTCCGAAGCACTGCAACAGCCAAGAAACAGTGAGATAGCTTCTGATAAGGTTCTACTACAGGAAAGTGCAAAGGATCTTTGAATCTGCTTTGTTTTATAGCTTAAAAGAGAGTGTGGGTTCTAAACTGCAAATATGACAATGATGCAATGTAAAAAAAAAAAAAAATCTATATAACTGAAAATAAAAATATGAGACTATTTTCTTTGGTACTAATGTTCTATTTGTTATCCATAGTACAATACACACTTCTGATTAATATATTATACACAATAGAGGATCCTTTCAAAAGCATTAAAACATAACTTAATTCATGAATATAAAATGGCTGTTTTGATCATGACTTTATTACATACACATGGTGGATTGTTTTTAGTGTCTGTCCACAGTAATCTTTATTCAAAAGATTTTTTAGACATTCTGTGGTTTACAACCCCAGACCATGGATAGATATATGCTGAATTACTTTTACATATAAAGAAAAAGACCCCCCACTAAAGCCAACATGTTTCAACTCCCTAAAATGGAGCTGTCGTCAGGGTTAGATATAAAGTGCTTAGGGTGCTATGTGCATAGCATAAGGAAAATCAGCATTACAAATACATGTCAAGAAAAACAAAAAAGATGAGATCTGTGCTCTCTAGCAAAGTCAGCAGACTTTACATCTAGCCCTGACGACGGCTACATTTTAGGGAGTTGAAACATGTTGGCTTTAGTGGGGGGTCTTTTTCTTTATACGTAAAAGTAATTCAGCATATATCTATCCATGGTCTGGGGTTGTAAACCACAGAATGTCTAAAAAATCTTTTGAATAAAATAGATTACTGTGGACAGACACTAAAAACAATCCACCATGTGTATGTAATAAAGTCATGATCAGAACAGCCATTTTATATTAATGAATTAAAAGGTACGTTTTAATGCTTTTGATAGGATCCTAATGCTATCCATAGTACACATACAATTCATATAAGGTTCTCTTTTTTTCCATTTCAGGTTTGCTTTAATAGGAACCTAAAGCTAGGCTATTTCCTTTTAAGCAATACCAATTGCCTGGCTATCCTGATGATCTCTTTAGCTACAATAGTGTCTGAAGCACACATCTGAAACAAGCATGAAGCTAATATTGTCAGACTTCAGTCAGAAACCCCTGATCTGCATGCTTTTTCAGGGTCTATGGCTAAAGTATTAAAGGCAGAGGATACGCAGGTCAGCCAGGGAATATACATTGTTTAAAAGGAAGTAAATATGGCAACCTTTATCTCTCTCCTGCTTTAAGTTCCCTTTAAGTAAACTTAGAAATGTGAAAGCACTACAGCAGGGGTTCCGCTGTGTGGTTTCCGAGCAGTGAGAAGGCTTGGAACCCCGCGGCTCCCCGGGTGTATGGGGGCATTGGGGAGCCTCCCTGTGGCACTCCTGGATCGTGCTTATGTAGCATGAACTAATCCCCGCAGGGCAACTGCTTTGCGGTATTAGTTTTAGACCCTGCATATTTTGGCATGCGAAAGCAAATGCATATTTGCATGAGCAATGTCTCGTGATTAGCCAATTAGGTCAAATTTGCAAAGCCAGATTTGCCAGGTTTACTTGGTGTTTGATGCACACATAAAATTCTCTGTTGTAATACTTAGAAATGTGCTTAGTCAGTTACAGATACTTCCTGATCATCATTGACTAGTAACTTTGTCCTCTGAAGATACTCGAGCAAACCAGTTTGTTTATATGTACTTCTTTACCAGCAGCCGGTTACAATACCAGTAATACTTCTGCTTGCTGGTATGTCAGTTTTCCTGTGCCGTACCTTCGGCCCATGGCTGGTTTTATCTACATATCTAACCTGACTCGCATATCTGTGATCAGCTATGTGAACCTCAGGTCTACCCGTATATACTCAAATACAAGTCCACCTGGACTCAAAGATTTAAACCTCTTAAGCTGGAATTTTTAATTGACTCAAGTATACGTCTACCCAGCAATGTTAATGGCTGCACTTGGGGCTCAGGAGGGGTTAATGACTGCACTGCATACAGTATTGCAGCCATTAACCCCTCCTGTCACTTTAGTGCAGCCAATAACTTCTCCAGGCCCCCAAGTGCAGCAATTATTCACACCCTTCCCTGCAGCCCAGTACTCCACTGCCCCTTTCCTTGTTAATTGTTGTGGCCAGGACTTTTAGACCGGTTTTCTTGGCATTTCCTTTATCAAGATAGTGTCACTTACCACTGGGAATATTGCTGCAACTGGGAATGTCACTAATCGTACACACATTACTCAGTGTTGCTCGTGACTTGTGTACAAGTCAACCCCTATACTTTTGAGTCAGACCTATATTTCTAGACTTATACTTGAGTATATATGGTAATCACTCCTCTGCTGATCACAGATGGAACACAAAGGGCTTAGACACACTATGGCCTGGTGCACACCAAAAACCGCTAGCAGATCCACAAAATGCTAGGAGATTTTGAAACGCTTTTTCTTATTTTTCTGTAGCGTTTCACCTAGCATTTTGCGGTTTTGGGAACTTTTTTGGTGTAGTAGATTTCATATTTTGTTACAGTAAAGCTGTTACTGAACAGCTTCTGTAACAAAAACGCCTGCAAAACCTCTCTGAACTGCCGTTTTTCAGAGCGGTTTGCGTTTTTCCTATACTTTACATTGGAGGCAGAAACGCCTGCGCAATCCAAAATCTGCAGCAGCCCGGGAGTATGCGTTTCTGCAAAACGCCTCCCGCTCTGGTGTGCACCAGCCCATTGAAATACATTACCCAAGCGTTTCCACATCCGCAAGCGGATCGCAAAACGCTGCCGAAACGCTCTGGTGTGCACTAGGCCTAAAAGCCATTTTCTGAGTGCTTTTTGGCCTCCAGAGCTTTCTGAGAGCTTTTTACAAAACACTCCCATTTACATATTAAAATCGTGGTGCGATTGTGGTAAAATGGCTTGATTTTACCGCCATCGCAATTTTAATTTATACCAATGGAAGCATTTTTTAAAATGCTCTCAAAGTTTCGGAAGGCCAAAAAAGCGCTCAGAAAGCGCTTATAGTGTTGTCTGAGCCCACAGCATGGAAAGCAATAGGGAGAGAGGTAAGGAAGACTAGTGTGGGGAAACTATGACCTGCAGGCAGCAACAGCACTTGTACTTGAGCAAACTGGCAGTAAAAGAGAGACATCTGCAAAGAAGCACAATTCTTCAGGATCTTCTACTTTAAAAAAGACAAAAATAGTAATGCATATTTTGATCAGGGTACAAAGAGTTTAACTCACCTCAATTCACTAACCTTAACTCCTGTCTTTAATAACTCTTCTGAGCTGTTTTACAGTTATCACCATGGTGATGTAATTGTGATAACTGTAAAACAGCTCAGAAGAGTTATTAAAGACAGGAGTTAAGCTTAGTGAATTGAGGCCTATTTGATGTTATACAATCCCTAACTGCTTAGAGGATAACTGCACAGTTATCTTTGTGCTGCCACGCCCCCATACCAAGTTCCCTTTATATACTTAATGGGCCGGTACGACCAAGTGTCACATGTGGGGACCAGTCTACCACGGCAATAGTGTATGTACATGTGTCACCCAAGGTCACAATCATTAAGCAGCCTGGATATTTAAGCCACAAGCAGCAGCTAAAGATGGCCATGCACTACTTGACTTGGCCGATCAACCATCCGATTTGATAATTATTAACGAATCAGATGAAAATTGGTGCTGCCAAGAGCATACCCGATCAACTATGCAATCGATCGGATGTGCTTCAAGATGTCAGGCCGTTGTGGTCGATGATGTGCGTAGCAGTAATGGCGAAGAATATTGTGATGAGCAACAAATGTGTCAAAATCCCCAGCGCTGTTCCCTCTAGTGTATAAATGTGCCCCAGTGTGTGCATTTATACATTACCTGTCCTATGTCACCCACCGTGTGGTGCCCATCCGTCTTCTGCTTCCTCCTCTTCCATTTGTGCTTCACAGGCTGCCAGTGTATAGCACAAATTATTCCATCAGAGAGAGATCTGTCTCTTTGTCGAATCAGCCCATCATTGCTAGACGTACTAGATGTATGGATACTTTAAAGTCTATTGCTCTCTTTGGAAGCCGCTCCACCATGTGATCTCTCCTCCCCTCCATATAGTAACAGACTGCGTTGCTCTGCTATAGTGGCGTGAGCAATCAGTACAGTGGGGACAGCTCACAAACTGTCGCCGGAGGGATTGATCCCTTTAGACACCAAGCACTGTATATGTTAAAGTGGAACCGAGATGAACCATTACTCATTGCATAATTGTGTTCCTTTCCTAATGTTTATAGGGCATTCCTCAAGCCAAATACTTTTTTGTTTTAATACTCTAATTCCCTATAAACTAAACAAGCCTCGCCCACAGCTTTTCAGAGAGCCTTGGCATTTTCAGACAGTAGCAAGGGCTCATGGGAGCTCAGTCTGGGCAGGAGGAGGGGGAGGTATTACTAGCCAGAGATTTCAGAGGCAGAGGGAAGGAGGGAGGAGGAGAGACGATTAGGTTTTTTTCACAGGCTGAGTGCTGAAGATGGATATAATCTTGCATGTGAGTAATGTTTACAAACAACTTGGCTGCTGTCATTGTATCACAGGAAGAAATAATCATATTCTATTGAAGCTGTTTGCATCTAGATTTGCTGTGTAAACTATCTAAACTTTAGATAAGATATATAGACAAGTTACTTATTATCCAACAAATTGATTAAAACGACAATTGTGGACAGCGCCATCAAAAGTATATATTGGAGTATAGTAATAGGAGGTATGTGCTAAGTGGGTAATAGGACATCAACCAAACAAAAAACAAGAAAAAGAGCCCACTAATGACAGCACCAAACCACTCCAAAATAATTCAAAAAATGTATAAACTTTATTGACAAATGGTAAACATAGTATTAAAATCAATTAAAAATCACCCAAGGTGATTACAGCGGTACACATAGGGGTCACCAAATTTATATTATAATACCTCTCGAAAAGCCTCAAATTTATGCCAATCATACAATCAAAAATCACATTATATAAAGGCAAAAAGAGTCCATACCACTGAAAGTCATGTGTAAAACTAATAATAAACATAAATAAATTAAATATATATATATATATATATATATATATATATATATATATATATATATATATATATATATATATATATATATATCACACAATCCAAATTCCATATATCTACCATCAAATTAATGATGATTGAAAACCACAAGGTGAGGTGAATCCTACTCTATATAGAGTTATTGCACATAAGTATGACAATCCTAGAAAGGGACAACCCTAAGACCACCGCTGTGCGCCTTAATACATCTCGCGGGCTCTACCCGCTTCAGGAGGGGCCTCTGTGTGATATATATAGATATATATATATATATATATATATATATAAAATTTATTTATGTTTATTATTAGTTTTACACATGACTTTCAGTGGCATGGACTCTTTTTGCCTTTATATAATGTGATTTTTGATTGTATGACTGGCATAAATGTGAGGCTTTTCGAGAGGTATTATAATATAATTTTGGTGACCCCTATGTGTACCGCTGTAATCACCTTGGGTAATTTTTAATTGATTTTAATACTATGTTTACCATTTGTCAATAAAGTTTATACATTTTTTGAATTATTTTGGGGTGGTTTGGTGCTGTCATTAGTGGGCTCTTTTTCTTGTTTTTTGTTTGGTTGAAGTTACTTATTATAGTTAGTTTTTATACGGAACAACAGTCCTTGGCAGAAGGATATCTGTCATTCGATTATAAACCCAGTTAGGTTTTAATTCACCACACGTATTCATACAAGTACCTTGCTTAGTAGCTGGGTGTAGTAGTCTGGAATACTATCCAGGGCTCCATTGCCGAATGCACCTTTTAGTGGGCTTTTGCCGTTAACTGGACTACTGCTTCCAAATGGTGCAAACAAGCTAAAGTTGGCTGTGATGGAAGGTTCGATCAGTGGTAGTAGAGAAAGCTCCTGCAAAACATCATACGACTGTTCGTCATTGCGCACAATTACACATAAAAACAGATAAATTTAATGCTATAGATCTAGGCAAAGTACTTTTGTCACCGCCTGTATAGGAGAGCGCTTCAGACTCCCTTTAAGGGTGTAATGTAACAGCAGACTTACCTGTTTCAGCTGCTTTACAATGGCTTCTGGAGATTTTAGGCTGTCCTCCCTTCTAATCTTCTTACGGGAATTTGGTACCTTCTCATTAGTCTTTTGTGTCCTTTTTGGCTTTGGTACAGCTTTTTTTGCACAAGTGTCCTAAATAAAATAGAAATGTAAGTGAACTTCAGTAAATCAAATAAGAAAAACACTGTAAAACCTTAAAAAAGGACCACCAGTGAAAGGTGTTTTTTTTTTGTGGACAAGATATTGGCGATAGATAGCATAGTGTCTTATAACTTAAAGTAGTGTAATGTGGCACAGTGGTAAAATGTCCTGTTTTTTTTAAATCCTGCACAAAGCACTTGCGACACTATATACAAAAAGTTGAACCAATTGGACCGAAATACAAAACCATGTCACTCACCACATACGTAATACAAGTGTCAGATAACTGGAGCAGTGCATCTTTCTCTGGTGGTCTCCATGCCAATTACTTACTGACTACTAGGGATGGTCAATGACATGCAAATACTTCTAGCTTGATGCAGGATTATGCAAATTGATGCTGCTTGAAAATGGACTCATCGAAATCCGTCATCGTAGAATTCAATTAGACCATTTTCAAGCTGCAAAAATGTGCATACTCCATTCGAAATGATTTGCATTTTATGGACCATCCCTACTGGCTACACTGCAATAACAAAACCTTTCCCGACTCTCATTCACCCTTCCACACCACAACGTTCATCCACTCAAAAACTAGGGGTCTGTACACACATCCAATTTTAATCTGCAGAGGACTGGCCAACTTTACCACTGCCGTGTAGTATGAGGGCCAACATATTTTGAATACTATGAACAAACTGTAGGTATGCGTTCATACTACATGGAAGCAGTAAAATTGGCTAGTCATCTGCAGCTAAAAATTGGATGTGTGTATTGAGCTTAAGCCACCAAAATCCTAAAGCCGGGTTGACACTACATCGCAAACACAGCGGATGCATGAACGGCGCAGCAAGCGCATCCGCTCGATGGGCTGGTGCCAATCACACTGGCTGCTGTGCTTGCGTCACCACCTGTCCATTGGTACGTCCGCCGCTTTTTCTTGAGGTCCGCACCGTCCCTACTCATCCACTGCTTGCCCAGAGGCCCGGGAGCATGATGCTTCCTGTTGGTTTGTAAAAAAACAAACAAACCCCAAAACATGCGCATCATGTCTAACATAAGGGAGCATTCTCACTGGTCCACCTGAAGCAATGAGAATTTTCTCTGTTGCAGGAAGATTCCCATTGGTTCTTTTGCAAATCAACAGGAAGCCCTATGCTAACTGGTCTCTGGGACGAGCGAGTTTCCTCGGGACAGGTATGCATTTTTCTTGCAGACACCGACCATTCCCAAAAGCTTCAATTGCCTCTGATTTATGTTTGTGGTCTGGCTGCGGAAAAAAATGCAGCAGTTGGGACTTTGTATTTGCGGTGTGGCGACTGCGCACTGCAAATACCAGGCTATTTCTCTTTTTTTATTTTGCTGCTTGAAAGAGTTACATTTTCAGGCATGCAAGTAACAGCTTCTGTCTTGTCAGTGCCTTGTGGGGAATAGAGTAAACTTCAGAGATAAGCAGTAGATGAACAGAGGCGCCAGCAGGATAAAAATTGATAAAACCTTTAAAATTTGCTTGGAGGAAGCGGTGGACTTACTTCCAGAAAGCAGACACGAAAGACTGTCTGAATAATTATAAACACATTTTTTATATGGTACCCCAAAGACGCAACGCGTTTCGCAGGCAACACCCGCCTCATCAGGCAAGAAGGTGGGGACAAACAGAAATTCGGCAATAGCAAATAGAGTGCCTCTGTCACCCTTTGTTTTTTTTCTCACTGATAAGCAACTCACAGCCATAAAAGTTTTCCTGGCAGAATACAACTTCTAAGGGCGGGGAGAGATAGTTCATGTATTTAAACTCTGGGACACTTAAAAGACCACTATCGTGAAAAATCGTAAAATGTAAAATACATGAAAACACAAATAAAAAGTACGTCACCCAAAGTAAAATGAGCTATAAATTACTTTTCTCCTATTTTGCTGTCACTTACAGTAAGAATTAGAGAAATGAACTGACAAGTTTTTGACAAGTTGCTCATTCCAAATGCAAGAATAGTGTACAAACAGGTAGGAGCGGCGGCCTGCATCTTCTGTGTAAATCCTTTCCAGGGGGTGCTTTTGTAAAGAACACATTAACCTCTAGCCTAGCGCGTCACGCCGAAGGGCGTGGCCGCTGTGGCAGCCCCAAGACCGCCTAACGCCGATCGGCGTAAAGTCCTGGGGCTCTGTTTTGCAGATCGCGCGCAGGCTGCTTTGTGTTGAAGCCGACGAAACCGCCGTCTAATTACCCATACAGTGCTGCGATCTACAGCAGCGCTGTACTGGGGACAGCCGTCAGAGGCACAGAGGTGATCGGCTGTCATAGGCTGAAGCCTATGACTGCTGATCACAGGGATTGGCTGGCGGGGGGGTATAATAGTAAAAAAAAACAAAAAAAACCAACAAACAAAAAAATCCATAAGACATTTTTTATTTAAAAAAAAACCACAAAAATAAACAAACATCTGGGGGGCGATCAGACCCCACCAACAGAGAGCTCTCTGTCGGTGGGGAGAAATGGGGGGGAAATCACTTGTGTGCTATGTCGTGTAACCCTGCAGCTTGGCCTTAAAGCTGCAGTGGCCAAGTTAATGAAAAATGGCCTGGTCTTTAGGGGGATTTAACACTGCAGTCCTCAAGTGGTTAAATACTGATAATTCCCCATGTAGAGATAGACTAGTCAAAAACCTGTCAGTTTTTTACTAACTACTGTAAGTGACAGCAACATAGGAGAAAAGTAATTTATAGCTCATTTTACTCTGGAAGAAACCTACTTCTCATATGTATGTGTTTACATTTTGCTAATTTTTAAATTTTTCATGAAAGTGGACCTTTAAGACTGCCATTGCGCAGAGACAATAAAACATTCAGGGCTAGCTCACAGTGCTCAGTTGTATTGCAGAATTATTATGCACGTCAACTCACTGCCCATATTTCTCGTTATTCTAAATCGCTGCATGTAGGGTTTGTATTAAAGTCTATGCCCAGTCTCCATTGCAGTTCATACTAATTATAACGCATGCATTATGCAACTGACCACTGTGAACCTAGCCTGAATGTACTTTGCAAATGTATAAATATAAAACAATGGGATATCTATTAAATAAAAAATAAATTAAAAAAAAAAAAAGAGGAGGGGCATAAATGGCTTATTTTCACCTCGGGTTCACTTTAGAGCTCAATTAAACCCTGGCAGCAGAATTTCTGTTAGAGTATTTAACCAGATGCTGAAGTATAGAAGGTCTTAACCGCTTTCTTTTTTAAGTCAATCATCTAGTACAGATCTAGAAATACTATATACCGTATTTTCCGCCGTATAAAAGACACACTTTTTCTCCCCCAAAAATGGGGAGAAAAAGTCCCTGAGTCTTATACGGCAAAGGCAGGGAATCCCCGACTTACGGACGCCCGCCAATACGAACCGCCTACATCGGGGATTCCCTGCCTTGCCTGTGTTCCGTTGTGGCTGCGTTCCCCCTTCCCCCCCCCGCTTGTCCCTACCCCCTCCTCGTGTAGCCGGGTCCCCCGTGTGAGAAACGGCAGAAGCTTACCTCCTCCATCTTGCCCGCGGCGATTGAAGACATCTGGCTCCAGTGTGCGGCTTCCTCTAGTGCCGGCTTCTAATGACGCATCATCAATTATGCGTCAGAAGCCGGCACTAGAGGAAGCCGCACACTGGACCCAGATGTCTTCAATCGCCACGGGCAAGATGGAGGAGGTAAGCTTCTGCCACATGTCCCAGCGACACAGGGAGGGGTAGAGACAAGCTGGGGGGGGGGGGGGAAGACTCGTAGCGGAACACACATAGCGGACACAGTGGAGGAGGCATTTGGGGGAGAGGACACTTGGGGGGGGGGGGGACTTGGGGGAGACAGGAGGACACTTGGGGGGAGACACTTGGGGGAGACAGGAGGACACTTGGGGGAGACAGGAGGACACTTGGGGGAGACAGGAGGACACTTGGGGGAGACAGGAGGGCACTTGGGGGAGACAGGAGGGCACCTGGGGGAGACAGCACCTGGGGGAGACAGCACCTGGGGGAGACAGCACCTGGGGGAGACAGCACCTGGGGGAGACAGCACCTGGGGGAGACAGCACCTGGGGGAGACAGCACCTGGGGGAGACAGGAGACAGCACCTGGGGGAGACATAGGGACACAGGAGACCACTATTTGGGGGAGGTCATGTACAAGACGCTCCTGAAATATGGACGCACCATGTTTCTTTTATTTTTTCCCCCTGGTTTTTGCCCTCTAAACCTAGGTGCGTCATATTCCGGAGCATCTTATATGGCGAAAAATATGGTAATATCTTAGCAACCAGAGTGCTCTGATGTGTGAGATTAAGCCTCTGATGGTAAGAGCCTGTCTTGAAATTTTGATCACAAAATCATCATGCATGTGTACAGGAGTGATGTCCAGACATGTCCAGACTGCATCATCTCCACTGTTCAGACAGCTAGGTGGGAGGTACAGTCTGAATCTGAGAAAACTGTGGTCTTTAGCACAGACAGTTAAGCAAGAAGTGGGCAGGATTTATACCAGGTAATTAACAAGAGACTTCTCAGACATCAATTAATTAATTGAGGAGCTTACAGACAGAAACAAGCCCAGCAACTGAAATAGTACAGATCTAGGAAAATTTGTGTCTGCATTAGAGCATGAAATGTAGAAGCGGCTTGCAGTCCACAGCTCAGGCTAGCTCTGTAAACAGCACTTAAGAATATATTCCCACCATCATTACAGCTTGCACATGCAAATTCACAATAGTGCGTAAAATCGTTTTAAATAGGGGTCTCTGGCATCACTTTTTGTCACACCTGGCTAATAACTCTTTCAGTATTTCTGTTGACAGGGTGTAACTGGGCGGGAAAGACAAAATGATCTACTTACATCTTTATTACGTGGTGCGGCAGCTTGCAGCTTCTGCTCCAGTACAGTCAACTTGCTATCTATGTGGCCATTGATGTCTGTATGAAGGCCTTCCACAGAGCGCTGTGAAGCGAGGTGTACGTTCTTGGCACGCAGCAATTTCTGCAGTAGGAAATGTCCAGCTTCTCCTTTGGCGCCAACAGTTGCTGGGTCACCATTTGCTTCATATTTGACATCTTGAAAGCCTGACACCCCTACTTCCACTGCCTCTTCTTTAAGTTGCTTAATTAGTAGTGGCATCCTTTCTCCATTTTCTTGAGGAGGATTTGTAAGAAGTTCTTGCTTGGTCTGATCTTCTGTTTCCATAACTTCCTCTTGAGAGATTTTATTTACCTCCATTTCTCCAGTGTCATCAAGGTTAGACTGTCCCCCATCCTGTTTGGGAGATCCAGGTTCTTTAGATTCCTTGGCTGAAACATCAGAATCCATTACGTCTGATGATCTAACATCTGCAGTATCAGGGGCATGAACGACTGTCTCACGTTGTGTTGGAGGAGAGGTGTTAGAAAGTGAGGATTCTGAATGTTGGCTTTGGCTGGATGTAACATCTGGCAAATCAGCACTGGGCTGTGGAGTCTTACCGCGTTCTACTGCAGAACTGCTCTGACCTTCTGACTGTGGCGCTGGTCCAGAACATGATGCTGGGGTGTCAGGAGACTCTTTCTTTGGTTCTTGAACACTCTCGAGCTGTAGTTGTGCATGCTGCTGACGAAACTGCTGTAAATGCATTTGGAGCTGCTGTTGTAACTGAAGTTGCCTCTGGGGTGGCTGATTGGCTATTTGCTGTTTAAGCTGCAAGATGTGCTGCAATTGCTGAATCTGCATCGGATTTAGTTTTTGGTGCGGAGTCTGTTTCAGTTGCTGCATATTTTGAGGCTGACCTTGAGAGGATTGTTGTGGCTGAGCATGCCGTATCTGCTGCTGCTGAAACACAGTGTGTTGTAATTGAGCTTTTGAATCATGAGGCTGTTGCTGTGTTGCCCCCTGTAACTGCACCTGCATTTGCACAGCTTGTTTCTGGTGCATGTGTGATTTCATCTGCTTCTTTGCATGTGCTGTTTGCTGGCTCTGCTCATGCTGCAGGAGCTGCTGTTGTACTTGCACATTCTGAAGTTGCTGGAATTGTACCGGTGTGTTTTTGTCTGAAGCTTGCATTTGAGGAGACTGCTGAAGTTGTGTAGGATGAACTGGATTTTGTGGAATATGTTGATGAAACTGCTGAAGCGTTTGAGCTGGCTGATTCTGCAGCTGCTGTTGGGGTTGTGACATGGCTTGACTTTGTGAACTCTGCTGTAAATGAGAGGCCTGTTGCGTCTGCTGTTGTTGTAAATGAGAGGCCTGTTGCGTCTGCTGTTGCAAATGAGAGGCCTGTTGCATCTGCTGTTGCTGCTGCAAATGAGAGGCCTGTTGCGTCTGCTGTTGCTGCTGCAAATGAGAGGCCTGTTGCGTCTGCTGTTGCTGCAAATAGGAGGCCTGTTGTTGCTGCTGCTGTTGCTGCAATTGAGAAGCCTGCTGTTGCTGCAATTGAGAAGCCTGTTGCTGCTGCTGCAATTGAGAAGCCTGTTGCTGCTGCAATTGTGAGGCCTGTTGCTGCTGCAATTGTGAGGCCTGTTGCTGCTGCAATTGTGAGGTTTGTTGTTGCTGCTGCAATTGGGAGGCCTGCTGCTGCTGCAATTGGGAGGCTTGTTGCTGCTGCTGCTGCTGCAATTGGGAGGCTTGTTGCTGCTGCTGCTGCTGCAATTGGGAGGCTTGTTGCTGCTGCTGCTGCAATTGGGAGGCTTGTTGCTGCTGCTGCTGCAATTGGGAGGCTTGTTGCTGCTGCTGCAATTGGGAGACTTGTTGCTGCTGTTGCTGCAATTGGGAGGCCTGTTGCTGCTGCTGCTGCAATTGGGAGGCCTGTTGCTGCTGCTGCAATTGGGAGGCCTGTTGTTGCTGCTGCTGCAATTGGGAGGCCTGTTGCTGCTGCTGCTGCAATTGGGAGGCCTGTTGCTGCTGCTGCTGCAATTGGGAGGCCTGTTGCTGCTGCTGCTGCAATTGGGAGGCCTGTTGCTGCTGCTGCTGCAATTGGGAGGCCTGTTGCTGCTGCTGCTGCAATTGGGAGGCCTGTTGCTGCTGCTGCTGCAATTGGGAGGCCTGTTGCTGCTGCTGCAATTGGGAGGCCTGTTGCTGCTGCTGCAACTGGGAGGCCTGTTGCTGCAACTGGGAGGCCTGTTGCTGCTGCAATTGGGAGGCCTGCTGCTGCAATTGGGAGACCTGTTGCTGCTGCTGTAATTGAGAGGCCTGTTGTTGCTGCTGCTGTAATTGAGAAGCCTGTAGTTGTTGCTGCTGCAAATGAGAGACCTGCTGCTGCAAATGAGAGGCCTGCTGCTGCTGCTGCAAATGAGAGGCTTGTTGCTGCAAATGTGAGGCCTGTTGCTGCTGCTGTAGTAAATGAGAGGCCTGTTGTTGCTGATGTTGCAAATGTGAGGCCTGTTGCTGCTGCTGTTGCAAATGAGAAGCCTGTTGCAAATGAGAGGCTTGCTGTGTTTGCTGCAAATGAGAAGCTTGTTGCATCTGCTGCAAATGTGAAGCTTGTTGCTTCTGTTGTAAATGAGAGGCCTGTTGCATCTGCTGCAAATGAGAGGCCTGTACCGTCTGCTGCTTCGCCTGCTGCATTTGCTGCTGTCCAGTAACTTGCTGTGACACCACTGGAAATGATAAAGACTGATGCTGTGCCTGTTGCATGTGTAACTGCAGAGTATGTTGTGTTTCTGTTTGTGGAAGCTGCTGCATCAGATTTTGTTCCACTGCTTTCCTTGATTGGAGATCTTGAGATTCTTGCGTTTGATCTGCTTGTTGTGTACTGTTTGTTTGCTGCGGATGTTGCATATCTTGTTGTCCATCATCTGCCTGCTGTGATACTGAAGGCTGAAGTATTTGCGGTGACTGGGTTAACTCTTGCCGCAATTCATTCTGCTGCTTAGAGATATCCATCTGTGGTGTTTGTGGGCCTTGCAAATGCTGCTGTGCTGGAGAACCAGTTTGTTGCAAAGTCGTCATTAAATGCTGTTTAACTTGTTGTGAAGTTGGTTGCAGTTGTGGTGGTGTTTGCTGCAAAATTTGTTGCTGTGTCTGCATCATTTGTTGGATATGTTTTTGCTGCTGCTGAGTTTGTTGCACTTGCTGTAGCTGCTGTGCATCTAAAACCTGATGTGTCTGCTGAACCAGCTGTGCCTGTTGCTGTTTTAGTTGTATCTGCTGTTGCTGTTGTGCTTGTTGCAAGAGCTGTAGCTGTTGCTGTTGTAGTAGTTGCATCTGTTGTGGGTTTTGCTGTAATTGCTGAATTTGCTGCTGTTGGAGCTGAGGTTGTTGTGTCTGTTGAAACTGTTGTTGCTGCTGCACTGGCTGCAAATGTTGCTGTTGTGGTTGCTGTAGTTGCTGAAGCTGTTGCAATTGTTGAAGTTTTTGCTGCAGCAGCTGCTGCTGCTGTTGCTGTAACTGCTGGAGCTGCTGATGTGCTTGTTGCAGCTGTTGAATCTGTGACTGTTGCAATGGCTGTGTCTGCTGTGCTTGCTGCAACTGCTGAAGCTGCTGTGCCTGCAATTGCTGGATCTGCTGTAGTTGGTGCTGCAGCTGTTGAATTTGCTGTTGAACTTGCTGTTGAGTTTGCTGAGACTGCTGTTGTGTCTGTATCATCTGTTGTATTTGTTGTGTTTGTGGTGAGGACTGTATTTGCTGCTGTGTTTGGATAATAGGCTGACCCTGTTGATGTATTTGTTGGAACTGTTGAATCTGTTGTTGTGTTTGCTGTAACTGCTGTTGTTGAGCTTGTTGTAGCTGCTGCTGTGGTGCTTGCTGTGAAGGCTGAATTTGCTGCAAAGATTGTGCTTGTACCTGATGCTGTACTTGCTGTTGCTGAGACTGTTGAAGTTGAGTAATTTGACTCTGATGTATTTGCTGCTGTGTTTGTTGTAAATGTATTTGCTGCCTTTGCTGTGGAACTTGCACCATCTGATGTTGTATTAGCTGGTTCTGCTGAAGTTGCTGTAACTGTTGCTGCTTGAACTGTTGTGACTGCTGCACTTGTTGCAGCTGGTGCTGTATTTGCTGTATTTGTTGCTGCTGCAATTGTGTTGATTGAGGCGGAGCTTGCTGTATCTGCTGGGCTTGCATCTGAAGTGCCTGAACTTGTGCCTGCTGCAGCTGTGCCTGACTCTGTTGTTGCAGCTGATGTTGCACAGCAAATTGTTGTGTCTGTTGCTGATTAGAAGATACTACTTGCTGTGGCATTCTGTACTGAGGTGGAGGTTGCTGAGCCATGTGTCGTAAGTTTGCTGTAGTCTGAGAATGCTGACCACCACCAGTTTCCTGAGTCGGGCCAACACTGTGTCTTCCAAGTCCAGGAGATTTTAATAAAGAGCTCTGATCAAGTTCAGCTGTTTGTGGCATTTCTGCAGTGCTTTCTGGTACTAGTTTGTTATCCTCAACATAGCTTGACTGACCTTGTTCAGGTCCAACTGGACGTGCTGGAAAAACACCTCTAGATGGGGTCTGACTACCAGGTGCCGCATTTGTCCCTACTGCATGTGATGTGGCAGACTGTGCATTATCTTGCTGTGTAGCTTGTCTAACAGCTTGGGCCTGGGCTTGTGCATTTATATGACGCTGAATCAAAATACCCTGCAACTGTTGAAGTTGTTGTGGGGTTAAATTCCTCAGTTGTGGGTTCTTTGCAATAATACTATGGAGTTGAGCCCTTATCTGAGTCATGAGTTGGTTGTTTGGCAAAGTCATTAGATTAGCAGTATAAGAAGCTTGTTGACCACTTAGAGTAGGTCTTTGCTGACCTAATGGATGATGGAGGTGCTGTCCAATGTTAGGCTTCGCTTCAGTTCCCTGTGTTTGTACAGGATTTTGACCCAGTACATTCTGCATATGAATGACACTTGATTGTTGCGAGGTTGGAGTGGTAATGAGCGCATTCTCAACTTGTTGAGGAGGATTTGGTAGCTGTGACACAAGATTTACTTGGCTTTGCTGCGGAGGAGAAAGAATAACATTCTGCTGTCTTGCAGACTGCTGTACTGGACTGGTCGAATCAAACAAAGCTTGGTCTTGATCCAAGGACTGTTTTATAGGTTTCACATCAACAGAAGACTCCAGAGGTTGCAAAATGGTTTCTTGGTTCAGTGGCCCCAGAGGATCCTGGCTAAGCTGTTCTTGAGATTGTGAAGCACTAGTATCAGGGATCCCTGTGCTGCAGGATGCCTGTTGACCTCCCTGCTGCCCTAGAGTCTCATGTGTAGCTTCTTGAAGAAGTGAGGTATCCATCATAGCTGCCTCTTTGGCATTTAAAATCTGCTGAGTGTGAATGCTCTGTGGGAGACCTGGTAAATTTTGGTTTGTGGGATGAATCTGTCCTGCTACTGGCTGCTGGGATAATGCATTACCTCCTTGATTCAATATGGTTTGCTGCTGCATATGAGGAGACATTCCAACCAAGTTCTGCTGGGGTTGAGCCAAAACAATACGAGGGCCTACTATATTTTGTTGTGAAACCATTTGTGAAGACCCTAAAACTCTTTGTGGAGCAATCAACATCTGCCTCTGCTGAGCTGTATGGTGTTGTAAAGCAGGTGCCTGAGGATGACCCACAAGGGTTTGAGGATTTTGTGAAGCGGCTTGCTGTACCACCAGGCCATGTGAATTACCTATTAAGCCATGCTGCTTTGCCAACATTGTTTGAGACAAATTATTTTGAGGTGAGAGTGGGAAATTTTGATGTTGCTGCTGCTGTTTCTGGGCAAGCTGAATCCTTTGCTGTTGAAGCTGACGCTCTTGAATCATCCGTTGTTCAGGAGTGAGACCTTGCAGAGCTGGAGTAGATGAGTAGAAACCAGTAGAGGTTCCAGGAACTGCTGGGTTATTTCCCTGAGCTTGATGTTGTTGGGGCACAGATTTTACATAAGAAGCACTGTGTGGAGTCTGCATGGTTAATCCAGGCTGTAGACCCCGAAGAACTCCAGCTTGTCCAACAAGCTGGTTATGTTGCATGCTAGGCGTCTGCTGCATCCCATGTCCTGCCACGGTTTGACCTGGTGCCTTTGTAAGAACTCGGGAGTTCTGGTTGGGGCTGACTGGCAGGACACCACAACTTTGCTGCTGTTGCTGCTGTTTATTCCTGTACTCCGTCATTAGATTTGTATGCTCCTTTTGCTGCTTACGAACCTAAAAAACAAAGAGCATGGTTAAAAAAAATGAAATAAAAAGTGAAAATATATCAGATTAAAAGAAAGTAACAATAGGATTTTCTTTCTTCCCAATTCCAATAATGAATAAGAAATGTACTGAATAAAAATATAAACCAAAATAAAATGCTAATTCAGTGGATCACAAATGGATGTGAATAATACAATTGATAAGCAAATTTGATCTTAAAGGGACTCCGAGCACCTCTCATGCCTTTAAAACTCCGATCAGTACTGCAAAGTATTTAAAGTTGCATACCTTTCTGTAGCTTGTGCTCTGCTGTTTAATTTGATGCCTGAACCACCGTTCTACACCAAATAGTTTTCGTTCAATTTAAAAATCGCGGCTGCCATATTGGCTATGTTATAACTTCCGTGTCACCCCTGTCTTCTCTGTTAGAGAAGTGCGTCACTGAATGAAGCAGGAAGAGGAAGTGACACGCATGGCCATTGCAAGAGGCTCCTCCAGAGGGATCATAACATGACTTTGTTGGAAGTCGTCTGGCTTAAAGGCATACCCATGAGAGGTGCTTGGAGTCCATTTAAAGAATACCTTAGCCCAGTGATGGCTAACCTTGGCACTCCAGCTGTGGTGGAACTACAAGTCCCATGAGGCATTGCAATACTCTGACAGCTCTAAGCATAACTTGGGGAGGAAGAAACATGATGGGATTTATAGTTTTGTCACAGCTGGAGTGCCAAGGTTAGCCATCACTGCTTTAGCCCTTTTAAAAATTCAGAAACGGAGGGAGAGGGGCGCAGGTATGTGTTGGTGCGCACTGCACAGGCGTTGCCCAGCGTCACACATCCTTGATCACGCACCGGGGAGGGCTTTGCACCCTACGTAGTTTTGATGTGTGCATGCGCAGAGCGCTCACGGCCGCAGGATCAAGAATGTGCATCACTGAGCAGTGTTACATACCGGGGGGGGGGGGGGGGAGCAGGTATGTGTAGGAGGCTCTCCTGAAGCCCACCGCTCCCCTGTTCTCCACCGTCCCCCTCCGTTAAGGCCTATTGTTCCCTCAAAGCTTCTTCCAGCTTGCAAGAGTTGGTGCGCACTGCGCAGGCGTTGCCCAGCGTCACACATCCTTGATCACGCACCGGGGAGGGCTTTGCACACTACGTAGTTTTGGTGTGTGCATGCGCAGAGCGCTCACGGCCGCAGGATCAAGAACGTGCATCACTGAACAGTGCCTGCGCAGATTGCATCAACCCTCCAGACCCATAAGTATTTTCAGGGGGACATTTGGCCTTAAAGGAGTCATCAGGCAAAATGTTACAAAATGAGTGCTACTTACCGGGGGCTTCCTCCAGCTCCAAGCTCCCAGGACGTCCCTCGCCGCAGCTCTGCAGCCAGCCGTTCGCCGGAGCTCCGACTCGGTCCCCGGCGATGACGTCAGAGCGACCAGTAGTTCTGTGCCTGCGCAGTCTGCTCCGGCCCACATGGCGGTGATTGACAGCGCCGCTCGCACAGGCTCAGTACAGAGCGACCCCGAGGTCGCTCTGACGTCATCGCCGGGGACCGGGTCGGAGCTCCGGCGAACGGCTGGCAGTAGTGCTGCGGCGAGGGACGTCCTGGAAGCTTGGAGCTGGTAGGAAGCCCCCGGTAAGTAGAACTCATTTTGTAACGTGTTGCCTGATGAATCCTTTAACGGAGAAGACCGGTGGGCAAGAGGAGAGCTTCCTACATATGCCTGCTCCCCTTTGAATTTTTAAAAGGACTAAGGTATGCTTTAAAGAACAAAAGAAAAAAAAAAGTGTTTCACCTACTTTGGGCATTCATGATGGCGAGCGCGCCCTGCGCAGGTTCAGTAAGACTTACTGCACTGATTAGCCGACAAAAACGAAACTAAGCTGCGTCAGGGGTCCAGAGGATCAGTTTGGCGAGCCGCAGACACAGGGCGGCTGCAGAGGGCTGGACGAAGCCCCAGGTATGTGAAACTTTCTTTTGTTTAGTTAAGGTTCACTTTTTTTGACTGGTATACACATTTAATGTTAATTGGCCAATCACTGGCCAATTTTACCCACCTCCATGTAGTAGGACGCCAACAGATCTTGAACACTATGAACAGATTGGATTCAATTCGCAAAGCCTTACAGCATTTGGTAACATACAAAACAGCTGATTTTACTGAACATTTTGTGACCTGTCAATTCATGAAGGCTGGTACCGCATGGAAAACTAAAGTTACCGACTAGTGAGGTAAATTCCCGACTAATGAAGTAAATACCTCAATTTCCCGACAGTAGAATTTTCATCATTATTTTTACTCAGTCTGATCATTTTATCAGATTGCTTTGTGAATGGCCACAAGAGATGGTCAATGAGATGAATGAAAATTATACACCGCTTAGAACTGGGCCAATCAAAAACAGGAAATGCATATAATTGGCATCTCATTGATCATCGGTTACTATAAGGCTCGCCAGATAAAATTAACCAGTTTTGTACAAGGAATATTAATGCCCCGTTAACAGATTTATAATATGCATGTAAAAAACATTTTAAATACATTTTACGTAACTTTTCAGTTTCTGCAAAAGAAACAAATGCCCATTGCATCGATTCATAGATCTTTACAGAGTAACTGTTAAGCCTGGTACACACCATGCAATTTTCCGTCAGATAGATGGGTTGAAAAGAATTTCCGACAGGTCCGATCTAATTTCCAATATATTTTCTGATCAGTTTGCATAGAAAATCAGAAAATCGAGTGATCAGAAAATCGATCAGAAAAACAATTGGATCTGTCGGAAATTATCTATCAACCCATCTATCTGATAGGAAATTACATGGTGCGTACCAGGCATAAAGTATACAATCAATTCTCTATTTTTATTTGGTAAATAAATAAGAAGGATGCTAACTAGGCAATCCAAAGTTAAAAACCACTCTTTTCTTCTCAATAGAATATCATTTACCAGGTCCCCTGGTTGACATGACTTGGGATATTTATGTAGTGTCAACGTCTTTCACAGGGCTGAGTAAAGCAGAACAATTTGGCGCGGGTAAATTTGGGCGGATCATAGACCGTAATGTGAATAATGGCTATAGCAGTGCTCAGAAGCTAATTTGGACACTGGTGAAAGCCGGAGCCCAAATTGCTTTAAAACAGTGTAATTCGTCCACCAGCAATAGCTGTCAGCCGGATTACATCCCCCCCCCCCCCCCCCCATCCACGGCAGCCTGGAGGGGGGGAATAGTAATTAACGCTGCCGTGACTTGTACAGGACCAGAGTAAGCAATTTTAGGCTACATCCTGCGTCAAAATTGGTTGGCGCCAATTTTACATGTATTAAGGCTGAGGGGGAGGGGGGCGGCCATATGACCCCATAAGCGCTGAAGACCCATCTGACTGAGGGTCATATTAGAACGATGAGTGGCCACTGCTTGGGGTGTGGTGGTGGTTTCTCACTGAAGTGGATTATCTGTTGCCCTCCTTATAGAAGAGGAATACCACTCTGTTTAAGGTTTTGTTACCGGCTGGGTGCAAGGACTAATTGCTAGGACTGATTGATAGGACTTTTGAGCGCAGCCACTTTTGGAAGATTGTGAATTTGATGTAGAGCGGCTCACCACCTACCATTTTAATCACCCATATTTTATCAGCGCAGTATTTTGGTGTTCATTCAGTCAAGTTTGTTGACCTTCAGGACTACATAGTTGTTGGCAGGACAGAGCAATCAACATTTAGGCTGATAACACTGCTATGCCTTACAATCATATTTGCTTTCATATATTAGCTACATAAAAAAAGTTTAATTTCATTCTGCGCGAAAACGGCATGGCAAAATCATACTGCGTTGTATAAGACCATTTAATACCAGCCATGAGCAATTGATATATGTTGAATAGGCAAAACAGATATACATTGTTACAGGGTATTTGAACCAGGACCTTGAATCAGTGTAAACTTTTTTTTTTCCTCTTTAAGATTACAGAGCAGTCATGGGGGCTTCAGGGTCCCCCATTTCCCCTTTAATCTTCCGATTGGGAACCTGTCAAATGGAAATGCCCCATGCCATGGAGAACATTAGAACTGTGCATGAGTGAGTTCCCAAAACACACATGAAATAGCACATCTGAACTGGACATGCACAGTTTGTGAACTTGCGCATGCCCAGTTCAAATGATCTCCTTCATGGTGCAACGGGGGACACTCCAGCCACAAGACTTCTCTGAAATCTTCTTGAAGAGGTAAAAAAAAAACAAGGGGCATGCCTCAGATTAGATTTTGGGTCCCAGTTCAGGTACCCGTACTACACTCAATGGGTAAAACTACTGTAAGCCACCAAACAAGTGACACATATCTGATTTACTTGTAATCCACTGAATGGTGTCCCAATTTTTAAATCACTTGTCAATATTTTTACTAAAACAAGTCTCTAACATAAAAAATGCATAGTGGATTAGGGCCTACATTAAAAGCCTTGTCTAGGTAGGACCTCATGCTACACACATCCGGTAAAACAGAAAAACTTCTAATCACAGTCTCTAAAACACACTTGACTATGGTCATACCTGGTCCAGCTGTTTCTGGATCTTGCTTTGCTGTTCAGTAACTATTTTCAGTTTCTCTGCATCTGCCTCTGCAAATTCTCGCCCTGCTTTTTTGGCAGTCCTCTGTTTGGCACACAGAGCTTTGCGGGACTTGCGGTGAACACCAATTTGCTCTTCCAAGACTTTCAGTTGCATCTGCAAGAGCTGCTGTGTGTGCAATAGCCACTCTTCATACTGCCTATGGTCTGCGTCATCTGCAATAAGATAAATCATAAAAGTAGAGGTTTTTGTTTGTTATATGATACAGTTGCAAAACACCTAATTCATTGTTAAAGAAAACCTTTAAGGTTTGGTAAACCAAATGTGGTTTTCATCTGCGGCAGTCTCTTGGTACAGGGCATAAATGTGGCCAAACAGGGTTCCCAGTGGCTGGCTAGTCTAGTACTGTAGTTTGTACAGCTAGCAGTGAGAATACTTTGTAATAAATCATTTGGAGACACATTTGGAGAAGGAGAGGCATTTCAAAATGTAAAATATCCACCTGAAATGATAAAAACTGTACTTACTGACAGCTCCCTGCACAAATGCAGGAGGGTTGGGACGATGCTGAGTTGGGTCTATGGTGCTTCTTTCCTAGAGGAAAAAATACAATTAAGATTAGTTTTGACAAGGGATATTTTGTTGTTATTGAGGACACTAATAATACTACCATTGCTACTACTAATAACGTCTTTGGTGTGCACTTTACAGTGTATGGACAATGTCCAATAAGATTTGCATGTCTGCAACCCTTGGACCCTAGCATAAGGTAAACTGTGCATCTTACTTACACCACAAATTCAAAGGCTTGGATATAAAAAGCATGTACATTTGCATGCAAATGTAGCACAACTAATTAATACAGTATAAGGAGGAGGCTACACAAAGTATATCAGAAACCGTTCTGTGACCAGGGCTGTGGAGTCGGTCCAAAAATCCACCGACTCCGACTCCGACTCCGACTCCTCAGTTTAGGATTCCACCGACTCCGACTCCACGACTCCGACTCCTCTAATTTGCATATTACAATTTTGTTGATTAAAAGTATGTAACATGAAATTCGTCTCTTAACTGCCAACGCTTAGGAATTTTACAAGACAACTGAAGTGAGAAGGATATGTAGACTACTATATTTATTCCCTTTAGACTAAAACTAGTACTTGGTAAGAGTACTTGTAAAAGGTACAAACCGGAACAAAGAACATCTATCAGGCCCTAGGCAATGTAAGTGTGGGTACATGTAAGAATGATGTGCAGGTACTCTGCAGGGGAATGAGGAGATTGTAAACAAGACAACACCTCTGTGTTCAATGTGCACAGCATTCTCAGTGGATTCCCTGCAGCTCTGTGGGGAGTGCATATGTAGAGTATAGTACTACTGTGTAACAAAGTAAACCTGAGACAGATGAAATTAAAGTTTTATATATACCTGGGGCTTCCTCCAGCCGCCTTCAGGATAATCAGTCCCTCGTTGTACTCCTCCACCACCTGGATCTTCTGCTATGAGTCCAGGTACTTGAGCCAGTCAGGCGTAGTGCGCATGTACACACTCCGCCGCCAGGAGCATGCTACACCTGTGCAGCACTATTGCGCAGGTGCAGAATGTTCCTGGCTGTGGGAGCGGCATGCGGCTGGACTGCGCTGACTGGCTGAATTACCAGGACTCATAGCAGAAGATTCGGGTGGTGGAGGACAGCGAGGGACTGATTAGCCTGAAGGGGGCTGGAGGAAGCCCCAGGTATGTATAAAACTTTACTTTTCATCCATCTCAGTTACCCTTTAATTTGTAGTCACCAAACCAAATTTTAATAACATATCAAATTATTTGATTTCATCAGCAAAGGGAGTGCGTACATTTGCATAAATCAGCATCAATGCGGAATTATTTCCATCTCGTTGACCATCTCTATTAGTGACATGGCTACACATCAGGCTTTATTCTTACAGCATAGATGTTATTTAGTATATATAAGAGATTCCTGTGTGCACATCATATATACAGTCACAATCAGATATGTATATCTGACCTTAAAAATACGGGGACTGCTTTATTGAAGCAGCACAAGTAACTAATTTTGATTGGTTCATTTCATTTTTGTAGACAAAGCACAGCTTTTACTGTATATATACTGTATATATACATTATTTTTAATGACTATTATCTGAGAAATAGAACATTTTATCATATTTTCTATTTTAATTACAGTTACAAATTCATTAGGAGTCGGAGTCGGAGTCGGTGCATTTTTTCCCGACTCCGACTCCAGGCACCCAAAATTGCCCGACTCCACGACTCCGACTCCACGACTCCGACTCCGACTCCACAGCCCTGTCTGTGACATTATCATAAGTGTTATGCCTGGTACACAACAAGCAATTTCCAATCAGACTGATGGTGAAATTGATTATTTCGGACAGGTTCGATCTGATTTCTGATAGTTTTTCCGATCACTTCTATACAAAAGCAATCAGAAAAATCTGAAATCAGATCGGACCTGTTGTAAATAATAGATTCGACTCGTGGATCTCACAGGAAATTTCATGGTGTGTAGCAGGCATTACACAGTGAAAGCAAAAAGTCACATATGTAAACATGATTTGGATTATAAAAATGCACAACTGAAAAGTATATACTGTAGGAGACCAAAAAAAAAAAAAACTACCAATCAGTGACTAAAGATAAATACATACATATGCAATCAAATTGGGAAAAAAATACTTAAAAGTGGATCCGAGCAGAAGATTTGCTCTTTACATATCATGTGACAATTGCACTAAGGTTCCCACTGCTGTTGGTCATTTAGGGGGTGGGTCAGCTGCACTGATTTGAGATCCGTTATTGCATATCATGTGGAGATATAATCCCTACCATAGTCTTATGTCTATGTATATATCATAGTCTAGGGCCAATTTTAGGGGGAATCCAATTATGTGAGAGGAAACGCAAGTGCCCGGAGGAAACCCACACAGACACTGGGAGAACATATAAACTCCTTGCAGATGTTGACCTGGCTGGGATTCGAACCGGGGACCCAGCGCTGCAAGGCGAGAGCGCTAACCACTACGCCACCGTACGGTTCCACACCCTTATACCTTATGCATCAGGTAACTGGGTGCAACAGCAGTTACAAATCACTCCTAGCTCTGCTGAGATGGACTGGTTCCGAAATAACCTGCTGCCACCGTAACAAAAATTACAAATAAGTAATACATCATTATGTCACAGCAGAGTAATACGATTATCTGATTAGAATTAAAAAAGATATAGTTTTATAAATGTTATTAAGTTTGATTACAAGGATTTCACTCTTTCCTCGAATATAGCTGTGATATTCCAGAAAATGTATCTGCAGTTACTCCTGTCTCCTTCCACAGGTTGTGCTCCAGTAAATTTAGCTACTTTACTCGAATTACACCACCAGAGGGGAGTGGAGTTTTCACAGGCTGAGGGGTGGAGATGCAGGCAAGCTTGCCTGTGTAATGTGACAAGCAGAACATGGCAGCCCTCATTTGATCACAGGAAGAAATAATCATATACTGTTGAAGTTTTTAACAGCTAGATTTACTGTGTAAACCACCAGTTACTTGCTTAAGTTAGTTTTTCATCTTGGATACGCTTTAAGTGCATAAGTGTTAAGGAATACCTCACTTAAAGGGGTTGTAAAATCCAAAAATGAAAAAAAAAGGCTTAAAAATACAGGTGTGTAGGTAGGGTGTGTGTGTGTGTGTGTGTGTGTGTGTGTGTGTGTGTGTGTGTGACACTTTTGGGCCCAAAAGTGGGGGACTCGGCTTATACACAAGTCACTACCAAAGTGCATGCACCCCCCCCCCCCCCCTTCCCAAGTGCTTCTCCACCTACCATAGGCATGCTGTGGTGAAGTTATGCAGGCTGTCACCTGACCCCCCCCCCATATTCTCATCAAAATCTTTGACATGATTAATTGTCAGTGAGGTAGCATTCTGTGAGCAAGTAAATATGGGGCACTCACGGATGTGACTGTCTCTTCTCCTGAAGGAGGGGATAGCCTGTGTCTTTGTAGCCAACGGTGCAGACTAGTGAGAAAGTATTATCCAGTTTGTATATGCTGGGCTGGACAGGAACGGGGGAGGAGGGGCTCTCAGCTATGTATGCTGCTCCGCCTCTGGCAGGGGATACCACCCGCATGACAGTAAAGCTGGCCATACACTGGCCCGATTTGCGCCCGTTTCGACAGCAGATTCGATCACTGGGATCGAATCTGCTGCCAATCGCTCACTCTACACGCCGAATTTCGATCCATTTCGTCCGATCCCGTCGATCGCCCCGTGCGGAAAATAACCGTCGATCGCCCGCGGGTAAAGAGCGCATCGCTAGCGCCGTTCGAGTGCCCGACGACCGACGCAATAGAGCCCGCATACATTACCTGCTCCGCCGGCGCGACTCCAGTCTCCCGGTCACCGCTGCTCTGTCTGCGCTCTGGTCTCCAGGTCCGGCATGCCTCACTTCTTCTAGCCCGGCAGGAAGTTTAAACAGTAGAGCGCCCTCTACTGTTTAAACTTCCTGCCGGGCTACAAGAAGTGAGGCATGCCGGACCTGGAGACCAGAGCGCAGACAGAGCAGCGGTGACCGGGAGACTGGAGTCGCGCCGGCGGAGCAGGTAATGTATGCGGGAGGGCGGGGGCAGCAGCAGCACCACCACAACAGATTGTGAACGGTTTCAGGCTGAAATCGGTTCACAATCTGTTTGCTGTAAAGGCAGCCATACGATCCCTCTCTGATCAGATTCGATCAGAGAGGGATCTATCTGTTGGTCGAATCTGATGGCAAACCGACCAGTGTATGGCCACCTTTAACAGCAGCTAGCTGGCACAAGTTGGTACAACCTGCACTTATCCCTCCAAACAACTTGTGCTTATTCTTCTGGCATTTGTTGTGACTACTGACTATATATATATATATATATATATATATATATATATATATATATATATATATATATATATATATATATATATATATATATATTTTTCTTTTCCCCACTCCCCAGTTATAGTGGATAGCACTTAGGATCCCAGCTCTGGGTAGGACACACAGGCTGAGGGGTGGAGATGCAGGCAAGCTTGCCTGTGTAATGTGACAAGCAGAACATGGCAGCCCTCATTTGATCACAGGAAGAAATAATCATATACTGTTGAAGTTTTTAACAGCTAGATTTACTGTGTAAACCACCAGTTACTTGCTTAAGTTAGTTTTTCATCTTGGATACGCTTTAAGTGCATAAGTGTTAAGGAATACCTCACTTAAAGGGGTTGTAAAATCCAAAAATGAAAAAAAAAGGCTTAAAAATACAGGTGTGTAGGTAGGGTGGGTGGGTGGGTGTGTGTGTGTGTGTGTGTGTGTGTGTGTGTGTGTGTGTGTGTGTGTGTGTGTGTGTGTGTGTGTGTGTGTGTGTGTGTGTGAAGATTAAAAAAAAACAAAACTGAGTTTCACTTACCTGGGGCTTCTGCCGGCCCTTTGCAGCCGTCCTTTCCCGGTCCTCAACGATCCTCCGTTCCCCCGCCAACTAGTTTCAGTTTTGCCGACGGGCCACTGCACAGCTCTGGCCACACTTATTTTTGCTTGCAGCCCCTTCCGCAATAGCATCCTGCACAGGATGTTATTGTGGACAGAACCCGAAAAAAGCTATGAGTGGCAGGGCTGCACAGGCACAGTGGCCTAGTGACTTACAAGTTTACAAGTCAACCAAACCGAAACTAGCTGTCGGCAAGAGAACGGAGGATCATGGAGGAGTGGCGCAGGACAGGACGGTAAGTAAAACACTTTAGTTTTTATTTTCAGTTCTGCTTTAAATACTGTATTTTTTGGACTATAAGATTCACTTTTTCTCCCCCAGAAGTGGGAGAAAAAAAGTCATTGCGTCTTCTAGTCCAAATGCAGGACTTGTCAATACAAACCTGCAACCCACCGCAATGTCATGGACTCCCTGTACTGTGCCCATGCAGAGGAGGACACAGGGGGACACAGGAGGACACAAAACGGACAGAGGAGGAAACAGGGAGACACGAGGTACAAGGGGGCATAAGGTACAAGGGGGCATAAAGTACAAAGGGGACATAATCCACAAGATGCCCCTTTACCATGGACGCAGCAGGTTTAGTATATATTTTTTTCCCTGTTTTTTGTCCTCTAAAACCTAGGTGCGTCTTATGGTCAGGAGTGTCTTATAGTCCGAAAAATACAGTAGGTCCCTATATGTATATTTTTTTTACCTGGCCTGTGTGCCTTTGCAGAACTGAGCAAAGCCAACAGGATTGTGGGAAATTTCTTCATAGCTACAGTAACAAGCTTATCTCAAAATACAAATAACAGAAACTTCCCATTTCAGATCAGATAAGGACACTGACCATAGGGTAATTTAAATCCCCCCCACCTTTTGAAGAGTTTACACAGTGATGCAAGCCGGTTATCTAGGTGAGGTTTGCTAAGGGAAGGACAGCAATCTGTAAGATAAGCAGTAAAATAATGCTGGGTACACGTTACGTTTTTCAGTCGATTCTACCTTTCGAGTGATTTTCGATTCGTTTTTCTGTTCGATTCTCTTATGTTTTCTTATCAATTTCCATTCACTTCTATGAGAAATCGAGCGGTAAAACGATCAAGAGTAATATTAGACATGACGTAAATTATCAATCGAACGCATCTATCTGAGATGGGGAAAAAAGGGCAGAAGTGATGTCACTTTTGGCATCACAGAGCAACACTAAAAATGGAAACCAGTAGAAATATTTTTTCTTTTTTCATATGAAATCTGACAGTGAACAATAAAACGGCAAAGGAAAGCTAATTAAACTACACTATAGTGCTTATTGTGATTACCACAATGAAATAAATTAGAGATCAAAGGTATAGTTGCCAACACCTACAAGAGCCAGGCCCAAGGAAAAATATTCATATTGTATATTTGAACATTACCATTTATGGCTTGTGACTGGTTTGATTCCCAATTAGAAGGTATCTTTCTAAGAACAGTAATTTAATGACTGTACACAAGCCTTTACGCATCCCTACATGAATGAGAAAACCTATGTAACTGCCACTTACTTGTGCAGCACCAGAAGCCCCCTGGGTGGTGGACTCTGTGGTTCCAGGAACTCCTAATCTTTGAGCAAGAAGAGAAACCTGTTGTCTGTAGAGGAAAACAACCGAGGTTAATGGAGGGAGGATGACCGTTTTGGCATTCATTCATTGTCCTATGAAAACAATATTTAAAACTTTTTTTTTTCCGTAATGTGACTTCAGGTCTCATTGAAAGGTTTTCCCGTGGAATTTCATATATCGGACAGTGAGATTAGCTCTAAAAATTAGGTTTTCATAAAAAAAAAAAAAAAAATTAAAAAATTGAATTACATTTTCTCAAAAGGGACATTTGCACAAATTCTAAAAACATTGCTGTGGAATACCTCCAGCCTCCCCTCTGCAGCTACAAAGGAAGAGATAATAAGCTCCTGAAAATAAAAAGCCAGATGGAGGCTGGCTGCAGCATCGTTGCGGGAAACGTGAAGCATGATGTCACAACAAAGAAAAATGTCCCTGGTATTGGACTTTAAACCCCAGTGCCACTGAAGGAGAAAAAAAAGCAATAAATCCGGAGAAACGTTCACCGAAAACAATCAACAAGCAAATCAGTGATTCTAGTGACTTATAACCAGAGCTGTGGAGTTGGTATAAAAATCTTCCGACGCCTCAGTTTATGAAACCACCGACTTAGACTCCAGGTACCCCCAAATTTGCTCCAACTCAGACTCCCTAGTCTAATTTTTACAAAAGCTATGGATTTGGTCTAAAAACCATCCGACTCAGACTCCTCACTTTATTGAAACCACAGACTCCAGGTACCGAAAATTGCTCCCAAGGTATGGGTCCCCTAAAGCTAAATACAGTGTTCACCAAAAGTGAAATTAAATTTGTATACCGTCTGGGATTGGACCAAACAAATGCATTCTCTGGCTGTTTTTATTAACACAATTCCAAGCTGCATAAAACTGGCAATTCCAGCTTGCATGCAAAATGTAATGCAACCTTGCCCATATTTGGTGTCTACAGAGAAGGCAGAGCTAGAAAACAGTCCATACCTATTAATGCCGGGTGTGACAGCAATGCTACCCTGAGCCATGACCTTTTTTATTCCCTTCAAAGCAACCATCTTTGCTTTGGCAATAGGATCCAATATATCATCTGCAGCAAACTTATCCAGATCTGTAATGAAGAGAGAAAAATATCACTCATTAAAGGCAATGCATTTTATTTTTTACTGTGTTTAGGACTACCGCATATGTTGTATTAGGAACGAATATATATTACAAATATAAGATCATCTCCCCCTGCTGGCTTAACTGGTAAAAATATCTGTGAGCAAGAAAGATTTTCTGTCGTCTCTAAACCAGAATATGGATTTCAGACAAGACCTGGCTGTAATTCAAAAACGATCTTCAGGGTATAACGTAGTTATTGCAGGGTTAGCTAAACAGTGTTTAATTGCTGAAAACAGTTGTCACTGTCCTCTATAAAGTTGTATTGGCTGCATTTATGCCACTATAATGAATTCTGTGATGTTCAGAGATCAGAACGAGAACTTTTTCCTTTTCCGGTGGACAATAGGCTGCATGGTGGGTTTGGTTTAAAGGACACCTGAACTGAGAGAAATATGTCGACGTCCATATTTATTTCCTTTTAACCACTTGCCGACCTCGCACTCATAACGCGCGTCGGCAAAGTGGTAGCTGCAGGACCAGCGACGCACATCTGCGTCGCCGGATGCAGGCTAATTAATCAGGAAACTGCCGCTCGCGCGAGCGGCTGCTTCCTGTCAATTCACGGTGGGGGGCTCCGTGAATAGCCTGTGGGCTGCCGATCGCGGCTCGCAGGCTAAATGTAAACACAAGCGGAAATAATCCGCTTTGTTTACATTTGTACAACGCTGCTAACAGTAGCAGCGTTGTACTAGATCAGCGATCCCCGGCCAATCAGCGGCCGGGGATCGCTGTCACATGACAGGCAGGAGCCTGTTAGAGGCTGCACAGGACAGATCCGTTCCGGGGCAGGGAGGGAGAAGAGGGGGAATCCTGCGGTGGAGGGGGCTTTGAGGTGCCCTTCCCCCCTGTAGAGCCCACCCAGCACAGATCTTCTAAATCAGCGCTGGTCCTTAAGGGGGGGGGGGGGGAAGGCTGGGTCCTCAAGTGGTTAAACAAAACCAGTTGCTGCTTGGCAGTCCTGCTGATCTCTGTCTGCAGTAGTGTCTGAATCACACACCTGAAACAAGCATGCAGCTAGTCAGACCTGTCAGAGCACCTGATCTGTATGCTTGTCCAGGGTCTATGGCTGAGGGCTATTTTCCACTGAGTGTGTTTTACACTCCGATCTTAATACAATAGAAGGACACTAGGTACTCACTTTGCTAATCAAAAGAGTGCAGGAATGTTTTAATTAGTGCAATGCATTTGCAAAGTTATGTTTCCCAATCGCAATTGTCGTGCCTACTGCATTCTTGTTGCGAATGGCCTCCTATACAAAGTATAGTAGTGTAGCGATTTGGTGATTCAAAATATTTTCCTGGCAATCGCGCCGTACACCCAACAGATCGTGGTGGAATTGCGGTAGTGGAAAATAAAAGACACACCATCACATTGTAGCGTTTATTAGTGGAAAGCAGCTCTGATAGTATTAGAGGCAGTGAATCAGCAGGACAGCCTTCATATTCAGCTCACTTCAGGTGCGCTAGGAAAAAATATGGATTGATGTCTTAAAGAGAACCTAAAGAGGGATATGGATGTTTCCTTTTAAACAATACCAGTTGCTTGTTAGTCCTGCTGATCTCTTTGGCTACAGTAGTGGCTGAATCACACACCTGAAACAAGCATGCAGGTAATCCAGTCTGACTTCAGTGCGTGAACTTGATCTGCATGCTTGTTGAAGGGCTGTGGCTAAAAGTATAATGCTGGGGATACACGGTACGTTTCTGTAGCGTGTATCGACCAGCTGATCCGGCCAGCTGATAATATTCAGCTGGCCCGATCATGCTGCTAGACTCCCGCCTTTTTCGATCCCCGCCGGCGGACAATGGCAGGGAATCGAGCGCTGATTAGGAAGCGCCGGCAAGGACGAGCAGCAATCGATCCACGCGCACGAGCAGGGGCGCGGCGGTGACGCGGCTGGGGTCGATCCGGCGGCTAATCAGCCGCCAGATCGACCCGTATATTTCTGGCATTAGACACACAGGATCAGTAGGAGAGTCAGGCAACCTGTATTTTAAAAAGGAAAAATCCATATCCTTCTCAGTGTAGATTCCCTTTAAGAGCATCCAGTATATTCTTTAATAATGATGATGCATTTTTGTAAACTCCATATATGAACTGTTAGGCAAACGCTATAAATATACGTCCAAAAATTTCTGGCCACTAATCTACTTTAGGGTACCCAGCAGGAAACCTCAGAGAAATTTAGCTAATATGACTGGGTGGACAGCATCCTCTCGAACTGCTAGGTTTCCAATAGGTTGTAGTAAACTACGCCCACACTATTCGGCCAATCACACAGCATTGGGCTGTACAGGGTGCTGTGATTAGATAACATTTCCCTATTTGGATTCCTGCCAGGTCTCCTAAAGTAGACTAGCGCCAATTCCGGTAAGATATTTGGTCTAGCTCATTGTTTAATACGCTTATCGCCATGCAGTTACCCAATGAGAAAGAAGCTATTGTCATGCCCCTGAACTAAACAAAACTAAAAAAAAAATATCAAAGGTTTACTTGTAATATTCAGTATATACTGGTTTAAAAAATACCATTAAAAAAACCCACCCTTTTCACCCACCAGGAATTGCTGTCAGAATTTTGGCAAGTGAAATTTTCATGCCATAACTACTATTGCTGCCACCCCACTGAGGTCACTAGTGGCTTAACACTTCTGCTACATGCCAGACATCCTTGTCGGCTTCAGAACAGTTGAGCTAGTAGAGTCAGAGCCAGGAATTGCAGCAAGTAGCGATCACTGTGCCAAGAGGTGCATCCTCAAAACCATGTCATACAACTTTCAAAAAACGTTTTTAACATTTCTAGACTACATGGCTACTACACAAATATCAACATCTTAAACACTCCACTGGGAACCACATGCTGCATCTGAGGAACAGAAAAAGCACATCACAATTAGGTACCTGTATCAGGAAAAAAGTTGTTTGCCAGCTGCTGCTGCTGCTGTTGTGGCTGCTGCTGCTGCTGCTGTTGTGGCTGCTGCTGCTGCTGCTGTTGTTGTTGTATAGCTAGCTGCTGCTGCTTCATTATGATCTGCTGACCAAGGACTGGCTTTGGAGGGAGACCTTGTTGTTGATGTCGACCAGCTTGAACCAAGTGTTGACCACCAAGTAAGTGACTCTGGTTAGCTGCAACATGCATGGATGATTCTAGAGTGGAGCCGGCCTGTGCACTCAGTCTCTGCTGCATTTGTTGAGGAGATAAAAGCTGTGGAGCAGTGCCTACAACCTGATGTCTGGCTACAATGCCAAGCCCTACTAGGTTAGCTTGATGACCGTCTGGCTGAAGGTGAGGTACAGCAGAATTTGATATTGCTGAGCTGGACAACACCGTATGTGGCGGCACCCCTTCTGGATGCTGAGCTGACAGCATTTGCTTTTTCTGTTGTTCCTTTTTTTCGTGTTCCAGAAGATCTTCTATGAGGAGTGGGAGTTCACTAGCTACAAGTGAGCTCTCCATTTTATCTAGATCATCACTGGGAGACTGTCGATTGCACTGAAGGCCTAAAGGACTTCCATCTAAATCAAACTTCCCTAACATAAGGCTGCTTGGATTGGGCATCACAGAGGAATCTTTATTAGAGAAGAGTGAAGCACTCTGGTTTGTGGCTTGAACAGCATTTGCAAGATGAAGATTAGGCCCTGATTTTAGTACACCAAGTGATAACTTATCAGTGCTAAGCGATGATTCAGATTTAATAATAACAGAATTGTTAACAGAAAACTGACAGGTACTAGTCTTCAAGCCACTGTCTTCTAGCTTTGGTTTCAAATCCCCTGGATATGAAGACTGCTTATTTTCTATACTGGAAGAACTTTGAGCAGTGCTCCCACAGTCAATGCGGGGGCCCAAGTCAAGTTCTAAGCTACCCGCTAATTTTTCTTTGGTCATTTCCTGTTCTACTTTAGCCTGCAGACCTTGCTGTAACCTGTTCGGTAGACAGTCTGTTTTAGATTCAGGAATTTCTGGATCCATTTTAAGCATTGCCTCCTCTTCAGCCTTTTCATTTGCAGACTCAACAAGACGGAGATGTTCATTAAAAATGTCTTTTTTATCGCCTGTGTCCAGCTCTGGATCTGTATAAGCAAGGAGGTCAAATTCATCACCATTAAGGAGATCATCTAAATGTGGGTCGTTTGTCTCAAGGTTATCAAGATTGTCTAAATCATCATCAGCCTTTGCAACATCAAGGCTCAAATTTGCCAGATCGTCATCTTCTAAGTCCTTGTGTGAATCAAAATCAACATCCAGCTCCGGGGGATCCTCACAATGCACTCTTCCACCCACAAGGCCGCCAACAGCTGTTTCCTTAGAATTTTCAGCATGTGGGGTAGCTTGAGGAAGCGGAATATTTGACTGTTGCTGAGGGATCTCTGAGACAGCTTGAGCTTTATTCTGAATGGTCTGTGGGACATTAATAGTGTTTCCAGCCTGTTGAACTGATGGTGTAGGAGGTAAAACCTTCTGAGGCATTATTGATGGACTCCTCATTACTGGTACTTGCAAAGGATTACCATCTCCCCTTATTACCCCTGTCATTAAGGAGTTGGTCCCTTCAGCTGGCAGATAAAAGCGAGGTCGGTTTTGAGAGCCTGGTGGTGAAAAGGGACCGCCAATCGGTAGTTTCTGTCCATGATGGCGCAGCTCAATGTAAGGTGCTCCTCCAACGGTTACCGCTGAAGGAACCTGATCGCCAGGAAATGGCAGACGCACTACACCTCCACTGCCCACTGTAAGACTTTGTGCAGGACGATTCACTTCTGGAAACCGAACTGGTGCCATAGATCTTTGTGCCGCTACTGGTGACTGCCAGACATTTTGCTGCTCAGGATAAGGTCCCCTGGAAAAAAAGCCTTGTGCTGCTTCAGTAGAATGTCTATACATGAAAAGAACAAAAACAAGTATATTAAGACATTTCGAATGTAAACTTTCTCTTTACACAATGCAATGCAGCACTGAAAAGCATAACTGTTGTGAAAAACCACAAATTGAGGTCTTGGAAGTAAAGTATTGGTTATTTACTGTACAGGAGATATACACTGAATCATAGCAACGTCTGACTAGAAAAGCTTAAAACAGAAGTTATATACTCCCACACATTACATTAAATATACTCCCAAACATACATTACACACTACAATCATTCCTCCTACTTCAATCAGGAGCGGATACTTAAAAAATATCTGAGCTAACTATTGGAAAACACAATACTGCATAAATGAATACATGAATACATATAAATACTTAAATAGATGAGGTCAGTTAGTTGTTAATTATTATTAGAGATATTTGCTTCAATAGTAGCTTGTTTAATTTAAAGTTAGTTTGACTGGTGAGATTCACACGGCGCCATCTCTTATCTGCAAGACAGCACAAATCATCCCTAGTAGCACATTCCAAACCCGTGAAAGCGGAGAACTAGTCTTATACGATTAACTGTATAGAACAAAGGGAGTGTGGCAAAATGGCTTACAGGTGGCCATTTTATTATATTACTAGTAAAAAGGCCTGCCCGTTGAAAAACACGCGGAAGATAAGAGAATTGAGTGGGAATCAAGTGGCAAAACGATCGGACGCAGAATCGAGCGCCAGAAACGACCAGTGTATTCCCAGCATAACACTACCTGCCTGCTACTACAATTCACCTACCACTATCTGCTGGCCACTAGAATCTAATGCTGGGAATACACCATACATAATGCCGGGAATACACCATACATAATGCAGGGAATACACCATAGCATAATTTATATGCTACTAGAATCTCCCTATCTCTACCTGTTGGCAACTAAAGTCTACATTCACTACTGGGTGGGTAGGTGATAATGGGCAGGGATGTGTGTCATGGGCCACCTTGCCTGGAGCACAAAATAGGTCAGAAATGCCCCTGATAACACGAATACCAATAATGAGGTACCAATATAATAACAACAACACACCAATGTTGAGTACAACTACATTCACATAATCTTGTGGGACACAAAGCGTTTTCAAATTTGACAGAGCAGTCGGACTAGTATAGGTAACCAATGTGCTGAAGGGAGATCAGCAGTGGAGGCTCAGAGTGGGCGAGTAAGCCTCTTATGCTTCACTCAACTCTGCATAGAGAGGGAGAGGAGGGAGCCCCTGTGAATCTAGCTCTGCATCAGCAGGCCAGATTAACAAAAACTAAATGGGTGCGTAAGGCCCATGGGCCATACTTTGACTTTGATTGGTCTATAATGATTATGTTACTGTTTTTTTTGCTAGCTTCACTTCTTTTTTTTTTAATTGCCATATAAAAATATTGTTCTGATATTTGACCTCAACTTCTCCCCCCTCATTGCTTTTGAATTAGGATGACAAAAACAAAACCCCTTTAGGCCACGTTCACATTATCAAAAGCTGATAGCCGTGCGATCGGAACTCAAGCCATCTGCATTTGCATGCATTGCGTGGCTGATCCCATTCAGCCGGGTGGCATGAAAAAGTAGCCGGGTAGAGCGCGACATGGGGAATCGCTAAAAATTAGCCGGGTGGAGCACCTGGCTAAAAGAGCCTTGGGAAAACACTGAACTAGACATAGGTAGTGTGATTTGGGCCCAAAAAAAGTATTTACATTAACAATTTCCCCAAATATGCACCATTTACCTTGTGCTCAGTGTAGAAATAGGTGTGCAGGCAATCTTGGAAACCGTTTACATACTTTAAGCAATCTAAATGACCCTCCGTAAAACTGATCAATGATATATTCTTTATTTCAACTTGCATGCAAATATTATGCAGCTTGAAACTGGGCCACAAACTCAATTTTGATCATCCCAATTCTAAGCTGCATAAAAAAACTGCATGCAAGCCATAATTATTAATACTGTATATACTCGCAAGCAAGCCGAATTTTGGACCCACAAAAAGTGGGTCAAAAGTTGGGGCGTCGGCTTGCTTGCGAGTGATGTGCCTGAGGGCCGCCCCCTCGCTCCCGCTGCTATTACCTTAGCTCCGCGGCTTCCTATTCCCCTGTCCTGCTCTTAAACAGCAGCTCGCCCCACGGTGGCTGCTGCGTGATGACGGAGGAAGTGCAGAGAGAGGTTCCCATAGTAACCAGGAAGCCGCTCTCTGCGACTTCCTCCGTCATCACGCAGCGCAGCAGCCACCGTGGGGCGAGCTGCTGTTTAAGAGCAGGACAGGGGAATAGTCAGCCGCGGAGCTAAGTTAATAGCAGCGGCCACGGGGGGAGCGGGGGACGCCCTAAACTCGCTATCCTGGGCACGATACTAGCTATCCTAGGCACTATACTAGCTATCCTGGGCACTATCCTGGGCACGATACTAGCTATACTGGGCACTATCCTGGGCACGATATTAGCTATCCTGGGCACTATACTAGCTATACTGGGCACTATCCTGGGCACGATGCTAGCTATCCTGGGCACGATGCTAGCTATCCTGGGCACGATACTAGCTATCCTGGGCACAATACTAGCTATCCTGGGCACGATACTAGCTATCCTGGGCACGATACTAGCTATCCTGGGCACGATACTAGCTATACTGGTCACTATACTAGCTATTCTGGGCACGATACCAGCTATCCTGGGCACGATACCAGCTATCCTGGGCACGATACCAGCTATCCTGGGCACGATACCAGCTATCCTGGGCACGATACCAGCTATCCTGGGCACGATACCAGCTATCCTGGGCACGATACCAGCTATCCTGGGCACGATACCAGCTATCCTGGGCACGATACCAGCTATCCTGGGCACGATACCAGCTATCCTGGGCACGATACCAGCTATCCTGGGCACGATACCAGCTATCCTGGGCACGATACCAGCTATCCTGGGCACGATACCAGCTATCCTGGGCACGATACCAGCTATCCTGGGCACGATACCAGCTATCCTGGGCACGATACTAGCTATCCTGGGCACGATACTAGCTATCCTGGGCACGATACTAGCTATCCTGGGCACGATACTAGCTATCCTGGGCACTTTACTAACTATACTGAGGCACTACCTTCCCATACTGGGCACTATACTAGCTATACTGGGACACACGGGGGGGGGATCATGCGGCCAGCATTTCCTACCCCCGGCTTATATGAGGGTCAATCATTTTTCCCTGTTTTTTCTGGGCAAAAGTTGGGGGGTCGGCTTATATGCGGGTCAGCTTGCTTGCGAGTATATACGGTATCTCACTGACCATTCTAGCCATCAATAAAAACTGTATGGGGAAGGGAGGGGAATACCAAAGAAATTATTACATGCATTACTACTGTGTCTTAGGTTAGTTCAGAGTTGCTCTTTAGTCATTCTGTGTTACAATGAACATTTATACGTACCTGACAGATGCATCCACAGAGGCTGGGGAAGCAGCAGGCAGAGGTGTGCTCAGACGGTCATCCTGTGTGAAAGGTCCTGTAGTTACTACTTGCCCTGGAACTTTGGCAGCACTGGGGGAGGGCGGGATCACACTCATGCCATTTTTGTCCTGCACGGAATATAGAGAGCAGTAATAAACAAAATGCCACAGGGAGCAACAAATGAAAACAATTTACCTTAGCCCTTGACAGTGAGGTAATTGGAAAAAAAGCCAAATGAACCTACCTGGCCCTACTAGTAATCATTACTTCAAATGAATGTAGAATTCATTGTTACCATAAAGGCCCGTTCCAATCTAACTGGAAAACAGAGGATCTGCACTCGCTGGGTAGACTGCATATACTTTTATTATAAGATCCGATTCAACAGGCATGTGTTTCAGACTATGGAGTCCTTAATTCTGGCTCAAGAGCCGTGTTGTGATGTCTGTATGTTGGATCCTCCATTTTCCAGTCTGCACACGTGAGAGCGGTGTCTCCCTTCACCAACTGACTTCCTGCACCGTTACTAGATGGTATAGTTGGTGGCATAGCAGCTGTCCTATCTACCTCACTTCAATCTAACATTAGGAGGCTTCCTATTAAAGTATGGATAAATATTACAAAAGTCCAATTCTAGGATTTTAAAAAAAGAGGACACAAACCCTCTCCTCTAACAACAAAACATACCTGTGCTGTGTAGAACAGAAAAAAGGCATACCCACTTTACAGAGTTCCGTCTACAGGTAGTCCCTGGTTAACGAACGAGATAGGGACTGTAGGTTCGTTCTTAAGTCGGAACATTGTGCCATTTCTGTCCCCTGTACCTCCTTTGTGCCCCCGTTCCTCCAGTGCCCCCCCTCTATGTAACCTCTGCCCTCTGTAGTTGCTCATACAAGTTTCAAAGCCATTTTTTTTTCTTTGAATTTTTTAAAATCAATTTTCTCCAAAACTCCAATTTGAAAATTGCTGGCAGTAGAAAATAGCCATGCAGCTACTTAGGGAGTGCAGTCAAGTAGCTGCATGGCTATTTTCAACTGCCAGCCATTGGGATAGTGTATTGTGTGTCTGGTTGGTGCAGACGCCTCCTATTTTTGTTTAGTACTGGCTTTGGCTACAGACTGGGCAGACTGAATCAATCTATCTATCTATCTATCTATCTATCTATCTATCTATCTATCTATCTATCTATCTATCTATCTATCTATCTATCTATCTATCGGCCTGATGAAGGGCTTTACAAAAGCTTGAAACGTACGTGTGTTGTTGCCTAAACTTACATGTTCATTGCTCATCACGTCAAGCCAGACCATGATATTATTGGTTTCATGAAAGCTTCTTATGCTTGCTCATGAAGACTATATACACGAAAGGAAAAAGGTTTTACAACTCTTTGAATTGTGTACTGTGCAAGAATGTGCCATAGTTTTTTGTAAAGACTGCAGTTCTCTCTAAAGGAATAAGTGTTTACAGTGGGTGCAGTGGATCACCTATAAGGGAACTTTGTATTTTTTTTTTTGCTCTTTTTTTGTAAAGGGTATCCCCGTATAAACATTACCTGAGTAGCAATGCTTGCCATTCCAACCCCCCCCCCCCCCCCCACTGCATCCCACCTCTAGATGGGATAGAGCGCCTGATGGTTGTCATCTATCCACTGAATGACGATAACAGTTTAGGTACATTTTACTGTTCCGCACAGCGCAGGGATGTTTAGGGATTGGGAGGAGGGACAGTCACACTATAAAATCCTGGGTAACAAGGAAATTGTGCATGCAGTACAAACAGATTAGTTACCTGTGTTGAGGGATACACTGCAAGACGCCCTGCTTGATCGTAACCTTGTGCACCAGGCTCTCCACCCCACCCTGGCTGTGACGTGTTTAATGCAGCAGCAGCAGCTTCCTTCTCCTGCCTTAAAGTATTCCTTTGGATTTGCTGCTTGATAAGAAGCTCTCGTAACCTTTGACGCTGAGTAAAATAAAATGTAATATGAACTACATAAGTATTTAAGATAAGACCCAAATCAATGTCATCATCCCACCAAATAAGCAAACCCTTACCTGTCTTTGTTTCTCTTGCTCAGACTGGCTTAGGTTGCTCAGAGCAGAATCTGGTGTTCCTTGTAGTTCTGGTATTTCTCTACCAGCAGTGCCAAGACTATTCGGAATGGATGAAATGTCTTCCCTTTGTTTCTCTGCTGGAGAGTTAAGGCCTGTACGTTGACTTGTAGCTGGAGACTGATAGGGTGCTTCCTGGGGTAACACTGAAGGAGGACGGAGAGGGGACTGAGAATACAGTTCTGAAGTGCTACTGTTTCCAGATGAGTGTGGACTACCAACAGGGTGGAAGGCAGTAGCAGGACCACCACCAGGATTGGTATAACTTTGTGGCTTACTAGTGGTAAAATGACTGTTCATAGAGTGCGTGGGAGTTAAATGAGGCTGATGAGAAGGAGAACTTTTTAGATTTTCTCCTGGAGAATGAGGGAAAGTAAAACATGACTGGTTTTGGGGGCTTTGATAAACACTGGTTCCAGGAGAACGAGCAAACAAGGATGCCTGCTGCTGGCTTGTTGGTACTTTGGTGTGTCCATCCACTGACTGTTGATAGTTTGAACTACCAGTTGTGTGAGAAATCTGTGCAGTTGGTTTGTAACCAGGTTCCATAATCTGTGGACGGGGAGGTTTATGGGGTGGGGCAAATGGATCCCGTGACTGCGGCCGGGAAGGTGGACGGGAATATGGATCTGGAGACTGAAACCTTGGAGTGACTGGTGATTGACAAAATGCTTCGGCTGATAATGGCCTAGGTGTTAGAGGTGACTGAGAACTGCCCTGTGACTGCGGGCTTGTAGGGACACGAGAGAAAGTATCAGAGGACAGAGAGCGAGAGGTCAAGGTACCTTCTACTGACTGTGGTCTAGGAGTTAAAGGTGGCTGGGCATAAGGGTCTGTGTATGGGGTAGAAGTCTGTCTGTACATTTCTGAATGATGCTGTGGTGATGCCACTTGTGCTTGCATGTGTGGATCTCTATGTGATGGAGCAGGACTGTGAGGCTCCAACTGGGACATACGAGGTGTCAGAGGTGCCTTGAACACGTCACATTTCCCCTCATTTGTTCCATCATATCCAGAACTATGTGAAAAGCCAGGAGATCCAACATCTTCTTTCTTTATATGAATCATTCCATCATTTGGCTTCTTTGGATCCATGCAGCGAGTAGGAGACATCATGGGCTCAAGTTTGGTAGAGATTTCAGACAGCTGGCATGACCTGGAACCAGGACTTCCAAGTAATGAAAGATTATCCAGTGATCCCGTAGGATAGCGTGGTTTGATGAAAGATTCTGGTTGATGTGGAGTGGCTGAATGGTAATCAATGCTTTGAGCTGAATTCTGTGTATTCAGTGCTTGTTGGTGCTCTGTCCCAGGAAGTGTCTGAAATCCTCCAGCAGAAGCTGGAGACCGTGCAATGGAAGACTGATATCGGGGGTCCAAAGAATATGCAGGTGAACTGGGAAAGTGCTCTTGAGATGGAGACTGAGGAGGCAATTTAAAGAACATCTCACTAGAAGGCTCCGATCCTGGAGTGCCAGCTGATGAAGGTTTCAGAAATAAGTCTGAAGAGGTAGACACTGCAGAGCCACTGGAAAGAAATAGCTCCTTTCCTGGTGTTCCAGTTCGATAATCCGGGTTTACTCCACCCTGAGTCCCTGGCACAGGCATCTGTAGATGAAGCACTGGACGCTCTGCTTTCCGCACACCTTCAGCTTTGGACTGTTTATTGATCTGGTTCTCTGCTTGCTGGACAGACAAAAATAGAAAAGTGATCAAACTATTAAGGGCTTGTGAACACGGACACTTCCCTCTACATTTCATATGCTCATCTGAAGCTCTATGGATACATCCTACATGCAAAGATTACATTTTGAATGAAATATTATGAAGTAGTGTTAGCCTGTATCTGAATTCCATTGGATCCATGTTTGCTTTTCTTTTTGTTTTAAATACAAACTAAAAGTATTTATTTGGCAATGTAGTTCTATTCTAAAATTACCCAGGTGTACAGCTGACAACAATAGAAGGTACAATGATCAACTTATCTATGCACAACATACAAACCACAAAGAACCACAAAGTTTACCACTTTTACCAAAGTTAACACAAGCAGACTGCTGACAACATAGAAGAATATATAACATGCATGTAAAACCCCTAGTGAAAAACCTACAAGCAACTACGTAGTTAGACTCGCACCCCTCCCTATGTGCACAAGATCTGGATATTCTCCCTGTTCATGAAAATTATTTTTCACTTCATACATAGCTCCAGTAATAAGGAAGAAACGCCTAACAAAACCGGCATCCTTGGCATTTTCCCCCATAGTGGGGGTTGGGTGAAGTATGATAGAGAGCACACTATAATAGGGGGTGCTGTAAAAAGAAGCGGATAGTAATGAAAACATTGATAAAGAGCACTAAAATAAGGAGACATTATAATGAAGGCCACTGTAATAGGCGGTAGTGACAAACAGCCACACAGTTTTAAAGACCATGTTTCCTGCAAAATAAATCCAGGGGTTCCTTGAGATCCAAAAATTACTTGCAGGGGTTCTTGAGATCCAAAAAGTATTTGCAGGGTTCTTCCAGGGTAAAAAGGTTGAGAAATGCTGCACTAGAGGACACTTGGCTGAGGCAGCTGGTCAGGACCTTCTTGGCTGAGAATCTAGCATCTATGCAGTGTCCTTCGTAAAGTGAAGCCAAAGGAAGAGTTATTTGGAGGCTGCCATATTTATTTATAAACTGGTACAGGGAAAGAATTGACTCTTGGGTGCATGTGAAAGTAGAAAAAATCTTTAATCTAACCAATTATCACATATACAAAAAACACACATATATTATATGTTTTTTGTATATGTGATAATTGGTTAGATTAAAGATTTTTTCCTACTTTCACATGCACCCAAGAGTCAATTCTTTCCCTGTACCAGTTTATACTTTTTTGTTGACATGGTGCATGTGAAGTTCCATCTTGTAATTTTTACAAATACGCACACCATGAAAAGGGTGTGACGGGCTTTATATCTATATTTATTGGTCTTAATCAGACATCAACCCACCACATTTAGCAATTCTTTGTATGCCATATTTATTTATTTTCAAGCAATACCAGTTGCCTGGCTGTCTTGCTGATCCTCTGCCTTTAATCTTTTTAGCCATAGACCCTGAACAAGCATGCAACAGATCAAGTGTATCTGAAAAGATTAGCTACATGCTTGTTTCTGGTGTTATTTAAATACGACTGCAACCAAATAGACCAGCATGACTGCCAGGCCAATAGTATTGTTTAAAAGGAAAAATATGGTAGCCTCCATACCACTCTCACATCTGGTTCACTTGAAGTTGCGTAAAGAATCGGAATGACAGATGTTTAGTGAACCCCCCCTTCCAAGAGAGCATAACCACATTCTCATACACCACCAGGACTGACATTCTATTAGTACACGAAAAACTGCAGCAAATGCTTCAAAAACAAAATGTTAATCTAAATGTCAAAAATGTTTGTCATGTTTTCATGTTATAATGAAATCTGCATTAACCTCTTGAGCGATAATACTGAGCTGAGCTCGGGGTATATCGCGCAGGAGGATTTCTCAGGCCCTGGTGGGCCGATTTGCATATTTTTTTTTTTGTTACACGCAGCTAGCACTTTGCTAGCTGCGTGTAACTTCCGCTCGCCGCCGCTCGCAGCCGATCCGCAGCGCAGCCCCCCCCCCCTCCCCGACCCCTTGCGCAGCCTGGCCAATCAGTGCCAGGCAGCACTGAGGGGTGGATCGGGACTCCCTCCGACGTCACGACGTCCATTACGTCGGTGACGTCATCCCGCCCCGTCGCCATGGCGACCGGGGAAGCCCAGCAGGAAATCCCGTTCTGAACGGGATTTTTCCTGCTTACTCTGATCGCCGAAGGCGATCGGAGTGGATGGGGGGATGCCGCTGCGCTGCGGCTATCATGTAGCGAGCCCGGGGCTCGCTACATGATTTAAAAAATAAAAAAATTTAAAAAAATAGTGCTGCGCCACCTCCTGGGCGATATAATTGTATCGCCCAGAGGGTTAAGAGACAGAACTCTGCCCAAGAAAGAGAACTAGAATAAAAATAATAGTAACAAAAGAAGTATAAAAGGAATGAAATTTCACATACATAGAACACCAACCCCAAGCTATTTCTATGCCTACCTTCTGTACCTTATTAATGCGATGTGCAGCGCGATTGTCTTTGGCTTTTTGCTACAGGAAGGAGAAAAAGGTAAATTAAAATTCAATATTTCAGATAAACTATATATAAACAAACTATGGATAGAAAACAGATTGTAGCGTAACGTGGTCTCAATCAACCCAATTGAATGTGGCCCAGACATATGTCAATAAAATGGTGCAATCAGGAGGGTTGCAATGCACAGCATCACATCACAGTGATCAGGCACTAAGTCAACATAAATGACCCATACAGTAAAATCTTGTTTAAGTAAACTCTGCTGAAGTAAACTAAATACAGAGGCGTAAGGGCCCGTTTCCACTAGTAAGTGATGCGAATGCGGCTACATAGCCGCATCACCTCCGCTGCCGGCCGCATCACTTCCGCATCTCCCGATGCGGAAGTCCATGGAGGAGATGGGACGCGGCTGCAGATTTTTGGATCGCTCCGCACAACATGCATGCAGTGGAAACTCTTCCACTGGCGTGCATGTGTTTCAGCACACCCGCGGTGCGATGAAGCTATGTAGCAGCATCACACCGCTCCTAGTGGAAACGGGCCCTTAGGCTGAGAGACACTTGTTGCTGTATGCTCCATCCCCTATTGCCTGATGAAGCGGGGCCACATCTGCGAAATGCGTTGCGATGACCATTTGGAGAGTACATATAAATACATTTGCTTGCTGATATAATATCAACCTGTTTTTTTTGTGTGTCTGCTTGGAGGGGGTAGGTCCACCACTGCCTCCCCTGTCTGATATAGCAGACTTCTGATATAGTAAACTACTTTTCCAGATTCCATGACAGTTCACTATAAAGGGATTCTACTGTAGAAGCATTTATATGCTTCCTGAGGTGCAAACAGAAAATCTGACATTTTAGCAACATGCCCAATGCAAATTAATCAAATACTAAACTGTAATGTAATAAGCTGACATGTTCTAATATATGTGATATTGTACTAAAATGCTTACAATCCCTCAAACAAGGAGACCCGCAACAAACAAGTGCCTTAAAGGGACTCCGAGCTCACAATAAAAAAGAAAGTTGAACTCACCTGGGGCTTTCTCCAGCCCAGTGCTGGTCGGGAGGTCCCACGACGGCGTCCTGGCTCCTCTCCAACACCCCGATCCGGAATGGCTGACAGGCCGCAGCCCGGGCGACACTCTCCCGAGTGTCGGGCTGCTCCTTCCGCGTATGACGCGGATGACGTCACACGCCGGCCGCCTCGCGTCATCACGGCGGCCGGCGTGAAAGTACTGCGCAGGCGCGCTTTAATCGCGCATGCGCAGTACTTTCACGCCGGCCGCCGTGATGACGCGAGGCGGCCGGCGTGTGACGTCATCCGCGTCATACGCGGAAGGAGCAGCCCGACACTCGGGAGAGTGTCGCCCGGGCTGCGGCCTGTCAGCCATTCCGGATCGGGGTGTTGGAGAGGAGCCAGGACGCCGTCGTGGGACCTCCCGACCAGCACTGGGCTGGAGAAAGCCCCAGGTGAGTTCAACTTTCTTTTTTATTGTGAGCTCGGAGTCCCTTTAATTATTAACTACAGTACATATTACTTTTAAAATGACTTTTTACTCACCAAATAAGGAGCTTTGTCTTGTGCTGGTACTTTCCTCCACAGCTTCATGATCTGTTTACATCGGCTTGTCCAATCTAACATACGAGAAAAGAGTTCTTGTGAAAACTCTATAGAGAACCACAAAGGAAAGTCTGCAGCGCAGTGCTGAGTGAGCAGGAAACTTCCAGCCCACCTTACACAGCACCTGAATGAAGAGAATTATGGAGCTGAAACGGACAGCTGCGTGTACTATACATACAAGTCACAAACATGCACATTTAAATAGTTTCTGTAAAATTTCTTGTTGCATGATTAAAGTCCCAGGTGTGCAGTCCCAGAGATTGTAGATTTTTGCTTTTTTAATAACCTCAGACCTTCCTTTTAAGTAGGGCTCAGTGCAAACTACAAGGTTCACCTATACAGAAATCAGACTGTTAAGGTGCCTTTCCTAAAGGTGGGTACACAGGTCAGATAAAAGTTTTGAAAATGAAAGATCACAGACCAATCTCACCACCCTTCATGTAGTATGAGAGCCCTACCTACACAGTCTATTCTATGGAGCTGAACTCCCCATCAGATAAAAATCTTTGCAAGATGCTGCACACACAGATGCTGTACAGACACAAAAGATCAGTATCTGCAAAAGATCTGTTCCTGCAAAAGATCCGTTCCTGCAAAAGATCCGTTCCTGCAAAACGCATTCATAGTCTATATCTGCAGATCTCATACACACCTTGTTTAATGGACAATTATCTGTAGATCAGATCCACCAGGTTGGATCTTCAGATTGGCAGATAATTGTCTGATCTGTAGATGAATGTCCATTAAACAAGGTGTGTATGGGATCTGCAGATGTCAGACTATGAATGCATTTTGCAGGAATGGATCTTTTGCAGAGATTGATCTTTTGCATGTGTACAATATTTTTGTATGCAGCATCTTGCAAAGATTTTTATCTGATGGGGAGTTCAGCTCCATAGAATAGACTGTGTAGAGTATGGCTCTCATACTACATAAAAGGGGGTAAAATTGGTCTGTGATCTTTCATTTTCCAAAGACTTTTATCTGACGTGTGTACCCACCTTTAGTGGATACTGGTGTCCCCACCATCCACTGACTGCTTGTTTCCAATTAGGCATGCTAGAAAAGCATGGCCAATTTCTACTGTTATTTCTCATTGTAGGTATCAGAAGCTTGCTTCTACTCATCCTCACCACTCTTCACTGCATCAAACAAGCAGCCCATTTTTACAAGAAAAAGCCGCCCAAATTGATTGAAGAAAACCTGTAACGAGAAAAAGTTCCCCTGGGGGTACTTGCCTCAGGTGGGGGAAGCCTCTAGATCTTATCGAGGCTTCCCTGTCCTCCTGTGTCCCACAGCGGCTGCAAAAAAGCTCCCGGAAAGGCGAGAATGTAAATATTTACCTTTCTGCCTCCAGCGCAGTATCAGCTCTCCGCTCGGAGATAGGCGAAAATAGCCGTTTGCTGTCAGGCCGCTCTACTGCGCAGGCGCAAGTCTCCTGTGCCTGCGTAGTAGAGCGGAACCGACAGAGATCGGCTATTTCCGCCTATCTCCGTGCTATGAGCCGCAACAGCACCCCTCGCTGGAGCCAGGGAAGGTAAATATATCAAGCCTTGTCAGGCTTGTCGAGACAGGATTGTGGGACACTTCGGGGGAGCCAGTGCTGGATTGTCTGCAGCTACAGCGGAAGGGGAAGCCTCATTGGGATCCTGAGGCTTCCCCCTACCGAGGTGAGTACCCCCCAGGGAAACTTTTTTTGGTTACAGAGTCTCTTCAAGCAAAATCATGTTGGATGACCTTTATTATAAGTGTGATCTTAGCCTAAGGCTGGACCACGGTGTCCAAGTCATAACCACATGAGATTAGTCTTAATTACACTCCCGACCTCCAATAGAAAGGTATATACAACAAGCGTAATTTGCGTCATCTAACCCAGCAACTACAAAAACCTCCATCTTACCTGGGTAGTCCTTCCTCAAATTTGGAAAGTTCTTATTAGCATACAGCACTGGAGATATTGTTGACATCTCCCCTAACTCTTCATCTTTTTCCCAACGCTGTAAGCTGCGCTGGTTGTAGGACAGCCCATCATTCTCGCCCTCTGTGGTTGGTGTAGTTGGGGTGGAGGCTGTTGTCCATGAGCCATCAGTGTCACAATGTTCAGGACTAAACAAGCCTCTTCTGTCCCTGTACAATGCAAAGAAGGACAGGAATGAAACCTTATCGCAATATCAGCTTCAATACACAGAAAACCTGTACTGGTGAAAATGTAGCTAGTTATATGGGGAGTAGATTCAGATGCTGACATTTCATTGGAAAGGTCAAGTTCACCTTTTTTGTTACTCAACACCTATACGTCAAAATGCAAAGCATTTATATATACATATACATTATATATACAAAGATGTATATTTGTAAAGATCAGGCATCAAGTAGTTAGGGCCATTTTCCTCCAATAGCACAAAATGCTACCGACTGCCAATGCCGCCGCCGCCACCACATTCTCCCCCCCCCCCCCCCTTCAACAGGACTCAGTGCAGACAAGGAATACGTATAGAGAAATAAGTCTGTTAAGCTACCTTTTTTTTAAAAAATGTATACTGTGTTCCCAACATCTACTGACTTGGCTGTTGCAAAAAAGAAATAATTAAAATATGGAATCCACAGCGGACATTTCCATCGTAATCAGCGCCCTGCTTAATTTTTAACATTTTTTAAAAATTTAAAAATATTTTCCTGCCATTTTTTCTTCCATTGCAAAAGCACCCTGCAGTAGTTGACATAGCAACACGATCCCATTACATATTAGAAAAGGGCCCTTCGTGCTGGTAAGAACTTCTTGTAGCTCCACCCTTAGCAGTTGCCCAGGTCACGTGTCCCCAGCAGTGATGGCTTCACACCATGGAAAGAAAGTTTGGTCTATTCAATGTACAAACCTGGTCACTGCTGACAGCATGCACGCTCAGAATTTTTATATTGCAAAAATTAGACATTTTTAACTATATGTTTTCAATGCCCTTTTTCTATAAGTTATTAAATGTCAACTTAAAACCGGCCTAGAAAAAGATTTGCAAAAAAAAAAAAAAAAAAGGACTTTCAGTTTATTGTTGTACATAGCAAGGATTAATGGCAAACATTTCAGCTTTCTTATGGTTTTATGTGCATTTAAAACTGTCAACAGTGCAAATATAATGAATCAGAGTCCATTTAAGCCCACTAACAATTTAAACATTATAACGCCAATGACCCCGCTGTATGCTGGGTTGCCTTCTTAGCCTTGGATCACACTATATACCACCTTACATTGCAGTGTGTATTGCCATACTGGTGTGGAACTACCATTCTAATGACCGGTAACACAATCTGCTGTGCAAAACAGTTTATGCAGCAGGCCCTTCTGCAATAGACAGAATCAGAATGGGTCAATGTGAGCTTGCCCATAGAAACTCCCATCAGCTTTCAGTCCTCTGTTTATCAGCCTGCAGGGCAGCAGATATTGTGAGAACCAGGCCTCAATCTGACTTCCTTTTTGCTTCAAGCCTGCCTTGGAAGTTTCTGTTTTTTAGCTTTTAATAAAAGCTTGTTGACATACCTGTTGTCCAAAAAGCCTGTCTGAGAATACGTCTCCAACTGCAAGCTAGATGGCAAGGACACACCTTGGAAGAGAAAGGAATGAAAATTATGCATGAGAGTGGAAATTGACAAACACAATCATAAGCTTATCCATTTCATGAAAATATACAAACTGGAATTGTAACAGATCTGGCTGGAAAGCAAAACCTGAAAGCCCTGTCAATGCATCTACTGAAAGAGCACTTATTCTATTCTACCCCACGAGAGAGAGAGAGAGAGACACACACACACACACACACACACACACACACACACACAAATTGGGTAGTGGCCAGAGCTGTGGAGTTGAAGAAATTCAAGCAAAAAGGGGCTGCGAATCCGGTTAAAAAATATTTTTCCATAAATAGGACTTGCTGGCGTTCCATATTCTTAAAATCCAGGTTTGAAGACTGAACCACGTTGATTTCTAACACTGGCATGGCTGTTTACTGAGCTCCTCACAAAGAAAGGACGATCTACTGAAGTTTTACCACCATCGCATTGCCTGGTTTGTACGGTCATTCACAACTTCCTCTCTATGAACCACCTACTGCAGGGTAGATATTCCTTGGCCGATATAAACAGCTTGACCGATCAGAGCTTGCACCCAAACGTTTGAGCTGAGTTTTATGCAAATCTACCACCTATCATACACAAACCATTAACTTAGCTACTATACACCTACAGAAAAGCACAACACACTAACCAAAGTCAGGTCTATATTTGAGTATTTTTTGTTTTGAATATTAACAGGCATTGTCAAAAATTGTTTTACCATGAAAAGGGTTCTAATCTTTGGCAGTATGTAAAGGTCTGAGGGGGAACAAGTTGACCTACCTTGACCAAAAGGCCTCTGATGGCTCAGTGGTCCACCAGCTACCGCCCCTTCGGTTTTGACAGCTGAGCTATTCATGGGAAGGTCACGGTCTGTAGGACCAAGCACATCCTTCAGCAGTTCTTGCATATCAGTATTCTCCATCTTGGGCATTTCTGAAAATCAAAACGATATATAATAATAAGACCAGATTTCAAATAACTGTTTGCAATCAATAAAAAGACAAATATATGGAAATAAATGTGACCAAGAACAGGCAACAATAAACCATACAAAAATTTGCACACGCAACATACAAGTGTAAGAAATAAAATAAAACTGAGCTTTCTTCAGAAAACACTGCAGGGTTTGAAAGCCATTTTCCACAGTTTCTCCACACAGCTAAACATTCTCCATTGTTTTTGATGAAACAAAGCGGAATATAACCCTGCATTTCAACTTTGCTCTAAAACATTATTTACAGCATATTATATGCAAAAAGCATTTTTTTTTTTACTAGACCAGCATTGGAAGGGTTAAACACAGAGGTTTAAAGTTCTGTGGAGAGATATGCAGAAGTTCAGATTGTTACGTTCTATTTAGTTAAATGTATCTATTGAGAAATGTTACACACTCTTTGGCTGTCCTCCAGCTCCTCAGTCAGAGAGAGTGAGTCACATTCAACACTTAGATACATTTATGTAAACAAAATGTATCTATTTCAGCTTCGGATGTCTGCAGAAATCTCCAGGAACTTTAAAGCACTGTGTAACCCTTCCAATGCTGGTCTAGTAAAAAAAAAATGCTGGTTGCATATAATATACTGTAAATAATGTTTTAGAGCAAAGTTGAAATGCAGAGTTATATTCCGCTTTAAGAAGAGGTGCAAAATACATAAAACCTATTTCCAGTTTTATGTACAGAACTCATCTCCTTACTGTATTGTGGCTGGTTGTGTCAAGTAACAGGCTAAAAAGACGCAGAACTGAGCAACTAGTTAAAGTGAATTATCAATTCAGAATAATTTGCACCTGTTTCAAGAAAGCCTGTGGTAGAAACGCATCTGCTCTAAACTCCAGCGAGACAACACACCGTCTGCTCCAAATGGGCCTTTTGTGACCCATTCAATGTGAACCCAGCCTTAATCCCCGTGGATGAGGAGTTTAATCATATCCACAAAAGGCTGGAGGATACTGGAGGTGGGATATAGCGAGAGAAAGAAATGGCGGGGGAGAGAGAGAGAGAAAGAAAAGGAGGGGCAGGAGGAGGGGCGGGTTAAGAAACAGAGAGGGGCAGGGCATGAGAGATACAGAGGGGCGGAGCGGGCAGGAGATGGACAGCAGGGCTGGGAAGGAGAGAGAGATAGAGGTGTGAGTTTGGAATGACTAGGATGGAGGGGAAAGCACTACATAAGGCAAAGGGATCATGCTTATGGAAACTACTTTTATGCCTCTACCCCATATTGATGGAAGTACAAGCAAGGTTTCCTGCATTAAGGGTTTTTTTTCTACATCAGTGAAAGTCGGTTTACACTTGTTTAAAAAAACGTATCTGTGGCTCCGCTTTTTGGCCCGGATCAAAACCGGCTCCACGGATGCCAATGTTTAAAATAGTGTCCGACTTCACACACACACTTTAAAAAACCGGATCCGCAGGATCCATTTTGAAAAAAATTAACGGAGAGTCCGGATTTGCAGGGTTTTTTTGGACCCCGGATACACAGAGGGGCAGTGAAAGGCTACACAAATACCTTCCTCTACACAGAGAGCTTTTGCACACAAAATAGAGGCAAAAACGGATTGCCTACTGCCTGCTCCTCCCCTAATCATTTCTTATCCAATAGAAACACACATGAAAAAAGTACATACGTTTAAACGAACTGGAAACATATTCTACAAACGGACATTTTGAAGAACTGAGCAGTTTTGCATCAGTTTTTAGAAAAACGGATCTGTTTGAAATGGATCCGATCTGCACCTGGACAAGTGGACCGAGCCTGAAGCTGTACATCTACAGAAGGGTTTACACTGCACTGCAATCGTTTGACTCGGAAACGTTTGCTAAAATCCTAATGTAAATAGCTGACTCAAAGTGTTTCTTTAATCTCAACAAAGGTAATTCAGCAACAATAGCAACATCAAATAACTTTCAATGACTCCAAAGTAAACTCGGGAAATATAAGCGTGAGCATGTGATAAAAAGTACATCAATAATAGTGCCATACAGTAGAACTACAAGTGTGAATTTTTTCATATGCTCCGTTTACAATGTCCAAGATTACTTTAAAGTGGCTGCGCTCACATATGGTGTTGCATGCTGGTTCTGGGGCCCCGGGCAGTGAGAGTTCCTGGGGCCCCAGGCTGGCTTGTGCACCATTGTTTTTAATTTTATTGTAGATTCCCATGCAGTTTAGTTAGGAGGGGGGGCAGATGAGAGGGTATATCCTGCACGCTGGTGCCCCCTGCTGGCCATATAGCCATTGTCTATATGCAACTGAAACCCTCTCCAATTACTAGCTGAGTAGATCAGCTTCTGTTTGAATTAATCACTGCAGACTAGGTGTCATGTGTATGTGCACTTCTTGATTGGCTTACAAGCAGCCTGCAGGCTTTATATAAGCAGCAGAGAACTGTCTGGGAAGTGAGTATCTCCTGTGTGTTTGGTAAGTCTTAGAGCAGTTGGGGACAAGCTCCTGGGTGTGGCAGATCCAGGGCTTGGCTGCGCTCACATATGGTGTTGCATGCTGGTTCTGGGGCCCCGGGCAGTGAGAGTTCCTGGGGCCCCAGGCTGGCTTGTGCACCATTATTGTTTTCAAGATTACTTTAAAGTCATTTCATGTAAACTAGTCCATCTCTCCAGGATCTTCCTGACCTGATGTGCCCCACTGTGGATGTACAACTCTCTGCATTTGGCAGTTTTGCATTTTTTAACAAAAGAAAAATGAAAAGGAAGAAAATATGGAAAAATAAGACACAGATATGTAAACCAAATGAAACAAAGTTAACAGAAGCAGTGTGCAAGAATAATCCATGAAAAGCAGGAATAAAAAAAAGGGCCACTATACAGCATTATACAGCCTAAAAATAGCATTTAACACTTTTTCTCTACTATTGTTGTAGATGTTCAAGTTCAGATAAAGCAAACGTTTTATACATCTCGCCTCCTTCAGCTTCAAATTTCCATTGTCAAAGAAATTCTGTGCGCATTTTGCTCACTTGCTGAGCAGTCTGTACAGACAGGTATCATAACAGCATTGCCACGCCTATCCTGGGAAACCCACTAAAAAGTAAGAGGTTTCTGAAGCTGTGCACAATATGCCAAAGCAAGCTGAGAAGCTTTCAAGCAATCTTCGCTTTAGATCAGCTTGCCAGCAATGTGAGAGAGGAGAGTGCCCACGGTACTTTCCATTAAAAAGTGTAACTGTTAATGTAACAGAGCCCTGTGTGGGTTTTGAGCTTTATAGGAATACATTACAAAAAACAAACAAAAAAAAACAAAAAAAAAACCCACACAAAGCAACAAGCAAGTCTTGTGTTGACTTGCAGTTAGGCCCCTTTCAGATGGATGGAAAACCGCCCACCAGTGCAATTTAATTGCAGATGAATTGCAGGGGATGTAACACCATGCGTGTCAAGCATTGAGATGCAGTAGTGTTACTGGGCGGCAGAGAACCACAACTGCCATCAGATCTTACTGCACGGGACGGCCGTCTGTACAGCACCGGTACGGCCAGAGCAGTAGAGCATTTTATTTTTTTAACAGTAAAACTTTATTACTTTTTTCCCAACAAGTACAACAAGAAAGTTACAGAATAGTGCAGTACAGTCTTAATCATCAGTAGAGCATTTTAGAAGCAGTGGCTAAGACAGTATAGCTAGCAAAATAGCACATATGCTCTCCACCAGTACTTAGGTCTCCTACAACAGATAATACAGTATAAGTGGCTCTCATGCCATTATGAGGCATCAAAACAAGCAGACACATAACAATGATGTAATGTTACAACATGGGACAACGCTGAACTGTCAAAGCGCAATAAAGAAGGGATTTGGAGTTCAGGTGCAGGAGGCATAATCCAGGATGGCATGTCCAACACATCACAAATACCGACGTTTGGTGTAAAGCTAAGAGACCAACCCTCCATGGAGATCCTATCCAGATCCGAGCCGAGGGCTCCTTCTGGCAGCTGAAACAGATCTCTCTTTCTTGTTCGAGAGGCAGCAGCGACGTTCAGGACCACAGTCTCTGACGCATCTTCTGCAGGGAGGGGATGGATGGTAAAACTATGCCCAGAATTCAGCAAGATAGGAAGGAAATCAAATAGTCTAACCAAAATCAACAAAAATCCAGGCCTCAGAACAAAAACAGCTACATCTCATTAGGAACTCAATATAGTGCATACAACATTGTTCAATACTTTTCATTAGGCCCGATAATTTTCCAGCAGGCACAAACAATATACATATATGAAAAGCGTAACAGCCTCTCAATTTTCACATGGAATACTGCTGCAAAATCACAACAGTACAGGAAGACCATATGTGAGTCATTAATGGAAACCAGAGCTGAGTTAATATAAAAGTTTTACACATACCTGGGGCTTCCTCCAGCCCCATCCGCACTGATCACTCCCACACCGCGGCTGTCGGAGAGCTACATAGAGGGTGTACTACTTTTGCCCAGACTGGTCGAAGTTACGGGACCTGGTACCCACCAGGGAGAAGACTGAGGACTGTGTGCGTGGGAGGGATCCGTGCGCATGAAGCTGGAGGAAGCCCCAGGTATGTATAAAAATCTTTTATATTAACTCAGCTCTGGTAAAATTTAAGTGTTCGCTGGAGACACATTAGATAAAAAAAAAAACTGTATTGGTTAGAATCAGATTTTTATTGCCATCTGTATACCCAGTGGTGGAGATTTCCCATCAATTCCTATGTCAACCGCAAGTAAAAAACGTTTGAAGGGAAAGGGGGAAAATCCCATGTTAGACAACTGTCCAGTATGGACTAATCCCCAAATTCTAGTGATCACCTTAACATTTAAAATGCACCCTCTTCTCGTCTAAACGGATAGTTGTCCTAAATTTTTTGCACTGTCCAAAGTTAAAATGGTTTTGAGCAGACTGTTACATTAAGTATTGACAAAATAATCTTACTAAGTAATCCATAATCTGGATCATGTGCAGAGCTCCCCAAACCAGTCCTCAAGGCCCACCAACAGTACATGTTTTGAAGGAAACCACAAACATTCACAGGTGGGGTAATCAGTGTCTCAGCAGAGCTTATTATCTACCTGTGTGGATTTCCACAAAACTTGCACTGTTGGTGGGCCTTGAGGACAAGGTTGGGGGAACACTAATGTAGAGGCTTCCAGTGTTGACCTTGGCCTGACATAGCTCGCTGGGACTCTCTGGGAGATCCAGGCCACGCTCTTCCTTTTGCACACTGCTCTTTTTCTGCAAATTTGATCAGCTTGAAAATGGACCTATCAAATGCAGTTGCCGAGGCACTTGATTGGATGGTTTTCAAGTTGCATAAACTTTAAAAAAACGAACAAAAAAAAACTTGATTGGCATCTCAATCACCATCCGTAATACAGGACTATTTGAATTTCTGTCTGAAACAAAAGTACAAATAGAGGTGGGATCAGTGCCACATAGGGGGAGAGGGGGTGGGCAGGTAGCAGAGGCATTGGGGACAAGGCCAGCATGGCACTTCAGCAAGGTGACTTCCATGGCTTTAGCATTCACAATCAAAGGGACCTAGATGGAGGAGCGATAGAGGAGGAGGGGTGAATATACCTATCAGGGAAGTAGGCAGTAAGCTTACCCCCCCCCCCCCCCCCCCCCCCCAATACCTTTTACTAGGCAAGTAGGCAGTCGTCGTACCTGAAACCATCCTGCGGACTTGCCAACAAACTTCACACTCTACGTTTATTTAAAGGAACTGAGATAAATATTTCGTTTTCCAGACACACCAAATAGTGTATTGCAGGTTTTGTTTATCAAAAAAAAAATAAAAATAAAAGCACCTCCACGGACTTACATTAAAAGCGCGATTTATCAAAAACTAATTGCGATCGCAGCAATTTTGCCACATTTTTCCTTTACTACTTTTGTAAGTCAATGGAAAACGACCTGCAAAATGTCATTTAGTGTGTCAGGGCCCTTATACATAATCTCTTTAGGCCAGCTATATAAAACATTAGGCAGAAGCTGAGCACATACACCAAGCAAGCATGTTCAAAAGTGGGTCACTTATGTTTCCTCTATATTGTTGTCAGTTCAATTTTACTTTAATCAGAAAAATCATGTTCTGCATCTCTGCAATGTCCGTATAGGTTCTCAGGAAAGAACCAAGACAGTAGCAAGAGCTGATGGACCAGCCAAAAAGGAGACAAAAAAAAATTACTTGAGACTTTAAAGGATACCCGAAGTGACATGTGACATGATGAGATAGAGATGTGTATGTACAGTGCCTAGCACACAAATAACTATGCTGTGTTCCTTTTTTTCCTTTCTCTGTCTAAAAGAGTTAAATATCAGGTATGTAAGTGGCTGACTCAGTCCTGGCTCAGACAGGAATTTACCGTGTGACCCTCACTGATAAGAAATTCCCCTTTTTACCTTTCTTGCTCTCAGAAGCCATTTTCTGCTAGGAAAATGTTTTATAGTTGGAATTTCTTATCATTGAGGGTCACACTGTAGTCATGTCACTTCGGGTATCCTTTAAAGAACCCTAGGTGTGTTTGCCAAATCGTATTAGGACACAGACATGTTCTGTGTACAATGACCTGCTTCTGTGTCCTTCTATTGTGCCTCCACCCCTCCCCGGCTCTGCTGTCCCCCCTTAAAAAAAAAAGCGCCAGGCTAGAAACACGCATATTGTCGCTAGCCTGCTATTTACCTCAGCCTGTCACTCATCGCCGCTCCCCCGCCTCCTGTATTACACAGCTCCCCGCCTCCTGTATTACACAGCTCCCCGCCTGTGGCCCTTCCTTCCCCGCCTCCGTAAGCTTCTGCCAATCGGCTTACGGATTCGGGGAGGGAAGGGACACCAGCGGGGGAGCCGCGCTATACAGGAGGCGGGGGAGCAGCGATGAGTGACAGGCTGAGGTAAATAGCAGGCTAGTGACAATCTACGTGACCCTAGCCTGGCGCTTTTGCAGAGCCCAGGGGGGGGGGGGTTTATTTCCTTTTAATCAATACCAGTTGCCTGGCAGCCCTGCTGGTCTATATCTCTGCAGTAGTATCTGATTAAAACCAGAAACAAGCATGCAGCTAGTCTTGTCAGATCAGACTTATAAGTCTGAACCACTGAAACCCCTGATCTGCTGCATGCTTGTTCAGGGGCTATGGCTAATAGTATTAGAGGCAGAGGATCAGCAGGGCTGCCAGGCAACTGGTATTGTCTAAAAGGAAATAAACATGACAGCCTCCATATACCTCTCTCTTCAGTTCCCCTTTAACCACTTGCCGACCACCCACTACCTATGGGCGGTGGCAAAGTGGCACCCCCAGGAACGCATAACACCGCGGCGCCTGGGGGACTAATTAGCCGGGGATCGTGCGCATTCGTCGCATTGGGCTCCGCCCACCCGCGACGTCAATCCGCCGGCTATTTAGAAGCGACGGCGGGTTGTTAACCCCCGATCTGCCGCTAAAGTGTATAATACACTTTGTAATGTATACAAAGTGTATTATACAGGCTGCCTCCTGCCCTGGTGGTCCCAGTGATCGAGGGACCACCAGGGCAGGAGGCAGCCCCCCTGGTATGCACAACAGCACACTCATCCTGCCCCCCTTCCCCCTGATTGCCCACAGCACCCCTCAGACCCCCCCGATCACCCCCTCAGACCACTGTTTGCACCCAATCACCCCCCTAAACACCCCCTGTCACTATCAGTGAATACTATCCTATAGATTAGGTCCTAAACTGCTCCCTGGGGGCTCATGATCACCCCCTTTCACCCTCAGATCCTCCCCAGAGCCCCCCCTCCTGTGTACTGTGTACATCTATTCTCCCCTGTAATCACCCACTGATCACCTGTCAGTCACCGGTCAATCGCCCATCAATCACCCCCTGTAACCACCTGTCACTGTTACCCATCAGATCAGACCCTAATCTGCCCCTTGCGGGCACCCACTTACCCGCCCACACCCTCAGACTGCCCTCAAACCCCCCTGATCACATCCACAGTGCATTATTTACATCTGTTCTCTCCTCTACTCATCCACTGATCACCCATCAATCACCCCGTCACTGCTACCCATCATATCCATCAGATCAGACCCTCATCTGCCCCTTGCGGGCACCCAATCACCTGCCCACACCCTCAGATCCCCCCTGATCACCTCCCCAGTGAATTGCTTGCATCTATTCCACCCACACCCTGAGACACCCATCAATCATCTCATGTCACCACCTGTCACCCCTAGCACACCTACCCATCAAATCAGGCCCTAATTTGCCCCATGTGGGCTCCTGATCACTCGGCCAAACCCTCATATCCCCCTTCCGATCACCTCCCCAGTGCACTGATTGCATCTATTCTCCCCTGTAATCACCCCCTGAGGCACCCATCAATCACCTCATGTCACCACCTGTCACCCCTAGCACACCTACCCATCAGATCAGGCCCTAATCTGCCCCCTGCGGGCTTCTGATCACCCAGTCACACATGTGGTATCGCCGTACTCAGGAGAAGTAGTATAATGTGTTTTGGGGTGTATTTGTACACATACCCATGCTGGGTGGGAGAAATAGCTCTGTAAATGGACAATTGTGTGTAAAAAAAAATAATCAAAAGATTGTCATTTACAGAGATATATCTCCCACCCAGCATGGGTATGTGTAAAAATACACCCCAAAACACATTATACTACTTCTCCTGAGTACGGCGATACCACGTGTGACACTTTTTTGCAGCCTAGGTGCGCTAAGGGGCCCAACGTCCTGTGAGTACCTTTAGGAATTCACAGGTCATTGAGGCATTTGGTTTCTAGACTACTCCTCACGGTTTAGGGCCCTGAAAATGCCAGGGCAGTATAGGAAGCCCACAAGTTACCCCATTTTAAAAAGAAGACACCCCAAGGTATTCGGTTAGGTGTATGGTGAGTTCATAGAAGATTTTATTTTTTGTCACAAGTTAGTGGAAAATGACACCTTGTGAAAAAAAAAAAACAATAAAAATCAATTTCCGCTAACTTGTGACAAAAAATAAAATCTTCTATGAACTCGCCATACTCCTAACGGAATACCTTGGGGTGTCTTTCTAAAATGCGGTCACTTGTGGGGTTCCTATACTGCCCTGGCATTTTAGGGGCCCTAAACCCTGAGGAGTAGTCTAGAAACCAAATGTCTCAAAATGACCTGTGAAATCTTAAAGGTACTCATCGGATGTTGGGCCCCTTAGCGCACCTAGGCTGCAAAAAAGGTGTCACATGCGGTATCGCCGTACTCAGGAGAAGTAGTATAATGTGTTTTGGGGTGTATTTTTACACATACCCATGCTGGGTGGGAGAAATATCTCTGTAAATGGACAATTGTGTGTAAAAAAAAATAAAAATCTCATTTACAAAGATATTTCTCCCACCCAGCATGGGTATGTGTAAAAATACACCCCAAAACACATTATACCATTTCTCCTGAGTACGGCGATACCACATGTGACACTTTTTTTGCAGCCTAGGTGCGCTAAGGGGCCCAAAGTCCTATGAGCACCTTTAGGCTTTACAGGGGTGCTTACAATTTGGCACCCCCCTTAATGCCAGGACAGTAAACACCCCACAAATGACCCCGTTTTGGAAAGCAGACACCCCAAAGTATTCAGAGAGGGGCATGGTGAGTTTGTGACAAGCAAACTGCAGCAAGTCCCTGTGGAATAGGCCTAGTCAGGTCTATGTTGCCGGTGCACAATCCCTCTGTGGGTCACCACTCCACACACGGTTCAATGTAGTAAATACCAAGGAGGCACTCAATTGGCTTCAAACTTGCGTTTTATCAAATCTCAGTAATACACGACATGTTTCGGGGCATATCCCCTTCATCAGGTGTACATACATTGAATGGCACACAGTGAATAAATACATACTTCTAACCACCACACCCTAAATTGGACCACCTCCATCTTGTCAGCTGACAAGTCAGCTGATCACTGACATCACACAGTCCAAAGTCTTGTTAACCCCTTAGGGCACTGATCAGAGGCATTACTATATCCGTCTACCTCGGTAAACCTGATTAACAAATCAAATTACTGCATCTTAGGTAAACCTAATACAGACAATACTGCGAAAAACTTCTGTTGCAAATACAACAACTCTAAATACAGGGTCACTATGTTTAGTGTGCTGCTGATCCTACATGGGATATTAACCCTTTCTGGACCAGCACCCTCTGCCCCCTCAAGGACCAGAGGGTGCTGGTCCAGCAAACCGCCGCTTCCCGACGAATCGCCGCAAGTTACCGTCGCTCCCGCCGGACACGCCGCTCTATCCCCGCCGCAGGCTGCTCTCTCTGCTGTCGCTATGACGGCAGAGCGCTGTGCGCCGGTCAGGAGCCGCTTTCATTGGCTCCTGACCGTCACTCCATGTAAGCCAATGGGAACGGCTTACATGAATGACAGGGCCAGGAGCCAATGAAAACGGCTCCTGCCCGGCTCACAGTGCTCTGCCGTCATAGAGGCGGCAGGGCATCACATTGCGGCGGGGGCAGAGCGGACCGAGCGACGCGGACGGGCTGGGGCGCGAGGTCAATGGGACGTAGAGCTTACGTCCGGTCAGGACCGCAGCGCCCCCTGCCCGACGTAGATTCGTACTCGCTCGGCCCGAAAGTAGTTAAGAAAAAGATTGATATGTTGATTAATGATGCAATGTTGAACGGTCTCATTACTAAAAATACAGTTGACTTTGAGTGTGGAATCTCCTAGAATACCTTTATTGTACTTATTGCCAAAGATCCATAAATGTCTGGAAAACCCACCTGGTCGCCCCATTGTGTCCGCTATAGGGTCATTGCTCTACACTATCTAAATTTGTGGATGTGTATTTGCAAGACTTGGTAAAGGCAATACCGGTGTGTTTAAAAGACACCACAGACTTGCTGCAGAGATTGGGAACACTCAGGCAGGTGTCAGGTTTGGTTTTAGCCACACTTGATGTACAGAGCTTATTCACCTCAATCCCGCATGAGGAAGGGATGGATGTAGTAGAAGATGCATTACTGGACACCACAATGAACCATCACCTGATATACTTTGTCCTCGATTGCCTAGAGTTAGTACTGAGGAATAATTACTTTAAATTTTGTGATGATTTTTATTTACAGAAACAGGGCACTAGCATGAGGTCCCCTGTAGCTCCCTCTTTTGCAAACCTTTTCATGCATAAACTAGAGAAATCCATGTTTATTGAGAATCCCAAATATTGTCACATGATACACGGGTATCTGCGGTTTGTGGATGATATTCTAATTTTATGGAAGGGTCCGGTGGAAACTGAGGGAAATGGTGGATGAGGCAAATCATGCGCACCCAACCATTAAATTTACGTTGGAACACTCCACAGAGGTTATCCACTATCTAGATGTGGCGATCTCGGTTTCACCCCAGGGGTTACATACAGATTTGTATACGAAACCGACTGATCGCAACAATCTTTTAAGAACGGACAGTTTCCATAACTCTAAAGTGGTGAAAGGTATCCCTAAGGGGCAATATCTTAGGGCAAGGAGAGTCGCATCCACAGACCATGGATACAGAGTTGCTGCAGAACGGATTACTAACAGATTTCTAGAGAAGGGGTACAAGAAAGGTGAGCTTGAGAAAGTGGAGAAGGAGGTGGCTCAAATCTCAAGAGATAACCTATTGAATAGTAGTAGACAGGGGAACAACCAGAGTAAAAACAAGATCCCGTTCGTGCAGACATTCTGTAAACAGTCTGGAATGATTAAGGGGCTCGTTATGAAGTATTGGCCCATACTTCAGCATGACCCAAGTTTTGGAATGCTATTCACTGAGCCACCCTTATTCTCCTACAAGAAAGGTAAAACAATACGTGACAGGGTGAGCAGGGTTGATCTGTCAACCAGGAAACAATGTACTAGTGACCTGACAGGGAAAAAGGGTACTTTTCCCTGTTTGGAGTGTAATTGCTGCCATGCAATTATAAAAGGCGCTTACGTTGAACATCCCTACTCTGGTGTCAGAATAAAGATTAACTCAATGTATACATGCAACAGCATGTTTGTTGTTTATGCCTTGAAATGCCCCTGTGGGATGTTTTATGTGGGTAAAACCACCAGAATAGTAAAATCTAGGATTCAGGAGCATAAGGGTGACATTCGTGGTTATAAGCCAGGAGAAAAAAAACTGTGACACCCCAGTAGCCCGACATTTTTTTGAATGCGGACATAGGGTGTCACAGTTAAGATGGCTAGTTTTGGACCACGTACCACCGCTGCAGAGAGGTGGGAACAGAGACCGGATTCTCCTACAGAAGGAGGCCCGGTGGATGAGAAAGTTGGAGTCCATCAACCCCAAAGGGATGAATGAAATGTTCAGCTTGAAATGTTTTTTATGATGCTGTATTACGTGTTGGAGGGTGGTAAGATGGATCTGTAGTCCAAATATTTGCAACAGAAGTTTTTCGCAGTATTGTCTGTATTAGGTTTACCTAAGATGCAGTAATTTGATTTGTTAATCAGGTTTACCGAGGTAGACGGATATAGTAATGCCTCTGATCAGTGCCCTAAGGGGTTAACAAGACTTTGGACTGTGTGATGTCAGTGATCAGCTGACTTGTCAGCTGACAAGATGGAGGTGGTCCAATTTAGGGTGTGGTGGTTAGAAGTATGTATTTATTCACTGTGTGCCATTCAATGTATGTACACCTGATGAAGGGGATATGCCCCGAAACATGTCGTGTATTACTGGGATTTGATAAAACGCAAGTTTGAAGCCAATTGAGTGCCTCCTTTGTATTTACTACATGGTGAGTCCGTGGCAGATTTCATTTTTTTTTTGTCACAAGTTAATAGAAATGGAAACTTTATTTTTTTTTTTTGTCACAAAGTGTCGTTTTCCGCTAACTTGTGACAAAAAATTAAAAACTTCTATGAACTCACCATGCCTCTTAGTGAATACTTTGGGATGTCTTCTTTCCAAAATGGGGTCCTTTGGGTGGGGATTTATACTATCCTGGAATTCTAGCACCTCATGAAACATGACAGGTGCTCAGAAAAGTCAGAGATGCTTCAAAATAGGAAAAATCACTTTTTACACCGTAGTTTGTAAACGCTATAACTTTTACCCAAACCAATAAATATACACTTATTGGTTTTTTTTATGTCAAAGACATGTAGCACAATAAATGTGGACAAAAATGTATATAGAAATTTTGCTTTATTCAAAAAATGTCAGCACAGAAAGTTAAAAAATATTTTTTTTGCCAAAATTCATGTCCTTTTTGATGAATATAATAAAAACTAAAAATCACAGCAGCAATCAAATAGCACCAAATGAAAGCTGTATTAGTGACAAGAAAAGGAGGTAAAATTCATTTAGGTGGTAGGTTGTATGACCGAGCAATAAACCGTTAAAGCTGCAGTGTTCTGAATGGGAAAAAAGTGTCTGGTCCTTAAGGGGTTTAAAGACTGCAGTCCTTAAGTGGTTAAGCACTAGGGCTTTATTTAAAATTATTGAAATAATTGCAAAGTTATTTAAATTAGGTATAAAAAAAAAAAAGATATGAATATTAGGAAGTAAAGCAATCCCGTTTTTCTAACCTGGATTTTCAGTATTTGTTTCATTGCTGTCAGAATCTTCATGAGGTAAAGCAGAGTTGGACGCAGGCGGGAGTGTCTCAGCTAGCGGGGAAAAAAAGAAGAAACCTTTCAAATTAACGGTCTTGCTAGTTAGCAAGCAAATTACAGTCTGAGAGGGTAAAGTGAATGAATAAGAATTCAAATGGATTTACACATAGATTACGAAGGCTGCCACTGCTGATCTCATTCACTAAAAAACGCTAATTGCTAACCTGTCAAGGCTGATCTTTTGGTTTCAAGTCTTTGAAAAACTTTTTACACATTTAATGCTAGATACACAATACAATTTTCTGGCATATTTACCTGCCAGATGGATTTTTTTCCAACATGTCTGATCTGAATTTCGATCGATTTTCCAATCGATTTCCATTCACTTCTAAGGAAATCGATCGGAAAATATCAAAATTCAAACTAAATTCAGATCTGACATGTTGGAAAAATCGATCTGCCAGAAAATTGTAACGTATGTACCTAGCATAAGACTGAACTCGGCTGAAGCAGCGATCCCAGGCCGAGAATCTAGTGCAAGTACAGGTGTACCATAAAGACAATTAAAGATCCGGAATGCCAGATCTTTAACCTATAGCAACGGCCAAGTGCAATGTTTCTCCTCTTATGCCACCCACTAAATGCCATTCCCATTGTGCGCCATGTCGTTACACCACCTCCCCGCCCCATAGCTACAGAATGAATCTGTACCAAACCAAGAACTGTGGCTCTAAAGATAGAGTACCCATCCCTATGGCGACAGTTTTACTGCATGTGCACACACCTAGGCAGACTCCTGCAATAAATATATATCTAGTTTAGGCTGTTAAAAGCAGACAGTCACCATAACACTCTGGCAACTACCAGTTTCAGAATAAAGACAGCATGTCAACTGTCACAATCTCACATAACATGTCCACTTTAAAGACCCCAAGGCATTGTCCATTTTATCCAAAGTCATCTGATTGGTATATCACTCCAGCATTGCATGTGTTCTTACCTGTGCTGGGCTGTGACTGCTGGGAACTTTGAGCTGTAGACCCTGGGCATGGTACGTTCTGCACGCTCTTTGTTTTCTGTGGTACAGGCCGAGCCGCAAGAAGAGCTTGCTTGCTGAGTTCCATCAACTCCTTTCCAAAAAATGCTTCCTATAAAGAATTACCCGGAAACGTAAACAAAATGATAGCCCCTTAACATAAAGTTCACTGTGATATAAAGTATTGGAAGGAACTCTAGCCAAAACGTATAGAGTATAGAGTCTGAAATGAACAACTCCACACACTTCACTCACAGATCAGATCTTTATGTGACCAATACACACACTGAAGTCAGGTGTCATCTACCGTGTATGTAGCTTTACGTGTCACTCTATTATAATTTATATAGCGCTGATATCTTCTTCAGTGCTTTAAAGAGTACATAGGCTTATCACTTAACTGTCCTGCAGAGGGGCTCACAATCTAATTCCTACTATAGTCCTATGTCCATCCTAGTATAAGGTTGATTAAAGCAGACCTGAACTCAGAACTTCCTTCTCTGCAGCATAACTTTTAAAGAAAAACTTCTTTGTTACAGCTAATACAAATCGTGCAATAAATCTGCACTGTGTACTTCCTGCTTTCATGGAAGGAGACATAGGGTTAACATCCTGGGTTTACAAATTAGCTGCTCTGCCAAGGCAACCAGCTGACAGCTGAGGGATGAAAGTACACTTCTGATTACTCACAGATGAGGGGGAATTAGACAGGCTAAACTCTTTGAATACATCTAGGGTGCATTTCTCTAGGTTTTCCTTCTGTCCTGTGCAACAGTTCAGATTCACTTTAAGGTGGAAACCAATTCATGTATCTATATGTTTTTATTTAAACAAGGCTTCAAATGCCAGAACAAAGTTGGTGTGCCGACTGCAGTAGTTAAACAAACAAGATTTGTCTACAGATTATCTAAATTGGGTAACAAGCTACACCAGCTTGTCCCTCGCCTCTGCAAAAGAGAAGGCCATATGGATTAGCTACCACTAAAGGTGGCTGAAATGCAATCAAGGAAACTAAAAAAACCAACAAGTAGTTGTGCAACAAGTACAGAAGTTATGACAACAATATTCACTTGCACTGTAGCATAGCAGGCCTAGCTAAACAGGAAAAGATGGGAGTATTTACATAAGTATTCTCAAATTGAAGCAGGGTCTCTAGATGTAGATATCATGGGCCAAAAGAAATACAGCAACACAGCCACAGAGCTAAGCAAGGGTGTGTACTGAACTAAACTAACAGGTAGTTGTAGAAAAGCAAAGAAAGTATTAGATTTACAAAGTTGAATTTACTTCAGACTCCTGTCAAAACCAACATGAGTAAGTAAAACTTAGAACAAAGGCACTTGTATGATATACTACAGGATTGATCTTTAAAAGGAAACAAAGTAGCAGAAACAAAGATGGCAGATGTCACGTCTCTCTGGCTCTTGCAGTGGTAGTAAAAGTGCTAGGAGGGCATGTTCCCAATCCATGAAGTCAGATGCACCAAAACCCCCAGCAATATCCAAGAAGTGCTCCCATCTCCAATCAAACAGCAAACTATAAAATCTTTAATAGAAACCGCAGAGGACACATTCAGGTTGCTATTCAATTTGGTCCCAATACATGGCAGGACTTAGGAGGGCATTCAATTTCCTGACAGGATGATGGGAGCCAGAATCCAGGCACTGGAATGGCTACACCAGCTTGAAACAAGTCAGACACTCCTAAAATAGTTAATCTGATTAAAGGGGAGCTAAGGCATGAAAATTATGCTGTTGAATTATCCCCACCATCAGTTATTTAATATGGACAGCATACATTTTACCATAGAGCTTGTGTTAAAAAAAAAATTAGCTCCTTACACCAATTATTTTCTTCTACACAGCTCATCTGCATCAGTAAATCAGCTGCTCCTGTGCGGATTAGAGGGCTGGCTGTTCCCTGCTAACTGCTAGCAGCCTTCTTGCTCTCTCTGCCTCAGCTGATTTATAATAGGGCTTACACACTCCAGAGCAGGCATGGGCAAACTTGGCCCTCCAGCTGTTAAGGAACTACAAATCCCACAATGCATTTGCCTTTATGAGTCATGACTGTGGCTGTCAGACTCCTGCAATGTATTATGGGACTTGTAGTTCCTCAACAGCTGGAGGGCCAAGTTTGCTCATGCCTGCTCCAGAGCCATGCTGTTGTAACTATAATGTAATTAAATAAACAGGCTGCTAATTAGTTACTTACTTAGCTAGTTACATTATAGTTACATGTGAGAAGCAACAACATGGCTCTGCAGTGTGTGAGCTGCATTATAAATCAGCTGAGGAAAGGAGAGAAAGATTGCTGTTAGCAGTTAGCAGGATCAGCCAGCCGGTTGCATCAGCACAGGAACCGCTGATTTACTGATGCATATCAGCTGTGCAGTAGAAAATAACTGATGATAGGAACCATTTTTTTAATACAAGCTCTATGGTAAAATGTATGCTGTTGATATAAAATAACTGATGGTTGGGAATAATGGAACAGCGTCATTGCACCATAGTACCCATTTAATGAGGATTTAAAAATAAAAAATGCATTCAATGACTTTACATACTTGTAGGTATGCTGGGAACATATCCTCCAATTTGCTCTTTTTTCTGCCTCTTCTTTTTTTCTTCTCTTCCGTCTCAGTAGTGCCTGGATCAGCAACAACTTCTGCTGGTGTTTCCTGTACTAAAATAACCATGTACAAACAAAATAAGTCAAAATGCTAGAACAAAGTGTGACAGTACTGGCTTTAGATGAAAGAAGGACGAGTTATGAAGTGCTTCCAAGAGAAGAGTTAAAGGGGTTCTGTGAGGGTTTCTGAAGAGAAAAACTGCCACTTACCTTGGGCTTCTATGAGCCCCATGCAGCGGTAATGTCCTACGACGTCCTGCTCCCATCTGCCGTTCCCCGCAGCCGGCACCGGGCTATTATTCGTCTGACATACAGACGAATAATGCGCGTTGCCGTGCCTCCGCTCGCGTCATCTGAGGCTTACTGCGCAGGCACAGTACAACGGAGCCTTGTACTGCGCTTGCACAGTAAGCTTCCGATGACGCAGGCGGAAGCGAGTGGGTGTGCGGCCACTCTAGCGCAGCCGCAGTTGGATCCCATGTCGCTTAGACCGGGGCCGGCGGCGGCGAACGGCATATGGGAGGAGGACGGCGTGGGACATTACCGCTGCACGGGGCTGATAGTAGCCCAAGGTAAGTGTCCGTTTTTCTCTTCCACAACCCCCCACAGAACTCCTTTAATGCTGGGCTGTCGGTCAACATAAAAAGTAAACGGGGAATAAAAAAAGTAAACTTTACAGCATATAAAAAGCCTAGACATAAAGGTGCCCATACATCAGACGACAATGGGCAGATTCGACCAAGAGACAAATCTCTCTCTGATAAAATCTGATCGGAGTGAGATCTGTCAGCTGCCCATACACCGCAGATCGATTGCCAGTCAATTTCAGCAGGAAATCTCTCAGGAATAGATCAAACCCGGCACATGCGCAGCCGTTCCCTAGTGTGTAAATGTGCATGTGTGCGTTTACACATTACCTGTCCAGTTTTGCGGTGCCCACCTATCTTTTGAATCCAGCACTCTTTAATTAGCTGCATACATGGCGCTGGCCACGACATCGGCGACAGAGTGTATAAGGCTAATGGAAAAGTGTCAGATTCGGACAACGGATGGGCACCGTGACACAGGACAGGTAATGTATAAATGCACATTTATACACTGGGGAAACAGAGCCGGGGGTTTCCTCATTCATCCTCTCAACAGATGCACCTATTGTCTCCACCCCCACCCTTTAGATTGTAAGCCTCTGGCAGGGCCCTCCTCCCTAGTGTTTCCAGCTTGATTATGCAATCTTACTGACAATAACCCCTCTTGTGGACTAGAACAATCTCTATTTTGACCTATGACACTATTGTTATCAAATCATTTTCATGATCTTGTTTTGTTGTGAGTTTTCGTATGTTCTACCTTGTAGGTTAACCCATTTATCTATTGTGCAGCGCTGCGTAATATGTTGGCGCTTTATAAATACAATAAATAATAATAATCCTGATAATGCTCGTCATTACCAGAGTGCACCCGATCGAGCAAGTCAGCCTTACATCTTTCAGCATGTCCGACGGATTCCTGCAACCAATTTCGGCCTGAAATTGGTCGCACAATGGATCGGGCATACACTCAGCGGCACAGATTTTCATCCCATTCAATTAAAATAATCGTATGATCAATCAGCCGCCAAGTCTGATGTATAGCCACCCTAAGGCTTTGTACTAGCAACTTTGTTGGCACCTTATCTATGCGTGCATAGGTGTCCTCCAAAAGCCTGCCAACTGCTTGAGCTGAATAATCATGCCCAATCACTATTTTTATACACCACCATATTCAACAGCTACCTTCTCCCTTTCACTGCTCCCTCCTCCAACTGCCACAGAGCAGAACACGCTTAACAGCAGACAACCAAACAGTGCGTTTGCATGGTAAAACGCAGCCTGAAGTTATCAAGAACAATGGCTTCTAACAACCAGTAGTGCAGTTGTGCACAGATCTTAAATGGAGTACAATTTTTGTTAAAAAAAAAAAAAAAAAATACCTCTAGACATCTCCCTACCATCATCTGGATGGCTCAGCTCTTGACCTTGACTCTCACGAAAGGCCTCCAAGAAAGCCGCATGTCCCTTCTTTGACCGTGTGTGGGTTTTTCTCTGTCTTATCATGAAACCACCAATGCCTATGAGGTAATTTTAACAGTTAGTTCCATGCACAATAGATATAAACACCACCATACAAATCACAGAATGACACCTACCCGGTCTATATGGCTTTCTCTTCTTCTTTTTCGAGTCTTCTGATTCTTCATTGCCTTTCCCAGCCTCCATTTCTCTCCCAGCTTCACGTTCTGGGGTGCCAGGAGGTTCAGTCTTGAAATCGCACTCCATGGATTCATTATGGCAACCTGAAACCATATTCATTCCTTCAAGAACAGCAAAAAAAAAAAAATTTTCCAATACAATTTGCAGTTTTTTTGTTGCACAAACCATACCTTCTCCTTTCTGCTCCTCACACTCTCCATCACCTTCTTTCCTTTCTTCAGACACCCCCTGCTCCATGCCATCCAAGAAGATCTCTCCACCTGTACTTAGCCGTGAACGCCTTGGTTTCTTTTTCTGGATGGGAGATAGTGTGATACTGCGCAGCAATGACATCCCCGCTTCAGTTAGCCAAACACCTTCAAAACGGAAGTACTGAGGCTCTGTAATTAAAAGGGAACAAAGTAAATGACACAGATTCATTATTTTAAAGTGTAATTGTACTCTCCCTATAGTTTGCTGTGAACCCAAATTAGTGTTGTACAAATGCAAATTACCTTTACATTTTCATTTCAAATTGCAGCCAGTTATCAGTTTCCAAAACGGAATGTAAGCACAAACTGCAGTAATGTTGTAGTTTAAAAATCTTTAGAGAGAGTCCAGTTATCTCCTCTTATATTAGCAATCAGTTGCACAAAGAAAGAGATCTTGTTTGTTAAAGGAAGTCAAAAGTAAAAAAAAAAGGAATGCGGACAGTTTCTTCCAGCCCTTTGAAGTCCATCTGGCCCTACGCTATCATTCCGCACTGCTTTATTGTGCCGCCTCTGTTATGCCCCCATGGCCGGGAGCATTCCGCGCTTGCACAGCAAGTAAAAATGGCTACTGTCCATGCCCAGAGGAGATGTGCAACCTACACGGTACATGCGCAGTAGCAGGCAACTCACTGAGTCACCCAGCTCTCAGAGGCGGACAGAGGAGGACCAGCCCAGTGTGGAATGAAAGCCAGGGACCAGGAGGATTTTAGGGGGCTGGAAGAAGCCCCCAGGTACCAATATGTTCCCTCCCCACAACTTGCCTACACTGTTGCAAAGTTCACATTTCCAGGGGATGGGGGGTTGCGGGTAAGCCTGCTGGATTGTGGGGGAAGATTTATCCCCTCCTGCTTCCCTCCTTTGCCATTTGAAAGTCTTGTGAGACTTCTGAAGACATCTGTGATCAGAAGCTGCGAGCTTTCACAGCATACTACGTGTAGGAGGATGCAGAAGAAGCAGCCTTTAGTGTAGGGATGCCGCTGGAGCAGCCCTGCATTCACCAGGAGAGAGAGAATAAGAAATACAGTAGGAAGCCAGGGACGCCCGTACTACACATCCACCCTCCCGTCCCAGATCCACCATTACTTCCCACTATGCAGATCTCCCCCAGAAGCTCCAATACATGCAGGGTTGAGCTTTAAATGTCTTATGACAGATGGCAATACACTGTAACTGATCAGAGCTGTATAACAGCAAAGCTACAGTTTACAGTTATGTTGGAATTGAAGCCGCGCGCCAGTATACAACCCTGAGCAGTTACAGTGTATGGCTAAATATCATAAAACACATATGAAACTCATCCCTGCATGTATTAGTGCTGCTGCTTCATAGTAGGAAGCAATGGTATGGGATGGTGGATAGTAGTGTGCGGGTGTGACCGTCCTCCTGTCTCTCACTCTCTCTCATGGTGATTGCAGCGCTAGTCCAGCAATGTCAATACACTAAAGGCTGCTTCTTCTTTCTCCCTTTCAAACTGTAGCCACGCCGATTGAATATACGGCCAACTGTCATAGGGCACATATAAACATGGCCACCAGTGTTTGAATAGCAGGAATTATGGGGGGTGTTTATTTAGAAATGTGTGGTCTGAGGCTTGTGAGGAGATGGTGGTTTAGGGAGGTTTACACATTGATGTAAAGTTGTTGTCAAGGTGATGTTTGCATATGTATCGATATGCATTAATAACGCAAATTGCTTGAGAAAAAAATCCAGGTGGAGTCTTAGATCTGTGGATTTGTCACGAGCATTGTTGTCTCAGCTCCCCACCACCCATGTGCCCCAACTCGGGCGTTGTTTCGCTGGTCCTCCTTCCACCCATGTATCAACAGAAGGCTTTGCAAACCACCAGCAGTCCAGCAATGCATCTGTACAGCCTCAGCCCAGAAATGTTGCCCAAGGTAACCATTTCCGATCTGCTTCAAGTGACATGTCTCGTACTTATGTACAAAGATTTCATTTCCACACCTGCTCTAACTAAATTCCTGGAAGCAAAATAAATGTCCCCAACCCAACAGTCTGTTACAAACATGGTGGTGAGGCTGGGCATTTTGTGTGCTCACAATCAAAGTACACCGTTTAAAATAATGTGTGCCACTAATCCTAACAATCCATATAGAGGAAAAGAAAGGACTGTTTATTTTTCAACAAATGCACTTTGCAAAGGTAGGACATGAATACAAGACTGAACACCGACTCCATCAAGGGGGTGGGGCTTTGTGGAAAGGAGGCAAGTAGCATTCACAACAGCATATCGCCAACACATTAAACGGCTTCAGGTAGTTCATGAATTCCAGGCTATGTCCTCTCATTTAACTCAATCCAGGCGAAAGTACAAGAAAACTAGGCTGCTGCCATGGATGAAAATGTCCTTAGACAGTTCCTATATGCTTTGTTCTCCAGCATCCTTCTAATGAGAGCCTGAACAAATTTTCTAAAAATAATGAAAACGGCAAGCACTTACCTGGCTCCTTAACTTTAATGGGACTTGGTGGAAGAATAACTGGAGCTAGAAAACATGAATGAAAAACCAAAGTTAAAAAATTAATAAATAAATAAGGAAACCATTATACTCTCACACATAGGGCTTGATTCAATAACTGTTAGCACGCTGGTGAAAAGCCCATTATCACGCCTAAACTCAGCTTAGGTGTGATAAAATAAACTCGCCAAAGTTTTACGTGCACAAAGTTTTACGCGCAAAGCCTTTAAACCCTATGCGAAGTTTCGCGCGCGCACCGGACATTTTCCCTCAAAGCGGTGCTAACCTATTTAGTGCAATGCTTATCACGCCCAAAAGTCTTTAGGCGTGCTAACTAGGTTAGCACCGCTTTGTGAATCAAGCCCACGGAGTGTAGAAAGATTATACATACGGAGAGGTTTCACGATGAATGGCTGACAGGTCGTGCAGTCAAATCCTTCATCTGCTGCTTGCTCTACCTCTTCTTCTGTGAATAGGTTCTCACATACTGCATGGAGCCACCTGCAGGCAGAGCAAACAGACAGAAACAGGGCATTATATATAAACTGAAGAGCACACACACACACACACACACACACACACACACACACACACACACACACACACACACACACACACACACACACACACAGACACACACACGGACACACACACACACACACACGGAGTACTTGCCTTTCACAGTTTTGACATTGTATGAGGAGATCTCCTTCTAGGTAGTTGAGGCGGCAAACTGGGCAGCTGACCAAACTAGCACACGGTGCACAGTGTGTATAGTTATTCTGCCACTCTGCATGGAAGCCTGGGCTAATCGCTCCACACTGCATGCAGCAAACACACCTGCAAGAGGAAAACATTTCAGTATCCACAGTTCTTTCACAAGTATAAATCAAAGCTATGGGTGGTGTCAAGCGTAATCTAGGCTGTCTTACTTCCCGAAAAAGTTACCAACACTGAGTAAAAACCTAATCCTGACAACGTGAAAAAATATTTAATAGTTTTTTTTATTAGACTTTCTCCTAAAATCTAATGAAAATCGACGTGCTGTGTGTCAAAGAAATCGATCACTCTTTGACAAATCACTTTTCCACATTAGGTGGCACTATTAGAGAATGGCTAGACTTAGTTCATCAAATCTAGACAGGTGCAGCAGCTTATTGATCATACTGCACATTCACACAATGGGAAGGTATATTTTCATAGGGCTAAGTTATTAAACCAGGTACAAATCCTGCAGAAAAATTTACCCAGAGCAACCAGCAGCCTCTTTCACCAACTAACCCAAATAGTGACTCTGGGTGACTGTTATATTTTGCTCCAGAGCTTATGGCAACTGACATGATAAAGTACCGCAGAATTCCAAATTCAACCTCAATATTCCTAACTTGCTGGAGCAAGACTAGCAATGGATGCGCAGCCATACTCCACTAAGCCTTGGTAAAATTAGGCTTTGTCATGGGCACATAAAACCATGCAATTCTTGTCATGATAGACAGTAGACCACACATGTCAAACTCAGGCCCGTGGGCCAAATTTGAATCCTCCACTGCCTGCTGCCTCCGCAGCTGGCCCCGGTAAGTCGTCCAGTCGGCACAGGCGCAGTCGGGCTGTGTGCACTCTCCAGCAGTGTGCACTCTCCAGCAGGCGCAGAAGGCTCCCAGTGATGCCCCCCCCCCAGGTTTACTTGAAGTACCACAAAACTTCACATTCAGGGTGCTTTCTCACTAAATATGTTGCATTGCAGAATAATTCTGCCCAATTCTATGGGTCTGTTCAAATCTCTGTTACTATGGATCTAGTTATTCTAACTCGCAGAGTTTGAATTAACGTCTGTTATAATGCATGCAGTGTCCATTGCAGTTCACACACACATTATATTGGAAGTGATATGCAACGTGCACAGTGCGAATGCACCCTTAAAGGTGCACAACATTATTCATAAAAACATACAAACGCATCATGTAAAACCAATTCAGATGTAATGAGAAATCAGGATAGTAACACTGGTTTAGGCTGCTGTAAAAACTCACCATTTGCACTTCCATCCACCCTTGGGCACAGTGTGCAGAGGTGGGTCAAGGCAGTAGGTGTGGTAACTTATGTCACAGTCATCACACAAGAGCAATCGAGATGGATCTGTGGCCTTGCCGCACACTTCACAAACTATGCACTCCACGCAGCGCCAGCCCTTCAGGAGCATCACCTTTGTAATCTAAAAGACGTAAAATAAATACGAGTTAAGTGATTGACATTTCACAACCCAAACGTGTATGCTCAGTACATCATGTATGACTGTTCTTTAGTCTCAGACTACAAGAGATAAAGCTTAAAGGATGCATGTGTGGAAGGGGGGGGGGGGGGGGGAAGAGGATGGGGTTAAGTAGGATTCTTACACAGAAGACATTACTTTGAGTCAAAGGCTGGTCGCGTAGCCAGGTGCATAGATTCCAGTCTCCCCTATGTCACCATCACAACCTGGGGGACTCTCTTGCAAGTGTCATAAAACAAGTGTAGCCATTATGATTTTCACACCCAAAGCAAGTTTATCAGCAAAAACACCTGATGTGGAGGATGGAACCCTGCATTAGAGGCAGGGAAGGTTAGTAGCTGGGGCTCGGCCACAGCTCTGGGCAGCCCTGCACACACACAAGACTGTTTCCCTATAGTTACATCCCCGAGCATAGCTACATACTCAGCCTCTTCATCTTTTTTTTTACTGGCTGAACATTGATCAGGAAAGGCCACAGCAGTGTGTGCACAGTGCTTCAAAACAAAAAATATCATTCAGATACAGATAGTTTAACTCATTTAGGTAATCTAATGGGTTATGGTGGCCTTATGAACAGATGATTTTTGGAATACAATTACACTTGCATCAAGTAATAGCCATGAGCAGAACTGCTGTATTGGCACAGTCAGTTCACTACATACAGTATTAAGCCCATCTACAATTCAAATGTGTTGCCCCTAGTTGCTTTTAGCGTTGATTTTCACACAAATACATTAAAAAAAATTATTAAAGGACAACTGAAGTGAGAAGAATATGGAGGCTGCCATATTTATTTCCTTTTAAACAATACCAGTTGCCTGGCAGCCCTGCTGATCTATTTGGCTGTAGTAGTGTCTGGATCCCACCAGAAACAAGCATGTAGCTAATCTTGTCAGATCTCACATTAATGTCAGAAACACCTGATCTGCTGCATGCTTGTTCAGGGTCTATGGCTAAAAGTATTAGAGGCAGGGGTGCCAGGCAACTGGTATTGCTTAAAGGGACACTTAAGTCAAACAAAAAAAATGAGTTTTACTCACCTAGGGCTTCCAATAGCCCCCTGCAGCTGTCCGGTACCCTTGCCGTCTCCCTCCGATCCTCCTGGCCCCGCCGGCAGCCACTTCCTGTTTCGGTGACAGGAGCTGACAGGCTGGGGACGCGAGTGATTCTTCGCATTCCCAGACACATTAGTACCCTCTATGCTGCTATATGGTATATGATACATGCTATAGCAGCATAGATGGCGCTATTGTTGCCAGGAACGCGAAGAATCACTCGCATCCCCTGCCTGTCAGCTCCTGTCACCGAAACAGGAAGTGGCTGCCGGCGGGGCCAGGAGGATCGGAGGGAGACGGCGAGAGCACAGGACAGCTGCAGGGGGCTATTGGAAGCCCCAGGTGAGTAAAACTCATTTTTTTTTTTGACTTAAGTGTCCCTTTAAAGGGGAATAAATATGGCAGCCTCCATATCCCTCTCCCTTCAGTTGTCCTTTAATGCAGCAGATCACTGATGACTAAAGATGAGATGAAAATGTGACCTTTCCTTCCTCCACAGGAAGTGGAATTACCAAAGACAGAACCAATAATTGGAACGGGCTAATCAGATTCAAAAACAATTTATTAATAAGTTGTCAAAGTAGTAAATCAATGAAGCTGGTATTAATTAGTCTTCTGAATCTGATTAGTCTAGTGCAAAACTTTTGTTCAGTCAGTGGGAGTTTCAAGTCATTGTAGTGCAAGAGAAACTGGTGGCCATACATCAGGCGACTTGGTGGCCAATTAACCATCCGATTATTACAATGGGAATCGAATGAAAATCGGTGCCTACAAGTGCATGCTCGACCAACAATGCAACCAATTTTAGGCCAAAATTGGTTGCATTAAACAATTGGACATGCTGCAAGATATAGAGCAGACTTGCTCGATCGGGTGTGCAGTGGTAGCGGCAAGTGATACCTGGACGAGTGACTAAACCCACCACGTGGCTGCCTAGTAACGTGGCCGTGTGTCGTCTGACGTCACTAGGCATCCACATGTATGGACAACAGAGGGAGCCCGGAGCAAGCGGAGGCCGTGGTCAGGTAATGTAGATTGTAGAGCATGCACTGGGCACATTAAACATTAGGGTGGACAGCATCTGAGAGGCAGTTGGATGTAGCGTCACAAGGCCAATTCCTGATCAATTTCAGCATGAGCATTTCAGCATGAAATATGGCCTGCTGTGTATGAGCCGCTGACAGATCTCTCTAATCAGATTCGATTAGAAAGATTTGTCTCTTGGTCGAATCTGCCCATTATCGCTAGATCACATCATATCTCTGCTGTATTTGCTATATCAGCTGCAATTAGTGATCAAACAACCTGTGAAACTGCTGCAGCAGCAATGAAACAGCTTAGCTTGCAGCAAAGTGTAACACAATCTATTAACTTTCAATCAAAAAATTGTTGGAGCAGGTGGAGGGAAGAGTTTTTACTAAAATTCGACTAAAACTTCCGTGATGTGGTGCAGTTGGAGAGGGACTGAAATTACCCACCATAATCCTGTCTCCTTTGAGGCTACTTACACACCAGGACGTTGCAGTTAGGGGACGTTATAGGGCACATAACGTGCCCCTAACGCAATGCCTGGTGCTCTCTGATGTGGACGTCAGAGTGAGCCGCGTTGTGCAGCTCACTCTGGCGTCCGTGATGCGTACTCTTGGACGCATGCGGCATCACGTTGTCCCGCCCGGCCAATCGCCGCACAGAGCGGCCACTCCAGGAAGTAAACACTGCACGTCACACCGTGCAGTGAATATTAATTAGCCATGTGCCTGGCTGCTCTCCACTCCTCCCCAACACTACTGAGCATGTGCGCACAGTCTAACGCGGCTTAGCCGCGCATAACGCATAGCATGCAGCACTCTCAACGGATGTGCTGCGTTACAACGTAACGCAACGTGGGCACTGTGAACAGCCCATTGATTTTTCATTACTGTGCGGTGGGGCTGCGCCTGTAACGTCTTACTGTGAAAGCAGCCTGAGAGTTTCAGCCAGTGAATAAGCTGTCGGTCATTAGCGGAACATGGCTGCAATGGGAATCACAGTCACCTGCCCCCTGCCAAATACTTCTCCCATCCCCAATATCCTTTTTTTCCTTACCTTGCTGTTAACACAGTAGGGGTGATAGCACTGAGAACATTGAGAACATGCCAGAAGATGTCCCTCTGAGCCACGTCCAAAACTGCCACAAACCACGCACATATCCTAGGTGACACAAATGAAAATAAAGGTATAAATCATAATCACAGCCAGGATGGAGAACTGCTCTATAATAAGCCATGTAGTACAGAATCCCACCTGCATGAGCACAAATTTGTCTGTATTAGAAAAGAGCACCACCGTGTTCTGCATGGTATCATCTTCCTCCTCTTCCTCTTCCTTCCCAGGAGAGCTTTCAATATCCGCAATCTAACACATAAAGAAATGAGCTCTTTTAAAATGTGGTACAACCAGGGAAAAATTATACTATATCACAAGTATGAAATGTAAAAAAAAAAAAAAAAAAAGTGTATAAAATGAGCAATGCATTAATAGACCAAAAATAGAGCGTACATTTGCAACAGATGCAGTCACAATTGACGCAGGATAATTACAATATATAGTTATAACTACATAAAATTCCGTGTACTAATACTGCCCTCCCCCCACTACAAACCTCACACTCCCTGCTTAACACTAGACTCAACTCCGAACACTAACCTCCCCTAGACACTAACCTTTCCCCATCCCAAAACTCTTACCGCCTCCCTCCTAAACAACCACAAAACACTAAGGGCTCGTTCAAATGCCTTTCTGCAAGCATGCAAAAAAGCATTTGGCTACCTTCAGCGGTGCTTCCCAGCGTTCATGACCCTATAGGGAGAAATGGAAGCGTGGCACTTATAAGTAAGACCGAGAGGAAAATTGGGCTTAAGACCAATGATTGTAAAAAATGGTAAAGGTAATTCATTAGAATGGACATCACTTAAACAACGGCCATCCTTTAGTGCCCGTACGAACCGAGACTTAATCAGATTAGTACTGTCTAATGTCCTCTTCAAAAGCACAGTGGAAATGTGTTAGCACCAAATAAATTAAAATTTATAGTACAGTAGTAATAAAAAATCCTTATAAAAATAAAAAATGATAAATGCCAGTCAAATCAGCAGGTGAAGAGTCCAAAAGAGCAAGGAAAAAAAACATATGTAAAATGTAGTCATTTTTGAAAAATGTAAGTACTAAATTTATTAAAGCATAACAAAAAAAATTACAGGAGAATGCATTTACTGACAAAATAGTATGACAGTTTAGATTTATTACCGGTAAAGTTTCAATAGAAGAGGTGGTGGATTTTAACCTCGATCTTCCTCTCCCTCGGCTGGCACTACTGCCTCCACGGGGTCGCCGTCTTCCAGGAAAGCTACTACTTCGGCCCTGTGTAACACAATACAAGTTTATACTGGTGCTAACATACATATTTCTCAGACATAAAAGCAACAAGAAAATTTGGTACAGTGTACTCTCAGATTTATGGGTCTCATAACACTAAGCATCTGAGAGGATAAGGCAGGAAAAGTGCAGGGCAGTCTTACGGTTCAATGTGGCTGCCAACCTTGCATCTCACCCCAGAATGTCCTACTACTGTGACGACTTACCACTATTTTCAATGGTTTGGAAGAGGAAAAGTAAATAACCATGTGAATTACTCCCGACTACAGATCTTACAGTACAGAAAAAAAATGTGGGGAATGTCACGTCTTTACTGTGTGCCTCATTCCCAAAGAATCGATTTTCATAAACAGTACTGTCTGGAACCAAGGCTGGATTTATACATTTCCCGCCCCTAGGCCAAGTATGTTGGGGCTCCCTTCTACGTGCAGCAACACCCCTCCCATTCCATGAGTATCATTCATGTACTGCTGCCCCTTTCTTTCATATGCATCTCTCCCTTCAGCATTAGCTTCTCTTTTTATTATGTTGCTTCCCATTTGCAGCTTTCACTTTCATATGTAGCAGCAACCCCCATTACACGTCCAGGTGCCCCCTTGGGGAGTAGTCGCCCAAGGCCTGGGCCTTTGAGGCCTTTCCAGGAATCCGGTCCTGGCTGGAACTCTTCCAGAAATAACTGCGTAAAATCTAGGCACAAACAGGAAGCTACCACTAGAGCAGGAAAACTATCTCAAGCCTTTAGAAAACGTCAAAGCTACAATTTGCCTTGTTCCCATGGAAACACTGAATCCACGCCGTTCGTATCAGCGCGTCGTTCGTAAGTCGGGCATTTTCAAGTCGGGGACTACCTGTATGTACCTGTACACTTTTTGCAATACATTTGAAAAACAGATTGGCTTCCATCAGTAACCAATGTTCTGACTGCTCCTTTCCTAGAACAGAACAGGTAGCCTCACCAAGCCCAACACCATCTCCCGCTGCACTCTTTGTGGCCAGCAATGCATCTACAGTTCCTTACATTCAATTGTGAAAAATGATTTAACTCAGCTTATAACCTAGGATCAGCTTCAAGTTTGTTGCGAAAAACTGTCTGGTCTCCCCTGACAGCTAATTCCTAACGCTTGTAGGTGATGATGGGCTATGAGAGGAAGCATGCACAGTTCACAGACTGCTGCTCAGTCTATCCAAGTTGCATACAACGATCACATAGAAAGTCAATTTTGCAAATCCAGCAAGCCAGGTAATAAAATGTCCTAAAATGTTTTTGAGCAATGTACTAAACTTGGTGCATTGCAGATTATGTTATATTAGATACAATATGCATTAAACACAAGCCTGTACTAGGGGTTTAACCACTTAAGGACTGCAATTTTGAAACCCCTTAGGACCACACACTTTTTCCAATCAGACCACTGCAGCTTTAACGGTTTATTGTTTGGTCATACTATCTAAATGAATTTTACGTCCTTTTCTTGTCACTAATACAGCTTTCTTTTGGTGCTATTTGATTGCTGCTGTGATTTTTAGTTTTTATTATATTCATCAAAAAAGACATAAAACTCGGATCAGCGCTAGCACCACTCTGCTGCCCTTGAGTCTGATCCTGCACCACCTGCGGTCCAGTAACATGGGGTGTGGTACGCCTGGCTCTAGCCAAGACCTCAACCTCGTCATTGCCATCGGTCAGAGAGCCACTGCTGGTCACCGGTTCGTATTCTGAACCTGATGATTCGTCGGATGAGGCTTCCCAATCGCACTCACCCCACTGGGCCAGAATCTCGGCAGCCTCTTCAGCGGAATACCCCTTTTTTGCCATGGTGGACTGCTAAATTTAGGGGGCATTCCTCTGAGACTACCCAGGAAAAAGAGCACCTACCTAGTAAAAGGGAGTACTTGTCAAAGCTGTGGTCACAGAGTTTTGATTAAAAAAAAAAAAAAAAAATCAAAACTGATCTTTACAGCGCCACAGCTATTGTACAGTGTTTTATGCAGTGATCAGAAAAAAAATTCTGCCACTGCGGTGGGGCGGGCTGAACGCAAGTGCAGGCGAACGATCAGGCCTGATCGGTCAAACACTGCTTTTAGTGCATCCTAGTGACCCTAATATAGATCTGACTGCGATCAGTAATGATCACTTACAGATACTATATAGTAGCAATGCTGATTAGCGACAGTGATGATGCTAATCTGCAACTAATTAGTGACTGCAGTGTGGTGGGCTGGGTGCTAACTGACGCTAACTACCCAACGAAAGTCCCTAGCTAAGTAACTGGCCTGTTACCACTAGTGATACTAAAAAAAAGTGACAGTTTTCACTGATCACCGTTTTTAGATCACTAGGATAGTGACGGGGGTGATCAGGGGGGTTCTGATGGGGATCTGAGGGTGTGGGCGGGTGATCAGAAGCCCGGAGGGGGCAGGTTAGGGCCTGATCTGATGGGTAGGAGTGCTACGGGGTGACAGAAGGTGATTGATGGGTGTCTCAGGGGGTGATTAGAGGGGAGGATAGATGCAATCAATGCTCTGGGGAGGTGATCAGGGGGGATCTGAGGGGTCTCTGAGGGTGTGGGCGTTTGGGTGCCCGCAAGGGGCAGGTTAGGGTCTGATCTGATGGTTGGCAGTGACAGATGGTGACAGGAGGTGATTGATGGGTGATTGACAGGTGATCAGTGGGTGATTACAGGGGAGAATAGATGTATACAGTACACGGGGGGTGGGGGGGGGTAGTCAATCTGCCGGCTGATTGACGTCACGGGTGGGCGGAGCCTAATGGCGGAGGATGTGCGTGCATCCCTGCGTGCGATCCCCGGCTAATTAGTCCCCCAAGTGCCGCCGCTGATCGGCGTTACGTGGTCCTGGGGGAGCCACCTTGCCGACGTCCATAGGTAGTGGGCGGTCGGCAAGTGGTTAATAATGCAAATATTTTATTGTATGTAATAAAATCATTAAAACATACAAAGTAGCTAAGAACAACAAATTATGTAGACTTCTGGAACACAGTCCAGTCTGTTTAAGGCTCAACACACACCACACAATCTTGGTTGTTCAATCTTACCACTTTCATGTAGTATAAGAGCTTATATAATCAATCATTTAAGGTATTTTCAATCTGTTGGCCCTTATACTACATAGATTTGGTAAATCAGTACAACCAAGATTGTATGGTGTGTGTTGAGCTTAACTCAGAGGTGCCCACACTTTTTTATAGCTTGTGAGCTACTTCGAAAATTACGAATTGAAAATGATCTACCAGAAAGAATCCACCTACAGATGCAAGCCACAACTGCAGCACATCTGCAGCGGCAGTCCATTAGTGATTAAAACAAGCTGCCAGTCAATTAGATGCATATCAGAGTCCTCCTCAGTAAGCCAAATAGAAAAGTGCTTGACCAAATAATTACAATACCACACTTACAATATCATGCAACATGTCCATCAGCAATAGCACGCATTGCTTCTAAAGGTATGGTACTCCACCTTATAACATCATAAACCTTCTATACGATTGTGTAAAACTTCAGGACACCATATCGTATTAAAGGGAAGGTTCAGGGAACTCTTGAAAAAAATAAAAATCCCTATCCACTTACCTAGGGCTTCCTCCAGCCCGTGGCAGGCAGGAGGTGCCCTCGCCGCCGCTCCAGAGGCTTCCGGTCGTCTTCGGTGACCGACCCGACCAGGCCGGCTGCCAGGTCGGGCTCTTCTGCGTCCCACGCGGGCGCGCTGACGTCATCGGACGTCCTCCGGGCTGTACTGCGCAGGTGCAGAACTACTGCGCCTGCGCAGTACAGCCCGGAGGACGTCCGATGACGTCAGCGCGCCGGCGTGGGACGCAGAAGATCCCGGCCATGGAGCGCAGAAGAGCCCGACCTGGCAGCCGGCCTGGCCAGGTCGGGTCGGCCACCGAAGACGACCGGAAGCCTCTGGAGCGGCGGCGAGGGCACCTCCTGCCTGCCACGGGCTGGAGGAAGCCCCAGGTAAGTGGATAGGGATTTTTATTTTTTTCAAGAGTTCCCTGAACTTTCCCTTTAAAGGGATACTGTAGGGGGAAAATGAGCTGAACTAACCCGGGGCTTCTAATGGTCCCCCGCAGACATCCTGTGTTGGCGCAGCCACTCACCGATGCTCCGGCCCCGCCTCCAGTTCACTTCTGGAATTTCTGACTTTAAAGTCAGAAAACCACTGCGCCTGCACGCCCGTGTCCTCGCTCCCGCTGATGTCACCAGGAGTGTACTGCGCAGACACAGACCATACTGGGCCTGCGCTGTGCGCTCTTGATGACATCAGCGGGATCGAGGACACGGCAACGCAGGCGCAGTGGTTTTCAGACTTTAAAGTCTGAAATTCCAGAAGTGAACCGGAGGCGGGGCCAGAGCATCGGTGAGTGGCTGCGCCAACACAGGATGTCTGCGGGGGACCGTTAGAAGCCCCGGGTAAGTTCAGCTCATTTTCCCCTGACCCCCCTACAGTATCCCTTTAAGTTCATCCAAGTCAAAGAGACAAGGCGAACGTCCCTCAGGCGGGTGGTGTGAGATCTGCCCAGAAGTCCTTTGCGATCTAGTGGTAGATCATGATCTACCCAATGGGCACCCCTGGAGCTCATGTGCTCTGTCACCACATAACAAGGACGGCTCCATCAACCAACATGCCACTATGGTGCCTTGGAATGGGACCTATTTGTCCTGCCCTGACTTTACATGCACACACATACATCATTCCAATAACACAACACTTAAGGAACTGGTCTATAATCACAAGGCTGACAGAATCCATATAGTATAAATGCAATTTATGTACTTACGTGTTTTACTCTCGACCGTCCTGGAGAACGCTTCCTACGAGACTTTTCTCCATCCGATTTCCCAATAGAAGGATCATAAAGTAGGGAGTCATCAGTCTCTGGCATAGAGTCTGTGCACAGCCTTAGAGACCCATCTTCCTTTTGCAAGCACATATCCATAGAGAGGGACCCGCCCTCAGGGTCAGGTGAACCCAGAGTGTCTGAGCCATGATAGCTACCGGTAGTATCTCCTTGGCTCAGGTTGGAAATCTCATTTACAATGTCAGACTTGATGATAGTGCATCTAATAGGAGGGCGAACTTTGTCAACACAGAAGTCCTCAACAGCTTCTTGACCTACTATGCTGTCCGTACTTAATGCTCGAGTCGCAGTATTACTATGAGGCTCTTCAGAGTCCACAATCATGTCAGAGTCTAAAACAGATAACTGCTCAAAACTGCTATTTGAATTATCCTCTTTCGTCCTAACAGGACTGTGGTATGTCCCACAGTTAATAGGCTGTTTATCCTCAAATAAAGAAGAGCTTGCATGAGTCCTATTAGGAGCTGAAAGTGTTGATGAAGTCTGAAGAGTAAATCTGTTAGGAACAAATGATATACTTTGTTTCTCTGTTTGTGTTTCATCAGGTCCTTCTTCCTCATAATCCATATCTTCATCTTCCACTGGTTCATCTTCCACTGTGACTAGTACTGGAGCCTCCTCAAGAGATGGAGAGGCCTCTGTTACCCCCTCCTGAGGTGATGGTTTTTCCTCTACTGGTGGTGGACTGCTAGCCTCAGGTGGCAGTAATGGAGTATCAGGAAGCATATCAAGAGCCTCAGCTGCTTCATTGTCCGAGGTGCTAGGATCATCTTCTTCTGGTGTTAAAACATCTAGGGAAATTACAGCATTATTCTTGTTAGATTACTAGTTTGAATAATCATTTAAACACAGTCAATAGAGCTGCAAATACAGGGCAGCCATCAGGGGGGGGACAACTGGCACAGCAGTGAGGGGCCCAGGGCTTCTGGGGGCCCTGGGCCCCCCTCCCAAAGTGCTGGAAGGGCTGCATTTGCTGGCTGCGAGCACACTGTGCATGCCGCTTTCTTCAGTGTAGGAGCCATGCGCATTTTTCGCCACAGCGCACTTCGTGCACGGACACAGGGTGGGGTGGGCGGGCACAGCAACCAGTTGATGGGCCCGGGGAGGCGGGGCCCAGGCCTAAAGATGTGTGTGGGGCCCCAAAACTTTCTGATGGCGGCCCTGTGCAAAGATATATTTCCATTATAGTTTGTGCAGAGGTCGTCCCTAGGTGCTAATGCAATGATGTGCTTAACCTCGTCAAAGCTGGATACACAACTAATACTAAAAATTCGAAATAATTAATAAAAACCATCCCTCACTTCTTCACAATACTGTGTATTAGGAGCTGTAGTATAATGCACTGCCACCTCCTTAGCACAGTGTGAATGGACCTTTACACTTCTATTTTTTAAGTTTTACTTATACCTGGAAGCAAGTTTGCCTCTCTGTATTGGATTACTAAGGAAGTTTAAAAAAAAAACAGAGCTTCCATTAAGAGACTTTACATAGCCCATAACCTTAAAAAGGAATACCATCGATACCCAAGTGTTCTAAAATGACAGTGTGCAAATAACGTCTAAGTAGCTGTGTAAACATTTTCCTACTTTTCATGTTAAATATCAGAGGCAAAAGCTGTAATTTATGGAGGGTAGGATTTAGCTATATTGGGACAAATCAACTGCAGAAGGGGTGTCTGCTTCAATGCACAGCCAGAGTTGCATATCAGACTACAGAAAGCAAATATCAAACTCTGACTGAATAGAGCAGAGGAAATGTAACATTGTCACAGCTTTTCATACTGTTTTTGCTTTCAGACACTTCAGTCAGAAACACAGGACACAGGATGCGGCAGCTGTTCTCTCTGTCACACACAGAGCTACACAGAGTTAACTGATCAAGTGTGAGGGGAATGTCCCCTCTCCTCATGGCTCAGTCAGCCATCAGTTTTGGTGTCAGTAAAGTTTGAAAGTATTTTGATAACAGTAAACAATGAAGTTGCTACTGAAATGTATACACCAGTACTTAGCAGCACTTCCCAAACAATTCCTGTGTCAATTGAAAAAATATGTGAATCGATAGTATTCCTCTTTAAGGCGTGTCTCAGAGCTGTACTGTAGGAGAAAGTGGTCGTCTGTAACATGTAAACTTTGCATGCAAAGCATCAGTTCCCTAGACCCCTCTCTGAATGCACACTGCACAGTCCACAATATTAATTTCTGGGTACCAACCTAGTGGTTTGGCTACACATTCCGACAGAGCTGTATTCTGGATTTCACTACTCTTCCCCTGCTGAGCTTCTTTTGGTTGAACAGGTTCCTGCTTGCTACATGACGGACAACCTCCACTGCGTACTTGGGAGCCAGACCTCTGTGCACAATGTATGTGATGGAATCTGTGGGCACAGATAATATAATTAAACATTAAATTCATCAAGAGAGCTTAAGGAGACAATACACACGTTGTATATTCTGATGTATTAGACTACTTTTCAACCCTTGAAAATCCTTTGAAAAGTTGAGGGTTGTCTTTTACGCCAGGTATCATTGATGCTGGGTGATACGCGATGCACCTACGAGACATGCTGATGTCTGATTTCCAGGTGCTGAAGATTCAGCGGTCGCCGCATATGCTGGGGAGGGGGGGGGGGAGGGGTTTACTCATCCCACACGCTGCAAGGTCTAGGATGCTCAGGGTATGAAAGAAACGCATTGCGCTGTGCCCATAAAATACGCCTCTTCCACTCGTTTGGCCTGCCCTATCCTGTAACCGCCTCTCAGATCTCGCTGTTGAGGACTGTAGTGAAGCGGCGCAGGTGCACATGTGTGAGATCTGAGAGGCAGAGAAGGAGGTAGATAGGATACAAGGGCTGGCCATACAGGTGAAAGAGGCGTGTTTTATGGGCACAGCGTCATCTATACTTCCATACCGCTCTGATAAACAGGGAGTCAATCGCCTATCACCTGTTATACAGTATACTGGGTACCACATACAGTACAGCACCAGTATCTGCTCATACATAGCAACAGTATATTATTATTTTCAATTTTTATTTGGTGTGCGTTGGAAGAAGGGTAGTCTTATACGGCAAGTATATCCCAAACTATTTTTTAACTGGAGAAGTTGGGGGGTCGTCTTATATGCCCAGTCGTCTTATACGCCGGAAAATACGGTATATATAATTCAATGGGGTTAACGCACAATATAGCGTGCAACAAAATATTCACAAAAGTAAGAGCAGTATGCAAGAATGTTTTAAGAATTTTTTTAAGTTAAACACAATAGCCCTAATTCAATTAACTTTTTCTTCCGTGTTTTCTTCTATGAAATTTTTTATTTTTACTTTACAATAACCTCAACACTTTGCAATTGAACCAAAAAGTAGGTTTAAAAGTTTTATCAACATTATTCAGAGTATTTTCTTGCTTGCGGGTGGTTCAAAACGCATTTTACTGACACTGTGTGAAAATAACTACGAGAATACTCAGGCGAAAAATGTAATTGAGTAGGGGCCAAAGTATCTCAAAGATGAGGAAACCGGACAACTTACTTTGAGCAGGTGGTGCACCGACTCATGCTCTCCAATGAGCCAGACCGGTTACACTTTATACACATCTCTGATCGACTCCTTTGCTCTTGGCATTTGCTGCACACAGTATAGTTCTCGTACCACGTACTGCCGGAGTCCATCTGCGATGTGCGAAAGCCACAGATCCGACAAACCCGACAATTCTAAACATAGATAAATACAGCTATAATTTACAATCTCAAATTATACAATGAAACAGTTGCTATGCATCCTGTAGATTCAAGTCTCATTGATTTTGTGGTTTAATAATCACCTCTTCTAGGATGTGGAGTTGCAATGATGAACGATATGGTCCCTGCTACAAAAGTGATCATATCAGGATAACGGGGGACCAAGTGTAAAATGTATTAGCATTGTGCAGTCTTATGATCAGGTAGGCAGGCTTTGTCAAAGCATCCACCCAACAGCCTCTGGATTCATTTGAAAACCTAACACTACATTATCCTCTGCGAGGGCAGAGACGCACTGCAGAGCACTTCTCGATCAGTTTTCAAAACACGCTTCCACCGACTTACATTAAAAAATCGCAGTAAAATTAGTGTTTTTTTTTGTTTTGTTTTTTTTTTTTTTATGGATTTTACCGCAATTTGAATGTAAAAAGTAGTGTAGAAAAGTGATCGAACCCCTCCTTGTAAACCAGAACAGAGTATAGCACCATCTTGTGTCCAAAAAGTAAAATCAAATTAATTGATACATTTCAAAATTCCTATTACCTGTAGTAATTAACCATTGTAACCCAGCCCCTCCATCAGTTACAACCCTCCTCCCCCCCACAAAAAAAAAAGTGACATCAGGACTATGCCTTTTTCATTGCATAATTGTATTATTTATATGTATGTCAAGAAGGTATATTGTTGTTATTTTTCCAAATAAGAGCTTGTAAAAAAACCAGCAAATATACTGTCCCCATACATTGTACTACAAACACAATTTAAATGTTGTGAAAACCGGGACAAATAAGCAGAAAAAAAAATGTGTGGGTTTTATCTACATTACCATTGCTTATTTTAAAACTATAGGGGATAGAATTGGAGAAATTGTGCATTTCCCCCCTTGTTTTTCATTTTACTAATGCATAAAAAATAAATTACTGAAAAAAATATTACCCACAATACCACCTAATTTGTGGCAAAAAAAAAACCACAAAAAAAAACACACACACACACACAAGATATACCGTATTTTTAAGACAGTCCGGACTATAAGACGCACTCACGTTTAGAGGACAAAAATCAGGGGAAAAAATAATATAATAAACCTGGATGAGTCCATGATTCAGGGGCGTCTTGTAGGCCTTTTTCTCCCCAAGCTGTCGCCACCAGCTACAATAACTTTGCTTCAGTGCCTAGCTATACTAACCCCTGCTGCCCCCACCAGCTAGACTACCCTACACTAAACCCTGATGCTCCACCAATAACCTTATGCTACACTTCACTACCTTACACTAGTGCCTGATACCCCCATAAGTTCCTATGCTACACTACACTAGCCTACTCCTGTTGGCCCTCCAGTAACACTACAGTACATTAAACTAACCCCCCTGCCTCCCCACCAGCTACAATAACTAAACACTACAACCTTAAAGTGGATGATCTCACCTATCCAGGTGTCCATCCATGTGCTCCTGTACTGTATTCTACAGCAGCTTTGATCATCCTGACGCAGAGGGGCAGCAGCAACAGTGTGATCTGACATCCCATCATCCAGTCCTCCATCTTTCTGCACTTACGGTAGAGCAAATTAAGGACCATTTCATTGTGGCTGCAGCGGCTGTCATCCCCATCATCCAGTCACCGATCTTCCTGCACTTGCAGTGGAGCAGATAAGGGACCATTCCAGTGTGGCTGCAGCGGCTGTCATCCCATCATCCAACCCTCGATCTTCCAGTGTGGCTGCAGCGGCTGTCGTTGATCCTTATGTGTTGCGGTAGTGGGTCAGAAGAGGGGCGATCACTGGCAAGCTGCAGGGGCTGTCCTCTTAACTTGCGGTGGCAGCGGCGGCGGGGCAGATAACGGGAGATCCCAGCGGTAGTTATGACTACCGAAGTGTCTGAACGTCCTTGTTTACTGGCGCCCCCTGATGACGTGCGACGCACACGCGGCTGAGTCATAAGGGGGAGGAAGTTCAGACACTTCGGTAGTCATAACTACCGCTGGGATCTCCCGTTATCTGCCCCGCCACCGCAAGTTAAGAGGACAGCTCCTGCAGCTTGCCAGTGATCGCCCCTCTTCTGACCCACTACCGCAACACATAAGGGTCAACGACAGCCGCTGCAGCCACACTGGAAGATCGAGGGCTGGATGATGGGATGTCAGATCGCACTGCTGCTGCCCCACCATGCCAGAATCATTAAACTAGCTGGAGACATTGAGCACCAAGTGCGCAGATAGGTAACCACTTCTGCTGCGCTATCTGCATTTGCTACACAGGGGCACATTCGGACTATAAGACGCACCGACTTTTCCCCCCTACTTTTGGGGGAGAAAAAGTGTGTCTTATAGTCCGAAAAATACGGTAGATAATTTAGGTGTGATAAACAGTGAAAGCTATGGCCTAAAGAATGGGAGGAGCGCTGACAGATGAAAATCACTCTTGGCAGGAAGTGTAAAACAGCCTGTGGTGTGCAGTGGTTAAAAAATGCACAGAACAGCTTTGTTGCTTTGACCAAATAGGAAAAAATCCAGTGTGCACCACACTTCCACACTGCTATAAAGCTCAGCTTGAGGTTTGACCCATGCTAAACATCATAGTGACATTCAAGCTGTTCCTTCAGTTCCAGGTAGAGAATCAATGCACTAACTTTTTAATCACTATCCTTCTATCAGAGGTGTTTGCCCAGCAATATCTTGAAAAATAAAAAAAATTTAAAAAGCGAACACAGGCAAGTTCTAAGACTGGTACTATATGTTTATTTCATCAGGCTACTGCGACAACAACAAGACATACTCTCGGGCAGCTTTTATCTGCATCCTCAGACTAGTATAGATCACTTTTTCATTACATTTCTGGTAAACATGCTTCTACATGTTAAAGGTTGCCAATGTAATGTAAAGAATGTGGTGCGACACCCCCCCCCCCCACAAAATAATATATATATATATATATATATATATATATATATATATATATATATATATATATATATATATATATACACATATACACACATATACATATATATACACATATATACATATCTATATCTATATCTATCTATATCTATACACACACAAACATACATACATACATACATATACATCTATACATATACGCACACATACATACATATATACACACATATACACATATACACACATACATATATATACACACACACACACATATACACATACACATATACATATACACACATACAGGATCTTCTCAAAAAATTAGCATATTATGATAAAGTTCATTATTTTCTGTAAATGTACTGATAAACATTAGACTTTCATATATTTTAGATTCAAATACACACAACTGAAGTAGTTCAAGCCTTTTATTGTTTTAATATTGATG